>NC_072495.1:4741666-5371250 GCF_027574615.1 Eptesicus fuscus | reverse complement strand
GGGCTCCAGGGCGTGTCCGGCCCATCTCACTCAGTCCTGACCGGCTGGATCCCAGCATCAAGCTAACCTACCAGTCGGAGATTCTGCCCCCTGGTGGTCAGTGCACGTCATAGCAACTGGTCGACTGGTGGACTGTCTGCCTCCTTGTGGTCAGTGCACATTATAGTGAGCGGTTGAGTGGCCTTAGCATATCATTAACATATTATATTTTGATTAGTTGAATGGCCGACAGGTCGACCAGACACCATATTAGGCTTTTATTATATAGGATAAATAGAAATAATTTTGAATTTATGAATAGATGAAAATATGACTTGTTATAAGGGGATCACAACTCTAAGCAGATTGTGGCGTACTATAAAGCTCAGTTTGTTAAAAGTGTGTTCATTATTTTAATGGTTTCCTAGTCAAAATCTTTAGTGTCCTCTATTATTTGTTGTTTTTCCCTTTTTGTTGCCCCCCACCTCATTTCCAAGTAAGAAAAAAGATGACAATGTATAAGCCAGCTTTCACTGTTCTGTGTTTCCTTGACAATTACACTAAATTTCAGCATAAATAAAAAGGAAAAGTGATTTTAGTATTACCCCTGCCCCCTATTAAGAGGTTATACTGCATGCAGCAATATCAAATATGCATTTTGGCAAGGAGAAGGTGGGGTGTATTGTAAGTCCAAAGGCATTCCATCAGTTTGCCTCACAATCACATGTGTATTTCTTGAACCCCTGGAAGAGCTGTGATTACAGAGATCACTAATTGGACAGGCTAGGGTTTGGCTAGAGAGGAGCATGGCCAGAGTGATCGAGTGGTTCAAATCTGTGTCAAAACTGACAGTGTCTCCCTTGACATAGAGCAATAGTCTGGTCCAGTGGTCGGCAAACCGCGGCTCGCGAGGCACATGCGGCTCTTTGGCCCCTTGAGTGTGGCTCGGCGTTAGAACCACTTCTTCAAAATAGACTCGCCCAGGCCGAAAACCGACTTTTGCGCGTGGGCCACGAAGTTTCAATTGCACTGTACGTGCGCGCCCGCATGTGGTGTTTTGTGGACAAGCCACACTCAAGGGGCCAAAGAGCCGCATGTGGCTCGCGAGCCGTGGTTTGCCGACCACTGGTCTAGTCTATAGAGCCCATTTAGCAGTCAGCCACAATGATCTGCAGGCAGTTAGGGCCAGAGGAGCTCCATCTCTCTAGTGCAGGCACATCTAGATTCATTGTTGATCCCCATCAACATGGCAGATGTCACACTCTTTCCTAAAAGCTTGGTGTGCTTTAGTCTTTTTCAATACAGTCGTTTTCAATTGGTAGTGCTGTTACCAATCATATGACTGGTCTGACAGATGAAACTTATCTGTCCTACACCTGCCAGGTAGCTTTCTTATTTCCTGGTTTTAGAACCATGGGCTGCTGGTGGTCCATGCATTACAATTTTTCAAAGGGCAGGTCACGAGGCAGTCAGAGAAATTACGTAACGGATATAAAGAAAAAGGGAAAGATCATCTTGTAGAAAGGCTTCCAAACCAGCCTGCCCAGCAACGTCTCTTCAGGAGTTTGTTCTATACAGATTCTTGTGCTTCACATCTGGAGAGTCTCATTCAGTAGATGCAGCGTCCAGAAATTTGTAATTTTGAAATGCCGCCCAGATGATTCTGACCGTCATCATCCAGGTGTAGGAGCCACTGATCCAGGCCCACTCTGTTCTGGAGCACAGACAGGGAGATACTTCCATTTCCTCTTACCTTTAAGTTTTTTGGCTGTTGCCGAAGTTCCATGACATGCTTTCTGTGCAGTTCCCTTTCCCGCCTCTTATTGTACTCCAGCTGGTTTTCCAGTTCAGTCTGGTGCTGTAGACGGATCAGATCCATGCGTAGCTTCTGTAACGTGTGCAGCTGCCGGTACTCTAGCTCTCGGGTGGACTCGTCATGCCGGATCAGCATGGCGTGCTCCATTTCCTTCTGGGTCCGCTTTTTATTCAGTTCCTGCGTTCAGGAACAAAAGATAAAGGGAGAGAGATGAACGGAGACAGACTGGATGGAATTCACAACTGAGTGAGGGAGGGCAAGGAACAGCACTATGAACGCTCTTAATTAAACCTACTAGGGTTTGGCGGCATAACCTAATGAGATTAGATTAACAATCCCTGGAGATTTAGGTTCTGTATGCGGGGCCACCATTTTTACAAGATGGGCAACTTCCCAGCCATCACAATGACTCTACCTGTAAAATGGGGATAATTCTACCCAAGCTCTTCTTACCTCACAGAGCTGTTGTGACCCTTAATTAGATGGTGTGACATGCACAGGTCTAAATACACGTTTCTTCAGTTAAAACAGTGGTTCTCAACCCTGACTGCCCATTACAATTACACGAGGAAGCTTTTAAAACCTAAGATGACTGAATCCCACAACCTGAAATTCAGATGATTGTCTGGGGTGGGACCATGACATCAACAGTTTTAAGGGTTCCCCAGGTGATTCTAATAGGCACTGAGAATCACAGAAGTAAACTGATAATGTCTGCAGTGTTCTTATGGGAAAATACCTTTTTTTTTTTTTCGGTATGTATCAGAAGTAGGCCAATTATCTATTTTTTTTTTTCAATCTCAGTGTTCACGGCATGCTGAGGAAAAGCAGAGATCTCTCTCCTTTCATCTTGTACATTATAGTCTGTTTGATCATTTCTAGTTCTAATCATTCTGTTCTTACCACTTCTGCTCATGTCTCTCTCTTTTGTTGAAGTGGGGAAAGAAAGGAAACTAGAAAAAAAGGAGGGATAAGTTCGATGAAATTTTTTCATTCACCAGTTCAAGAATATTTCCTGAATGGCACTGTATCAAAAATCTGAACCATGTGTTCTGGGTGCATAAAAATGTTTACTAAGCCATGCTGTCCTCAACTAGGGAACTGTATTAGACATGTATGAAAGTATATGTTCAGCTCACAGCTAAATGAATCAATTTATTTTCTCTACTAGGAATTTGAAATTGAGATTCATAAACAGTGAATCTTTACGTACAGCTAGAATGGAGGGGCATATAAAAACTACATTTGTGGTAGCCACCCACTGCTATGAAGGCTGAGTGATTAGAGAAAGCTGGGCTTCAGAGCAAAAATAAAAAAGAAAGAAGCAAGAAGTGCAGGGAATATACTGATGCCCAAGTTCCTGACTGGTTCTAAGCACTCCTGTAGGTACAGCTGTACTATTGCTATTGGTTTTATGAGACATTCCTATATTTCCATAGTAAATTCCCTGCTTTTGGCTTAAGCTAGCTCAAATAAATTTTAGTAAAATGTAAACCAAGAACCTTAATTCATTCATGGAAATAAGTTTATGTATAAATTTAAAAAAAGACAGAACAAGGCTGGAAGTGCTAAGTGCTATAAAACAGGTAAAAACCTTATGCTGTGAGATTTCTGAAAAGTGTAATATTACTACTACTTAAAAAGGCCAAGGGGAAAGATTTTGAGCTGAGCTTTAAGTTAGAATGATAGGTTGGCTCTCTTCTCTAATGGGATCCACTATGGAAGAAAATGCAAGTCATTTATTTCATATAATTATCAATAACATTTGCATATTAGTGTGGATGAGAATATCTTGCATACCTGGGCCTTCTATCCTGAAGAGAAGTCCTTTACACAGCATAGCCTCTATTACTGGAGCCAAGTCACTAATCATTCATTAATGTATTATACAAGTTACTTGTTGAGCATACCCTATGCGTCAGGCACTGTTGTAGGCACCAGGGAGAGAGCAGTGAACAAGCACACCCCTTGTGGAGTTTATTTTCTAGTGGGGAAATATCAGAAGTGCAATTTACATTTGTTTTAAGGAATATAACATAATATCCCAGAGCATTTCCCTGTATCTCCTCTTGCTTTTACTTTCCCTTGTTTTATTTTTCCTCTTTGCTTGGGCCATCAAATGTCATCTTTTAAAAACCACTAACTGGCCCCTAGGTGGCACTAAAGAACAGTGAGCCCTTCCCAGAGACAAAGCTATTCCAGTCCATTGACCAAGGGAAGCCAAGGAAAGTCCTTGAAATGGGTAAATATCCTGTTCCTAAGTCACTGTGTCATGTTGAACCTTTGAGTACCAGGTCTCCCAATATTGGGCACTTATACATTCCACACTTTCCCAAACTGAGAAGTCCAAACTGCATCTGAGCTGCCCAGAGCTCTGAACCCCCTAGGTGGGGGGGAAAGGGGGGTGGGAATAAAAGATCAAAGCAAACCATACTTTCATAAGAAATCAAATATCAAATGCTTCTTTTTATGTTTAATGGAATGCTACAGGATGTTTTTCATCAGAAGTACCTGGGTTACAGGCTATTGGTCTTACCTAGCTAATTTTGACATATACTAAAGTTTGAGAATTAATGGAAAAATATTCAGGGTGTAAGTCAGTTTCAGCTCTTCCACCAACTCATGGACTGCTCTAGGCAAGTCTCTTAATCCATGTTTTATTTTCCACAGATGTAAAGTGAGGATAACTTTTCCACCACCAACTACCATTCTTGTGAAGATGAAATGAAAAAAACTTAAGAAAATGCTTCAGAATACATAAATATGTCATTATTATTTTTCTCTATTCAGAAGTTAATGTCTTAAAACTAGTTTTTATAAACCACTAGAAAGTGAAATAAGCATGATACTGAAGTGGCTTTTCTGTTATAATAGTAGGTTGTTCCCTTTACCTTTAATTCATACATCTGAGTTGCTGAGATGTAAGATGGTAGGTTGCCTATAATATTTTAAAACATGGGGGGAAAACATTACCCAGTGCTGTGCCTACATTATAATGTGGAATGTGCTTTCAAGTTTTAAAAATGACTACATATATTTTAATTCTAATTGCAACCCTATGAGGTGTTAACATTATAAGGCTTTACCCCTTTTATACATGATAGTAATGAATTTGGGAATTGAGAGACTAACATAAGATCATATAACTACTATAAAGCAGAATTGAGGCTAAAAGTCAGGTTTTTAGATTTTCAACATTTTCCATTAAAAGATGTCCCAGTGAAGGTTTACATTTTTCTGTTTTATGCTTTATCAATCTGTGGTACAATATTGGGAAGAATTCCTCTGTGCTAGCTAGACACTGCAATGGATGCCTCATCTGTACAAATGACATAATTTAAAGTAGAGCCATGCCATGTGCATACCTGTAGCTTATACAAATTCAACAAAGTAAGCAAAGAAAAAATAAAAAAACAAATGTCATGAACAGTTGATTCTGCCCATCAGTGTACTCAATGTACATGCCCTGGAAGAAGTGTGAAATGGGAAACATCCCCTACTTTAAGCATCTCGCCAAGTTGAGTTTGAGCTTAGTACTGAAACAGGTATTTTCATATACCATGGCCCCTAAGCACATCACCAAACTTTATGTGAATGTACCTCCTGTGTAAGATGTGGGTCCAGGGTATGTCCCCTAATCAACCCTTCGTAACTGTGGCCCAATCATTTTATTTTATTTAAATTTCAGTGGAAAGTGCTATTGACTTCTTTAAAAGCAGTTGTCCTCATGCCCACTGAGGTTGAGTAAGAACTAGAATTCAAAATTTTTAATGGAGCCCCATCTGGTTTGGCTCAATGGATAGAGTGTTGGCCTGCAGACTGAAGGGTCTTTGGTTTGATTCTGGTCAAGGGCACCTGTCCGGGTTGCGGGTTCTATCCCCAGTAGGGAAAGTGCAGGAGGCAGCCAATCAATGATTCTCTTTCATCTCTGAAATCAATAAAAATATATTTTAAAAAAAGAAAAACTTTTAAGTGGAGATGCTGCTAGCCTAAGACATTTAATGCTTTCTTACTTTCAGTTCGTAGTTTCATAACTGCTTAGAAAACAGTGGGCATCTGTGTGCAGTGATAATAGTGGGAGAGGCTCAACCTAGTCTATGTTGATCTTTTAAAAATGTTTTTAATAATTAAAAGGATTACTAATACTCACTTTTGGCAAAGATACAGAAAAACAGGTACTCTTTGGTTGGTGGGAGTATAAACCCTTTTAGAGGGCAATTTGGCAATATCTATTTAAAAATCTACATGTATATACTCTGACCTGAAAATTTCACTTGTGAGAATGTACTGTACAAAATACTTGCATATATGTAAAACGATCTCTGTACAAAGATGTTCTCTGGAGCATTGTCAATAATACTGTAAAACTTCAAAATATCCACTGAGAAGCACCTCATTAAATAAATAATCTCATAGCCATATTAATGGTTGAAAAGAATGAGGCAGAGCTGTATGTCCTAGATAGTAAATGAAAAAAAAAAGTTACTAAACAGTACAGTGGACATCTGGGGTTTCTTTGGTACGTTCAGTATCCTTTCCCCTTCTTTTAAGTCTCCCCTTTTCCCAAAATGCTATTCCACCCTTTCTGGAATCAGGGATTAAAAGAGTAAGCACATTACCCAATCAAGTTCTCTCTCCTAGAAATCTGAATTGGAAGCCACAATGAAACAAAAATTAAACATGGTTGAAGGAGATACATTCAAAAGGTGATGCTTTGAGCAATGTCCATTGGCGCTTGCTCTCTGGGTCATGAACGTTGCTTTTCCAGCTTGATTCTTCCCTCTTTTCCAGTGTGATTTTCAGCTCTGTCTTCTATCCCGTTATCCTTCCAATGAATTCATTCCCATGCTAAATCAGCCAGTTTGTTTCTATTGCTTTCAAATCAAATACACCTCTGATACTAATGTAACCTTATTTTTATAAAGTTCTATATAATATGTGAGAGTTCTATATAATATATAAGCTTTATGTATGCATACATATGTACAGAAAAAAACTGGAAATATGTGCGCAAATTAATGGTGATTGTCTCAGGATAGAGATTGGATAGGATGGGAATATCAAGAACTTTCATTACTCAACTTTGTATTTTTCTATATTTGTATTTTTTCAATGTTCTTTGATTACTTTTGCAAACAGAAAGAAAAACTGAACATTTTTCATGAAGAAGGCTCTGGAATAAGACTAAACAAAAGAAAATCTAAATTCTTAAGAAAAATACCCTCATAGAGCTATTCTTCGCGCAGTTGGTTAGAACTTGATAGTAATGAAGTCATGAATATAGTTCCTATCATTTTGGGGGAATAACTGTCTTCTATAGCTTTTATTGGTAATAACTGTCCCCTTAGCCTCAGATTTCTTCCAAATATGTGCTATTAGAATAACTAATAATTGCCAGATGAAAAGAATCCCAAACATGTTATTTCCAACTGGCTATTGGACTTTTTAATTTAGACTTTTTTGCCTTCCAACAAACTCAGCATGCCTAGTACTGCATTAATCAGTTTCTTACCAACACCTTTCTAAGCTCTGTTTCCATCCAAATCTGCATTTCCCCAAGTCTTAAACCTTAGAAATAACTCTGATTCTACCTTCATATTTTCTCTCATATCTTATTGTATGCCAAGTCCTGCTTATTTTATACTTCAAAATATGTTTCAAACCCACCTCTCTCTTTTTTTGAAAAACATTTTTTATTGATTTCAGAGAGGGAGAGAGTGAGAGAGCTAGAAACATCAATGATGAGAGGGAATCATTGATCAGCTGCCTCCTGTACGCCCCCTACTGGGGATCGAGCCCACAACCCAGGCATGTGCCCTTGACTGGAATCGAACCCGGGACCCTTCAGTCTGCAGGCCGATGCTCTACCACTGAGCCAAACCAGCCAGGGCCCACCTCTCTCTTGATAGCTACCACCACCATCGTTGTCTATAGCCTATTTCCTACCACCAGATCTCTTTGCTTTTCATTTATTCCCTCTAATCCAGTATTTCTCAACCTTTTCCCCCATTACTGTCCCCATCAGAGACTTTTTAGATTTCCCCTTCCCTGACCATCTCTACCCCTTAAATGTTAATACCATGGATATACTGTGTATCTGTTTATGTACTGTGACCCTTCAGAGGGCCTCAAATTGTTGTTATATCTAAGACTCCTCCCCTACAAGAACCATTTTCACCACCCCCTGAGAATTCATGCTCTAATCAAACTGGGCTGATCTCACTATAGTGAAATTTTAGCCATATCACTGCCTGGCTCAAAAATGTTCAGCAGTTTCTCCCTCTTCCAAGAAGATGAGAGAACACAGATAAAGAGCCTGAGCCTGGCTCATAATTGTGGTCAGTAAGTTTGAGTTTGCACTGCCCTTTTCCTTGCCATCTGGATACTATTGCTCTCCAAAAAGTTACGCCAATCCCCATTCCCATTAAATGTACCTGGAGTGCTTGTTTCCCTCATGCAGGCAAACACTGGTTTTCATTTTTACCAAACTTGCTGTGTTTACCAACGTGCTAGCTCATTTGTGAGGTTTCTCTTTGATTAAACCAGGTTACAATGATTTCCTATTGAACTTTGTATCTGCAACTGATTCACATTCTCTACTCCTCATCTCAGTGAAGAACATCCCATTCATCCAATTTCCTGGAGCAGAAGGTTTGAAGTCATTTTTGACTCCTCCCTCTTCTAAAATTCTCACACCATTAGGTCCCGAACTATTTTTAGTTCTGCTTCAGAAATGTCACTCAGATCTAATCTTCACAAGCTTATATGAATCTTATAGTATTGGGCTAGGGAAGATATATGCTAATTAAAAAAAAATCTAACCTCTCTCTACCCCCATTGCCTCTTCCAGGTAGAACTAGAGAAGAGCATCCTAGCTGAGCTCATTGTACTTGACTTCTGACCACTCCAGGTTACCCTCACACTGATGCACTCATTCTTCAAAATAAAGCAAACTCACCATCACTCTTCTGCTTGCAAACTTCTGGTGGCCATGCAACTGCCTTCAGACTAAAATCTAAATGCATTGGCTTAAGAAACAAGGCCCTCCACATTTTGCTTCCAGCTACTCTTGTTCTGGTGCTGCAGTCCCCACACCCAGACACTCAGCATCTCATCAATCACTGAATCCTACAAGCTCTTTCATGACTATATGCCCATGATACTTCATTTACATGTCTATTACTATTGTACCTAATATGTTCTATTGTAATTAGTCTGTTACATGTCTGTTTCACCTCTGAGTCTTAGGGCTACTTGAAGGCAAGGAGGACAGCTTCTCGGAAGCCCTGGTGTCTCCAGCATGGCTTGGCACAGAGGAGGCACTCCTAAGTGCTGGATGACTGAATGAGTGAACTTGATTGTAGAACATCGTATTATTTTTTAAGTGTTTGATGTGGAGTCACAAAAACACAAGTCTTTGAAAAGCAGGCTGAAAGAAAGTTATTTTACTTCTTTTGATCCTCCACTGCATGATATGGCTTATAATGAGTGTTCAATAAAACTTTATAACATTTATTTGGAAAAAGTTGATTTCTTGTTCTGTAAATGGGCTTTCTCTTATCAGTGATAAATTCATTCCCTGGCTCTTTGTATACCTACTTTGTGTCAAGGTCCTACGCTGAAGACTAGAAAGAGCAAGGATATAGGAATGAAAAAACAGTTGTGATCCTCACAAGGCTTGCTGTCCCATAAGTAAATGACAATAGTTAGGAACATAAATACCTCCCGAATGTTCTGCTGCTCCACCTCGTGCCGCTTGATCATTATTTTCCGCTTGAAGAAACGACAGTTTTTGTCGTAGTACAGTCTCTGCTGAGTGAGAAGGTGGGCTTCCTCTTCGGCCTGTGTGTGCTGCAAGTTTTCTTTATGCTTGGATATCCGCTCCTGCTTTTCTTTCTTGGGTGTGCTATGGTCCTCATTCATCTCCTTCACAAGAAAAAAAATAAGGGGGGAAAACCATGCCAGTCTCATCAGCCAAAGAAATTATAATAGTTTATTGCAATGGTAGATTAAATTATTTGGAAAGTAAATGAAAATGTAAACACAGGCTGACTTGATATTGCCTCCTTCCCCCAAACACACACACACACACATTTTTAAAAATCAATTAATTGAATATTAAGTGAGAGGAAGACTTGTTAGTTTCCAAGTCTCCGACTTCTCAACTGTCAGAAATTATTTGTTCACTCATCAATCAAATACATATTTACTGAGTTCCCATCATGTGATAGGCACTGTGCAAGGCTTAAGGATACAATGGTGAACAAAAGGACATGGTATCTACCATCATGGAGCTTTTCAGTCTAGAATAAAAAACTAAACAAAGAACCCTATGAACTAAAAATGACTGTGACAACTACTTTGAAGGTGAGTTCTTGGTTCTACAAGAATGTTTAATAGAAACTATTGAACCTCGGTAACAGCTGAGCTGAAATTTGAAAAATCATAGGCATTAACCAGTCAAAAGGAAAGGGAAGAATAATCTGGGTAGAGGAAATAGCATATGCAAAACCATTAGGGTGGGTTAATTGAAACATGGTATGTGTATGATCAAGGAACTGAAAGGCCAGAGTGTGGTGGAGTGTTACATGAGATGAGGCTGTACAGACAGACAGGACCGTTAGGTTAGCGGCCCAAAAGGCTGAGTTAAGGATCTTTAGGATAGGGGAAATGGATTTTATAGGTGGTGGGTGGTTATCATAATGATATGCATTTCAAAAAGATGACTGGCTGCTTGTGGAAAACAGAATAAAGAAGGCCAGAGTGTGTCCATGGAGACAGCTAGGAGACTAGTGCAAAGGTCCAGATGAGAGATGATAGTAGCTTGGACAAAGGAGGTGGGGGAAAGACCAAGAGAAGTAGACAGGTTTTAAAGACAGGAGGTAACTCTGCAAATGTCACTCATTTGAATTTTAGGGAAAAACAGGCTTCATTTGGGATTATAAGCCACCTATATTTTCAAAAGGACAAAAATCATTAGTATTTCAGCCCATAATGGTAAAGAGAAGGAAGCAGTGAATCAGAACAGTTAAGAATATGTTAATCTCTGGGGAAAGTAAGATGACCGCTTTTATGGAAAGCACAGGGTACTCTTCTTTGTTCATACTGTTCCATTGGACAAGCTTGACCTATAACATTTGGTTAACTACTCAGTGAAATCCCCTTTAATTGCTAACACCTCTTTTATTTAAAGTTTTGTGATGCAGACATCACACACTATTTAGATTATTTTTGTGCTTAGTCAAGAAGTCCTTGTAAATCAACTTTCCTGTTCTAATGAAGTCTTAAGTGAAATATTAGAATCAATAAGAGCATGTGCTGTTTCCAGCATGGAGTAGGCTAGGATCACAACAGGAAAGCTGGTGACTCATTTCTTAATACCATAACTTTACTACTAGGTTTAGCATTAACCACTACATTGCACACCCAAATTCAAATATGTTCATTAAAATTCTCTCCAAAATCATGAATAAATTATTTTTGGACCATCCATCATTTTGTATTACCCATGCCCCTGCTATCTATCATTAGTGGGAATCATGGAGATTGTTTTGTCATTTCAAGGACAATTCCTTTAAGTATACCAACATCTAAATATACATGTCACTTTAAACAGTGTGAACCAAGTTTTACTTCATAAGGAGTAATACTAGCTTTGCACAGAAAGGCTTATTGAGGCCATCTCAAATTGGGTTTAGGCCCGTTTTTCTTCATGAGTGTGTTGAATGACTTGTAAGTTCAGGCCTGTAGCCTCCTGCACTCATAAATCTGAGCATGGTGGACTCCAAACAATCTTCTGTCTAAAGACTGAGTGGGGACTCTTGAATGCTGTTCTGTGGCAGAATCTTCTAAAGGCGGAACTCATGCAATCTCCAAATGCTTTAGTATTACAAGAGCTCAAAATGGTGGCTGCGGTCATATTGTATGACCTCCAGAGCATGAGTAAACATATGGTGTTAGAAATAAGAAGACATTTGCAGCTGAGAAAATTTCTTACTTAAAAATCAAGCTTATCTCTGTGATCCAGAAGCATCCTTCTATTGTGATGCAATAATTATGCTCAAGCAATAACTAAGAGAAAATGGAGAGAATGTGAACCTTCTTAGTTGGCCTATTTTTCTCTACAGCTTGGTTTTCTAGACTTTTTGGTGTCAGAGATTCTTCCTATTCAGGCAGTGTGGAGCAACTACAAGTTTCTGTCAGGCCCAACTATTACCAGTGGCACATCTAGGTGGGACCAAAGATCCCGAGACCCCATCCCAAAACACTTGCTTTCACTTCCCAGTTTAAAAAAGAAATGGAGAGGAACATTGCGAAGTCTCTTGCTGTTACCTTAGAATCTGAGCTCAAATGAATTATTTCATATACTAGAACAATGCCCCATGTTGAATTTTATTAAACCTTAATACACTAGTAGTTGACAAATAAGAAATCCTAAGTCTCAGGAGAAGGAAAATCTATGGAACTCAAGGCAATTTACCTGTAAGTACTGGTAAAAGGAGAACTGAAGAAATTTGAGCTTTCAGGCCCTCTTAAGCCACACTAGTGGTCTTCAACCAAACATTCAAGAATTAATCATTCACTTATCAAATATTCACATGTACCAGACACAGGGATACCAAAAAACACAAACAACATGGGCAAAAAAACATCTACAACAACAACAACAATTACTACTACAAAACAGTCATGGTCTCTACCTATATCACTTACTGGCCAATAGGCCAGTAGGGAAAGTAGCTCAAAGAATCACTAAAAAAAAAAAAAAGAATGTATAATTGAAAGCTAGTGTCATGAAACCAGAGGCACCTGCCCTGGTCAAGGCAGTCAGGAAAGGCTTCCCTGAGGAAGTGATATTTAAGTTAAGGTACTAATAAATGACCCTAAATCTTATAAGGAAGAGGAGTAGAAATAAACAGCAGAATTACAGTCAGGGAGGGATTGAGGGTGAGGCATACGGAGAGCATCCTGATGGAAGAAACACTATGAGCAAAGACCTTGGGGAAGGGCAGAGTTTAATACACTTGAGGAACCAAAAGGTGACTGTTGTGGCAGGAGAAGTGAAGAGTTGGGGGTCGGGTAAGCAGATGGGGAGAACACTGGTGTGAAGTGAGACTGGAGGGGAGGCTGGTAGTAGACCACGTAGGGACTTCTAGTATTTTGATCTATATTAATAGTAATAAGAAGCCAGTAAATATTAAAACCATGAAATGATATGACTGGATTTATGGTTTGAAAAGATCACTCTGTCTGAAGTGTGGAGAAGCAAGCAAGAATGGTTTAGAGTTAGAACAAATGGTTCGTGAAGTGTGGTGCCTGGACCCCCAGTATCAGCATCACTTGGTAACTTGTTAGAAATGCATATTTCAAATTCCACTCCAGACCCATTGAATCAGAAAATCTACGGGTGGATTAGTAATCTGTTTTAAAAACCATTTCAGACGATTCTACTGTAAAGTTTGAGAATCAATGGGTTAGACTACATATTGATCACAATGTATGATGAATCAATTTTAAATTCCAACCATTCTAATGGCAAATTGGTGACTACAAATATTGGTATTCTTACCTCTTTTATTTTTTCCTTACAAATCTTATACTGCTTCTTCTGACTTTCTAAGAAAGTTGTCAAATCTTTCTTCTGCTGGGCCAAGATCTGTTGCTGGAACTTCTTCTCATCTGCTGCAGCTACCTTTGCCTGCAAAAATACCAAATATGATCTTGGATGACTTGTTCTTCACACAGAATTTAGCCATATATATTCTCTAATGCACTGAAAGAATCCATACATGCTGAATAATGTAATTTTTGAACAAATTATTAATTAAACAAAATACGGAAATGCCTATTCTGATTTCCCTGTATCTTCAACAAACATTTTATAGGAAAAAATATGAAGAAAAACCATAAACACATACACGAAAATACATGGGATGAAAGGTAAACTAACAATGATTATAATAAATTTTTATCATATTGTTGATAGCTGAAGGGTTATATTATAAAGATGAATAAACATAACTGCCAGTTTTATTCCAAGAATCTAACTTTAATTGATTAATTATTGCAACTACCAGACTTCACATCTAGTGTACTAAGCAAAGCTGATGACATGTGATTTCTTAGGTACCTGTCAGAATTCACAACAGTTAGACACTAGGACATTTGGGGGCTCCTTAGTGGATTGAATGCTGACCAAATAAAAGATAACCCAGTAAATATTGGTTCCTGAGAGTGACCAAATCTAAGTTTTAGGGAACCATTCAATGAAGCACTTAGGCAGATAAGGTGCTTAAGAATCATGCTTCATGGTTCTTTTTTATATATTTTATCTAATGTTTAGCATCCATGAACAACTATTCTTCCATTATGAACAATCCTCCCCACATATTTACCAAGTCAAATTCCCAAGAAAGAATCTGACTGGTTTATTTAATCAACATCCATGAGACCTTCTCATGGATGGATAGCTGTTGGGGGAATGCTTCTTCTATAATTCTGATGTTTCCTTTCATGTGGAGAGAGAGAGTCTAATTACTAAAACACCCCTGGCATCCTGTCACTTCATCCCCATGGAACACATGTTCACCCTGCTTTTCCACACTTCGTAAATCTTATGGGAGGTGGCAGGGAAGGTGACTCGTTTACTACTAGGGCCTGGGTAGGCAGGCCTGGCTAATTTTGTTTAGTAGGATTAGGCCCATTTTTCTTCAGATATAAAACACTTCTCCCACCTAACATTTACCAACAATAAAGGTGATAATTTTGATTATCTGCCTTACCCACTCCTCTGTTTTGAAAATTAGTTTAGAATCAGGATGGGGAAGATAAAATGTTCTCTAGAATACTCAAACAATAGCCAGACTAATTACTTGCTGCAATTAGTCAGGTGCCCATCCTGAGTCCAATCAGCTATAGGCAAGGATTATCACCAGCAAAAGGGACTATTTGTAGAGGAGTTTTCCTTTGAAGAGGACTGTGGGTGTGGCAGGCACCATCCAAGTTTCCATAGGTTAGAAGCATCTTGTGTGTGTGTGTGTGTTAATTTTATCCATGCCCATAGCAAAGGATTGATGCTCAGAATATATTTGAATAGACAAGAATGTGGTATGCCCCTTTAGTTACTATATTAACTTTTAATGATAATTTTAAGTAGCCCCATAAAACCATCCCCACTCCCTCACCAAAGCAATACTGTTCCTTTATCACCAAAAATCACACCCCTCTTGTCTCCTGCTAACTGGCTGGAACAGGCTTGGCATGACCATGGTACGAAAGCATGCGTACACATACTGACCTCCTTTTCTATGATAGCCACTTGCTTCTTGGCCAGCTTCTCCAGCTCGATGGACGAGTTGTTGGCATGCGTCTCCACCTCCTTCTGTAGCTTGAGGCGGTGCTCGTCCATCTCAGCCTTCAGCTTGTTCTCCAGGGCGATCAGCTGCTTCTGGTGCTGGCGCCGCATCCGCTTATATCCTGACATCTGTTCCCGCAACTCGTTCTCCTGCTCATGCTCATGGATCTGCCGTGTAACCTGATTAGGGTTGGGGAACAGAACTCAGGTAACCAGGTTCATGAAAGGCAAACTTTCAGGCAAAGGAGAAGAACCCTCTGGCATAGTTTTACTTATGTACTATTTCCTGAACACTTACCTGTACCAGGCACTGTGCTGGATGCTCTTTATATACTTTATCTCTAATCCTAAAAACCATCTCACTCACTCATTCATTTTATTCATCTATGAGGTTGACTGGCGTTACTACCCCGAGTTTATCGATGAAAAAAATTGAGACTTGCGGGGAATTTTTTCATTCATTTGGCCAAAATAGATTTTCATGTTTTTAATATATCATTATATACAAGAGGTGGGCAGAAGTAGGTTTACAGTTGTGGGTAACATTCTTTTGCATTAATAAAGCTGTTGTAATAATCATAAGCTGCATGTCTTTTTCTATACAAACAACTGTAAACCTACTTTTGCCTGCCTCTGTATATGCTCAAGGTCACGTAGCTAATAAGGAGTGGAGTTGGGATTCAGACCCATTTCTGTCTGATTCCAGAGTAATGCTATTTCCACTATACCAGGGCTTCTCCACCTTGGCACTGCTGACACTGAACTGGATAGTTCTTTGCTGTAGGGGCTGTCCTGTGCATTGTAGGATGTTCGGCAGCCTCTCTGACCTACCCACTGGAGTCCAGCAGCACCTCCCAAGTCAAGACAATTAAAACATGTCTCCAGACATTGACAAATGTCTCCTGGCCAGAGTGGGGGTGGGGGTGGGGGCATCACAATCCCTCTGACTGAGAACCACTGCACCATATCATACTGCTGGGTTGTTTGTTAAGAATAATGTCTCTAACAATCATAGGAATCTTGAATATCCTTTATAAAATAGAACAATACTGATTTCCTATTCTTAATATTAATCAAGAGAAAGAGAACGAACTCTTTCCCTTAAATCTTCAGAAGAGATGCTAACAAATTACAATACATCTACTTGCTGTCCTAAAGAAGAAAATGACATTTCTGTGATTTCTGGATGGCCACAAGTGAATGGCCAAACTGAACATTGCAAATGTGAATGTTGATATCTTGTTTCTATCTATTTAACCTATTCTGATTTTTCAGTCCTTCCTTCAATTTATCACCCCTTGTTATTTTCCTGTCAGATTCTCTGTCACTTTCTTCTCTTGTATTTATTTTAGAAAAAAAATTATAACTTTAGTTTTGTTTTTCACTAAGCAATTTAGTCATTCCTATGTACTATTAGCCACTTCTCCTCAATCTAAACTTCAAACAAGTTTTACTGGAAATTTTCATGCTGCTATTACTTCTGTCTACTATTTTCAGTTTATGGGTCAAAGTGTATTTTATACAAAGAACAGTCTGTTTCTCTACTCTTTTTAGAAGGTGTCCCTGCATATTAGACTGAGTCCTCACTATCGAGAGTGCTTGTAACTGGATAGTATTATCAAAGTACACATTAAACATTTGCCAAACTTTGAAACCTTTCCAGCTGAAACTAACACTGTTTCATATTCATTTCTTTTTTCTAAAGGACAATCCTCTCTAAAGTATGAGGAATAAGAGCAGACAATATTTCAAGACCAAAAAAGGGATATCATCACCGAAGAGGCACCTAATGCTCTAAAGATTATTAATAATCTTTTTTTGTTATCACGATTATGTATTTTCTAATGGGCTTATTTCATGATAAAAAAGAAAGGAATAGTTTGAAATATATGTGTATATTGTACTTCATGTTTGTGCCTTCCTGAAGTTCAACTGTAGGGATTAAAAACAATTCCAATCAACAGAAAGGATACCATTTAGTCCTTTCTGAACTCACTTGTTTTTCAGACAAATATGGCAATAAAATGTCTGTTTAAAGGTAATGAGTTTCAGAGATGATTTATCTGTGTACTTTTTTTTCTTATTTTAGTATTCCTTCTTTAATCAGGCATGGCACACTCTAAAGCTATTGAAACTTGACAGCAGAATGTTAGACTGGTTTGTGGTCAATAAAATAAAATATGGCCATTTCCCTAAACCAGATGGCCTAAAGATAAAACAGAAATGACTTGTGTCAAGAACATTTTTCTATCCTAATTGGTGGGTGAGTCCCTGTGAAAAGGGTGGTCCTACTGCAAACCATATCATACTATTATGTGGCAGAAACAAATTACATGTAAAGCTCAACATGCTAGCATTGTACAGCATTAAATTCCAGGAGAGACACTTTGCTTTTAAATGCTTCCCATAATTTGAAAAATCTCCTTCTTAAATTCCTACCATCACCTTCCATTTGTACAACTAACTTTCTGAGTTACAAAGTCATTGTCTTTTTAGACACAGATAGTGATAGTGTTATACTGTAAATAAAAGTATAACCAGATGTTTCATTTGTAAAGTCTAACATAAAATTTATTTTTTAAAATGTTACCTATAGTTATGTATGCCTGTGCATTTTTTTACCACTTTATTTTTTTTATTTAATTCTAATTATTGTTGAAAGCATTACATATGCCCCCTATCCCCCCATTGTCCTCTCCCATCCTGCCCCCGCCCTCCAATGCCTGTGCATTTTAGGTTTAAACCTCAGGTCTTATGAATAAACTATTTTGTCAATAAAATAATAAAGCTCATAATTTTTATTATACCTTATGCTTTAAGATGTGTTTCTCATGTAATTTACCTCTTTAATTTTTATGAAGCCTGGAATTTGAACTAAGATCCTATGGCTCTGAAATTGCCTGAGGAAATTCATATCACCAAAGAAGAAATGAAAGAAACTTTCAGTTATGAAGTAATGAAGGGAATCAATATCCCAAACAATCAAAGCTGAAGAGAGTGGTAAATCCAAGTAACAAACTGAATAAGTCTGAAAATGAGAGAAGGTTATAGAAATGTAGGGACTGTAGTTTTCACAATCCTGAACTCAAAAATGTGATCAACTAAAAGTGAACAGTTTCATCTTGCACACCCAGTAGGTTGTTTGGAGGCAAATCTCATTCCATCCCTTACTATGTAACTGACCTTGGGCAAATTACTTAAGTTTTTCAGTTTTCATATGTAAAGAGGAACCACCCCTACGATGAGATCACTGATAGATAACACTTGTGTCTAGCAAGGTAGATGCTGGTTCCCTTCCTTCTCCTGCCAGCCTCTGAGTAATCTGTCTCTTTTTCCCTCCACCTAAGCATTTCTGGTCATGGGGACATAGGTCAGAAGTGGGTCAAAGAGAAAGGGCAAGTTGAACAATAAAACTGTACTTGTATCCAGGTTGTGGATTATAAGATAAGGATGTATAATTTCTGAACTGTTAACTATTCATATACCTGGAATAATATGTAAAAACATAAAAAACCATAAAGGAAGACTGAACGTTTTTCACAAACTTTTTACAGCCATTCCATTCTACCTGGTTTAATTCCAGCAAAACATGGATTTACAACATACCACATCACCCGAAGTGTATTATATGCCTACCAAGTACAGAACATTGCACTAGAGGGCTAATAAGCAACTTACTGAACACGAAAGAGGAGCGTGGTGGCTGATAATGTTACCCTCTTAAGAGATCAAAACCAACTTATAGGATTAATTATATGTAAGAATCAAAATAATGCTTATGATAAAACTGGCTACCATCAGAACTTAGAACAAATAAAATTTATAGCCAATTTTTAAAAAGATTATAGTGAGTACATTTTGGCATTAGAATGTTGACATTCCACTCTTTAGAATACCTAGGGGGAAAATGTTTTATGTTCATGTGAAAAGTAACAGGCAATTCTGACTTATGCAGAAAAACTGACATGAAGAACTTTGAAATGCACACTTATAAATCCAAATTCTGATGTGGGAGCAGGGCTGAAAGAAACTTCATTCATTCATTTGTCCATTCATTCATTCAACACATGTTTATTGAGAGACTTGGGTCATGTGAGATAGGCATACAGTTTGGGCAATACAAGAAAAATTGTATCAGTAATGATCTTAGTGAGATTAAGAAGCCAACAAAAAGGAAAGGGCAGATATGCAATATTTTGCTAAGCATCCTCTGATACACTATCCAGGAAGAGAACACCTTTTCAAGCATTTAGAAACAGAACAGTGGGGCTCAGGAGAAGTGAAACAGTAGCATTTATTGCTGAGGCTCTAATACTTTTATGCTTGTCTGTCAAACTCATTCAGGTACACAATTTCACAATTAGCTTAATAATCAGGCTGCATTTTTAAAAAATCCAAATGAAGACTCCATTTTTATATGAGTTTCTCTACTTAATCTGTAAAACCAGTATCAAATAATCTATATTTGCTTAGATAGAACAATAACCACTTTCTCCTACATGCTTTCCTGGAGCTTAGAAACTAAGAGTTGCATGTTCTTTTCCCTAATGTGTATTCTAATATAAATTCACCTTTGTGGTAGCATTCCAGTGAGAATTTCTTCATGAGACCAAAAGCTGAATTGTCTGATAGCTATGGTCTTGGTGCTCTTTATATTAACATCTACTATGGGAACAGCCAATGACCCAGGGCATTAGGAAATTTTAAGAAAAAAATGACATCAGATGTAATATCAGCTGAAAACACTCTCATGGGTCATTAATCTAATTAAAGTATTAGGATCTTCATTCACCAACAATAAAAACTCAAAAGGCATGTCTCAAAGGCCCAAGAAGTCAGTAATTTTGAAGAACTATATAAACAATTCCCTTTTCCAGATAACGAATCAGCCAGATAGGAACTTTCTTACAGAAGATGAAAGGATAAAATTTAAAAGATTCCATGAAATGCCCTTACTTTTCCTAATTTTTAAAAAATAAGTTCAATAATCTTTCCCTGAAATGATTATTATTACATATATAGCTCTAAAGTTTCCTTAAGTTTCCTCTGATATCAAGGTTTGCAGTCCTTGTTTTTCCTTCGTTAGAAATGCAATTGTGCAGGGTGTGTAATAAAATAAAAATCTCAGTTTTAAGGTGTCAAATTAATAAAAAGCATCCAGCAGTAAGAGTCTATACTCCATGGGCTTTATATGTCTGCCAATGACCCCATTCAAAAGCACAATATAGAAAGAAATGCTCAGGGGAAAAGCACAGAGCGAGGATTCTTTTAGGTATGTAGAAGAGATAGGCTGATAACACAAATTTGAGGAACCATAATTTTTTTTTTTCAATTTGCAAGTCTGTTTAAAACATTTACATATCACTTATTTATTTGGTAATTGAAAAACTCATTTCTAAATTTCTCTCTTTTGCTGCTCACTTTGGACCACTCTGTGGCTTATTACCACTTCTACTAGAAGATTGTAAAGAAAGGGTAAAACCAAAATCAATCAATATACTATTGCTACCAATTATGAGACATGAAGAGAGGGCTCAACAATGTTTTGATTGTTTATTATACCAGACCTTCATTTCCCTATGATATTTCTCTTACTTTTATGTCACTTAAGTAATTTTAGTCCTTTTTCATTTGGGTTGGGATCCATGAAAAATGGATAAGATTCATAATATATTTTTAAAGATTAGTCTTCTTTTTGATATTCCAGTGTCCTAATTTATATATTCCTATTGAAATTAGCCTTTAAAATAATATAATGGGTAGTAGAACTGAAGTACTTGGTAATATACATTAAAATATCCATGCCAATAGTTAGACTGTCCAAAATGGGACGTGGATTCATACAACATCATACCACTTTTCCCTTCCATTAATTTTTTTCTCTCTCTCTAAAAACTACTTAGATACAAATACCGCTAAACTCTGATAAACTCCCATCAATCCCACTGTGATTCCCAAAACATTACATTTGAAGAGGGTTTTTCACCAAAAAAACCCCACCTTACTTTGTGGCTACAGCAACACCTCTTAGCTACTCTTTTTAACTTAATATAGGGGCAGGGGCCTTTTAGCAAATCAAAAGTCCACCAGAGAGACAGATGCCAGCTGTCCTCAGGAGGGGCACTATGAAGCCTGTAGAAGTCAGAGGGGTTCCTGAGGACTTTGCCCACAGCCCTGAGGTGGCCTAGTAGGGAAGCAGCTTTCATTTTCCACAGAGAGGGAGACTGTGATGGCTGATATGTACACAGAGCAGCCCCGGGTGAGCTCACAAATGCAAGCGTGAGATCATTCTGGCATGGCAGTAGTAGTATCTTACTTACTAGGAGGTAGGAGAGGTCATGAATATATGATGTGGGAATGAGGGTGTGGCAAGTGAGAAGAGAAGAACAGAGAACCTGCCCTCGAGAGGGGAAATCCACTTGGTATAATGTCTGCTTCACATTCAAAACCTGCTTATGGTGCTCTGATTCTCAGTGGTTGTTCATCTTTTTCCTCTCATTTCAACATGAACAGGTCTGAATAAAGGTTACAAGTCTCACAAGAGTCGGTGGTAAGTAGTAACATTCCATAAATACTGTATTTCTTCTTTTGTCAGATATCATGGCATGGAGATATTTATTATTTAATATTTCATGCTTTATTTAGACTCAGAAGCATGTTTTTAAGGTGCTTAACAATCACTAGCAAATACATAGTGGACATTTTAAGACCTCCATTACACAGTATAGCATTCATTTAAAATGAAAAATTGTTCATTAAAGAGATTACAAAGAACTTCTATACAAAGAAACTTAAAGACAGGCTTATATTATTTATAAGGAGTCTACATTAAATGCTTGCTTTTAAACAGCAGCAGGCATAGCAATATGTGGGTGCTTTAACTCCCATTTTCCTTATATTTGGGTTTTTAAAGATTATAATCCATTATTCATTCCAAAGATAATCGAAGCCTCTTAAAAGACTTGAGAAATAAAAAGGAAATCAGGTTTAAAAAATAGGACAAGAAAAATAATCATTTCTGGGTCGGCCTTGGATGATGTCATCATAGGTTCTAAATGTAATAGCCAGGCAGTGTACACTAACTCTTCCTGCACATGTAACCTCTAACATCAATTTGGGCAAAACAACTAATATTTCAATAATTTTTTGGCTGAGGAGTGAGATTCAGAAGCAAAAGATTAAAGAGAGTTTAGAGTGCCAAGGATGAAACGATCTGAGTGTGTGTGTGTGTGTGTGTGTGTGTGTGTGTGTGTGTGAGCGCGCACGCGCACGCGCTGGGGACCAAGGGGAGGAGGCATGAAAACTAACTCTTCCAGCACACACCCCTTTTGCTACTACAAGGGCATCCAGCAATCACATTTGCAATAGTAAAAATGCTGAAGGATCCTACAGTATTTTTTCTTCCACAACCATCCCTATCCTCTCCTACAAAGCCCTTCTTGCTTTATTGGTGCCAGGAAATTCTTCAGGGGTTAAATGGGGAAGTGCAGCCACTACCATTGTTGCAATAAATAAATGAATGAACCAGAACGAACCAGCAATCCATCCCTAGGAAGCAAGTTATCTTATTTTCTACAATTATACACAGTAGCCGGCAACCATATATTTAAAAAAATTGTGTTTTATCTTTTGATACCTGTGTATACATTATAGATATACATGAATCTATATAAAAAGAAGCTTAGTGCCCTGCATACACATACATCAAATCCCTCTAAAATATTTTTTTAGCATTATTATTTTACTGAAAAGACAAACAGCTTTTAAAAAATTAGATATAATAGCAACTTCATCTTAAAGGCCTTTTATTTTGCACATACAACATATATAAATACACACACACACACACACACACACACACAAAGGTCCCCCCCCCACCCCCCATGCCGTAGACAATGCTAAAATATCTGAGATCAGGTTGCTATGCCAACAGATTTTTTCTAAAATGAATAAAATTATTAGGAGGGAGAAAACATTCTTGACTCCTTTCCTCCCATCCATGAAGCCGAGAGAGGCTCAGGGAGGGCGAGAGGCTGCCAGATGGGGAGGAGGGGAAGGAAGGGAAGGTGAGTAGAGGGGTGTTTGCTTACCAAAGATGCTGATTTGATCGTGGCAAAGCGCTCTCTGTTCCGGTAGTGGAGGGCCTGGCTCTGAACTGACTGGGTAGGCCGTGGCTCAGGCCTGGGATCGCCGTGGCCCGCCTCATCCCTTATGAATACATGATCCTGCAGAAATGGATAAAAACAAGGAGAAAGTCCAGCTGTGCTCTTTCCTCGCCGGCTGCCTCTCTCTCACCCCTCTTTCTGCACAAGCACTGCTGTTTGAAATGCATAGTTTAGCTCTCTGCTAGTCCCCGCAGCTCCCACGGTACAAAATGAATAAGCAACACATTGCAGCCTTCAGTTAGGAATGTCAGCTGATCGCTAGTGGGATGCCTTCTGAATCCCTGGCAGGCTTTTTCTTTACCTCCAGAATCACATATATGCAAAAGAAAAAAAGAATAGAAAAAACAATGCAATGTACAGACTCCTTAGAACAGTTTGTTTAAAACGCTGTAACCAAATAATTCCTTTAAAAATGTCATGTCCATGTCTAGCAAGGAGGATGCTGGTTGCTTTTAACATAAAAGCGAGCCTCCGCCTCATTCCCTTGAAAGATCTGCTTTCTCAATTTAATTTTATTTGCGCTCTGTTCGGTAGGATCATCGTTCTGCCTAGAACCAGTGTAGGCTTGTGCTGAACTGCCTCTCTATCTTGTGCTGAGAAGATTCGGCAGTCACTGAGGGATCCTGCTTTCCAGTCATGATCGTACACAGTTCTAGCACCTTCTCTTTACAGCTTCTGAAAGGATTTTTTTTTTTTTTAGATTTAAAGAGACAGGCATACAATTTTAACCAAATGATACTTTCACAAATTCTTCCTCAACTCAGTCTCGGTATGCTCACCAGTGTGAGAGAAGCTGGAATTTAATGCCCTTGACTGATTTAATCAAGCCCATGCTTCTTGATAGGCAAAGGTGATTAGTCTTATTGTAACACCCAGTGAAAAATAACACTCCCTGGAAGGATAGCAATGGATGTTTCTTAAATGCAACTGAGATGACTTTTAAAGGGGAAAATGCTTTCAAAGGGTGATGTGTCTCGCTATAAAAGATGGAGTGGTCAGTCAGTAAGTAGGTCTAACCCTGCAGAAAAGAAGATACTATAATAATTAATAGCTCAAAAACATGTACAACCATGGGGGATTTTTAAATAGTCCATGTTCAGGACAGTGAAGGAGAAATTAATTCTCTTATTTCCCTAGGGGTTTAGGAGAAACCATTTGTGAAAATTCAGTTTTGCATTTTGCTCATGACTACTTGAAATTTTTTAATAATTGCCCTTTCCTTCATTAGCAAAATTAAAGATTTAGAAAATATAAAATTGTATTATATACTCTAAAATGTTGATAAGTCAAAACACATATATTCCTTGAGGAATATTAAATTTTACACCCAGGTTTTTATGTAAAAGCCAAGAGCCAAGATTAAATTTATCATTGGGTTGCTTTTCTTTATCCTTTTATAAATTTAGAATGCTTCAGAATGTTGGGATGGTAGCTCCATTATATCTATATTTAGAGATTTTTTTTTCAATTTACTGTATTGTGGTCTATTTAAGAAATAATAATTAAGGGACCCTAAATGCCATCGAGGGCACATATACCAAATTTAAGGGATGTTCTACTATAGTACTGTGCCATAAGATAGCCACTAGCCACATGGATATTTAAATTAAGTTAAAATGTAAAACTCAGTTCTTAAGTCACATCAGCTATGTTTCAGGGAGACACTAATTATGGCTACCATATTGAATGGTGCAGATATCATTTCCATCACTGCAAAAAGTTCTGTTACTGCTGAAGATTAAAAATGCATTTAACCCAAATTTTTCAATTTTGTAAAATAAATAGGTCAGTTAAAATTTTTTTCTAAATATATTTTTATTGATTTTTTTACAGAGAGGAAGGGAGAAGGATAGAGAGTTAGAAACATCGATGAGAGAGAGAAACATTGATCAGCTGCCTCTTGCACACCCCTATTGGGGATGTGCCCGCAACCAAGGTACATGCCCTTGACCGAAATCGAACCTGGGACCCCTCAGTCCACAGGCCGACGCTTTATCCACTGAGCCAAACCAGTTAGGGCTCAATGTTATTTTCTGGGAAATCTAAACTCTTATTTCACAGGGAAAAGAAAGATTAGGTGTCGGACTGAAATTTAGGTTCTCGAAAGGCCACCATTCATGCTGCTGAATATTCATTAACAAATTACATTTACCTCCAAAATTGATCTTTCTTAATATTGCAGTACCAGAAAAGCAAGAAGCTTTTAAATACCAGCAATCAGAAGAGATAGACTAGGTAGAGGCCTGAGGAGTCATAGTTTTTGGTGAGGATTAGTTAGGTAACATTAAGTGCATCGACTGAGATCTCAAGTGTTGTAGCAGCCATTGTTTCAAATTGTTATGACTTGATTTACAATGATAACCAGTGACACTAGAATCCACACTCCTCACATAACAGAATAAAACAAATTTATGTGTAAATATGTATAATTTTAATATTTCTTTAATTTCTCTCATATAAAAATGAACACTTTTGAATTAGGATCCTGCTTATCAAATTAAAAGTCACATTCTATCAGCTAAGTTTTTTTTAAAAAATATATTTTATTGATTTTTTACAGAGAGGAAGAGAGAGGGATAGAGAGTTAGAAACATCGATCAACTGCCTCTCGCACACCCCCTACTGGGGATGTGCCAGCAACCAAGGTACATACCCTTGACCGGAATCGAACCTGGGACCCTTGAGTCCGCAGGCCAATGCTCTATCCACTGAGTCAAACTGGTTTCAGCTCAGCTAAGTTTTTAAACTCAAGGATCTTGGAATACACTAGACCAAGTTAAAACTCAAAATCATAGTGATTTTGGTTGACATATAGTTAATTAATCCACTAAGGTGTCTATTTTTATAATAATGCTATTTTAGAAGTTAGTCTGAACAATAGGTACAAAATTTTAATATACTTTAAATATAATGCTGTTTCTTTACTTAATACATTTATTTATTTATTTATTTATTTATTTATTTTTACAAAAAAGAGTGTTTAGTTTTCCATAGCAGTTTCATAACAGATCACCAACATTAAGGTATGCATGAGAACACAAAGTGGGGCAAATGAGTAGGTATCCATTTCAAATACATAGGAAAGTGAATTTTAAAATAGTCAATTCCTTTGCGTAAAACAAGTTCAAAACTCTGAAGACAACTTAAATAATGAAGCCATTAAAATGGGGAAATGTGACTTGAGAAGCAAGTATGAGCAAATTAAACTATCAACTTCACCAGGATATACTGTCTGTTGGTTATTGTCCCTTTAAGTAGCAACCAGTCCCTTTGAAAATGACTATACTTGGCTCCCAGAATTTCTGAATTAAACACATTTTAAGACTAATAGTGGAAAAGGTCAGTTTGCTATTTTATGCAGTTAGGCACTTATGAAGATTATTTACAAATGATGGGAGGGCCATCTTCTTTGATGTTGAAGAATTACTTTAGAATATGAAGGACAATTATCATGTTCTACTTTATCAAGACAAAATAGCCCTGGCCGGTGTGGCTCAGTTGGTTGGAGCATTGTCCCAAACACCGAAAGGTTGCAGGTTCGATTCCCGGTCAGGGCACATTCCTAGATTGTGGGTTTGCGGTAAGGGCGTGTATGGGAGGAAACAATGCTTCTCTCTCTCTAAAATAATAAGAATTAAAAAAACATATCCTCGGGTGATTTTAATTGTTTCCAAAACGATTAAAAATATTGCTTAAAAAATAAATATCTTGGTTATAATTTATCTTTAAAACATTATCATCCAGGAACAAACAAACTAGCTTTTTGAAATATCAATATGATCTGGGACCAGTTTTAAGTAAATCTATGTTATCTTGGTAAATTTATAACATTCTTTCATCATAAGAAATAAAACTTCTTCAGATTAAAAAACAAGCTGGTGTAATATCTGTTCCAAATCTTTAGTCAAAAGAATTGAACTTTTATACAACATAGTGAAGTATGTGAAACAAGAGGCATGCACTTTTTGCTATTACACCCTGGACAAGGGGCTTCACTTTTAGTTAGAAGTTTTTCCCTAAGTGTCTGAATAGTTATGCTTCTAAAATGAAGATTTATGGTGTAGCCCCTTGTTTAGAGCTTAACTTGAAATTAATTCTAGAAATCACTCCTATCAACTCTAAGTTTTGGGTATGCCTTTATCACACTACTCAACACATTTACTTATTTATGCAAGAAATTGTGGGATTTTTTTTTAAATTGTGGGATTTTTGAAGGCAAAGTAAATGTGGTTTGAAAAATCTCAGTCACTCTAGCACCTAGCATATTGCTTGATAACTAGTAGGCATTCAGTAAATGTTTGCTGAATAAATAAGCTCAAAAATATAGGTCTGAGATGTTAAAAAAGTGGCATTTTTCTCTTATATTATTTAATAAAATTCAAATCTGTATTTCACAAAAACCTGTCACTCTATACTCCAAGAAAGTTGTAAAATAGTCTCTCTCTCTCTCTCTCTCTCTCTCTCTCACACACACACACACACACACACACACACACACACACACACACACACACACACCTTTACATGGGGGAAAGAGGGGAACCTAAAAACGGCTTTTATCTGGTGACAAGAAACCTTTCTATAGATTCCAACACTTTTCATGCTGTGGAAAAAGGATCAGCAAACCCACCATCTCTTTTGTTTTGTTCATTTCAAAATTATTTCCTAGGCAGGTGTAACTGTCAAAACCTGGGGATAGAGGAAGGGGAGAAGATGGGAAAGGTTACCTTAAGCTGGAAGGATAGCCATTAGGAAGAAAAATGACTAGCAGAACACTGAGGATACAGATGTTACTATAGTGAGGTGGTTTGCAGAGTGATCTGTTTAAGAAACATTGCCTTCATATGTTAATTTACTTTTACTTTGCCAAATGTGAGTTGAAGAGTCAAAGAACCTGCCCTACTCTTCAGCAAAAATAATAGGAAAGGCCACTGAAGCAAGGGAAAATTAAACTAGAACATCCTATTCCCTCAAGGACATTTTTTTTTCTTCCACAAAATTGGTCAGAGCTGTTCTTTTTTTAAAGAAGGGAAAAAACTGACTCATAAGAAGGGCCAAGTAAAGCTTTAGGAGTTAAGATAGAATGATTTTTAGAAATAATTGCTGAAAGGGGGCCATGATGACTAGAGTTCTTTAGGGATATCTAAAATAACAAATAAATGCAGAAAAACTTTTAATATATGAAAGTGTAATGAGCTATATGAATAGAAGGCAGCAGCAGGCAAAGATAACTCATTTTAGACTTTATCAAAATAAAGTATACCTTTTAGTTGACAAATTAAGAAAACAGACTTGGTTGCTCTCTCTATTCCCACTTAAAATAGTGGCTTAGACTTTGCTGCTTAGGATGGTATTAAAATCTGTTTGCTACTGCTATATTCCCAATGATTTTAAGGAGTAGAGTGGAGGCTCAGGAGCAAGTTAGGTGACACCCCAAAACTAATCTGGATTAAAAGTTTGCACTATAACCACTTGTGAATAATCAAGAATTGGGGTGCAGAGTTGTGTCCTATAAAAGTTCACAAAACATTTATTGAGTGCTTACTATGTGACAGACACTGCTGGGCAGTAGGTGATGAGAGAGGTCCTTGAGGAACTGCCAGTCTGGAGAAATGGTGATATTCTTTTTTTTTTTTTTTTTTAAATATACATTTTATTGATTTCTTACAGAGAGGAAGGGAGAGGGAGAGAGAGTTAGAAACATCGATGAGAGAGAAACATCAATCAGCTGCCTCTTGCACACCCCCTACTGGGGATGTGCCCGAAACCAAGGTACATGCCCTTGACGGGAATCATACCTAGGACCCTTGAGTCCTCAGGCTGACGCTCTATCCACTGAGCCAAACAGGTGAGGGCGGTGATATTCTTGTTATTGGAAAAAGCAGAGTGGCAACACTAGCAAGGGGAAAATAAGTGTGTAAAGTTTATTTTGTCAGAATATACTTTTAGATTTATCAAATCACTCTTGCTCAAAAGGAAGATTCGATTAGGATCCTTTCAGGGCCTGGGAAAGGCCAGAGTAGAGGCAAAGACTAGAGAGGAAGAAATAACCTGAGATTCTGATGTCAGAGGAAATTTTCAGTGTCCCACTTTACATTTTTGGGGCTTAATCTGAGATAGAACTGTCCTGCTAAAATCAGGGCATCTTTACAGAGCAGTTAATTGCAAGTCACACTCTTACTAGGTATATGTGGCCTTTAAAAACTTACTTCCTAGCTTGCCTGGCGTGACACAGTGGTTGAGTATTGACCTATGAACCAGGAGGTCATGGTTCGATTCCTGGTCAGGGCACATGCCTGGGTTTCGGGCTCGATCCCCAGCAGGGGGCATGCAGGAGGCAGCTGATCAATGATTCTCTCTCATCATTGATGTAGCTCTCTCTTTTCCTCTCCCTTCCTCTCTGAAAGCAATAATAATAATAAAAAGTTACTCCCTATATAAAATGATAATCTATTTCATATCTATGACTTGACTAATTTAGGGTATGTTTGCTTGATTGCAACCATCCAGGGGAACAAAAAATTCCTCACCCTTATTCTTGGATGTTCATATTTATTAAGTATGTTTTTACTGAGTATTATTATTGGAGAAACTCTATTCACTTAAGCCTTTCAAACCATAAAGGTAATGCTTAAGATTATTTAACCCTTTTAATCCATTATACTCAGTGAACCTAAATAGCATAATGTTTAACTATCAATGATTCTCATAATTGATGTTTCTATCTCTCTCTTTCCTTCTCCCTTCCTCTCTGAAATCAATAAAAATATATTTTAAAAAAATGAAAATAAAATGAGATAATAAGATAATGGATAGAACATTGTTTACAATATAATTTAGTGATATATAGGCTTTACTAAGATTCTGGACCTGGACTCATACAAAACTGGTAAATCTTTTGCATAAGAATATTGACTGCTTTCTTTCTAAATAATCTTTGTGGTCATAAATGATGATAGCCTCAGAAGTATACCACCTCCTTTAAGGAAGGACATGTTGCTGGCAGTGGTCTTTGGCTGTCAGCTCTTTGAGGAACTGCTTCGGCTGCAGAGGACAGCTTTGGCCAAGTTCATACTTTCCCCAGGTTGCTCATTTCATTGACTGATCTAGGTTGGGGTATCAAGGCCTGGCCATTCTGGCCCAACTCTAAAGAACCATTTTAACTTCAGAGCTCCTTGGGGAGTTGATTGAGGCTGCCATTGGGCCTACATCTCAGTTCAACTTTGCCCTCTGATAAATGTTACTTCCTTCTCTTCCCTTCCAGAGGTATTCATCCCAAAAGAAATGCCTAATAAATTTAAAAAACCTGTTGTGATAAATCATCTCAGCTCTACTTCCTGGAGAATCCAACCTGTGACATCAATGTTACTTACATGTAATATATTGTACTTAGTATCCCATCTGCATGGAGAAAAAGGGACTGATCACAGGAGTGGCTTTCCGAAAACAAAACAAAACAAAACAAAATAAAACAAAAAACCCAACCCTTTTGCAAGTGAAATATTAAGTGGAATCCAAATATATAATGTAAGAGATGAAGCAGAACTTGTCCTGGGTGAGGTGTGGATAAGGCTTGCTCCCGAGGTACCTCTACAAAATAGCTTGAGGGTCACATTAGAGATTTGCTTCTTTAAATATTACAGAAATTGAAGCACAAAATTTTAGAGCTGGAAGGGATCTTTGAAATCATACAGAATAACTCCTAATTTTACAGATGGAGTAACTGAGGCCCAAAGAGGTTTGTGACTTATCCAAAGTAAAGAAAAATTAACAGTGGCAGATAGAATTATAAACTAGTTTCCTCATTCCTATAGTCCATTATATAAATATTTTCATTGAGAGTTTCAGATCCTATTTCATTTTTGTTCTTAAAGTGAAAAACTTTTAGGAGTTCAAGTAAACCAACAAATATAAACTATCTAAATATTTTTTGTTTCTATTGTGTTTAAAGATGAAATATTTTTAAGCACAGGTATACCATATTTAACATTAAAGTTTCATATATAGTATGCTCTATTTTATAGTCTACTTATATGTATTTTCCTATTTTTATTGTGATAAAATACATATTAAACTTACCATGTTAATAATTTTTAAGTGTACAGTTCAGTATATATTGTACTGAAACTCTATTCTCATTAAACAACAATTCCACATTTCTCTCCTCTCCTTAGCCCCTGGCAACCACCATTCTACTTTCTGTCTCTATGATTTTGACTACCCTAAGTACTTTATATAAGTGCAATCATACAATATTTGTCTTTGTGAGTAGCATATTTCACTTAGCATAATGTCTCCATGGTTCATCCACGTTGTAGTGCATGTCAAGATTTCCTTTCTGCCCTAGTTGGTTTGGCTCGGTGGCTAGAGTGTCAGCCTGTGGACTGAAGGGTCCTGGGTTCGATTCCGGTCAAGGGCATATGCCTGGGTTGTGGTCTTGATCCTCAGTGTGGGGCGTGCAGGAGGCAGCCGATCAGAGATTCTCTCATCATTGATGTTTCTGTCTCTCTCTTCCTCTCCCTTCCTCTCTGAAATCAAGTGTGTGTGTGTGTGTGTGTGTGTGTGTGTGTGTGTGTGTGTGTGTGTATGATTTCCTTTCTTTTTCAAAGGTGAAGACTATTCCATTGTATGTGTGTACCACATTTTGCTTATCCATTCATCCACTGATGGACACTTGGGTTGCTTCAGCTAATGTGAATAATGCTATTATGAATAGGGGTGTATAGACATTTCTTTGAGATCCTGCTTTCAATTCTTTTGGGTATGTACCCAGATTAGAATGAGTTAACTCATTCAAAGTTTTATTTGAAAAGGTTTTTTAATTTTCTTCCATCACATTTCCTCTATCTCATAATAAAAAAAGAAATACATTATATAACTTAATTCTACCTGATAAACATTTTTTTGTGTGTGTGGAACAAATACAACTTCCTTTTACTTCAAAATATAAATTAACATTTATTCTTTTTAAGTGATTGCACCAGGGAGGAAAAGGTATTAAAAGACCCACATCATCACAAGTAAGTTCTATACCAGCATGCCAAAATTAAAATGAAAACCCTCAATGAGTTTGAGACCAGGGTCTTCTTTCTTATTTATTATACCGGTAGCATCTTTCTTATAATTCTGGGTTCCCATTTAAGAGGTCCTGGAGTAAAAAAATCCAACAGAATGTCTCTTCTTTTGCTATCTATACCCATGGAGCCTCAGAGGAAATAGAAAGAGCCAGATGTCAGCATCCATGAAAGCTCCTTCCAAAAAGAGCCTCACAAAACCTTCTTTTCTACCCTGCAAATATATGATCACTTGCCTGTATTCAAAGAAGGCCAGCTGGCAATGCTGGACTCTTAGCACGTTTCTGCATCTGTCTGATATCACTCCTTTCCATGGCTTTCTGATAATCTGGGTCCTTGCTGTCTTTCTGCTCTCAATTGACTATCCACATAGCTCACCAAGCTCTAAACTCTCTGACCTTTCCCTTCTTCTGTGAACATACAAAGTTCTTTTTGTCTCTAGTACTTTGCACATGTTGCTTTCTGACTCACCTCCATTGTTCACCCCAAGTTACCTACCTTCCACTTGTCCTTAAAGTTTTAGCTTAAATGTCACTTTATTAGATAGGTTTTCCACTACTCCCTGCTAGATTAAATCCTCCTTTTACCCAGAGCAAGTTTCATAATTACATGATATAGTTATTAGTATGATTATTTGCTTAATCTCCCCTACAGATAATAAGCTCTATGAAAACACTATGTCTATTTTATTTCCTCTGTATCCACAGGGCCTACCATAGTTCCTGGCACATAATAGAGGTCCTCACCAGTATTAGTTTAATAAATGAATAAGTTAATCAGTTCAGAAAATAAATATATATCCCTCTATTATTCACAGCCAGGGACCAATATATTTTCTCCTGCCCTTCATCCTTACCTGCTTAATTTTCTTTTCTTCCCAAGAATAATGCACAACAAATAGAAGTGAAAAAATTCTTTAATATGCTCTCTCACTAGAATTAGAATGTGATTGTTGCCATTTATTAAAATAAGTACATATACACCTCAAATATACTTAATAAGGCCCTAGCCAGTTTTGCTCAGTGGATAGAGCGTTGGCCTGTGGACAGAAGGGTCCCGGATTCAATTCTGGACAAGGGCACATACCTCGGTTGCAGGCTCCTCCCCAGCCCGGGGCCCTGGTTGGGGCTCATGCAGGAAGCAACCAATTGATGTGTTTCTCTCACATTGATGTTTCTCACTGTCTTTCCCTCTCTCTTCCACTCTCTGATAATCAATGGAAAAATATCCTCGGGTGAGGATTAAAATATATATACCTAATAAGAATAAAATTATAAGGGATTTTTCCCTCTATAATTCCATTCTGTGAACTTCTTCCCTAAGGTCACTCAAAACACTTTTGGGAATTCCTCCAAAAAATTATTGATAATTCTGTGAAACACTCATGTTATAGAAATTGCTTTGAAAGAAGCTTAAATTTTTTTAATAAAGTATTTCAACTTATGAATCATGATAGACTTGTATGAAATGAGGCTCTTTAGTTAGAAAAGTAAAGTAAAAACAAAGAACAGAATCATTCTTTCAAAAGTGAGAATATAGTATTTAAGGTGACAGAGAACCAGTCTTAGAAGAATTAGAAACAATAAATACAAGAAACAACAGAAAAGAGTAGAAAGTGTTTCTAAAACACATAGTATATTGGGAATATCCATTAAGAAGCATACTCTGCAAAAGCATTCTTCTAAAAGGCACACCCAAAGGTTTTACACAGGAAACTTTCAAGATCTGCAGTATTAAGGTTATTGGTTTAGAGAGGGACTTACCGTACTGGTTTCTTTGACTTGGAGATTTGTGGATTTTTAAATTTTTACTTATTGATGGTGGTAGACTTCAGAATAACAAGGAGAGGAAGATAAAGAAATAGATACAGATGTAGCTTACATGGTCCTTCATTACCTTTTTACTATAAGAGAATGTATCCAGTGTTAGGTTTAGTACCATGCTTCAGTTGTAAAAAATGCTAAGTGACCTGAGGTAGCTTAACTATGATTGACAAAGCCTAGAGCTCTGAAGGGGACTGTGAAACCTACCTTCTTATGCACAACAGAGGAACTGGAATTTACTGTGCTTTCGTCATCATGCATCATGACAAGTTCAGAGCTGCTCTCATCCATGTCCTCCTGCATGCTATTCACACTGCTGCTCTGGCTGCCTGTGCTCACAGACATGCTTGGGATAGAATGGTTGCTCCCCAGGCTGTCCATTTCCCTGCTCAGGCTGATTCCATGTTCGCTGTCCTATAAAAATCGGGCACTCGGGTTAAAAAAAAACATGACTGGAGATAAAGCGCCAATCCATTGACTAAGCTATTAAGCACACTCAATTTTGCAGTGCCAGGTTGCTTTTCTGCCAAATCTGCAAAGATAAACTTTTTATGTAGTGGCTCCACTACTCCCCCACTATTTTCAGACATCTCAAATTCACTCTATGCCTTCCCCAGGGGCCATTCTGGACATGAGTCATAAGGCTCCAAATGCTGCTATCCCAGGGCTTTCCCCTGTCATATGCAACCAGCATACTATTGCATTGCTATTTAATAAGCAGAATCAGGCCAGGTTTGTGAGACACCTCCAGGATCATCAAGGTGCTAGAGAAAGACTGCAGGCGACAGGTGACCTCTAGGATATTTGCAAATACGGCAGTGGTCACTTGAAACTAAAATAGAATAAAAAGAGTTTTCAGAGATTTGACAAGCAACATACTCCTTTGCAAGTCATTACTGAGTAACTTCATAGCTAAGCAGGGATATTATTAATTCTACTGTCCTGGATAGGTAATTAAATTCTGCCTCCCTTAAGCAATTCTATCATGCTTACCTCTGTAATCTTATTAAATATATCTGTTAAATAATACTGGTATTCATCACTACTAGTCTAAAGACTACTATTTGAGAAGTGGTAAAATAATCAGAACATATAATTTATCCATCACGATGGGATATCTTTTGATATAAGATTAAATAGTATAATTAAAGCAACTTAGTTCCAAATAAACCCTATTTTTGAAGAAGGATATGTACATATATAACTTTAAAGAATTGTTACTTGGCAGTGTAGGGAATCACTGGCATAGGTAGGTAATGGGGTAATTTGAAATGTTAGAAAATACATTATATTTTTAATAGATTTATTTTCCCATTTAAGGAGAATCATTTGTATATATGCAATCACGAGAGTTTATAGTCCAATTCAGCTTTCTGGATTTTATTTTATAATTATTGATGTAATAATTTTGTTTTATTTTATATCAGAAAGCTAAAATAAGATTCATCATTTCTTTCCTCCTCTTGATCTAGTTTTAGATAGGCTAATCCATTCTCAAATACTCTTGCTCCCATCCTAAGCACTTCCTGAGATCCCACTTCTTTAACTATATCTCTTTCCTCTATCTTTGATGTCTCTGGCTTGGCTCCTTTCCCTCTGCATATAAATCTGAAAAGCCCTGCCCCTTATTTATGTACCTCTCTACATACTGCCCTTTGTCACTTTTCCTTCTCAGCCATATTTATAAATCTTAAAACATCCAACTTCTGCTGTCTCTATTTTCTCACTTCCCATTTATTCTAAATAGTAATTTTTCTATTTATCCTAACTATTCTTGCAAAACTGCTTTTCTGAAGGTCACCCAGAATGCCCTACTTGTAAAACACTTAACATTTTTTTCTGGTCTAACTTGACCTCTCGGCAGCATCTGATGGCACTGGCTGTTCCCTCCTTGAAACTGTGTACTCTCTCAACATCTGCGAGGCCTTTACCTCCTAGGTCTTCTTTTTCTTACATGGAATTCTCCTTCTACAATCAACCCCTTGATTCATGATAATTTTAGAGCTCTTGACCCCCAACCAACTACCCTTTATTCAGACTTCTTTCCTATGTTCTGCATTTGTATATCCCAACCAATTGCTAGACACTGTTCAGGTGTCTCAATTGTCATTACCCTTGTCCCAACCAATCCTTCTCAAGTTATTTGAATGAGAAACCAGGAAGTTCTCTCTCCTTTGAAAACTCCATCTGTATACCATGCCAGTGGTATACGATGCTTGGCCCTTAAACTCCATAGGCAACTAACTGAAATAATCTTAAACCTACTCTTTCTCCGTGGTTCCTTCTGTTCTTGGTATTGATATACTCATTAAGGTCCTAGCGTGATCAAATCTACTTCTACAGTGTTTCTCAAAAGTGTTTCTTGTTCCCCATTCCCTTTGACACTGCCCTTTTTACTTTGTGCATGAACTAGTCACTCAATGAAATCCATCTTACATTCTGTTGGTAGGATAATCTTTCTAAAGCATAGCACTTTCCTGACTCTAAAATGTCCTATGCCCTTCTGTCAAAAACCCCCACATCATGTTCTCCATACAACCTTCACTAATCCCCACCAGCAGACTTATCTCCTCACTATGGACCCCTGCATGGTGATATACCACTAAAGCATTTTTCAAATGTTGTTTTATGTAAGAGTTTTTTCATGAATGTCTTTTTTGCAACTCTGTCTCTTAAGGCAGAGAGCATCCCTTACCTTTTTTATCCCCAAAAATGTTTTTTATAGTGCCCAGTCTAGATTTTTTCACATAGTAGGCACTCTATAAGTGCCTGCTAAAATAAATGGAACCTACTTCTTCATCCTCCTGTGATTCATGCAAAGGTCCATTTCGTGTCTCTTGGAAAAGGATTTTTTTCATTTTGCGGTATTGTAGGTTATCTAGTTCACGAACAGCATCTTTTGTCCTCTGTATGAGGTCAATTAGGACACGTGGTGGCCGATCTCGTCGGACAAAGTCATGCTAATTGAGGGAGGAGAAAATAGCAAAAAATAATAATGAGAAATGTATTTTTAGGTGCAAGATGTAGATATAGTAGTAAATGGACATAAAACAGTTCTATGGATTTTGCAGAAATAACAAGATATGATTTTCATTCCATGTAGTCCCTCATATTGTATTAATCTTAAAAAAGATAAATATAATTAATGCTTTTCTCTTCTTCAAGCCCCATTTTGTGGACTTTGTCCTAGAGTTTACTTGAGAACTCTTGATGTTTACCTTATCTTACAAGTAATAACAATGACTATAATTTTAAATAGCAGCTGAGTGGCTTATAACTTTCAAATCTGAAGCTATATAGTAAAGCAAAAGCAATGCAGAGTACATACTATTCTTGTTATAATCTGCCTCAATCCTCCTCCCCACTCTACACTACTGTTGTATATATTTTGTTTTCTAATTCTGTGGTCATATATAGTGTATGACTGAAAATGTGATAGGTGTTAAATTTATTCAGAGGTCAGAATTCTGGCAACGTCATCTCCCCTTTGCAGAGTTGTACAACCAGGAAAAGGGGAGACGGGCCTCCGAGGAGTGAAAATATCTGCCCCAAAGTCCATAAACTTTCCTGGGCATAAGCGGCCCTCACTTTCCATATTGTCAGTCATCTCTAACACATATTCCAGTTTCCTGCTTTCTCAGCCTATAGCAGCTTAGAAAGAGGGAATAAAAGTGGGAGAAAGAGGATTGGGAACTGTAAGAGGTAGGGTTATTTGCTGTAAAAAGAAGTGCACTTTGAAAGTTCTCTGACAGCCTGACAGTAGAGAAAGAGAGAAATTCCATGATTAACATACCTACCACCAACCAAATGAAAATGAACAAAAGTTTCTGGGCTATTTGAAAAGGCACAATGCCCTCATATAGTTGTTTTATACTCCAAGAGTTTGCAAAACACTACTGTTTTTGAGCCACCAATAAGTTAAATTATGTTCATTATACATTCTTTAGAACAGTGGTTGCCAACCGGTGGTCCGTGGACCACTGGTGGTCCGTGAGTTCCGAAAGGTTGGCGACCTCTGCTTTAGAAGGTAGAGAGGCACATCTTATATTTTAACACAGAAAATGATCAAAAGTGGGAGGAAGAAGTTTTGTTTTTTAAAGGAAAAGGTTCAGTTATACGGAAAATTCACTTATGTGAAATTATAATTTAAAGATATTGGGAAAATGAGAGAAATGTGGTAGGCCTTAGATCAGGCGTCCTCAAACTACGGCCCGCGGGCCACATGCGGGTGGTGTTTTAGCCGTTTTGTTTTTTTCACTTCAAAATAAGATATGTGCAGTGTGCATAGGAATTTGTTCATAGTTTTTTTTAAACTATAGTCCGGCCCTCCAACGGTCTGAGGAACAGTGAACTGGCCCCTGTTTAAAAAGTTTGAGGACCCCTGCCTTAGATGATGGAATGGATTTTACTTCTTTGTAAGTTTAAAAAGATATAAAGAAGGAACAAAACCATTGTGAGAGAAAAAAAAATCTACATGTCCTGTGGTTCTTCACCCTGACTTTGGTATCAGGAAAACTGTGGCTTTTGCTCCTGCTTTTATAAAATATCTCTTCCTCTGCAAAGAGGCCTTTCTGAAGATTCCCGGAAGTAAGTATAGCCTGCACATTTCAAGATGAGAACGAAAGGGAAAAAGGAAATTATTTTGCTACTCCTGTGCTTCCAATTATACAAGAACAAATCGTTTTTTAGTAAATTTGAAGCTATAACTTAGGGGCAAATCTGAAACTTTATAGTAAAACAAAAGCAAGGCAGAGTTTAGAATATTCTTGTTAGAATCTGCCTCAATCCTTCTCCCCACTCTACACTACTGTTGTGTGTATTTTGTTTTCTGTTCCTTACATAACAGCAGCTTCTGCCATTCTTTGTCCCCATGTCTGCTTTATTTTTCTATAAATAATTTATCACCACCTGACATTATACCATCACATATTTATTTGTTTTTATACTCCTTCATTAGAATATAGGTTCCATGAGTTCAGGCTATCATTTTCTTGTGTACATTTATATTATTTTTAGTGCTTAAAACAGTACCTGGCACACAATAGACAATCTATAATAATAAAAGTATAATATGCTAATTAGACCGGACGACCATCCAGATGAAGCCGGTGGCTGGAGGGAAGCCCAGGTCCTGGGTGCCAGAGGGAAGCCGGTGCCAGCAGCTGGGGAAAGGGAGGCCTACTCTTACACAAATTTTGTGCATCGGGCCTCTAGTTAGTAGATATTTGTTGAATTAGTGGTGAGGCTCATTTGATTTGGCTCACCATCAACACTAATAAAAGAGAAACATGCAAATTAACCATCATTCTGCTACGCCAAGCCATGCCCACCAGCCAATCAGGAACAAGTATGCAAATTAACCCAACCAAGATGGCAGCCAGCCATGGAGCTGGAGCAAGCAGGAGGCTTGGGTTGCCCCGGCAATGGAGGAAGCCAAGCTTCCCGCCCACCCTGGATGGCCCTGGCCTCCGCTCAAGGCTACAAAGTTTCAATTATAGAAGATAAATAAATCCTAGATACTTGCTTCCAGCTGGCCCTAGCCTCTGCTCAAGGAGATGCTGGAAAAAAAAAAAAAAAAGGAGGGGCTGGGACCTTGGGTCGCTGGGGGGTGATTAGGCCAGGATGGGACGTCAGGGGCTGTTGGGGGTAAGCAGACCAGCAGGGGGGCCAGTTGGGAGTGAGTAGGCCGTCAATGGGGGTCAGTTGGAGGTGACCAGGACAGCGGGGGAGGGAAGTTTGGAGTGAGCAGGCCAGCAGGGAGGGGAGGTGGGGGCGAGCAGGCTGACGGGGGGGCAGTTGGGGGCGAGCAGGCCAGCAGGCAGAGTGGCTGGGGCAATCAGGAAGGCAGGCAGGCAGGTGAGCGGCTGGAGCCAGCAGTCCTGGATTGTGAGAGGGATGTCTGACTGCCAGTTTAGGCCTGATCCCTCTAAACCAGCAGTAGGACATCCTTCGAGGGGTCCCAGATTGGAAAGGGTGCAGGCCAGGCTGAGGGACACCGCCCCCTTCATTCCCCCATGCACGAATTTTGTGCACTGGGCCACTAGTCTATATTATAAAAACCCAGTGGCCCTAATGCCGTAATGACCAAAGGCTGGTGAGGGTGGCTGGGGCTGCGTGTGCGGGTGGGCAGGGCTGCGAGCACGGTGAGGCCGTGCGATTTCATGTGCTGGGCTTCTAGTATCAAATAAAGACCAAATCAAACCAAATCAAGTAAAGATCCAAACATTTACTGACAAAAAAGTTTTCTTTAGGTATATCTTTAAACATCCTCTGCTCCATGTGTTTTGCTTTGTTCTTCAGGAATAATAGGTTGGCCTATGTTAGATCTCTTTTGTCTTCTATATGTGTCATCTTTTCTATAATAATCTTTAGGATTTTTTTTTCATTTGCCTTTAATTTTATTTCCCTAAGACTACCATGGGAAACTCCCTAAGTGGATCTGCTTATTATATTAGTACTAGAGGCCTGGTGCACAAATTCGTGCACGGGTGGGGTCCCTTGGCCTGGCTGGCAATCGGGCCAATTGGGGCTGTCTTGCCCAGTCCTGATTGGGGCCGGCCGGCAGGCAGGCCAGGGGAGGAACTGCAGGAGGTTGGCCAGCTGTGGGAGTTTGGCTGTGGGAGCGCACTGACTACCAAGGGGCAGCTCTTGCATTGAGTGTCTGCCCTCGGTGGTCAGTGCACGTCATAGCAACTGGTCGGAATGGTTGTTTAGGCTTTTATATATATAGACTAGAGGCCTGGTGCATGAAAATTCATGTACTGTAGGGGGGGGTCCGTCAGCCTGGCCTGCCCCCTATCACAGTCCAGGAGCCCTCAGGGGCAGGAGGCGACCTGGCGATCAGGGGAAGGCGACATCCCCATCACACCTCTGCTGCTGCCACTTCTGGCAGCGCAAGCCTTGGTCGGCCCTGGTTACCTGAGCCTTGGGTGGCCTTGAGTGGCTGGGCAGCCACCATCAAAGGCATGCCTGCGCCTTGGGTGTTGGCTGGGCAGCTGCCATCTGAGGCTTGCCTGTGCTTTGGGCTGGCCCTGGGCGGCTGGAGGGCTGAAGGGACTGGGGGACTCTGGAGGCAGGTACCCCAGTGGGGCTGAGGGGATTGGGCACCGCCATCTTGTGGCTGTGGGCGCTGCCATCTTTGAGGGTGTGGCAGTCAATTAGCATATTCCCTCCTTATTGGCTGTGGGTGCCACCATTTTGTGAGGGTGTGATGGTCAATTAGCATATTCCCTCTTTATTAGATAGGCCTAGAGGACTGGTGCACAAAATTTACTGTCCCTCAGCCCAGCCTGCACCTCTCCAATCTGGGACTCCTTTGGGGATGTCCTGTGGGATCGTGCCTAAACCGGACATCCCTCTCACAATCTGGGACAGCTGGCTCCCAACCGCTCACCTGCCTACCTGCCTGATTGCCCCTAACTGCTTCTGCCTGCCAACCTGATCACCCTTCCCCGCCAGCCTGGTTGCCCCCAACTGCCCTCCCTCGCCAGCCCGGTTGCCCCAAATTGCCTTCCACTGCTGGCCTGGTCGCCCCTAACTGCCCTCCCCTGCTTGCCTGATTGCCCACAACTTCCCTCCCCTGCCGGCCATCTTGTGGCGTCCATCTTGTGACCACATGGGGGCGGCATCTTATGCGAGGGAGTGATGGTCAATTTGCATATTACCTCATTATTATATAGGAGGATAGATTATGATTTTAATGTTATGTTTTCATTTTTCTACTTAATTTCTTTCTTTACTTCTGCCCACTTGCTTTTTATATCCTTTTCTTGCCTATTACCTTAAAATTCATCTTTGAATCCTTGTAGTATATTCTTCTTTGAGTCCCCCTCCCCACTTAATTTTAATACAGTCCAAAGTTATTACTTTTTCCCTTTATGGTAATGCTTTTCATGCCCTTTTAAAATATCTTTGCTTACTTCAAAGTAATAAAGATACCACTTTATCTTGCATTATGATGTTTTGTTCTGGTTGCCATTTTTCCCTCTAGAAATGTGGAGCTGTTGCTAAGACATACAGACTAGCTCATATCTAGAACATGTGATGGCTCCACACCAAATGAGAGTTAGGTAGAGTTCTCTGCCCTGTTACTTCTGTCATCATATTCCTGTGGCCTGTGACCTACAAGAAAAAAACACTTACTTTTGGGTGGAAAAACTAGTCCACTTCAGACCTACCTCTTCAGGAACACTAAAAGTCAGAAAATGATAGAGAAATGTTTACAGAGTTCTAAGAAAAAGAAAATGGAAACCAAAAATTTGTGACCTAACCAAAGTACTCTTTAATTACAAAGGTGGCCAACATCTTTAACCCTTTGCACTCTCTTGCTTTTTTCTCTATTCCTTTATTCTAATGCTAACCGTGTCGAGTCACACTTGACATCTGAGTGCAAAAGGTAAAGCTTCAATAATTTAGGCAATACAATCCTTCAGAGTTTTTGTTAAAACAAACAAGAGTGGAAAAACATGCATACAGAAAAAGGTTGAAGAAATCTGGACTATTTTGTGGCAAAAGAAAAGGTATTTATATTTTAAAAGATTTTGACATATTTCACTAATATAGACAGAACATATCACCTAAGTATAAGTTCTATAATAAAATGTTACATGAAAAGAGATGCTCAAATATATGATGTTTAAATCAAATGAATGCAGTTAACATGGTATTCTTGTCATCAACATGGACGATGGAATGCTATGCATGGTATTCTTGTCATCAACATAGATGATGAAATTCACTGCCTGATGATTTGGCAACAACTTAAGTGAAAATCTCCAAGTTGTCATTTAAACCATTGACAGAGTCTGTCCTGAAAGTTTGTACAGATATTAGCCATAGGAATATCACAATAATGACCAGAGCAAAGAGAAATATTCTTTGTCAAAAGTTAAAAACAGGGTTGGGTGTAGGGAATACATGTATGGGACATACATTGAGATAATCTTGCTATTTCTATGGCTAGCTACTATCTCTGGATAAATGACAAGGCAGCACCTTCTAATCCAGTTTGTCATGATGAGCTGCCACAGGAATGATTTACTATGTTCCACTACAACTTGACTTTAAATTTCCCTCTTAAATAAAAATTTGAAAAATTATTTTATTAACCAATGTCACCTCAAAAAATTCAACAAAAATAAATACATACATAAATAAATAAGTTTAAAAGATTTAAAAAAAAAGAAAAACTTACCCGTAATAGTTCCGCTGACGTTGGTCTTTCCTGAGGTATTTTCTGTAAGCAGTAATCAACAAATATTCTAAAAGAGTCAGTCCTGTGTGTACAAATACATTAAAAGAAAAAATATCAAGGTTTGTAGAACACATGGCTTACTTAAAATAATTTTCATTCCAGGGAAAATTTTACATTTTTTATGTTTAATAAAACATTTTTGGAATATCAGGAGAATTAAATTTTCAAGTTTATGATATCTAAAATTAATTATTTTGGCTAATGAATTCAAGTTAATCAACACATAGACATTTATTAATATATGATCAAGGTCAAATCATAATATATATCAGAAAGTGAAAATACTGTATTTACATGTAATAGTTTTAAACATATTTTTATCCCCAAAGACGGTAATCTCATAAGTCTCAAGCCTGTATTCTTCATGACCAGTGGGTAACGCCTACATCACCCACAATGTATAACCAGGTAGTAACATTTGAAGCATAAAAGTCAGAAAACCTAGGAATAATGCTTCCTGGATGAAAATACTTCCTGTCTTGAAAATTCCATTTTGACTACTCTTCTTTAAAATTGCCCTTTTTCTAAAACTCTGTGGCCCAAATAGTTATCAAAATGTCATAATGCCCTAGCTGGTTTGGCTCAATGGATAGAGCGTCAGCCTGCGGACTAAAAGGTCCCAGGTTCGATTCCAGCCAAGGTTACATGCCTGGGTTGCAGGCTCGATCCCCAGTAGGGGGCGTGCAAGAGGCAGCCAATCAATGATTCTCTCTCATCATTGATGTTTCTATCTCTCTCTCCCTCTCTGAAATCAATAAAATATATTTTAAAAAAGTCATAATGGCCCTGGCCAGCACTGCTCAGTGGTTAGAGCACCAGCCTGTACATGGAAGGGTCATGGGCCTGATTCCAGTCAAGGGCACATACCTGCGTTGCAGGTTTTGTCCCCATTCCAGTTGGGGCACATGCGGAAAGCAGCCAATCAATGTGTCTCACATTGATGTTTCTCTCTCTCTTCCTCCCTACTCCCCCAACCCCCCTTTTCCATTCTCTCTAAAAATCAATGGAAAAATATCCTGAGGTAAGGATTTTAAAAAAGTCATAATGTTCAGCAAGGAACATTACATTTTTGGAATCTATACTAATAAAAGCCTAGGTGGCTCCTGTGCCCTCGTAAGACATCCTCATGTCATCACAAGATGGCCGCCCCATGTCACAAGATGGCTGCCACAAGATGGCCATCAGGGGAGGGCAGTTGTGGGTGATCAGGCCAGCAGGGGAGGGCAGTTGAGGGCCAACAGGCCAGCAGGGGAGGGCAGTAGGGGGCGAACAGGCCAGCAGGGGAGGGCAGTTGGGAGTGAACAGGCCAGCAGGGAAGGGCAGTTGGGGGCGATTGGGCCGGCAGAAGAGGGCAGTTGGGGGGGACCAGGCCTGCAGGGGAGGGCAGTTGGGGCAACCAGGCTGGCAGGGGAGGGCAGTTGAGGGTGACCAGGCTGGCAGGGGAGGGCAGTTGGGGTAAGATCAGGCTGGCAGGGGAGGGCAGTTGGGGGCGATCAGGCCAGCAGGGGAGCGGTTAGGGGGCGATCAGGCTGGGAGGCAGAAGCGGTTAGGGGCAATCAGGCAGGCAGGCAGGCAGGCAGGTGAGTGGTTAGGAGCCAGCAGTCCCAGATTGTGAGAGGGATCCCAGATCAGAGAGGGTGCAGGCTGGGCTGAGGGACACCCCCCCAGTGTACGAATTTTGTGCCCCGGGCCTCTAGTATAATATATGTTCTATCTCAATAGATTTAAATATACATATAGTAAAGAAATGACACCTGGAAAAATAATGATATCAAAGGGTACTTTATCTCTGTTTAGAAGTGATAAGAGCTGAGATGATCAATACAAGACTGTCTTGACTTAAGACTCCAGTTGTTAGGAAGGTAGTAGGGCATGTTTCCTGTAGAATTTCAGTTACTATCTACACACTTTAAGAACACAGTACAAGCCATAGTGAGGGCAGAAATAAAATGTGTGTGTGTGTGTGTGTGTGTGTGTGTGTAGTTAATGCCAATGTCACTCTATAATGTATGATGAAGAAATGAAATGGGATGTGAGGGCAATCTAGCTGCTACATCTGTCACCCCATTGATCACCGGGTTGATTCAGCTGATCTGGCTGGCTAGGCGGGTGACCCCTCCTCCCTCACTGACCCATGTGTGTCCCTCCCAAAGCTGCATGTGCCATGGAAGAGGACAACTTCCCCCTAAAGGACAGGACTGGTCTTCAGTCAAGGGTATATGAGTAGCAGCGCTCCCCTGCTAGAACCTCCAAACAAGCTCTCAAGAAATTAAATGCTTTCCAGGTCAGATATTTAAAATGAAATGTAATGAAAGTGCCAAATACATATGGCAAATTTTTTTTTAGAGATTTAAAATCATATAAGAATCTTACCATTCATTAGACTGTAATGTTGGGGAGTCATTCTGGGCAATGTGATATAAGGCACTCATTGCATTCATGTTGAAAAGAGGGGGCTTCCGTTCCGCTGAAAAGAAACGAAACATGATAAAGCAGCTCTTGAAAGAAATCAGGCAGATAGGGAAATAAGAAACTATGAGCAAAGCTTTGCTGCTAAACTGATAGCTTGTTACTGTCATCATGCCACATAATCCACTTATTTTAATCACTTAGGTCAACCTAAAATTGCCATTCAAAAGAAGCTGCTGAACATCTTAATATACATTAGCAAAGCTCCTAACAGATCCATTCTAGAGAGTGAAAAATTGTTATTATGTTTTTCACATATCTTCAGAAGGCTAGTCTTTACCTATCTTCTCACAATAGGTATGAACATCGTGAACTTTGAAAAAGGGGCTATGTACAAATCCTGACAAGTTCAGGGGGCTATGCAGCAGGTCTGACAAGCTCAATGATCAAAAGTTACTACACAGGATGATGATCTGATCATAAACTACTAAGTAGGCAGGGCATGGTGGGTAGTCAAGCCCTAGGCCTATAGCTTCCATAGTAAAAGTGAGCCCTGTCCACTGTTCCTGTGCATCTATATTGACATACCTTTGAAATGCCAGAGTAACCTTCCCTTCTAGACCCCCCTGGAAGCTTAACCACCCTCACAAGAGCAGGTACACCAAAACTCTTATCTTATTGCCCCCATACCATTGTTATTTACTGGAAATGTTAACTAACCTGTACCCACCAATGTACTAGTAAAAGAATTTTGCTTTTTATCCAATACCGGAGATTTCCCTGCTTTGTTTTCTTCTGCCTCCTTAATCTACCACCAATGGATTTCATGTAACCTTCCTTATGTTTTCTCCTTTGATTCTAAATGTATAAAAAGAACTGCCAAACTGCCATTCTCTGGAGCATTTTCTAAATCCATTGGGATTTTGCTTCTGGGCATATCCTCAGTTTAGCTTAAATAAACTCTATAAATTCATAACATGTTTCTATAGGTTTAGACATTCTTATGTCAACAACATCATGTGTATGAGTTTCAATTAAAAATACGTATTCATTGAAAAAATTCAGAAGGCACAGAAAAGTAGAGTGAAAAAAAGATTATAAAATGGAACTTCTTTTTTTTTTTTTTTTGAGAGAGAGACACACACACATCAATGTGAGAGAAACATCCATCGGTTGCCTTCTGTATGTGCCCTGACCGGAAATAGAACCCGCAACCTTTTGGAGTAGGGATGATGCTCTGACCAACTGAGCCACCTGACCAGGGCATAATAAATGGAACATCTTAAACATCACTAACACAGTATGAGAAATAAAATAATTCAATTCCATAAACACTGTTTGAAGGATCATCTAGGCCAGAGAACTGGTATGGGTTGGGGTGGAGGGGACTGGGAGAGAGGAGGAGGAGGAGACGAAATAAACAAGGCCCGGTCCATCCCATTCTAAAGAGAAGCTCAGTGAATCAAGTATTAATGTAAGATTTACTCTATCAGAACCTGCCAGATCTCTTCTTTGGAATTCCTATAGCTCTTTTAGTTTACTGCTCATTTGGCATGTGCTCACCTATTGCATTTACATAAACAATTTTTTTAAAAGACAAGCATAAACTCTAAGATCTTATAACTCTAATACTTCTATTATTTTATTTATTTCCTGAGCATATGTAATAAGATGCTATTTACATACCAGGTGCTCCATTTGTTGACCAAAGGAAAGAAACAAGGTTCTAGCTCTGAGTACAGTTAATTTTATGCCATTTAGTAATTATTATATCGTAGGAGATAAATCACTATCTATTCTACAGTACTTATTTTATGCTAATGGATTCTTTATATAGTCCCAGTTTGTAATTCGTCATCTGATCTCTAGTTTCATCAGGGCATTTTGTTTTTTAAGCAAAGATTCTCTATTAACCACTTTTAAAATGGTGAAATGGGGGGCATTTACTAGTACAGCAGTGTCGACAATAAAAATAAAGTTAAAAAATGGTAAGTTAGGCTTATTCTATGCAATTCTAAGAAACAGAACAAGAACTAAAGGCAGAAGTAACAGGGAATACTGCCCCCCCCCCCAACTTGAAATGAACAATGTTGAGAGTAGTGAATTTTAAGTTATTGGCAGTACTCAAGCAGAAGGCAACGATACTTATTCATCTGTGATACTTTGGAGGGGCTTCTTATAGTCTTGACTAAATGATCTCTGACACCTTTTGAAAGTGTCTACAAATATTTACTAACCTCTCAACAGGATAGTTTATACTCACCAAATAACTACCAGTATTATAGGGACATGAAATCTTAATAAGTGGAAGTTTGAAAGTTGCAGTATAGATACACAGAATTATATCTGTTTCTAATGGAGAAGAGAAATAACTGGTTCAGGTTTGTTTTATTTTCCAGATCAACTCTAGAAAGTTTCTAGAGCTTGGCCTTTTGACAACTTCCAGTATTTAAAGCCATGTAGAACTAGGATCACATCATGTAACCATCAATGGCTTTCCATCATTCTTAGGACAAAGTCCAGATCCTTAAACATAGCTTATTGACTTTTACAAACATGACCCTGGCTAGCTCTAGCACTTCAGTTTGAGAAGCAATCTTCCCCCCTCCTCGCCCTCCTCACGTATCTTTTTTTTCACTGAAAGAACCAAGCTCACAGCCTCTCATACATGCTGCTTTCTCTGTCTGGACTCCCTTCTCACTCTTGTTCCCTAAAGTTTATCTGGTAATTCTTGCCAATCCTTCAGGTTTTATCTTAAATATAATTTAATTTCTGCATTAATTTAATAAATATTTACTGCAGGGTCATTATATGTTTATAATCACTTCCAAAAGGAAGCCTTTCCTGACCTCTCAGACTAGGTCTTCCATTAGATTTTGTCACTGCAAATTATATTTTTCCTTTCTACCACCTATCACAACCATACTGAATTATTTGTGTAATTTTTATGTGATGTGTGTCATCTTTGCTAATGTGTCCATGACAACAGGGACAACATCCTTTATGTTCATCTCTGCATTTCCAGTGCTGCATGCATATGTGGTATTTATTCTTCGTGGCCAAAATGAGTAAATGAAGATAAGGCAAACTAAGGCAAAGAGAAACTTTATCAACAAAGAATCTTTGTGCAGCGAGAAGTCACAAAGTGACTGAGAAGAAACCAAGTCTTGGGACTTATGTCAGATACTATGGGATGGCTTCATTCACTATCAGGACAGAAGCCCTCTCACTCACTGGCAAAAAATATAAAATTCAAGCAGCTCAGAAGAACACTGAATTGTACAAGAGAAACAGCAGGGAAGGGGGACTAAAGAAAAAAGAAAACAGAAATTTAGGAAGAGGATGATGAAAGGACAAAAACAACAAAACCCAATTCAATGTTGCTCAGATCTGAATAGGAATGGGGAACACCTGTATGTAAGTAATGGGCACTCTGTCTGTAAACAAGACAGGATAGTTGACCTCACAATGGCAGAGCAGTTCTAGCACAGAGAAGCGTGTGATGAAAGGTATTCCAAACACAGGACAGCTCTATGATCTAGTTTCTGAGAAGCTTTCGCTAAATATTAATTTCAGATGGCCTCACATCTGTTCAAGTCCTCTGCCAGATGCAGCACATAAATCCTCTGAGTCATGGTGACAGGACTCATTGCTAATCCAGAATACTATAGAACAGGGGTTGGCAAACTATGGCCCAAATTCACCTAACAGCCTGTTTTTGTAAAGTTTTATTGGAACACAGCCACACCTATTCATTAACATACTGTCTTTGGCTGCTTTCATGCTATGTAGCAGAGTTGAGTATTTATGATAGAGAAATGTATGGCCTACAAAGCCTAAAGCACTTATCTGGTCCTTTACAGAAAGTTTGTCAGCCCTCACTGTATAATATATCTAGTGGCCTGGTGCACGAATTCATGCACATTGAAAGGAAATTAATTAGAAGAAATATTTTAATATCGCTATTCGCCCTTTCTCTATAATAGAAGTGTCAACCAAATTCATGATCGACAATGACAGATCGAAACACATGCGTGCGATTGGCACCAGTGAGAGCTATATATATATATAGATATAGAGATATAGATATAGATATAGATATAGATATAGATATAGATATAGATATAGATATAGATATAGATATAGATAAACTTGCTTAATTAGACCTGCTTTCTGATGTAGCTAAACTTTTTCCAGCCCAGTGAAGCACCCCAACTTCTCTTTCAGGTAATTGTCAGCAACATAGCAGTAAATATCAACACGAAGCAGATTATTATTATAGATCATGCAGGGAGAACAAAGGGTAAAATATTTAACTGCAGCAGTGTTTGTGACTATATTCTGTGCAGTGAGAAAACCTGAAGTCATTTTCAAGGTCCACCATTTCCTTCTTCTTTTCAGTCAGGTCAAGTTTCTAAGCTTTCTAAATCTCTATTTTCCTGCTAATGAAAAAAAAATAGAATTCTACCGAGTCTCCTATCTACCTACTCCAGGACTTCTGTGAAGATCAAATGAGAGGAGGCACGGAAAAATGCTTCACAGACATTTGGTTAAAGTGTAAAATGTTTCTACCTGGCTATAAAGCAAGTCATGTTCCCAGGCTGAAGAAACTCCAAGGAGGCTAGTCGCAAGGGAGAGGAAGCCAGGCATTGCTATGTGACATCATTACCCAGTGCCCACAGCCACTGTTTCCGGGCTGAGCTGCGCTGTGGGCCGCTATTTGCGCCATGAGGTCTCGGCAGCGTCGGCTGCGATTTGGTCGGCTGTCACTCCGGGGTGGTGGCGGGGCCTGTGTCCCACTTGGGGGAAGCTGAGTGTTGCTTTGTGGGCACCAGGTCCATAGTGCCATTTCTCTGTAAATGGCCAGTGCATGTCATGGCAGCTCCTGCATTGAGCGTCTGCCCCCTGGTGGTAAGTGCACATTATAATGAACGGTCGGACACTTAGCATATTAGCCTTTTATGTATATAGACTAGAGGCCCGATGCACGAAATTCATGCAAGTTTAGCTACATCCGAAAGCAAGTCTAATTAAGCAAGTTTATCTATATATATATATATATATAAAGCTCTCACTAGCGCCAATCGCACGCATGTGTTTCGATCTGTCATTGTCGATCATGAATTTGGTTGACACTTCTATTACCCTCTGCCGCCTCCTCCTCGGCCCCCTGCTGCCTCTGTCTTGGCCCCTGGCCGCTGTGGCGACTGGGGGTCTCTGCTACCTCTGCAGCCTCTGCCTTGGCCCCCGTCGCCACGGCTTCGTCCAGAAGGACATCCGGAAGGATGTCTGGTCTAATTAGCATATTACTCTTTTATTATTATAGATAGTTTGTATAGGAGCTTCAACATAAGCAGCAGAATAGAAACTGGGAGTGCTTTTGAAACCACCTTGTGACAGGTAATCACAATCCCAAAAGAAAGGAAAAGGGTGGTAGCATAAAAAAGCTGAATTAACTAAATTTAAAAAAAAATAATGATTTCTACTAAATTTAAAGACAATGACCAAGCTCCTATGGATGTTTCATCTGTGTTTTATGAGATTAATGTTCAGGAAGATCAATTCAATTGAAACCTTTGGACACTGCTCCATTTGGCAAAGTTCATGCTAAATTGTAGCACCTAGACTGAGCTTTATTCTAATAAGAAAGATCATGCCCGGCTGGTGTGGCTCAGTGGATTAAGTGCCCTACGTACCAAGAGGTGACTGGTTTGATTCCCAGTCAGGGCATATGCCTGGGTTGTGGGCTTGATACCCAGTTCGGGGCATGCAGGAGGAGCTGATCAATGTTTCTCTCTCATTGATGTTTCTATCTCTCCCTCTCCCTTCTTCTCTCTCTAAAATAAATAAAAACGTATTTTAAAAAAAAGTAAGATCATGAAAAGGCAACAGATTTCTGATGAACAAATGTGATTTACAACCATGATAATAATTGATACCATTTACTGAGTTCCTATTATATGTCAGGCACTCACTTCAGGTATGTTACATATGTTTTCATAATTCTCACAATAATGCAAGATAAGCATTATTATTCAAATTTCCCAAATGAAGAAACAGAGGGGTCAGTTAGCTTAAAGAATGAAACTAAGTCATGCAGTAAGTGGCAAAATTGGGATTTCAACCCAGTCTTTAAGACTTCAAGGCCTGTGTTCTTTCCACTACGCCTCAGTGCCTCTTCAGTAACTTTGCATTTTATAATGGACTAGAGGCCTGGTGCACGAAATTCGTGCATGGCAGGGGGGCGGTCCCTCAGCCCGGCCTGCACCCTCTCGAATCTGGTACATCCCTCTCGCAATCCGCTGGCTCCTGCTTACCTGCCTGCTGGCCTGATCCCCCTAACTGCTCTTCCCTGTGGCCTGATCCACCTAACTGCTCTCCCCTGCCGGCCTGATCCCCCTAACCACCTCTGCCTCAGCCCTGCCACCATGGCTTTGTCCGGAAGGATGTCCGGAAGGTTGTCCAGAAGATGTCTGGTCTAATTAGCATATTACCCTTTTATTAGTATAGATAGCTCTAGTATTTTAAAATGAAAAAAAAATTATAAGTAGAAGCTTTATAAGACTAAGTAGCTTAACACAATAGTCATCACAACATTCATTTATGAACAGACAAACAATGAGTGGCTAAGGTGGAAAAAAATTTTAAGCAAAGAAATTACATAACATTTGTGTTTTCATGCTTTTTTCACTTCTGGGGAATTTATTTCTGAACACAGTCAGTTCCATGTCAATGCTGATGGACCATTTGCCAGATTCTACCATGATCACTGCTAGTGAACTAAGTGTCTGTAGTTTAAACAGAAGAACATCAAATTAACTTCTCTTGAAATAATCTTAAAAAATAATGTATCTGGTGACTGGACAATTTCAATGTCCAAAAGTTTTTTAAGGATTCATGCATTTAAATAGTTCTTTCAGTGGAAGATGGTATGGATTTTGGTACAGTGATTCTTCCATCCAAATTCTATTTCTTCAAAACTGTCTTGGCTAGTTTTAGCCCTATTAATTTTAGGACTACCTTGTCAAGTTCTACATAGTATTGCTAGAACTTCATCATATGTTCTTTATAACATATGCACATATTTCTGAGTGCCACCAAAAATCAGTCTGAATAAATTGGAGGAATTTCTTTTGCAGTGAAAGGGAGAAGAATACAATATTACAACCTAAAAAGAAAACTACCACCTCAATATCCATTAATAGACAATCAGTTAAATAAATTATAGTATATACATATAAAGCAGCAATTTTCAACTATTTTAATCTCATGGCACACACAAACTAAGTATTAAAATTTAGTGGCACACCAAAAAATATATTTATTGCAGATCTAAAAATAAAGTATATTTTGATTCATTCACACCAGATGGCTATTACTGTGTTGGCTGTTATCATTTTCTTATTTGACAATCTAAGAGAAAAGAGGTCAGTGGCCCTGACTGGTGTTGCACATTTTAAAAATTCTTGTGGCACATTGGTTGAAAATCGCTGATATAAAGGAATAACCGTATGCCATTAAAAAATGAAAAGGATGTCTAAGTTACTAATATGAAACAGATCTCCAAGATATTACAAAGTAAAAAATCAAAGTACAGAATCACTTTTATGTTAACTTGGGTGCGAAAAGGAATATTATAAGTATACATTCAAACTTGTTTGTATACTCATAAAGGAAGTCTAAGAGGATATACAAGAAATTAATAACAGTGGTTCCCTATATGTGTTGGCAGAGGTAGGGTAGAATTGGGCTGATAGTACCAGGGGAAAGTTCTTTTACTGCATGTCTTTTTACTTTTTATAATATTTGATTTATAAATCATGCTAATGTTACTTAGTGAAAAAAAAGTAAATATTCTAACTTTTATCCTTGAATTGTTTCATTTTTCATTAACATATCTTTAATGTAAAAAAAAAAAGACAAATTGTATATATTTACCATATATTTTTTTGTTGGAAGGAGTCAATGAAGCAATTGGAAATGAATACAAAGTATCCCAAATCATCTTTATGGAGAGGAGAAACATTGTAAGGAAAGACAAAACCTTAGCCTGAGAACAAACTGGGTCTCTGAAATTCTTATAGGATCAATTTGGATACCAGAATAGAGAAAATAAAACAAAAAATTACAATCTAAATTTTAAAAATCAGAGAAAATATTTTTTAAAACTGATTTTTAAAATATTAAACATTTTTTATTTAAAATGTATACAAATAGCCCTAGCAGGTTTGGCTCAGTGGATAGAGCATTGGCCTACAGACTGAAGGGTCCTGGGTTCGATTCCTGTCAAGGGCACATGCCCGGGTTGTGGGCTCGATCCCCAGGAGGGGGCATGCAAGAGGCAGCCGATCAATGATTCTCTCTCATCATTGATGTTTCTATCTCTCCCTCTCCCTTCCTCTCTGAAATCAATAAAAAATATATTTAAAAAATAAAATAAAATGTATACAAATATCTAGATAAAGGCAATGTTGTGCTGGAGCCAACTCACACTGGCTTTAGAAGGTCAAGTGTGCATATCTTTCCCCAACTCCACATTTAGTGATTCAACTGGTAACTTGAAATTGGCTCTAGTGGGATTATTTACACCATGGAAATTGGCAAATGCTACAAATTAGATATTTTCATATCCCCCCTCCCTCCAAGAGTCACTGGTTAAATTTACCAGTATACAACTGAAAAAAGGTAACTTTAAGATATATTAAAATTCAAAGCATACAACCAGAGATTACTTGGTATTTTAATTAATTTTAGATAACTGCAACTATTTGAGGAACAACTTTAAAGCTGGCAGTTATCACCCTAGCTGGTTTGGCTCAGTGGATAAAGCATCGACCTGCGGACTGAAGGGTCCCAGGTTTGATTCAGGTCAAGGGTACATGCCCAAATTGCAGGCTCAATCCACATGGGAGGGCATGCAGAAGGCAGTCGATCAATGATTCTCTCCTCTCTCATTATTGATGTTTCTCTCTTTCTCTCCTTCTCCATTCCTCTCTGAAATCAATAAAAATATATATATAAAAAATAAGCTGGCAGTATCTCCAAAAATGAAGTTTTCTCTAAGGTTGCTCTCTTTATGGGTTGGGTCAAATACTAGTATAGTTTTTAGAGTCAGATCTTTGGTAAGCCTACTTTTACTTTTGCAAATGTCCCTTAAACAAGTTGTAATGTAAATTAAGTAACAAATATTACATGAAGAAAAGACATATATTACCACTTATAGTATGGAGAATGGCTATTTTTCAAATAGTAATACTTATCACGGATTCCCACATTGGTAACTGCCATATCTGCTCAAACTTTTACTTAAATTAATAACTTGAAAATATACCAGAGAGAAAGCAATCTTCCCCCCCAAGAACATGGGGGGAAATATAATGCATTCACACTGCCTGGCACACGTATACTAATAACACATTGAACAATGACTGGATGAATGAATTAACAATCATAATAAGGAGTGAGTCTCAAAAAAAATACAATGAAAGCAAGTCTTTACTCACCCAATTCAATACAGGTGATCCCAAGTGACCAAATGTCAACTTTCCCATCATACTGTCCTTCGTCCATAGCTAAGATCACCTCTGGAGCCATCCTGCCAAAAATAATGTTGTAAATTAAAAACTAAATTTACTTAACAAAGTGATTCAATGAAATAACTGTTTTGAGGGTGTTCTAAAACTTTATCTCATAAAGATATTACTTCCTCACACTAATCATTTGGAAAAAACACTATTCAAAATGTAAATAATATACTTAGTGATTTACATGAAATAATTCATTATTTTCAATAAACTCTGGTTCCACTATTTCCTTTAAGTTTGATTTTCAGTAAGTTACTTAACCTTTCTGTATATTATTTTCTTCACTGTAAAATGGAGAGAATTCTAATAGCTACCTCAGAGATTAACAAAGGATTAATATGTATGAAACAGTTAAACAAATAAATTACTTTAAGCAACATGAAAAATATTCCAAAGATATTGCAACTTAAAACCAACCAACCAACCAACCAAACAAACAAACTGCTATAAATGTTACTTTGTCCATAATAGACTTTCATTAGGAGGACAGGGGTCATATCAGATTAATATGCTTTGTTCTTTAGTAATGTATGTAAGTAGTTGCTTAGCAAATGCTATTCCATGATGTTGAAAAAAAATTTTAAATAGCTAATTTTTTTGATAGATAAGCAATTTTCCAGGAATATAAGTCATTCTCTAAGGTACAATAAAATTCCAATGCATCTGTGAAAGGAAGGAAAGGAATCTTGAATAGAATGGGATAAAACTAAGTCAGAATGATAAGCTAGGTAAAGTATCAGAGAATTCAGCAAACAGAAGAACCTGGATTTCTTTCACTGAAAGGCAGTATTTATGCTCACTGGCTAGAGGAGGTTAAAGAAGCTACCCTCCTTGCCTAGAGACTCTGCCTCAAGAGAAAAGTTGAAAAGAAACTTTAAATGAAATCTAAAACCTGAGCTTGGACAGTGTTGATAATCCTGCTCAGTTTACACACAGTGACATCAACCTTATTTGAACAAGTTAAAATAACCAGAAATTTTATACTAAGTCAGAGTGTTTCTTTTTGCTAATGAGTTTTCTATCTTTCTGTAATAAAATCTCATCTTAAGAGACATGGTGAGACACTGTCAAAATAGCAAAGCAAAACCTTGTTCGTGGTTGCATTTTTTAAAAACTATGTCATGTTCTCTAATTCTACATACCAGTAAGGTGTGCCCACAAAGGAGTTGGCAGGAGAAGCCATTGAAGCAGATCCAAAATCAGCTAGTTTCACCTGACCTGGCTCTGTTAGAAGAATATTTCCTGCTTTAATATCCCTGTAGGAAAAAAATAAGAAGGTTAGAAAATTACTTTTCAATTTTGATTATGGAATAAGGTCAGAGCATGCAATTAATAAGACAAAAAGTTTATTTTAAAAAACCTTGCTCAGATAGCTAAAAGGGGACTAAGTAATTACTGCATGTTGTAAGGGGGGCCCAGATTCCTGGGTGTACTTATAGGTAGGTCACAGTAATTACACTGAAAGGGCGAGCTTTCTTCAGAGGGAGGGAAGGCAATGAGAAAAAAGGCAGTTATGGCAGACAAGGAAACCTGTTCAATTGCTGCACTTACAAAACCATATTCTTAGATGCTAAATCCAGTCACCAACAGTATTCCTTGTGCTGGGAAAATTGGCACCATTTGTAACTGCCTTTTTTCCCCCTTTTCCAAATTACTTGACATTTTTTGAAGCCTAAACAAACCTTCAATGACTCTGTATTGACTACCTACCAATAAGCCTCCTCTACACACATACCTTTTCTTTCTTGCCTGTGACCCTTTCTCTCTGCCTTTAATTGTAACTGCAACTCTAAGGCAGTTGAGGGTACATGTTATATAGAAGGTGTTATTTTAAAAATAACACTGTACAGTAAAAAGAAGACCCTGAAAGATCAAAACAAACAAGGATTAGGGGTTAGGAAATTGCATTTATTGCATTACTGCAAAGAATTGCAAGTGGTTACTATTAAAGCTATTAGATATTTTATGCAGCAAAAAGATTTTAAAATATAATTTAAAAAATCATTTTCAGTATGATAATTTAGAATGATAAGATGTGGATGTATTCTTTATTCTCTTTTAAAAAGGTATGAGGTGTAATGAGTACTATGAACCAAGAATTGTAAGTTGATGGGCAGTGAAAAGATAAAGCAGAGAGAATGAGGTAAATTTATGTCAAATTGAAAATGATAAGGTTCAAATACTTCCAAAACAACGTTTCCAAAAATCTTCCTTGAAAATTCAGTTTCTTTCCTCATGATGACATTAGGAATTGGCAGAGAGAACTAAAAAAAAGCATTATTTATTTCTTACAACAACAACAAAAAATGTTTTCTCTATTATCTTCAATTACAACATTGACTAGCTAGCCTCTTAAATCAAAATAATAAAATGAGACATAGATAGCATTTATTATTAAATAAAGAGCATTCTTTAAAAGTCTTTTGTCCTTTCAACTTTTTTTACATATTAAAAAAGTTAAAGTATAATATAGAATTAACACATGAATGTGCAGATTAAGATAACAAAGGCATAAAAAACTGAACTGTGGCTTTAACAGGAACAAACAAAATCATAAACAAGTTGGCATTCCATAAGGACATCTTGGTACTAAAGATATATATATATATATATATATATATATATATATATATATATATATATACACACACATACATACACACACTGAAGGCCCGGTGCACAGATTCAAGTACCGGTGGGGTCCCTCAGCCTGGCCTGTGGGGATTGAGCCGAAACTGGCTCTCTGACATCCCCCATGGGGTCCTGGATTGCAAGAGGGCACAGGCCAGGCAGAGGGACCCCACCGGTGCACGATTGGGGTAGGGGAGGGACCGTGGGAGGGCTCCAGGGTGTGTCCAGCCCCCTTTGCCCAGTCCCGATCAGCTGAACCCCAGCAGCAAGCTAACCTACAGGTCTGAGTGTCTGCCCCATGGTGGTCAGTGCGCGTCACAGTAACTGGTTGAACGATCGAACAAACGGTGGACACTTAGCATATCAGGCTTTTATTATATAGGATTTTAATGTGTCAAATCCATAGAAATTATGGTTCAATTTATTTCATCAATATTTATTATACATAGTTATTCCTTATAAATTCACAGCAGAAATTTTGGTCTATCTTGAGAAAGTTCTGCTTTTTTAGTACCAGTATCTTGTGATGACTATTCTTATGTGATTAAAACAGAAAAGGGGAACCTATGACCTAACAGTTTCATTTCTTCCTAGCAAATGTCAGTGTTTTCTTTTGTTTTTGAGCCACCTCAGTTACTTTATACATAACTCACAGTCCACTACTTCTGCACCATTCATTGAAGTAACTGTACTAGAAGTTCTTTGCTGAGAAAGGAAAATATTAGAAACAACATCTTTGTTTAGAAGTTAGCAGTGGGAAATAGAGTGGGGTTGTGGTAGGAAAAAATATAAGGTAGAGGAAAGCCTTGGATTAGGAGCTAGGAAATTTGAGTTTTACTCTTTATCATATAAATGCTGTGAAACCATGGGCAAGTTATTTAAATCTTTATGAGTCTCAGTTTCTTCATCTGCCAAAATAAAGACAATAAAATACTATCCTAAGTATCTATATGAATCACAGAAATAGAAAACATTTTAAAGTGGTAAAACAGCATGTGTTTATATAAGATAGAGCTGTTATTTGCAACTGGAAGGGAGAAGAAACTGAGCTAGGAAATAAATATATTCAGGAAAGATTCATTTTCTTTTCTTCTTGACACAGTATCAAAAGATTGCTGAGCTCTTCTTCCCTGCAACATTCTGCCTGGAGAATAGTTGTAAGTCTTTGTGGATACATGGGAGAGACCAAGAGATAGGAACTAAATTCTGGCAACTTTACTCTTTATATCCAGAAGCAGTGGCAGTCTATTTGTTACCCATAAATCCTTAGGCGCCCTAAAAATAGGAGCATGCACTAATTTTCAAGGTTCGTTGAATAGATATTCCTATAGCTGAAATGAAAATGTAACTAGTCTCTAATCTTACCTATGAATCAAGGCATGAGAATGCAGGTAGGCTAGCCCCTGCAAGGCACCATGAGTAATGGCAGCGATCTCCACTTCCTGAAGTGGTTTCTTGTGAACTGAGGAAGGAAAAAACATTCAGGAGTACATGATCAGTTTCATGCCTCTTTTTATCTTATACAACTATACCAAACTGAATTACAGACTTTCTCCAATGACAAATTGGGAACACATTCATCTAAAGACACAAAATATATATTTTCTATAGAACAGCAATAAATAATCAGAGAATAGAAAACTGAAGTATAAAAACAAACAAACCCGTTCAAACAAAATAAAACAAAGCCTGATATTTATGGTAATGAATTATTAATTTATTTGTCAGTTGCAAGTCATTTGGCCAGGCCCAAATTTACTAGTTTCTTCTGACATTATAACCCTAGAGTGTTTTAGGTGGCATTATTCTCCTCTGCCCCGAAGCCATCTATCTCACTCTAACTACAGGTTTTCAAGATTTGTGAAAGCAGCTAATAAGCAATTTCTATTCAGAGATTAAGGATGATATTAGAAAGTTTTTTTAATGTAAATTTTTAACAGTCTCTGGTTATAACAGCAGCTGTGGAGAACTGGGTCAGTCAAGATATTTACAAGGGTTAAATATTAATATTTAATTTAATTCCACCTACCTCTCTTTCATACATAAACATAAATTTAATGTTTTTGGCTGCATATACTTCATCCCATTAGTAAACATTTTAGTAGTACCTGCCCAGGATGAACTATGAACTTAAAAAAAACAAAACAGTAGGAGGACTGCTAATCATTACTCAGATAGTTTTGGTGGCACTACAAAGTTTGCATAGCTTATGCACACAAGCCCTAAGTTTAAGTCTTCATCCATGTGGTTTGCCCAAATTGGACTTTAATTTAGGAGCAGATAACATTCTGGTCAAGGTAAAACAGAAAGGAGGGGACTGTTTTGATTCTTACCTTCTAACAAATCAGAGGCTGAGCCTAAGCAATACTCCATCACCAACTGTAAGAGATTAAAACAATAAATAACCAGAACAATGAACAAGAAACTGCTAAAACCAACCGACCAACCCAGAACCTAAGAATACTAGAAGAATAAATACCCTGGCCTACCTGACCCTGGATTCAATTTTGGTCAACTGGCACTAATTGGTTTTTATAATTTTTATCATTTGTTATTGTTATCTCCTGCTTGGAAATGGAATTAGTCTAAAACTCCAAGGGGACTGGGTATGGAAATACTGACTGGCAATGATCAAGTTGAGATCTCCAACTTATCTATTTACTACTACATTCTACATAATCTTGTTTCAAAAAGGGATTTAAGGTGGCTTGGGTTATACTCCAAATTAAATTTTATAACTTGGAAACTGGCAACCAAATACATGAGCCAGAAAAATCTATACTAGGAAATAGAAGTTAAATAAAATAAGCCAATAATAAGTAGTAAATTTCTTATTTTCACATTTAAAAAGTGTTAAACAGCTCTGGCCCAGTAGTTCAGTTCATTAGAGCATCATCCTGATTTGATCCTCTGTCAGGGCACATATAAGAATCAACCAATGGCCGAAACCGGTTTGGCTCAGTGGATAGAGCGTCGGCCTGCGGACTCAAGGGTCCCAGGTTCGATTCCGGTTAGGGGCATGTACCTTGGTTGCGGGCACATCCCCAGTAGGGGATGTGCAGGAGGCAGCTGATCGATGTTTCTCTCTCATCGATGTTTCTAACTCTCTATCCCTCTCTCTTCCTCTCTGTAAAAACTCAATAAAATATATTAAAAAAAAAAAAAAGAAGAAGCAACCAATGAATGTATAAATAAGTGGAACAACAAATCATTGTTGTGATCTCTCTTTCTCTTTCTCTATCTCCACCCCTAAAATAAATCAATAATTTTATTTAAAAGTGCTAAGCAAGAAAATATTAAGTATTTGCATCTATGGAAACAAGATCATTTACTTCCATCTTCATTTAAAAAGAGAAAAAGAAAATATTGTTTAGAACTCAACCTAAAGATGTAGCTTGTATCATTGCATTAGCTCAAATTCCCAAGATATGAGATATTTAAAGTAATTTGAAAATAATATTATTAAAATATTATTGATATTTGCAATCTTGGGAGGTCTTTTAAAAGCAAAAATGAGAAAACTTTCTTTATTTCCATCTTAGATTTTTTAGGTGTCCCAGACTACTGATTTGTGGCCAAGGTCAGAACTGTGAGTGCTCAGTGACCAGTCTCCACATACACACACAAGCATACATACTCATATAAATCATTTTGTTATTCTAAAAAATGCCATATGCTCATTATAAAATACTAATTTCCTTAATTACCTAGATATAACCAATATTAATATATTGATTCCTTTCATTTAAAAATTAGTACAAAACATATATTTATATTTCAAAATATTTATATTATCAAAATAACTTAGGAGAACATGAGGTAATATAATGTTATAATTCTATATTATATGTAATACTAGAGGCCCGATGCACGAAATTCGTGCAAGGGGCTCGGCCCCTGCCCGCTGCAACTTCATCCGGAAGGTTGCCCGGAAGGATGTCTGGTCTAATTAGCATATTACACTTTTATTAGTATAGATTACATATCAATCTATCATTTTTCTAAATTATTCCAGTAGCAATGCAATGTAAGGTACATAATACATATAGCGATATGTCATATACAATATACTGTATAATAATCAAGTTATATATCTCTATACCTAAATCATTAAATTATGCATAATATTAAATATATGAATATATAAATGTATTGCTAGAATAATGTAGAACAATATGAGGAACTTAAAAGTTTAAAGTTTAGAAATGTTATTATAGTTTTCAGCTTAACATTAAAAGTAAGCAGATTTAGCCTTAGCTTGTTTGGCTCAATGGATAGAGCATCAACCTTCGGACTGAAAGGTCCCAGGTTCGATTCCAGCCAAGGACACATGCCTGGGTTTCGGGCTCGATCCCCAGTAGGGGGCGTGCAAGAGGCAGCCAATCAATGATTCTCTCACATCACTGATGTTTCTATCTCTCTCTCCCTCTCCATTCCTCTCTGAAATCAATAAAATATAAAAAAAGTAAGCAGATTTATAAACATTAATTTTATTTCTTATTGTGAAATGAGAGTCCACATAAGTGATTATTTTAATGAAGAGTGGACTTTTATATGCATTTTTCAGCTATATTAAGGTATAATTGACAAATAAATTTTTTTCTTCAATGAATTTTAATGGAAACATTTCTAAATTGTACCCGTACTTTTCTAATTTCTTTCTTCTTTTTTTAAACAGGAGAAAAAAACAATTTAATACACAAGCACAGGAGAATCATATGATGCTCAAATCATAAAATGAGGCTCCATACTTTAGCTTTCCCAACTTCTTCCTTATGGTCAAATTAGACTGTGGCTGTTTGTAGGTATGTCTCCAGCAGCTCAGTTCCTAAAACTTCTCCTAACTAACCTATCAAATCTGTTGTAGACAGAGACCAGGTGACCAAGCTTATTAGCACTCTGTGTAATCTAAGAGTAAATAGACTTCAAATAAGAGCTCAGAGGATTTTTCTGAAGACCTGAACTCATGAGATTGAACACTCGATACTGTAACATTCATCCTGCCTGCTCAAAATCCCTTTTTTGACTCCTTCAAGACTGTTGGGATTGCCAGAGAACTGATTTCCAGATCATGAGAAATGCCTCTGATTAATTTCTCCTCAGATCAGAAACAATGGCTCTAGATATCATAAGAGTTACTTGATCAGAAATGTTTAAGTATACTGTTTGATAGTCTATATGGGAACAAAAATTCAATTCCCTAAGTGGAGATCATGTAAAGGAAAGGACATAGTCCTGGTAAGCACTCAATAAATGATAGTTAAATTGGACTTTAAGTTAGAATGTGCAGTCTGAATTAAGTACAAAGTATAACATTTTATGTACTGAACAGTGCCCAACACAAACACAATCATGCAAAAATACACTAAGAAGACAGAGTGGAACAATAGATTGTTTCATTTTAATTATTGCTTGGCCCTGTTTGGTAAAACTTAGGCATTACAATACCAAGCACAATTCTGAAATATGCAGGAATTGGAGTGGAGAATGAAAAATGTCAAAGATAAAAATTCTAGAATGAGAATAGAAGGCCCTGCCCTTTACTTTCATAAATAAATCATTATAAAATCATGTTAACTTTCACCATTTCTTCAATGAGTATTTATAGAATGCAATTTCCCATAGGCGAGATATCATTCTTACAGAATATATAGCATATGGCATATTCTAAAGCATTAACAAATGTTAAAGACTAATAACAAAAGTCAAATGGGACTGATAATTTTAGAGATCAAAGAAATAAGAGAAAAAATAGAAAAAATTAATAGAAAAAAATAAATAATAGAGGTCTTTTGACTTACCCAAGCAGTGTGCTCTTTCAAGTAACAACCTTTGTACTCAATGGTATTAGGGTGCTTCAACTGTCGTAAAAATTTGACTTCCTTAAGAATATCTTGCCATTTCTATTGAAGAAAACAAACATTATCATTCTAAAGCTTAAAATAGTATTTTATTATCAAGTACACATGCATCACGTTCTTTTTATTTTTTAAAGGAACAAAGTAAATGTTTAATAAACGAAGAAGCCATTTAATCTTATGTTACTTCTTTAAGTTTGAATACATGTAAATGTAAATCTAACATCAAATACATATTTAAATCTATTGTACTAACCCCGTAGTCGGCAAACTGCGGCTCACGAGCCACATGAGGCTCTTAGGCCCCTTGAGTGTGGCTCTTCCACAAAATACCACGGCCTGGGCGAGTCTATTTTGAAGAAGTGGCGTTAGAAGAAGCTTAAGTTAAAAAAATTTGGCTCTCAAAAGAAATTTCAATCGTTGTACTGTTGATATTTGGCTCTGTTGACTAATGAGTTTGCCGACCAGTGTAGTAACCCATCTATTCCACAAAACAGTTGACTGAGTTAGAATATTAGGAATGTTTAGTGTATGCTCCAAAAGGAGGGGGAAAAAGAATTGTATGGTTCGTGTGGTTCAGTGGTTGAGCATTGACCTATGAAGCAGGAGGTCACGGTTCAATTCCCAGTCAAGGCACATGCCTGGGTTGTGCCATCAATCCCCAATAGGGGGCATGCAGGAGGCAGCCAATCAATGATTTTCATCATTGATGTTTCTCTCTCTCTTCCTCTCTGAAATCAATAAAAATATATATTTTAAAAATGTTTAAAGAACTTTGTTTCTTCTGTCAATTTCATATTAACTTACTTATGTCAGTTTAGGTATTCAACTGTCTTTAACTTACCTCATGTGTCTGCTTCCCACTATAAGACATTTTCTTAACTGCCACCACTTCACTGGTGTGAGCATTTGTGGCCTGTGTTAAGATAGTGAAGAAAAGTAAAACGAAAAGAATGAATGATATTTCAGCCAGTTTAACTTAAATATTTGACTAGAGAATTTAAATAACATTCTCACACTTCATTATCACAATTTAAAGATAGTCCAACTTTTGATAGGTTAGGTAGACATTTCCATCCGACTTTAAAGAACAGTTTATCTTAATCCCTTTCTGTATACATGCAAAGATTACACTATAAAAAAATTAGGGTTTAATAAAATATATTCATTCAAACAGAAACAAGTCTTATTTCCAAAACTGGCTTCATCATATAGAACCTCCATCAATAGAGAACCAGTTAAATAAATATGGTACAGTTATATAATGAAATAACCATTAAAAGGTGGGATGAATCAAAAACTCTCACACAATTATTTAATTACAATTGTGATAAATGCAACAAAGTACAAGCACAGGGTGTTAGGAGATCATTTAAAAAGTCTGAAGTTAGTGCTGGAGGGCTGAACAGGATTTAACACTTAATCTTAAATCTGTAGGACAAACAAGAGTTAAAGAGGGACAGGGATGCAATGTGCAGCGCTTTCTAAGTAGGAGCATATATAAAGGCCCTAAGGCAGGAAAAAGTGTGGCATACAGTGGAAATGCATAGGGCTCAACTTCAAGCTTATAACTTTTTAATATTACCTTGACAGCCGTCAGTTGATATAGATACCATTGACTTGAATAACGCCTAGATTTCTGGGACTGGCTTTTCTGCAATGACTATTTGCCTCTACTGGAAATACCATTTAATTTGTAGAATAGACATTAAGCCAAGTATATTTTTCAAGTAATGGAATGTGTAGAAGTAAAACTTCCTTAATCTGATCTATCTAAATGATTCTTTTCCATTACTTACAAAATAAACTGCTCCAAAACTTCCATGTCCAATCTCATGCAAACCGATAAAAAGTTCTTCAGGATCATCTTTGTAGAACAGATCAGCAATCTCTGGGTCCTTTGGCACCCCTTTAGGCATGATGACCAGTACTTGCAAACGTTTTGCTTCCGATATCCCAATCAGCTTTATCTCTCATTGACAATTTTTTGGGGGTAAATTTTTAGTACCTGTAGAAAAATTAAGTTTGACATTACCTTATTTCTAACACATTTTGTTTGGTGGCAATACAAATTGATATTAAAAAGCATCGTGGTCTTATAACTCTGTAACAAAGACAAGTAACTCAAAAGAAAAATGGGCAAAAGATTTGAACAGACATTTCTCCAAAGATATGCAAGTGGCCATTAACACATGAAAAAACATTCCACATCATTAGTCATTAGAAAAGTAAAATTAAAACAAGAGATACCTTTTAATACCCACTAGGATGGGTATTATCAAAAAGTCAGATAATAAGTATTGGTAAGAATGTGGAAAAATTGGAACTCTCTAACACTGCTGGTGGGAGTGTAAAATAGTGCAGCCATTTTGGGAAACAGGCAGTTCATCAAAAACTTAAACACAAAGTTGCCATTTGACCCAGAAATCCTACTCCTAGGTATATAGCCAAGAGAAATGAAAACAAATGTCCACATAAAAATTTGTGCATAGATATTTATAGCAGCATTATTCATTATAGCCAGAAGATGGAAACAACCCAAATGTCCATTTGGTGAATGAGTAAAAAAATGTGGTCTAAAAAAATATGGTCTATCCATACAATGGAGTATTATTCAGCCATAAAAACAAATGATGTACTGATACATGCTCCAACATGGATGAACCCAATAAACATGCTAAATGAAAACAGCCATATATTGTATGATTTCATTTATAAAATACTTCTAGAATAAGTAAATCTATAGATACAAAATAGGTAACTGGTTGCCTAGGACTGGGGGAAAAGAGAGTTGGTGGGGATAACTAAAAAATATGGGCTTTCTTTAAAAGGGTGGTGAAAATGTCCTAAAATTAACTGTGGTAATGGTAGTACAACCTTTAATATACTAAAACCCATTGATTTGTATACTTTAAATGAATAAATTATATAATATAAAAATTATATCTCAATAAATATGCTTTTAAAAAGCATTTTGGTCTAATTAATACTTAAATAATAACAGCTAACATTAATTAGTCTTATTATGTGTCAGGCAACACTAAATACCATATATATTATCTCTGTTAAACCCCACAACAAATCATAATGTAAGACTTTATTATTTTGATATTATGGAACAAAAACTAAGACTAAGGTGAAACCACTTCCCCATGGCTAGGAAGCAAGTATTTAGTCTATAGTATGACATAGTGATCTATGTATTTCCAGCAAACGGTGATCCATAGTACTCAGCTTTATTCACAAAATATTCAAAAGTTTAAAATACATTTTGGTGATTAAAAAGATTTTAGTTCTGCCGAGACCGGTTTGGCTCAGTGGATAGAGCGTCGGCCTGCGGACTCAAGGGTCCCAGGTTCGATTCCGGTCAGGGGCATGTACCTTGGTTGCGGGCACATCCCCAGCAGGGGGTGTGCAGGAGGCAGCTGGTCGATGTTTCTCTCTCATCGATGTTTCTAGCTCTCTGTCCCTCTCTCTTCCTCTCTGTGAAAAATCAATAAAAAAAAAAAAAAAAAAAAGATTTTAGTTCTCATAAATTTAGTTCATAGATCTTTCTGTTTTTCCTAAAGGAAATCTTATAATATGTTTTGTTCCTCTTTGTGAACTTGGATTAGGCAAAGAAAAGCAAAATCCATAACAGAAAAAAATTGATAAATTAGACTTCATCAAGATTAAAAAACTTGACAAAATTAACAATCCAATTTTTTAAATGGGAAAAAATTAGAATAGACATTTCAATAAAATAATGAACAACATAAACTGATGAACAAAAACAGATTCAGAGACAGAGAAACATTGATCAGACCATCAAACCTCAGAGGGAAGGTAGGGGAGGGTGGGGATAAGGGGGAGAGATCAACCAAAAGGCTTATATGCATGCATATAAGCCTAACCAATGGACACAGAAACAGGGGGGTGAGGGCATGAGTGGGGGGGATGGGGAGGTAATGGGGAGATAAGGACACATATGTAACACCTTAATCAATAAAGAAATTTTTAAAAAAGTTATATGGATGGCAAATAAACAAAAGAAAATATGCTTAATACTATTCATCAGGAAGATACAAATTAAACCCTAATGAAATACTGTACATACCTAGTAGAATGGCTACCATTAAAAAGACTAAGCATACCATGTGTTGGCAAAGATGTGAAGTAACTGGGTCTCTCATTCATTGCTGGCGGAAATGTAAAAATGGAACGAACACTTTGGAAAACAGTTTGGCAATTTCTTAAATAGTTAAACATACATCTACCATCTGATGTAGCCATTCCATTCCTATGTATTTAGCCAAGAAAAATGAAAACATATGTCCAAACAAAGCACTGTACACAAATGTTCATGGCAGCTTTATTTTTAATAGCCAAAACTGGAAACAACCCAAATGTCCACCAACAGATGAACGGATAAACAATCTGTGGTAAATGCAGACAATGGAATGTAACTTAGCAATAAAATGAACTATATTGATACATGCTTCAACATGGATGAATCTCAAAATAATTATGCTAAGTGAAAGAAGCCATATAAAAAAAGAATACATACTTTATGACTTCATTCAAATAAAATTCTAGAAAACACAAATTAACCTAACATGACAGAAAGCACATCAGTGGTTGCTCAGGGATAGGGTTGGGGTGAGAAGAGAGAGAGAGAAGGAAGGAGTAAAATGGGGCATGAGAAAGCTTTGGGGAATGATGGACATGTATATTCAATATGATGACAGCTTCATATATATATTTATTTATTAATATATAAATGTAGAAATAGATATGAATAAATGGGAAATAAGCAATCAATAAATATAATTGAGAAAGATCTTAATGAATTATTAATAAATCTATTAGTGAATTCTTAAATGCATTGATAAATGAATTACTAAATATACTATATATTTAGAATTATATTTACATATAAGTGTGTTTAACATATTATATTCTTGAAATATATTAAATTATTGTATGTAAAACATCAATAAGGTTGTTTTAAAAAGAAAGATACATTTAAAAAATGAAAGGAAATAGAGTGGGAGTGGTTTTTTCAAAATATTTGCCAGTTATTTTTGATATCAAGGAGGTAAACACATACATATACATACACCCACTCACACACTCAAAGGACATAAACACTAAATTTAAAAAAGAAATAGCAGTAGCCATTAATGAAATGAAACATATATAATTTCACTAGAATTAAAGAAGTAAAAACTAAAATAATAAGACATCTCATTTCACCCACCAAATTAGCAAAGTAATAGAAAATATACATTTTTTTTGGGGGGGGTATGGGCATAAGGATACATAACTGAAAGAATAGAATGGGTACAGTGTTTGACCCAGTAATGTACTAATGGGAATTTACATGAGGCCATTTCTTTACTGTTTATTTTGTTTTAGTAAAAGGCAGGGTATAAGTAGAGCATAGGAGAGATGCCACAGTGAAGATGGGAAATATGGCTTCTTTAACCTGTAAGTTTAGATTCTTTTGAAGGCTTATGTTTTATCTGAAGTAGGTGTTGGGATTTCAGGTAATTTTTAAATTTCCTTTTTTTGCTTATGTGTATTACTCCAACAAAAATTTTATTTCCAGAAAATAATTTGATAATAGAAATCAACTTGAGCTCATTTCTTTTAACCAAATAATTCTCTATTGTAAGCTATAACTGAGAATAATAAAAATTTATAAGGAAATAACTTGAAATTAAAAAACTTTATAAAACAACATTTTATCCCAATTTTATTAATATTTTCCCTTTAATATATTTTTCTTAGAAATATACTAAAAATTATTTATAGAAAAAATCAGAAAAGCCCAAATGGCGTGGCTCAGTGGTTGAGTGTTGACCTATGAACCATGATGTCATGGTTAGGTTCCCAGTCAGGGCACAAGCCTGGGTTGTAGGCTCAATCCCCAGCAGGGGGCCTGCAGGAGGCAGCTGGTTAATGATTATCTATCATTGATGTTTCTATTTCTCTCTTCTTCTCCTTTCCTCTCTGAAATCGATAAAAATATATTTAAGAAAAAGAATGCCCTCGCCGGTTTGGCTCAGTGGATGGAGTGTCGGCCTGCGGACTCAAGGGTCCCAGGTTTGATTCCGGTCAAGGGCATGGACCTTGGTTGCGGGCACATCCCCAGTAGGGGGTGTGCAAGAGGCAGCTGATCTATGTTTCTCTCTCATCGATGTTTCTAACTCTCTATCCCTCTCTCTTCCTCTCTTTAAAAAATCAATAAAATATATTTAAAAAAAAAGAAAAGAAAAAGAAAAACCAGAATGTACCACTTATTCCCATTTTATAGGAGAAAGCTAAGTTATGGATCTATATGGACAATACCTTTTTGTGTATGGCACAAAATACACTGCATTGCTCAAATTCATTTTAGCATCAACCTTTTCTTCCCCTTTTGTAACTTCAGTCTTTTGTATTTGTGGTGCACCTATGGAAAGAGAAGAAGAAAATACATAATTACAGGGTCAAAATTGAAGGAGTAATAATCGATAACATGGTCATTTAAAATATTTACAAATGTAATATTACAAAGTTAAAATTTTATCTTTACCTGTTTTGGATGACAAATGTAAAAGGTAAAATTTTCACAACAGAGACACAGGCTATTCTTTCACAAGCAATACCAGGAAAACAAATGTGTCACCAGATTTCAGAGTCTATTTTGAGGCTTCCACTGGTTTGTTTGAGTCCAGGGAAACTCAATAGAGGCTACCAGTAGACAGGAGTAATCTGACAGCACACAGTGATGCTACTGATTGTCTGTCAGTAATGCTTATATTCTGAATTGCTTTTCCAGTAGGCATGATGATTTACATTGACTCATCTATCTTCCCTTTTCTAGGCTCTCCTACAACCAATCTCCTGCATTTTGGGAGTAATGGTTATTCTTTATTATCTATTAAAAAAGCCCATGCCCAATGTAGATAATCTGGGAAATACATAATACTATGAAGAAAAAAAATCCATAATCCTACCCAGGACAAACTCCATTAATATCTATTTGGTTTCTCCATTAAATGGCTCACATACACCTCACATTAACTTTGACTCTTCCTTTTCCCTTGCCCCAATTAATTCACCATTCTACTTCACATATTTCTTTTTATGTGTTCTTCACTTTCCATTTCTGTTAGTATTCATTATCTCTTTCCTCTGCTTCTGCTCTTTCAGCCTCTTGTCTATCTTTCCCGGAATTCATCTTAAAAACACTATTACCATAATCACCTTCCTGAAGTACAGTTCAGATAACATCATATCTCTGCTCAAAATCCTTCAATGTCTCCCTACGGCCTACTTTACCTAACTAACATTCAAAGCTGGCCTCAAACCATTACTTTAACCTAAATTTTAAACTCTCTAATCAGGATGAAATGAATTACTGTACCGTTACATCTTCATACCTTTGTTTTTCTTGATGCTGTTACCTCTGCCTAGAATATCCAAATCCCAACCATCTTCACAGCCCAGCTAAGTGTCACCTCTTCTATAACACTTATCATTTTCTCCCTTTGCTTCAGTTTTAAATACACATATATTAGCACTCTAACTGGATGACAAGTGCTTCTTCAGAGCAGGATACATGTCTAAACCTATGTTTTGATTAGTCATCATATCCCCATGGAATGTTTAAAAAAAATAGCTTTTTGTTGAGATACTAGTGGCCCAGTGCATGAAATTCGTGCACAGGGGGCGGGTGTCCCTCAGCCCAGCCTGCATCCTTTCCAATCTGGGACCCCTCTCGCAATCCGGGACCACTGGCTCCTAACTGCTCACCTGCCTGCCTGCCTGATTGCCCCTAACCACTCTGGCTGCCGGCCTGCTCACCCTCAACTGCCCCCCACCGCCGGCCTTCTCACCCCCAACTGCCCCCCCTTGCCAGCTGATCACCCCCAACTGCCCCCCCGCAGGCATGCTTGCCCCCAAGTACCCCCCTGGCGGCCTGCTCGCCCCCAACTGCCCTGCCTGCAGGCCTGCTTGCCCCCAACTGCCCCCCTTGCTCACCTTCAACTGCCCTCCCCTCCTGGCCTGATCACCCCTAACCGCCTCTGCCTCAGCCCCGCCACCATGGCTTTGTCTGGAAGGATGTCCGGGAAGGTCTCCCGGAAGGTCTCCCAGTCTAATTAGCATATTACCCTTTTATTAATATAGATTATTAGTATAGATAGAGGCCTGATGCATGGGTGGGGGCTGGCTGGTCTGCCCTGAAGGGGATCCCGGATCAGGGTGGGAGTCTCCTTAGGGGGCGTGGCTGGCCTGGGTCAGGGGCTGATGGCCGTTTGCAGGCTGGCCACATCCCCATTGGGGTGAGGGTCCCCGCTGGGGGGGAGGGGGCGTGGCCAAACTGGGCGAGGGGCTGAGAGCTGTTTGGGGGGCAGTTTGCTGGCCGGCCAAGCCCCCGACTTTGTCCAGAAGGACGTCTGGAAGGTCTCCGAAAGGTCTCCTGGTCTAATTAGCATATTACTCTTTTATTAGTATAATTCATATGCCATATAATTCACCCATTTAAGGTATACAATTCAATGAATAGTTTTTAGTATACTCACAGATATGTGCAACCATCACCATAGTCAATTTTAGAACATTTTCACTACCACAAAAAGAAGTCCCTTACCCTTTAGCTATCACCCTCCTGTCTCATCCCTAAGCAACCACTAATCTACTTTCTGTCTCTATAGATGTCACTGTTCTGGATATTCCATATAAATGGGCTTATATAATGATGCTATTATAATCATTTGTGTACAAGTTTTTGTGTGAACATACATTTTCTCTTGATTAAATACCTAGGAGTTGGACTACTTGGCCCAAGGCACCTTTATATAACAGATTCTCTATAAAAATCTGCTGAAATATTCTTCCCTTTTTTCCATCCCAATTTTATACTAAAAATTATCTTTCAATTTACCCTTCCTTCAAAAGATGAAAAAGAACATTTTTCCTTCCAAGAGGACAGCATTTTAAGAATTAACTGAAGATGAAATAATATGCATGAAATTATTTTTTCCCCTCTTCCTTGACCACCTAGAAACTCAGGTATTGTATTTATAGTGAGAACTTAGAACTCTGCCAAGAATGTAGTATTTCAGGTCTTAGGCCCTTAGGCCTACTGAACAATCCAGCTAGCTTATAGTAGAAGATTTCATCAGAGATGTGCAACTGAAATAATCTTCTTCATTCTTTATTCTAAGAAAGGGAAATCCTCCAACAATAATAATCAAGTAAATTATTTTTCACAGTCATTATGACTTCATATAAGAAGGACCACTTGATAGGGAGTAGAAATGTAAATATTTTAAATAATTTCCCTTTGCCCAGCATCTTTCAAGAAAAAGGATTCACAGAAGATCTTAGTTGTCTTAAAATGTTGTAATCACACTTCAACAATAAATCTGGAGCCAACTAGTTTGAAAAACCCACAATATTTTGGCATTAGGGAATAAGAATCATACTATTTCATTCGTGAAAGAATTTTAAAGATTAGACATTTCAACTCTTTTTTATTAAATTAAATAGCAGAAAAGTTAAATATCAAATCACAGCTATGTAGTAGTGTTACCCCACATTAAAATCCAGGTTTCCTGATTGCTCACCCCAGAAAACTGTTCTGAAAACTTTGTTGCCTAAATCAGACTTCAGAACAGCAAACAGTTTTCCTATTTTTGCCCATAATTTAGAGAGTGATCAAGAAAAGTTTGACTTAATATAAGATTGGACTTCCATGTCATCATTTCTCTGAAGGGACTCATAACACTTGAATATATAGTGGTGGATTCAGTTCTTTTTTTTTTTTTTAATATATTTTATTGATTTTTTACAGAGAGGAAGGGAGAGGGATAGAGAGCTAGAAACATAGATGAGAGAAACATCGATCAGCTACCAGGGATGTGCCTGCAACCAATGTACATGCCTTTGACCGGAATCGAACCCAGGACCTTTCAGTCCGCAGACCGACGCTCTATCCACTGAGCCAAACCGGTTTCGGCTGGATTCAGTTCTTATGGGACAAAAGAGTAAGCAAATTTGGGGACCTCTTTAAGAAAAAAAATTTTTTAACCTTATTCCCACACAAAAATAGGTATAGGGCTACTGGGTGGCTCAATTGATTGGAGCAGTGTCCCGTACACCAAAAGGTCGCCATTCAATTCCCAGTCAGGACACATTACCAGATTGCAGGTTTGATCTCCAATTGGGGCACTTGTGGGAGGAAATCGATCGATGTTTCCCTCTCACATTGATGTCTCTCTCTCTCTCTTCTCTCTCTCTCTCTCAAAACCAATAAACACATATTTAAAAACAAAACAAAACAGGTATAGGGCCTCAGAATGGGCTGGTGTAAATGAGGGACTCTCAAACTTAACCTTCAACAGTAAATTAGCCTGTGTAAATTCCCATGATTTCATTCACTATCTTGCTCCCAGAAGGTAGGTGCAGCCAGGTAAAATCTTCATTTTACATCAGTGACAAATGAAGTAAAAATAGGTGATTTGACTTTTTCAAAGTCAAGACTAGTCTAGGAGCTTCTCTCCTCTATCTATAATACAACCTCCCATACAGACGTGAAGAGAACTGTCTCTATAGAAAGAAACAGAATTGTTTGGGTTAGTTGTTGTTACTGTCTGCCACTAATATTTAAATGATATCTGAGATAAGAAACACTATTTATGATACTTTCTTTTTGAAAATGAAAATAGATGATAGTTGATTTTTATGCCACTAATTACATATACCTATTGTGATCATCTATCACTCCATTTGAGAACTGGGAAGGGACCTTAATGATCAACTAATTTCTACTTAGCAAATAACGCAGAAGAGGTTGGGGGTTACTGATTATCATAATAATTTTAACCTTTAGACTACTCCTGGGTCAACTGACATTAAATAAAAACATTATGTACACATCATAGAAAAAGAATTAGAAGAATACAGACCATAATGTTAATGATTATTTTTGGGTATTGAGAATATAGGCATTTTTTTTCTTTTTATTTTCTGCATTTTCTCCCCTGACCATTTATCACTTTATTTTATTTTTTAAAAATTTTTTATTGATTTTTTTACAGAGAGGAAGGGGCAGGGATAGAGAGCTAGAAACATCGATGAGAGAGAAACATCGATCAGCTGCCTCCTGCACACCCCCTACTGGGGATGTGCCTGCAACCAAGGTACATGCCCTTGACTGGAATTGAACCCTGGATTCCTCAGTCTTCAGGCTGATGCACTATCCATTGAGTCAAACCGGCCAGGGCCATTTATCACTTTAAAATGAAAAAAGTTAACATATTTTTAAAAGACTGAATTGGAATGGAAGGTGACTAGAGCAGGGAGGTCAGATTAGGGCTACCCAACAAGGATGACAGTCTTATTCCAGAATGTTGGCGATAAAATTGAAGGCAGAAGGCAGATACCATGCCATGGCTTCAGAATCTGGATGCAAGAATCTATATATATAAAACCCTAATATGCAAATAGACCAAACTGCAGAACAACCAAACAACTGGTCACTATAACATGTGCTGACCATTAGAGGGCACGCGCAGAACATGGCGGGTGTCAGCAACAGGCGGCAGAGCGGGGAACATGGTGGGCGTTGGCCACAGCGGGATGGTGGAGCAGGTGAGCAGGGGCGCCAGCCCAAGGCGGGGCGCCAGTCGCTGTCATCGGGGTGAGCCTCTGGCGGTTACTGAAAATTCTTTGCTCCTGTGTGCCGTGGTCCTGCCCAGCACTCGCACCTACTGCCGGTACCGGCCCTGCTTGCACCCACAGCTGGCGCTGGAGCCGCCGCTTGCACCCACTGCTAGTGCTGGCTCTGCTTGCACCCACAGCTGGCGCCAGAGCTGGTCCCAATCGCCCCTGAGGGCTTCTCCACCTGCCCCTGCTCCTGAGGGGCAATTGGGCAGCAGCCGCAGCTCGCACCCGCTGACGGCACCGGCCCCACTCACATCTGCTGCTGGTGCTGGCCCCAATTGCTCCATGCCATCAGCAGGTGCAAGTGGGGCTGGCACCATCAGCGCATGGAAGCAGCAGTGGCGGGAGCAGGGCTGCTGGCAGAAAGGGGCTACGGCAGGAGGAGCCGGGAGGGGACGCAGAGGATGGGCCGAGACCTGCCCCTGTGCCCACAGCAGTCTCACAGCCCACAGTTCCTTTCAAGGTGCATGAATTCATGCACTGGGCCCCTAGTAACAGTAATAATGTGACATAGTCAGCAAGTGGCTATAAGCCTGGAAAAGACATGGGAATCAAAGTTAGCTCTGAGGCTCTAAGAACAAGCAACAGTGAAAACAATTACTCTATGAACAAAAATAGGAAATTCAGTTAAAGGGATAAGTTTAATGGAAAAAACATGGTGAATGTTTTCTAGCCAAATAGACTTTTAAGTGCTAGATGGGCATCCAGGTAGAGATGTATAGCAAGTAGAACAAAATGAAGGCCAGGTAAAGATCTGCTTGGCCTTCACTACGAACTGGAATTCAGGGAAAATAACACAGCTAGAAATTCAGATCTAGAATTATTTGTTTAAAGTAGATAAGAAACTCAAGAAGGAACCATGGTAACTCAGGCCAAGAATGCAGTGAGAAGAGAAAGCTAAGAAGAAAATCTTTGGAAAATATTACAAATTTGAATTATTAGTGATGGTAGGTAAGTGTAAAATGTAATATTATATTTCTATAATTAAGCATTCACTCCATTTTATATATAATCAAAAGGTTAAAATGACTTCCCTAAGTTTAACAAATTGAGATGAATAGTCAAATACTACTATTAGAAATAAAATTTAGATTTTTATATGACTCTGCCTTTCGCTTCATGTCAATTATTAAACAAAAAAAATCCCTTGTCTTTCTGTCTATGGAAATATATATTTTTAAAAATATATGTGCAGCCCTGCTGGAGTGGCTCAGTGGATGAGCATCCACCCATGAACCAGGAGATCACGGTTCAATTCCTGGTTAGGGCACATGCCTGGGTTTCAGCCTTGATCCCCAGTGGGGGACCTGCAGGACAAAGCTGATCAATGCTTCTCCTTCATCATTGATGTTTCTATCTCTTTCTCCCTCTTCCTTCCTCTACCTGAAAATCAATAAAAACATTTTTAAAAACGTGTATCAGTAATAAAATGAACCAGCTGACTTTTTTTCCTGGTCTTGGGGCTACTCAAGACTTGTTTCTAAGTTCCATTTCAACCCTAAAAGTCTATGATCCTGGCATGTTGCTTGATTTTAAAATCTTTTATTCAGATTCACACACACACAAATGCCCTGAGTTCAAGGTATGTGAAATTCCCAGCAATCAATTTCACTTAATTGTCCAAAGTCAAATAAAAGAAAAACCCAAGATATTAACACCTTTAGCTTCTGCAAATTTTACCTCCCACTGATCACCAAATATGTGAAGGCACTGTGAGAGCTCTGTATTTATAACGTTTGACTCCCTGCTATAGGATTACAGTGCCAGGCTCTGGAGATAATAGAACACGCAGAAATAAGAGCTTTGAAATGAACCTTCTTACAGCTAATGAAGGATTACCTGACATGCAATTTTTCTAAAATGTCACAGCTATTAGCAAGTTCTTTTGTTGTTGTTTGTTTGGGACCACTCACTCTATCCTGTCTCCACTTTGTTACTCTGAAAATAACATTTTTTTCTTTAGCACAGTCAGATTTAGGAACCCCAAAACTTCAAAATTAAGTTGTATATACTTACATTTAAATTTACTGTTTTAGAAAAAGGTCTGCTTGGCCTTCACTATAAACTGAATTCAGATTTTGAAACTCTAACCCCCAATGTGATTATATTTGGAGATAGGGGAGGTAATTAAGGTTAAATGAGGTCATTAAGGGTTGGGCCCTAATTCATTAGGATTAGTGGCTTTATAAGAGAAGAGAAGAGATCTCTCTCCCCCTCACCTCACACATGCAAGGAGGAAAGGCCTGTGAGCACAACTCCAGAAGGCAGTCACCCTGCAAGCCAGGAAGAGGGAACTCACCAGAAACCTAATCGGTTGGCACCTTGGTCTTGGACTTCCCAGCCTCCAGAAAGGTGAGAAAACACATTTCTGTGTTTAAACCACTTAGTCTGAAATATTTTGATACAGCAGACTGAGGAGACTAAGATAGAGCCTCCTTAAATTTTTGAACAAAAATTTGGACAATTTTCAAATGATTACTAAATCAGTAGCCGAAAGGTATTCTTTTTTAGGTAGCTAGAAAAACTGATCCTTTGATAATTATTCTCCTTTCAAAAATATATCTTGATAATTCAAAGAATTGGGTAAAAATGTTATTTTTTGAAAAAGAAGAAAAAAATTATAATTGTCTCCACCCAATAACTTAAAAAGCACACATAAAGTAACTAGAGTACACATACTTGATTGAGGGTAAAATCTTGACCTAAAAATCTGTTTCCAAAGACTCTTTACCTTTATTTGATCTTTCAACAATACTGCCTCTGAATATGAATCTCAAATGTTTAAGTTCTGCAAGATATAAGTGATTACAAGTATTTTCTTGTTCAGGTATTTAAAGCAATTTTTTCATTCTTGAGTAATTTACTTTAAAGTTAGAAGCTGAATGAACCCTAACAGCTCTCTATAGTGCTACCTGATTTTAAAAACTTTTTATAGCTGTTTATGAATGAAATCCATCCTCTACTACTGCTTGCATTATCAAACTGAAAAAAAAAATCTGACCATGCCATTCTACAGCTTAAAACCCTTTAATCCCACCAGGTACAGGTTGTCAAATGGATGGCAAATGTGATCTGCTCCTTGTCTGCTCTTGAACCCTGTCCTTAGGAATTCTGAGGCCTCACAGTGGGCACCTCCACTATCTCAAAGTACTTCCTTGGGATGTGAAGAAGTACCTGTTGGCAGCCCCTTTCTTCTTCCTAGCTCACTAGAATTTGTTCAAGAATCTGCTTACATAATACCACTTCAGGGAAACTTTCTTGACTCTCTCTTAAGCTGGGTGGGTTATTTTCCTTTTTTGTCCCATAGAAAGGTGATGTAAACATTTTTTTCCCCAAGTTGGAAACATGCATCTTTTAATTAGTGTCACTCACTGAGATGTAAACATTTCTTATATACACAGTACAAACACAAGATTTAGGTTGTCTTATGTAGGACCATATTAGGACCATATGCTGATAAAAGGCAGGGATCATATTTATATTACTAGTGCTGAACATACTAGCTACACACTACATGTGTCCAAAAAATGCTGTTCAATTATACTAATTCATTATAAAATGTATTAAGGTATTTATAACTTAAGGAATATTATGGTAAATAATTTTGTTAAGCAAGAAACTATCACTGTGTTTTTTTAAAAATTACTATTTCTACAGGTTGCTTTACTGAAAGTGGTTTTGACCTTTATTTTAGAAATGTATTATTTTATTGAATAATATGGTACCCAAATGTCAATAATTTCAGAATTATCAGTACTCCCAACTTAACTTGTTTAAGAACCTATCTCTTTCAACTAGTGTCTTAAAGAAGTGGCATTTGATATCATTTCATTTAAACATCTAGAAAGTCCTTTGGAGTCTGAGTCTACATTATTAGTTTTAAACATTGAAATACAATCTATATTACACATTAAATGAAAATTTAATCCTGCTCTACAATATTTCTTCTATGTCGATAGTCCTAATACATGGTATCCTTGCATTAAGTAGTTTAGAATCCACTACTTAAGCCTGTCTTCAGTCAGCAAGTCTAAATATCACTTATATTGGTTTATATGCATTCATTCAGTTGCCTTTGATAAGTGAACTAGTCTTGGAACAAATATAACAGAAAAGAGAAAATCAGGAAGCATTTATTTTAGACTATTGCAGGCACTAAAGATAGATGAGGTTACTTTCATTAGAACCTAGTTTAATGTAATCAACACCATAATTACCATGCTAACATTTATCAGTGCTCACTAGGTGCCAGGCACTGTGTATTATCTCATTTAATTCTTTTTTTTTTTAAATATATTTTATTGATTTTTTACAGAGAGGAAGAGAGAGGGATAGAGAGTTAGAAACATCGATGAGAGGGAAACATCGACCAGCTGCCTCCTGCACACCCCCCACCGGGGATGTGCCCACAACCAAGGTACATGCCCTTGACCGGAATCGAACCCGGGACCTTTGAGTCCGCAGGCCGATGCTCTATCCACTGAGCCAAACCGGTCTCGGCTCATTTAATTCTTAACACTACAAAAGAGTTAGTATGATTTCTGTTTACAGATAAATATCTATTTTTTTAAAGATATTTTTATTTATTTCTGAGAGGAAGGGAGAGGGAGAGAGAAATAGAAACATCAATAATGAGAGAGAATCATTGATCGGCTGCCTCCTGCAAGCCCCCAACTGGGGACCAAGCCCACAACCCGGGCATGTGCCCTTGGCTGGAATCGAACCTGGGACCCTTCAGTCTGCAGGCTCATGCTCTATTCACTGAGCCAAACCAGCTAGGCCTAAAACTTGGAACTCTTGCCTAGTTTCTAATGTTGAAAGGATAACTCAACATTCTTAGTCACTTTTAATTTTGCTTTGCCACTGATAGGGCAAGCATCCACATATGTTGATAGAATACATGTTAGAGTAGTTTACTCCCGTTGAAAATTGCCTTACACTGTTTTAGCAATTCTCTTTATAGGAACTGCCTTTTTCAGAAGTATATGATTCAATATCTGTTCTAGCTAATCCTATATAATAAAAGGCTAATATGCAAATTGTCTCCTCAACAGGGAGTTCGACCAGGAGTTCGACCAGGGGGCGGGGCCCGCCAGCCAACCACCCGAGGCCCCTCCCGCCAGCCTGCCTGGCCTGACTGGCCCCAATTGGGGTGGACCAGCCGGACCCCACCCGTGCATGAATTCGTGCACTGGGCCTCTAGTATTATAACAGTTTACTGTGAATATATTTGGTTCCTCAACTAGAAAGTGTTCCTGATCTTTTCCTCCATACAGAGTGATCCTTCTCTACTGCTTCTAAGCAGCTCCTGAGTGTGATTTTTAAATATATGGATTTCAACTTAATTCCTAATTCATTTCACAAATATTTATCTAGTGCATACTATGTGCCAGTCTAAACACCGAGGAAAACAAAAAGCCCTAGTCACTTCAAGAAACTAAACAAACCTGCCTACCCTGAGGTGCTAAAATTTTGGCAGAGAGAAAGAGACAATTAACAATAAACATGATAAAGTAAATCATTATAGTAAAAGAATGATGAGCACTTTGGAAACAGAAAAACAGAGCAGGATGGGGATCAGAAATGCCAGGGAGTCAAGCTGTAATTTTAAACTGGGTGATCAGGATAGACCTCCTCATTGAGGTGATTTTTGAACTTTCTCAAATTTGGAAGGAGATGCAGGAGGTGCCAATACCTAGGGGGAGAGTTTTCTAGGCAGAGGGCATAGCTAGTACAAAGACCCCAGGGCATGTGGCTGGAGCAGAGTGAGCAAAGGGTGAGCAGTGGGAGACAAGACGGGAGCAGAAAGGGGGAGGGGAGCCGGTCATACAGGACCTTAGAGATTACTGTAAGGATTCTGGGTTTTACTCTGAGAGTGAGCCACTGCAGGGTTTTGAGGAGAGAAGCATCACAATCCAACTTATATTTAAGGGATAACTCTGTAACTCTGAGACTAAACTGAGGGACAACGTAAAAGCAGGGAGTCCAGTTAGAAGGCTATTATAATAACCCAGGTGATTATAGTGGTGAGATTATGGTGGCTTACACCAAAGAAATAGCAGTGAAGATGGTGAGAACAGGTTATAATTGCATAATTTAAATAATAAACTGTACCCATATGTAATGCACAATCTGATGAGTTTTGTCAGGTGTATATGCTTGTGAAACCATCACCACAATCAAGGGAACATTTCCATCCTTCAAAATTTTCCTTTTGCTCTGTTACTTAAGTCTCTTCCCTCCAACTCTAGTCCCCCAAGCAAACACTGACCTGCTCTCTGTCACTATAGATTAGTTGGCATTTTTTAGTTTCATGGAAATGTAATTTACAGGATATACTGTATATATTCCTTCATATCTGACTTTTGTCACTGAATTGTGATTTTGAGATTCATCCATGTTGTTGTATAACAGACACTGGATTTGCTGATAGATACTGATTTGTTTATATTGAGGATATTAAAGAGTCATTTAGAATGGTTTCAAGGCTTTTAGTCAAAGAAAACTGGAAAAAAATGGAACTGCCATCAACTGAGAATGAAAATGGTCAGGAGGAAAAGGCTAGGGAAAGATTATCCAGGTGGAGATATTTAGTCACTTTCAAGTTTAAAAAGTGGGAGGAATGGGCATAAGATGATCAGCATAGGCCAAAGCTAATACATTATCTTCATGTTCCAATTGAGACACATCCCCTAGAATGCCCTGGTATGAAATATATTCTGGAAAGTGACCAAATCACATATGTGTGTGTGTGTATGTGTGTGTGTGTGTGTGTGTGTGTGTGTGTGTGTGTGTGTGTGTTAGATACTTCAGGGGAATGAAAAAGAAAAAGTGATAAAAGCAAAAATGGCCGAAGCTTAAAACTTGGTGAATCTAGGTAAAAGGTATATCTTATCTGAATCTTATAACTTTTCTGTATGCTTGGAAAAAAAGAAATGAGATGGGAAGACCAACAGTCACCTCTCTTATTAAGTAGCAGTTTAATTTTGACTGACAAATAACATCTTAGGCCATCCATTTAACCTCTATACCTCAATTTATTTTCCTGTAAGATGGGTGACATTTTTATAGTCTTCACAGTAAAGGTATACAACAGTTAATTGTTCTATATGTATTTTAAAGTGTTTTTAAAATGCCAAAGTATTACTTGTGATTGAAAAAGAGGCTACATAGCAGACCTGACAAGCAAGCTCAGAGGGCTACTAGTATTTGGCAGGTGTGACAGGCTCAGTGATCAAAGTAACCACACTTGATAAATTCCCACCTCGGTAGGTCATGGTGGGTAGCCAAACCCCAGGCCTATAGCTTCCTAGGTAAAAGGTTAATCTTTATCTTAATAGAGCCTGCCCATTGTTCTTGTGCATCTAGGATAACATACCTTTGAAATGCCAGAGTAATCTTCATTTCCAGATGCCTTAGAGCCGTGGTCGGCAAACTGTGGCTCCCGAGCCACATGAGGCTCTTTGGCCCCTTGAGTGTGGCTCTTCCACAAAATACCATGGCCTGGGGGAGTCTATTTTGAAGAAGTGGCATTAGAAGAAGTTGAAGTTTAAAAAATTTGGCTCTCAAAAGAAATTTCAATTGTTGTACTGTTGATATTTGGCTCTGTTGACTAAAGAGTTTGCGGACCACTGCCTTAGAGGCATAACCATCCTAAGGAGAGAGCAGGTGCACCAAAACTCATTCTATCTTGTTGCCTGCATACCATCTCTATTTACTGTAATGTTAAATGTTAACTACCTTGCACCCATCAATGTAAAAGAAGTATGTATCTCTCCATTTTGCTTTTTATCCAATCAGATTTCCCTCTCCCCTCTTTACTTTCTCCCACCTCCTTGATCTACCACCAATGGATTTCATACCATTAGCTAAATAAAGAGATATCACACTAGGACAACTATCAATCAAATGCCATGATGCTAAACTTTACATGATCTGCCCCTTCCTAATTTCCTGACTGCATTCCATGTCATTCTCTGCTCCTTTTGCCACACTTCAGTCACACGGGCTTTCTTTTCATTCCTCAGAGCTTCACAGGGCCCCTGGCTTTGAGATCTCTGTGCAGACGTTATCACCTAAAGAGGCCCTCCCAGACAATCCTTATTAAAGTACTATTTCTCCCTCTCAATGACCATCATCACTCTGTTTACTTTACATCACAGAACTTGAACTTATCTGACATTACTTCATTTACATGTTTGTTTGCATTTTTGTTGTTTCTCTCCCAGTCTTTCCTATTCACTGCTATTATTCTCTCAACAAATATTTGCTAAAAGAATAAAAGGAGATACCCAAATTATGTTTTTTATACTGGAATCAATTGCATTGTAAAAGGTGATCTGCAAAATCCTATTAAGAACCCAAAATTACTAGTATCTATTCAGACAAAGCACACTGTTTAAAGTATAGCAAAAATCTTACCTTATAATAGACAAATATGCAAATTGACTGCACCTTCGCTATGCCCAAGCCACGCCCAACAACCACGCCCACCAGGAAACCGTTGCAGGGAAGCTGGGGTGTGGCGGAGCCCAAGGCCGGGGAAAGCCGCCGGAGGCTTTCCCCAGCTTTGGGCGCCAGCGGGGTGCCTGCTCCGATCGCAGGAGCTAGCCGACCTGGGGGTCGGCTGGCTCCTGAGATCAGGTAGCAGGGACGCTGGGTGCAGCCGAGCCCAAGGCCACTGCCCAGGGCCAAGCCCAGACCCTGAAAGAAGGCAGAAGGCGGTGGCCACAGCCAAGGCCTGGGTCCCTGGTGCCGGCAGAAAACTGGTGCAGGCAGCCAGGTGAATGAAGGTCTATTGCACGAATCTTCGTGCAAACGGGCTACTAGTGTAATAATATTCAGGGATATAGATAACACAGTTGGTAATGTCAGGTTATATGACCAAATATAAGGTGCTTTTTATTTTAATGCAAACTATTTCTCAGAAACAGGGAGTTACTCCATATTTTAATCCTTCCTTACCAAGTCTCTCAAATTCCCACAGTTTCTTTTGAACAATAAATTATTACTAGTAATTGGTGAAGACATATTAGTCTGAAATGACCCAATGAATGCTACTTCGGATGCTACAGAGGTTACTAAAAATAAAAGGAAAGTTTAGCAACTATTCTTGAGTGTTATCAAATTGTTAAGTACTACATTGGTGATTCTCAAACTTTGATGTGCTTCAGTCACCTGGTTATCTTGTTGAAATGCAGATTTTGAGTGTCAGTAGGTTGGGGTCAGAGATTCTGTATTTCTAAGCTCCCAGGCCACTGTTAATGGTCCATGGACTACACTGTGAATCGCAAGGCACAAAGTTGTAAACAAGGCTCTTCTTTCACTGAATTTTTATGATTTTAAAATTTATATTTACATTCATAGGAAAGGAGAAGAGCAGGCTAGGCAACTGAAAGCTGCAAAGGAGATGGGGACTTTTTATAAAGGTATTTATTACTATGAATTTATCCTCGTACCCTCCATAAATTCAAGTTCGTGTTTATAAAACTAGACTTTTTTCAAAGCAGCACCTTTAATCAGAATCAACATTTACACTTAAGTAAAAAAGAAAAAAAATCACAATTTAAAAACTCCATTCTCTACTTTCCAATGCTCCACCTAATTTCATTTTAATCAGTATACATAGAAGTATTTAAATTAGAAAAGGAGCACTAATTTTGGTAATAAAATTTAGGCAATTTTAATAGTTAAAAATATTTTGTTTCCTCTTTTAAAATTTTGCCATTTCTCAGTGGGTCATTAACCTGTACTATAATTTTTAAATACATAGGTTATTCCGGTCCTAGTTTTTGAAAGATCAAGTAAAGATTACGTGAGATTAAATTCAAAGGATAATTAAACAAAAAAAGTTATGATAGACTTAAAATAGGATCCTTCAAATATATAAAACATTAAAATCTTCCCAAATCTTTGAAAATATCACTTGATTTAGCACTGTTTTTCCTCCCTTCATATAGGTAAACTTTCTCAGTATAATACAAAACACTCAAAACCTTTTGCTTTTTACAGCTATCTTGAGATAAGAATATGATACCCATTTTTTAAAAAAGGTAATAGCTCATAATGACAAATCAAAAAGTGGTTCAAAATGTGTTTTGAGATGCTTATAGGTCTAAGGTACTTATGACTTCTCACAATTTTGTGAACTATTATTAATAGAGGTCTATTTGTGCTCAGTTTAAATTACCAAAAGTTTTTTTTTTTTTTAATTTAAGTGTTTATTCTTTGTGGCTGACAACTAGGAAAACCCCCAGCTACAATATAAATGTATTCCTACAAGTCTCTGTTGAAGGAATCAAGCTGTTTTGATAGAGCTCAATTTGAGGGCAGTGGGTATTTTTTGCTTTCTTTTCTACCCGTCCCCTTAACTCTGCATTTAAGCCTAATGTGTACAAATCAAGCAGGATTTCTGGGCCAGAGCCCTTTCAGGAGGGTATGAATTGCTTCTGTGCTAGTTCTAGAATATCAGCTGGGAAACATCATCAAAGGAAATCAAGGCGATTCCTCAGCTGATAAGGAAATTGTAAAGAATCTCTTTAGAACTAGAAACAGCAAGCTCAGTAATGCAAATGCCTCATGTTCATCTGAACAACAACAATCTCCTCATTTACTATTTAGTAAAGACTGAAAGAACAAGACCAAAGGCTCTACAGTTGGAAGGTGTAAAAGAAAGTCTCTCTTCTGCTCAGCACTTTGGCAGGAATAATACTGAATTTGCATCTGTCTGAGTGGTAACTTCCAAAAGTCTGAGAAAGTAAATGTGAGCTGAATATCAAGCGATAAAATAGATAATTCTGAGAGACTGTGTGTTTGTACCAAAGAGATGAGGATTAAACATAGTGAACAAAACTCACAAAGCTAAAACTCAGTTTAAATAAGGATGAACTCATAGCAAGTTAATTTTCTAAATAATCTCGCCACATTAAATACACACATTAAAAATCTTTATTTTATTGAAGGATGTTTTTCAAATTGTTCTTTTCTTCCTGAATTCTGCTATTTCTGTTCCTCAACAATTATGTGTGTCCTTGGTCTAATCATTTCCTCATTCTCTGCTCATTTTCTCCTTTCTTAGGACCCTCCCTTCCTCTTTTTTACCTCTCTCATACAGTCAGAAATGGCCAAAACCAGTTCTTCATCCATTACATGTTTTAGTTCGTTTTACATTTTTATGCCCTCTCCACTACTATTCAAACCTGCCTGTGTTTTCTTGGTGTTTGATAAATAAATGTTAGATAGTATAATGCCACAAGTAGCTGCAAATGTCACCATCAGGAAGGCTTGATTATAGTGGCAAAGAGGTGGAAACATCAAAGCAAAATAGCTGATGCAAGCTTAAACAAACAAACAAACAAACAAGTTAAAAAAAACCCTCTAGCATTTAGCAGAGTGCCTGATACAAAGGAAACTGGATGATAAAAGTTTGTTTAAGTGCTTTGTTGAAATTTTAAGGACCGTTCTCACATTAAGCAACTAGTATTTTGTAGCTAGCCTCTTTCCTAAAGCTAGGAGAATCCATGAATGGTGGTGATTCAGCAAAGATACTTTTTAATTTCATTTAAATTTGCAGTTATTAAAGCCTGAAGTTATGATCAGAATATGTCAGAGTTCAAAGCATAACAAGAATGAGGGCATCAAAAGAAAGGCTGGAGATGATCATATTGTGATCATATTTTTTCTTCTCTATTTAGCTTTCACAGAATTACACATTACTTATGAACAAAATTTTAATTCAAAATGCCTCCTTTAGAATATTTCTGTGCTTTCAGATATTTTTCTAGTTGATGTCTTTTGTCATATCTGTTCCTATTCACTCACCTCCAAGTGGGGAAATTAAAACTAAGCATGACTTTTTGCATAGATCAAGGAAGGAAATTGGAGTGATCTGTGATATCCTTAACATACTGATCATATCCACACTCTGTTGGAGGGGACAGAAGGCAGAGGAAAAATGTTAGCAAGAGAAAAAAATAGATAGGTCGACAGCCCCAGGTCTCAGAATGAATGGCAGTGCAGGTGTTGTCACTGTCTTATCTCCATAGCCAACCACTGAAGACAGTTTAGCATGCCCATTAAGGACATTAATCCTGCTGCAAGATTACCTATGCTGGAACTGTGCTTCTGCCTCTGACTTACAGTATTGGTCAAGTAACTGAGCCTCTCCATGCCTCATTTTTTCCATAAGTAAATAGGGATAATAATAAATACCCATCCCTTATAGGTTGGTGTAAGGATTACATGAATAGGCTACTGTCACACTTAATGAATTTGTTCACTATTATTGTTAATGCAATTAATGACAGTTTCTGCTTTTTATGTATATTGATGCTCCTATAAATGGTATGTTTTTAAAGAAACAGGAATAATACTTTTCTAATGCCTCAAAGTTTCTTTTCTACTACATATTCCATATGTTGTAGCCCGTTCTTGAAGAAGACAACCACAATATTCACTTTCAGGAAGATGGCTTGCCAAGATAAATCCAAAATGAAGAAAGAATACTGTGGCAGACCCTGCCTATTGGTTACCTACAGCCATGACTTCCCATTATTCTGCCCACAGAACATTTTTCAGCCTTGTGATACAAAATAAACCTAAACAAGCATAAGCTAGTTATGGTTATTCTAATTGTCACTGCCAGTGATTGACCTAGGAGTAAGCATGTGGCGCAGCTCTGCCCAATGGAACCAAAGGGGATTTCAGCTGGAGGCTTCTGAATTAGTACCTGGCAAAACCAAAAATCTTCCCTCCAAAATCTTCCCCAGCTATAGGAAGAATTGGTAGGTTAACAGTATTTGCCATTTATCCAGTATGTAAGATCCTGGAGAAATAGTTTTAAATAAGTATAAAATTTCCAACAGCTATCAGTTCTTTCATTTTTCTAAAATGACAGGGGACAATAAGTAAGTTATTAACTAAAGGGAAGTAATAACACTTTTCAGATTGAATTTCCACCGGTGGAAGACACATGTATGGATTAGTCATGTAGCTGTGTATCCTTGGGAATAATACTGTATCAGTTTATGTAAGTTAGGATAAGGAAATGGAAAAGAGAAGTTAAAGTGGTTTCAAGTCTGAGTGACTTGGACAAGGAGACTGTCACTAACTAAGTCACTGAGCGGGAGTACAATTTGAGATAATCCTGAAGGGGCTCAGTTTCACACAGGTTGAGTTCAATATGATAGCAAGACAGCCCAGTGCAAACAGTTACAGAAATGGAGTAGAATGTCAATTCTTAAAGGCGTTGATGTTGGTGTCACTAGCACGCAACTGACAACTGAAATCAGGAGAATGGATGGACTCTACAAGGAAGAGAAGAGTCTGCACACAAGGGCAGAGCTAATATCTGAGTCCTCTAAAAAGCTCAATTAGTTTAATTGGTGGCTTCACCTAATAAGGCATTTAAGAGTTCTAAGTCTCATTTTCCTCATTTGTAAAAGAAAAATAACTACCATATCAAGTGGTTGTGAAAAATAAATGATATAATGAATATAAAACCTTGAGTACAATGACTGATATATAAGTTCCTAAGCATATGTTTGAGGTCTTGGTACCATATATAGTTATTATAATATTATTGATTATATTCCCTATGCTGTGAATTTTTAAAACACCTACCCAACCCCCCAAAAAACACATCCAGACTTTGAAAGTACCTGACACCATTTTGAATCCTTTATTGAATTCTTTTCACTTATTCCTTTACTAGAGAGAAGGGCTTGGCCTTGTTTCAACAGACTAATATGATCTTAATTTTAAAAAATGCATTATAAACTCTAACTACCTTTCTTAAAACTGCAACTTCTCAACAGTCCCTGTCCATCGTCTCTGCCTTTTTACTCCTCCTAATACACAGGGCCTTTACTTAATTTGTATATTTTCTCTCTCAAATGTAAAAACTTGGGGGGTGGGAGTGGGCTAGAGGAGTCAATGGGGGAAAAAGGGAACATATGTAATACTTTCAATAATAAAGATTTAAAAAAATAATAAAATGTAAATCCTATGCGGGCAGGTTTTTAGTGTGTTTGTTCACTGTTGCGTCTCTAATGTCTGAAATGATGTTTGACAGATAGTACCCATACAAAAAATAGTTGATGAAAGATAAGAAATCAATTCAAATACAACAAAAAATGTGAAAAAGCTTCTTTTGCATTGACTTTTATCTATGTGCCATTTTTCCTGTGCTAATGTTCCTTTACAAATAACTTATTATATCATATGAATTGGTTTATCTCATTTAGATTGTAACTTTCTGGAAGATGACTCCACATATTGTTTCTTAATTATTTCCTTATTGCTCTCATATTTTAAATGTTAGCTAATAAATAAAGTGCAGTTGACTCTTCTTTATGTTCCTGGTCCCACCCTTTCCTTTTGCTGCCTCATATCAACTCTACTTCACTGAAGAGAGTTTGGCACCCTTTCAGTGAAGCCATTCACCACACTGGTTTGTTATGAAGTGATTGAACAGACTATGGTTTTAAGTTGTTGAAATGGCAAGCAGTGTTTTTCAAATGAAATTCTTTTATGAGTTCCAGTGCAATAAAATAGTTCAGTGATTCAACTGGTTGAATTACATTTCATTCACTCAGAGGGAAATTCCACTAAAGAAAACTTATTTCTCTTTTATTTTTATTCTCCAGAAATTTCACATTTGGTGATATTTCTCATACTGAGCACTAAAGCCCTCAAAGGTCTAAGGCCATGGTCGGCAAACTGCGGCTCTCGAGCCACATGCGGCTCTTTGGCCCCTTGAGTGTGGCTCTTTCACAAAATACCACGGCCTGGGCGAGTCAATTTTGAAGAAGTGGCGTTAGGAGAAGTTTAAGTTTAAAAAATTTGGCTCTCAAAAGAAATTTCAATCGTTGTACTGTTGATATTTGGCTCTGTTGACTAATGAGTTTGCCGACCACTGGTCTAAGGGAACAGACACACACTGTCTCCACAAGGCTAACTACAAACTATATTAGCCAAAAAGAGGTCTTCACTACTTGCTTATTAATTATTGACTCTTCTTGGTATGATGTTAGATGGTTTCTTCATAAACCAGTTTAGGAAAACTACCATGATTTATTTTTATGAGTAAGAAACTCCTTAAATATTGTTCAACAAGTTTGCATGGTTGTTTTAAAAAATGAATGTAATTGGAAATTAAAACAATGTTAAAATAAGCCTCTGACAAATTTCATCTCCACTGTTGTAAGGACTTTGAGTTTTGAAAGTCACATGAATACAACCTGCATTTCCGTTTAATTTGTGGCATTTAAAAAAAAATTGATTTTAGAGAAACATCTATGTGAGAAGAAATACTGATTGGCTGCCTCCTGCACACATGCTAAATGGGGATGGAACCTGTAACCTGACTGGGAATTGAACCTGCCACCTTTTGGTGTACAGGACGATGGTCCAACCAACTGAGCCACACTGGCCAGGCTAATTGTGGATTTTTAAAACAATTTGTTCAGACAGTGTTCTCAGATTTTGATGTGTAATAACTTAGGAAGACTAAATTTAATATAGGGACTTTAACAATTGCCATTAAATATAAAATTATGGTCATTTCCTCCTTATTGTCAGTTTATATGAGCGGCACATGGCAAACTAGAAAGAATATGACACTTGGAGTCAGGAAAACATATGTTTAAGTCCTACTCTGCTACTTACTAGTATGGTCTTCAGTCAGCTACTTAAAAAGGCAACCACAGTTAAGAGCATTGGGTTTAATTAAAGCCGAACTGTACACAAATTCCCCCCAGGTCTGTCCCTAACTAGCTTTATGATCAGGGTCAAGTTTCAAAACTCTCCAAGGTTAAGTTTCCTCATCTTTAAAATTGACATAATAAACATACATAACTCATAGGATTGTTTGTTGTCAGGATTTAATAAGATAGTGCATATAAAGTGCTAAGCAAGTTGCCTAGCACAGAATAAGCACTCAATAAAGTTCATCCATTACTATTAATAAATGAAATAATTAAATGTGATAATTTATGTAGAGCACATTTATAAAGTATGAAGTACTGAACTGTTAAACTTTCCCTCTTCTATATATATCAAAAAATGGGCTCCATCCATTGCCCATCATTCTATTATTCTATCCTGATGTTCTGGATATAGTAATGACATTAATTATGTATTAGAACTAACAATTAGGTCAGTCTTTGATGTTTATGTTTTATTATAGGAATTACTTTTAAGTGATTTTGTGTCCTCTTTGTTTAAAAGGACATCATGTTTTCATAAAATAATACAAAATGTATAAAGGATTTTGTGTCATTGTTTAAATTAGATATATCATGCTCCATCCTTTACCAATAACTTTAATTATATTAAGTTTTGTCTGTTTTTGTTTTACTTTGACTTATTTTAACCTTAAGAATTGTAAATTAAGTAAAATTTTTTTATTAAAAATCTTTACATCTTTTCTCAAGTCCTTGAGTCTAAAATTAACATGGAACTGACCTTTTATTTAGTGTACACTAATGTTCATTTTAGAAATATTATTATTTATACCTAAACTAGAGGCCCAGTGCACGAAATTCATGCACTGATAGGCTCCCTAGCGGCTGCTAGCTGCCGGCCAGGGCCTCCCTCCCTTCCCCTGGCTGACCCTGCCCCCTGGTCGAACTCCCAGACAAATTCCCAGTCGAGGGGACAATTTGCATGCTACACTTTTATTATATAGGATAACCAAGTCATTATAGAAGGCTCCATCTTTAAAAGGTAATTTTACATACTACACTTTTTAAAAAAATATTTTTATTGATTTTAGAGAGGAAGGAAGAGGGAGAGAGAGATAGAAACATCAATGATGAGAGAGAATCATTGCTCAACTGCCTCCTGCAAGCCCCGCACTGGGGATGGAGCCCACAACTCGGGCATGTGCCCTTGACCGGAATCTAATCTGGGACCTTTCAGTTCATAGACCGACGCTCTATCCAACGAGCCAAACCGTCTAGGGCTACATACTACAGTTTGGACTTTAATCACATGATTGTATTAGATATACTTAACATTAAACCTTTGCTCTAAGAGTTTGTTCTAGATCAGTGCTTTCAAAAAGAACATTTCATGATGATGGAAACAGTCTATATTTGCACTCTCCAGCAGTGGTAGCCACTAACCACATGTGGCTATTTAGCACTTGAAATGTGGTTGGTATGAGTGGGGAACTGAATTTTCAAATTTGTTAAATCTTAATTTAAATAGCTACATGGCTAGCAGCTATATTGGAAGCACAGTTCTAGATAGTTCAAAATATTGGTTATTATATTGCAAATGAATAATAATGATTCTCATAACTAAACTATAGAGGTTGTGTCATTGCCTCAGGAATGGCTGACACATCTCTTGACTAACTGTGTAAGAAGTAGTGAGGTTTTCAACACTGTTTTACCACTTTATGAATCAACCTTCCACCGGTCACCTCTTCCCTGCCAGCATTGGTGGACTCATATTCTCTTTGAAATCATTTGTAAAACAAAAATCTAAGATCTAAAACTCTAACAGCAATCTAACTCTGATCTTAGGCTCCTCTGGGAATTCAATTGGTTTTGTTTAATTCAGTATCATTCATCTCTTTCCCTCTAATACCTTTTCCTCAAGACTAGTCACATTTAGTTAGCTCCTTGATCAGCTGTCTTTGTTTTAAACAGAAATGAAAGAGAACCACATAGGAAACAGGAACTGTTGCATTCCGTTATCACATAGCAATGGGAAGGATGAGAGTGTAATGAAGTAATTGCTATATAACACAGGAGTCCATAGCAGGGATATGAGTTAATGGAATATACGGTGAGCCAAAAATAAAATAAAAATGAGTTGGCAGAAGAGAGATGTCAGTGGGTGGGAGGGAAAATAACTTCTATTAAATTGAAGCCTACACTGGAATCAGGACAAAAAAAAAATTATAATGTTGAAGAAAGCATGGTAAGGGACATGGAGCAAACAATTGGAAAAACTAACAAAACTAACAATGAAAAAAAGTATAAAATATAGAGCAATTATATATATGAAAGATGAGCATATTCATGATTAGTATCCTTGAAGAATAGAAATAGAATAAAAATTTTAAAGTTAATGTAATTTAAAAAAGTTTCTGGGAATAAGGCAAGACTTAAAGCTACAGATTGAAAGAGCATACACAATCCCAGGGAAAACGAACATAGAATAATTAAACACAGAAACATGCCCTAATTAAACTACTAAATTCTAAATATTTAAAAAAAAATTCTTCAGGCATTTGGTGAAGAAAAAGTATGAGAATTTTGCAACCTGAAGAATACCATAAATTCAATATTCTTCTACTTGCATACTTGTTTAAAAATTAATATTCATCATCAAATAGTTTTTCATGTGTGTACTACTTATTTTATATAAGAAACATTAGACAAAAAATATAGCTATAGAAAATCAAAAACATATAAGTTGAATAAAAGTATGAAACCTAAATGATTCCCTAGTTTTAAGAATTAAACATTTTAAGGAAATCTAGTATCTTAATTTTAAATTTACTATTTATTAATATTACTTAAAATTCCATGGAAGTAACATAATTAAATTACACAAGCAATTGTGCTTTTTTTAAAAAGGCAACAATGCTATAATTATGGATAATAGTTACCCATGTTTCTATAATCTACAAGTAGTCATGCCTTGGACAATTACAATAAAGTAAGGTACTTTTCTTGAGGTAAGGAAGTGAATGGCAGTGAGGGAACAGCCCCTTAAAATAATCCTATGTAATAAAAGGCTAATATGCAAATCAATTGAATGGCAGAATGACCGGTTGCTATGACATGCATTGACCAGCAGGGGGCAGGTGCTCAATGCAGGAGCTGCCTCCTGGTGGTCAATGCACTCAGCCAGAAGCCCTGAGCTGGGCTCACAGCTGGCGAGCGTAGCAGTGGTGGCGGGAGTGGGCCTAAGCTGTCAGTCAGATATCCCCCGAGGGCTCCTAGACTGCAAGAAGGTGCAGGCTGAGCTGAGGGAACCCCCGAGTGCATGAATTTTGTGCACCAGGCCTCTGGTTTATTTATAAAAGCTTTATTACTGATATTCAATTCAATAGGCTTCACAACTTATAAATGCCTTATGATTGAATTATTCACAAAATCTATATGACCGTTTCTGTTAGCTTCATTTTCCAAATGAAGAAATGAAAGCAAAGCTAAAGGAAACTAATTGCCCAAAGTTGCATATTGAATCAACAGAAAAAGAAGAGTATCACTTCTACTATGAACTTTTTGTTTGTCTCTAACAGCTTTTGTCCCAACCCTGCACTGTTACATTATTTTTTGGCTACTGAGTAACACTGATCTTAACCAAAGGCCTATAGTATCATGATCTAGCACAACAACATTGTGACAGCAGTGAGACTGTGAAGGAAAAATACATTTGGGGAAACTCAAGAGATGGGAATCCCATCAATCATAAGTGCTTGCTTACCTGCTGAGCCTTGTATTAAAAACCAGAGTGAAAATGAAACTGACAAAAAAAGTTCCTATCATTAAAGAGGGGGGAAATGCAGAAAAAAAAGGCTAACAGCAATTAAAAATGAGTTAAAATCAAACAAAATAAATCTTTAAAAAATGATAGTTTAAAACTCATGTAAGGATAGCCAACCACATAGGGATGATGCTAGATCCTAGTAGAAAGGTCAGACAAGGCAATACAGAAGGAAGATGTTTTCAGCTGAATTATAAAGAAGGAAAGGCTTTCACCTAAGACTGGGACACTGTAACATTTTAAAGGTCACTGTCAATAGAGACCCCATTATAAGGTTGTATCGGATACTTCAACAGTAAATTTTTACACCACAGAAATGACTCAACTGTCCAGGAATCTAAGGCCAAAAATCAGAGAAATGAAACCAGGACAACTTCTTATGAAGACCTCAAACTGGAATAAGTTATTATGGTTCTCTATCATTTGGTGATTCAGCCTAAGAAGTTACCCCCATTACCTTGAAGTTGTCTTTGCCCTTTTATAAAAACTCTCTCCTCGCTATGTCTATAATCTTGCCTGCCTTTATCCAGAAGTAGTAAAATGAATGATACAGCTAGTTCAGAAAACAAAGCCGAAGGAGGAAGTTCTAGACCCTTCCAACCCCACAGAATGCAAATCTTCTAGCAGTGACATTTTAATTTCCAGCATAGTACACGCCATCTGTATTATCTTTTAAAGTAATAACCGTAGGTTTGCCTAGGATTTCCTGAAATTAACGTTTCAGGAAGTCTTCAACTTGCAAAAGTGTTGGGTTCCAAATATTCACTCCCAAGTTAGTCATCTGTAACTAAATATATTTTTATCCACAGATTAATGTTTCATAGGGAATTTAGGTTTTTAGATTAGTCCACAGAGTTTACTAACCATAATGCAAATCTTATACCTTATTTTACGTTTTAAAATGTCTTTATAAAATACTGTTGAAAAACAACTAATTATGCAAAAAAGAAAACATTTAATTGAGTCATAATTTTAAAACAATCTCTTCAATTAAAATGGAGTGCATAAAAATGACATAGTAAATGGAGACTTGAAGATATTTAGAACTGAACTTTTAGATTACTTAAAGACTTTAGGGAATGCTGACATTAGTTCTTCATTAGATCGACTTTCATTTAAAAACGTATGGCTCTTCTGTCCCCTGACATGCAATATAGCATTAGCACTAAACACACAGAACATCAAGGTTGGAAAAGACTTCAGAGATCATTTGCAATCTGACCTTAATTTAGAAATGGAAAAACTGAGACTTGGATACCTGGAATAACTTAACACAAGTTAACCAACCAATTAGTTCAGGAGCTGAAACTGCATCCTAATTTTTATCCAGTGTCTTCCATTATAACAAAGTTTGCCAGTCATGCCAACACCATATTTTTTCTCAGGAATAAGTTAAAAAGAAAACACTACAATGACCATTTTATCTGCCTAATTTAACAATATCCAATAAAGTTGGGGGTGTGCATACCCTGTGACTCACACATGGTCACATGGTTGGTTATTCATTAAGGCATCGTTTGCAACTGTAAAAAATGAGAAACAACTTAAACATCCATCAATAAGAAAAAGTATCATTGTGGTATAATCATGTAATGTAAAGGCCATACCATAGTTTAAATCAATGAACGTGGCCTAAATTTATCAATGTAGATAAATCTCAAAAATAAAACACATAACACAGGAAAAACTAAGTTGAAGAACCATTTGTACAATAGATGTAATTTTATGCAAATTTTAACATAAAAAACTATATATTGTTTGTACAACAGTACAAATAGGAAGGGGAAGAGTACATACACCTTCGGGACAGTGGATCAATCTGGGTTGGATGGAAGGAAAGGAAAGGGGCTGGGAAGATGTACAAAGGAGACTGCAATTATATAATAATGTATTTCTTTAAAAAATTAATTCTGATAGGTTCACAGAGCTAATTATATTCTGAATGTCGAAAGTACTTGGTTAACTTCTTTAAAAAAGAAAATAATCTTCCTCCCCTCAAAGAAAAAGATCTAAACATAGAAGAAACTAGATTGAACTATTATTTGAGGTAATTATGAGTCTACATGCACATGTGAAAAACATTTGTTTGGGGGTAAGATGAACTAAATTGTAAGTGTAAATGACAAATGAAAATTGATGGAAGAAACATCGATCGGCTGCCTCCTGCACAACCCCTACTGGGGATGTGCCCGCAACCAAGGAACATGCCCTGGACCAGAATTGAACCTGGGGATCCTTCAGTCCTTAGGCCAACGCTCTATCCACTGAGCTAAACCAGTTAGGGCTCACATTTTCTTTTTCCATTCCCCCAATGATGACCACTTAGGCTGTTTCCATGTCTCTACTGTGAATAATGCAATAAACAAGGGGGTGCAGGTGACTGTGCCTTCTTCTTAATACATTTATACAGTGTCAGTTTTTTAAAGTGTTCAATTAAATAAATCTTTAAAAAAGTATACAGGTCATGGGTTGATCCATATAAATCTTATCTTTTAATGTATCTTTTAATCTTCCCTTTAACCAGAGCATACACACTATTCAAAAGAATCTGGTTAAATTTACTAGTAATTTACTTGTATTTTCTCAGAAATTTTACTGTGTTTATTGCAAGTGTTCGATTTTTGAAAATAGAACAACAAAAAATGGTTTCCCATCCAAAACACATACTGCTAAGAGTTCCTACTCATTTGGCATAAATTATGTTCTTTGGTCTTATTTAGAAACTATATGATGGTAAAAAATATATATATTCTGCCTTCATGACATAATCTTATAACTAGAAAACCCCAAAGAATTCATTTAAAAAACTGTTAGGGATAATAAACAGACGCAAAGTTGTAGGATACAAAATCAACACACAAAATCAGTTGTATATACTAGTAATGAATAATATAAACATGTGTGTAAGAAAGCTAAAGTCTCATCTTTCACCTAAAACTCAAATACTGAGATAGCAGTATAAATATGTTCTTTAGAAATATGGAGAAAAATATTCACAGAAAACATCCATAAAACTTTAAAGTGATTGCTTCTCAGAAGCAAGAATTGGGAGTGGGAATTGAAATGCAAGGCATGAGACACCTGTTTTTCATTTACACTTGGAAAAAAACTTTTAAAACTGTATGAATGTATAGTATTGATAAAAACAAAATTACATAAAAATTAATGCTCCTTTGGCATAAACACTATTAAAAGAGAAAGACAACAAATGGGGAGAATTATTTGTTTTAAATACTATGAAGATAACCAGCATCTGAAGTATATAAAAAGCACCTGCAAATTAAAAAGGCAAAGTGAAAAAAGATATCAAAAGGGGCATAAGGAAATGAATAGCCAATTTATGGAACTATAAATAGCTAATGGTCATGTGAAAAGATTTTCAACCACAGTAATAAAGAAATATAAATTAAATTTTATCAATTTCTTAATACCAGCAAAATGCTAACAGGTACTATATCAGACCTTGTGGTGGGTGGTGTGCAAGTTGATATAATAATAGAACTCCATTGGTGGCAAGCTGGCAATATCTATCACATTTGAGAATGGATATACCTGTCATCCATCAATTCTACTTCTAGGCATTTTTTCTACCGAAATACTCAAGTGGAATAGGCATTTTTAATGTAGCAAACTAATACAAACAACTTTAACTTTCATCAATAACAATGATTAGCTAATTTATGGCACAACAGGTCAGTGGTTAAAAAAGAATACATATATATGTCCTGATCTTACATATATATATTAAGTGAAAAAAGCATGTTGCAGAACAGTGCATATAATAAAATCCCATTTTTATTTAAGAAATATATCCATATAATTATATATGGGTTTATGTTTGCCCATAGGAAAAAATCCAGAAAACTGTACACCAAATCACTAGCAATAATTAAACTTTAGTGGTGGTGTTATTGTAGAGGAATTTCACTTTCAACTTTTCTGTGTTATTTGCATTTTTTACAGAAAAGAAATTTCTCAGAATTAAAACTATTAAAGATATATCTTTAAGGTATCCAGCATTGTGTCAGGTATTTTGAATTAATTAACTATAATTTTAACAGCAACCTTTGTATATAATTTTATTTGTAAAACCATGGATATAATTGTACTGAAGTGATAAAGTTATGATAAAAAAATAACTTATTCTTAGATTTCACCAGCTCATTAGGCAGGTTATTAGTTCTGCTTACAATCCTCACTCTACTAATTGCTGACAAAACATGCAATGGTCTTTATAATTGTTTTTCTATTATAAAAGTAATACATGTTTGACATTCTAGCAGTATAAAGGGGTGGAGAGAGAAGAAAAGTTTTCCCTGTTCACCTGGCCTCCCCATTCTCACTCCTTGAAGGTTATTAATCCTAAGAAACTACTGTGTATTCCTCAAAAATGTTCTATAAATATGTATAATGAGCATCCTCTTTTTATTAAATGAATGGAGTCATATTATAATACTGATCTACAACTTGTCTTCACGTAGCAGATTAAACAGACTACTAAATTATTACTGAAAAATATTCCTTAAGGTGTTTCTTATTTAAAAGACATTTGGTCCTGGCTGGGTGGCTCAGTTGGTTGGAGCATTGCCCCATACACCAAAAGGTTGCGGGTTTGGTGCCTTACCAGGGCACATATCTAGGTTGCAGGTTCTCCCCTACCTCTCTAAAAATAAATAATTAACTAATTATTTAAAAATCAATAAAGGATTTTTTTTAAAAATACACATTTGAGCTAATTAGGGAACATAGCAATAAAAAAGAAACAAGCAAGCAACACACCTAATTCAATCCCTGTATCTGACTTTAGTAATAAAAGCTATTGACTCCACCCTATCACCATCTATCTATGACATACTTACTTTGTACTGGAGGTCATACACACACACACACACACACACACACACACACACACACACACATACATACATACATATATCTTATATTAATTGACTCCCACAAAAATCCTGAGTATACACTATTATATCAATTCTATTCATGAGGAAGCTGAGGTTCTGAAAAGGTTAAGAACCAGGACTAGGAAAAATTCATTTTGTTAACTTTCTAATCATAGCATTAAAACTAAAGTTCAAACACGTTTGAACCATTTGTTTATATAATGTAAGCATATATCACTTTGAAAGAACAGCATATTGAGAAATAATAATAGTGAAGGAATATGTTCCAAACATTCACAGAAATGCTATGTCTAAGCTATTTGATCTTGTGCCAAGAATAATAAAATCAATCTGTGTTAGACAAAGAGTTAAGTTTATTCAATATCAAGTCCTTAGAGACTGGTTCTCAAACTCGAGTTTCCTTTCTGGCAGAAGAGAAACTTTTATAAAATTCCTAAAATAAAATGTTAACAAATAAGCCTCGGGATAATTGGCATTTAGAGTTTCCATCTTATGTCTTCCTGTCAAAGATTTACTCAGAGGCCACAAGCACTATCCTTCTCAATTTATATTGCTAGATAAGATTTGAAAAGTCCATTTGCTCTTCATGGATTAATTTTAGACCTACTTTGCTGGAAAGAGTGACCATGTCATATAAAACCAGACCCAAAATTGTGATTTTCTTAATCCCAAAAGGACCTTTTTGCTTATTTCAGAAAGTACTAGTATGTTATATTTATATAGTAAACTCTACTTTTTAAATTGGTCACATATGCATTCTACCACACTGAGTTCACACACAAAAATTATGATCTCCTTGGTAATGTTCCTCTTTATACAACAAATGCTTTAATTTTTAAAAATTTATTGATTTGATATATATAGAGAGAAATAGAGAAAAAAGGAACAAGCAACAGAAAGAGAAAACAAGAGAGAGAGAAACATAGATTTGTTGTTCCATCTATTTATGCATTCATTGGTTGATGCTTGTAAGTGCCCTGACCTCAGATTGAACCTACAACCTTGGTGTATCAGGATGATGCTCGAATCAACTGAGCTACTTGGCCAGGGCCAACAAATTCTTAATAAGTTCCTAAAATGACCAACTTGTCTAGGTACTAGACAGAAATAAGATAGACACAAACCCTACTTTCAGGGAGCTTGCAGTCTATAGAAGAAACGTTTAATAAATTTAACGCACTACCCCTCACTTACATGGGGAAGGAAAACTCAACCTACTCCCCGTTCAAGCTCAAAGTTGTACTTGAACGGGTAACATGTTATACTCATTTCCTCTGAGTATAAGTGAGCTACAATTTTTTTCTTCAAGGGAAACTAGAAATCTCTTACTAAAGAATCCACATTGCCAATCCAAAAATTTTAATGTAAGCAAATAATTGAAACTTTCCACTTGTATAAAGAAGTGTAGTGTTTATCAAGATAACAAATATCTTCAAATAAGAGACTTATAATGGCTTTTAAATTTAAAAATTAAGTAACTATTTTTCCTGTAACTTTATTCATTTATTCAGCAAATACTTATTTAATATCTATTATATGCCAGGCTTCATGCCAGGTAGTAAAGATATAATCATGAACATGTTAAGATCTCTGTCCTCAAGGAGATTATATTTAGTGAGAAAGCAACCCTGAAATAACAGACCAGTGTGACACACATAAAGGGTACATAACCAGTCTCTTGAGGAAAGGGGGTAAGGAAGTCCCAAAGAAACCAAAATTTGAGCCAGAGTAATTAACACAAAGGCCTGGAGGCAAAAGAGCATAGCATGACAGAGCTCATGGCTAATAAATACAGTTGACATACTGGATAACAGAATAAAGATGTTTGGACCTTGAAACCTGTGACAAGAAAAAACACTTCTGAGATGTCCTAAATTAAATTACAGCAGGCTGGAGAGTGAGATGAAGACAGAGCAGTTAGACTGTTAATAACTGGAGGGCAGCTAACAAGATTGCCCACATTCCTGAGTGTATGTTGGAACTCAGAATTAACTTCCAGGTGGCTATATCCGTGATTATCTTAAAGAGAGAATGGCCAGGTGCCATCGAACCCCAGGAGCCTCCGCTTCTTCCTTACACATGAACTTTCCAGACTGTGGCCCAAAACCAACCCAAAGGAGCAAGCACTTCTTTCTTAGACTATCCCAGAACTAGCCCAGCTTCAACTTCTCCCAGCCCCTTTATCTAGAGCCAGTGTAAATTCTTTCCAAAAGACCTACAGCTTTCTCCCCCTACTTCAGGGGTTGGAAACATTTTCTCTTCCAAGGGCTATTTAGATATCCATAACATCATTCTCGGGCCATTGAAATTGTCATCTTAAAAGTTAGCCTGCTATATTTGGTCAAACATTTAATTAGCTCACCCCTAGTGCCTTGGCAGGGCCAGACCAAATGATTTCTCGGGCCTCATGTGGCCCGCGGGCCAGACGTTCCCTACACCTGCGCTTACTTGATGTATAAAAAATGCTTGCCAATTCCAGGATGGTGGGCATATTGTCTTTTCCACTTGGCACTGCTGCTAGTGGTTTAGACTTCATGTCCCAGAACATGGTCTTTATTTTCTTCCTAGGAAAGACCCAATAAACACTTTTTAAAAAAAGACTTTCAACCATGGAAGTGAAAATCTTTTATTTAATACTTGCTTTAAATGCTATGTGATGTTCCCTTAGCCCCTACTAGGAATGGTGATTTGGTTCTTGGAATTTGGATTATTTTCTCCAGAATTAACATGGGAACACACCAGGATTCTGTGTCCTGAGAGACTTAAATTCCAAAGCAATTCAAATTGATTCTCAACCTTTTAAACCCAGCAAAATATCAAAACTACTGTATCATTTATTTCAGAATATAATTGGGAAAAGTAAAATGGAGAAAAGGAAGATAATGTATTAAGAGTAATGTTAAACATTTGCCAGAACCACAAATAGCAAAAGAACTATATTCTATACCATGAGTCATTTTATATACATTCCGTACTGACAGAGGTCAGAGGAGCAAGATTTTTATATCAAGATATAAAGCTAGCTATATTCTATGACTTTTACTTACACTAGGCAGGTCAGTCTCTCTGCCCTTTTTAAATGGGAATAGTATTCAATTAACTACTGCAGAGCTAAATAAAAACCAAAGGACATGGGAACAAAAATATTCCCTCAACTCTGATCTTTCCCATATGGATCCAAGATGGCTCCTCTGACATGATACTGGTCAAAACTTAATCAGGATTTACATAAAATGGCTATATAAAGCGACTTCTGCCATTAATTAAAAATGGAACTCTGGTACGTGGCTGACCAGAACATAAGGTAGAACAATAGATTATTTGCCTTTTAATTCTCATAAATAATGACAGAAGAATGACAACATACTATCAATCTTTGCCATTAAGTTAGAATTTTGTGTCAACAACTCAGAAAAAATATTTGGATATCTTCAATATTTAAGGGAGAAAATACATTAGGTGCTCACTGGGTGGGCTTTCTACAAAATGATAACGGTCCTAAAATGAAACCTGAACTCTCATTTCCTGTCTTTCCTCCCTCACCCCCAAATTATTTATATCTAGAGATGTCAGGATGGGAAACAAAATAAAACCCTCAGTATAAAAAGTCAAAATTAAAGTTGAGAAAATAAATGTAAAAGTTATATTCAATTCTATGAATGAAATTATTTCTAAGAGGTTTGCTTAATTTACATTAGAATAGTTAGATCTGATGAGTCTTTATCCACTTCTTTTGTCTGCAAATAATAACTATATGTATTTTTATACATGACAATATAAATCTATCTATTGGTGATAGAAAAAAAAAACAGTCCCATGTCTAAATGAATTTTTTAAAATATGCCAAAGCAATGTTGTGTATTTTCACCTTTTATTTATTTATTTATTTATTTTTAAAGAAGTTCTTTTTTTTAAATATATTTTTATTGATTTGAGAGAAGGAAGAGGGAGAGAGAGATAGAAACATCCACGATGGATCGGCTGCCTCCTGCAAGTCCCCCACTGGAGATCAAGCCCACAACCTGGGCATGTGCCCTTGACTGGAATCAAACCTGGGACCCTTCAGTTCGCAGGCCGACGCTCTATCCACTGAGCCAAACCAGCCAGGGCAATGTTGTGTATTTTTAGGCAGTGTTCAGATTCTTGGCTTAAACTCCATTAGCGTTACTCAGGCCTTAGGTACTCTGCAAATAGTTAAGCTACCACATCTATGTATATCTCTTCCCACTTGACAGTAGGGCAAAGGGGAAATTATCACAAAGAGGAAACATACTGCACTGCAGCTCCTTTAGATTACAAAATAAGGCAGTTACTAGTTAAACTTTAAATGTGGTGGCTCATAAGAAGGAAGGAAAAAAAGGAAAAGAAAGAGGCCAAAAAGGAAAAGGGGGCAAGAGAAAAGGAAAGAAAAAGGAAAAAGAAAGAAGGGAAAAGAGAGGAGGAAAGAGCCAGAAATGGGTAGAAAGGTGCAAAAGGCAATCTTGAGAAACAAGGATCCTTTGGTTTGACAGTGCTCATTTATCTTTATGAGGTTCAGAAGTCTGAAACTGCCATAAACTTTGTGAAAATATGAGACATCTGTTTCCTTTGGTGTGAAGAACAAGAATAAGTAATTTACCTCATCTATCCCTAACTGCCATCTACTAAAAACAATCAAAAGCAATACAAAACTCTAGATATGGTAAACACAAGTCTGTAGTCTCATTTTACTTGAAATGTGAGGCTTTCTTGAAACATACTCATCTACTATATATATAGAAGGCTAATATGCTAAATATCCCTCCCACTGTCCAACTGGTAGCTATGATGCACACTGACCACCAGGGGGCAGACGCTCAATATAGGAGCTGCCGAGCTGTAGTGACTTGGCAGCTGTGGTTCTTGGGTGACACACCCTGAAAACAGAGAGGAGGGAGCCCGATTCCTCGCCTGGCCATGATTTCACCTTCGGCCGTGGGTTATGTTGTTGCTGGGGCACTGTAGGCCCCAAATCTGGTTTACTGCACACTTGAGTTTGTGTTCCACACCCTGCACAACAGCAACTTTGCCGAGTGCCCGCTCGCACTCTGGGACCTCTTGGGGGATGTTGGAGAGCCGGTTTCAGCCAAATCCCCATAGGCCAGGCCAAGGGACCCCACCTGCCAGAGGGACCTCACTCACTCCACAGACGCCAGGTAGGGACCACGGAGTGAGTGAGTGAGGAGGTTGGCCCCTCTCGCCCAGTCCTGCCCCGCCAGCCACCTTCTAATTAATTTCCTTTCAATGTGCATGAATCCGTGCACCAGTTCACTAGTATATATATAATAGTAGAGAATATAAATGCAACTTGGAATTCAATTCCATTTCCTTTACAATGAAGTCTATAATGTTTCAACCTTCATTTTTAAATTGCTGTAGAGAGGGAATGAATATTAGAGGTAGGCAGCATGGAGTCCCAGAAAATTATTCCACCATGTTAAATTAGAAAGCAAAGAGCTCTCTTTTGTTCACCAAATATGAAATTTAGAATAAATAGACCAATTTCTCAAAAATTACAAACCATTATAAGCCCACCAACATTAAATAGATACCATAAATAGGTCTATAATCATGGGGGAGGGGAATTGAATTTGTAATGTAAAGGCTCTAAAAAAGTAATCTCTAGGCTCAGATAGCTTCATTGAAAATTTTTACCAAATACTTAAATAATTAACACCAGTTTTACATGATCTCTTGAAGGAAACAGAAGAGGAGGGAATACTTCCCAACTCATTTTATAAGGTCAATATCACCATGCCAAAATCAGACAGTTTTCCTTTCTTGTCCTGGCCATTAAGGTAGAGCATCAGTGGGCTGGTGCATGGAAGGGTTCCAGGTTCAATTTCCCATCAATGGCAAATGTCTGGGCTGCAGATTCAATCCCAAAGGTCAGGGGTGTACAGGAGGCAACCAATCAATGTCTCTCTCTCACATTGATGTTTTTTCTTCTTCTCTATCTCCTCCCCTCCTTCCCTTCCATTCTCTCTAAAAATCAATGGGAAAATATTCTCAGATGAGGATTAACAAATAACTATTTTTATTTTATTTTCTTCTTTTTTAAATATTTGCACTGATTTTTAGAGAGGAAGGGAAAGAGAAAGAGAGAGAGAGAGAGAGAGAAAATTATGTGCCCACACTGGAGATCGAACCTGCAACCTTGGTATATCAGGAAGATGCTCTAACCAACTGAGCCATCTGGCCAAGGCTGATGGAACTGTTTTCTATCCTGACTGTGGTGGTAGATATATAAACCTACACATGTGAAAAATTGCATGAACACATAAACATACACACCAGTACCATTAAAACCAACAGGGGGAAATATGAACGATATCAATATTTTTGGTGTGATCTTGCACTATATTTTATAAGACTAATTATCATTGGAGGAAACTAGGTAAAGAATATGTGAGGTATCTCTACATTATATTATATCATAACTGTGTGTGAATCTACAACATCTCAAAGTTTAATCTAAAAATGTCATGTAACTCATGTTCGGTTATATATTTATCATTTATTTTTTTAGGCATTTATTGAGTTGCCCCTATGTGTAAGGCATTTCTTTATGTGCTGGTGGTGTGGAGGTGGGAAGTTACAGGGTCAGCAGTCTATAAAAGGATATTGAATAGAGATCCTACCTTCACCAATGTCACAAATATAATTATATAGATGTTTTTGTGATTATTTTTAAAAATGTATGTGGCCTCCACTAGCAGAGGGCAGAGACTGTGACTTTTAATTATCACTCAATCTCCAGTGCCAACCAGTATCTGGAACACAGTAACTTTTCAATTAATACCTGATAAATGAATAAATGACTGAGAGAATGAAACAATCAATTAATAGAAAGGGTGATAAACACCACTAGATAGAATACAGCACCAAAAATAGTGACATAATGAAAAGTGCTTATGAAAAGAGAGGAGGGAATAATTAGCGTTGTCTGGGGGAATTGTGGAAAAACTTCAAAGATGTGACCTCTTAGTTGGGTCCTACAAGATGAGATGGGGGAAGAGGAGCAATACCATTTCAAGCAGAGGGAATACAGCACAATGGTATAAGAAAAGCACAGGATTCCATGGGACCAGCAAAGATTTTGTTGTGCTTGAGCCTATAGTCCTCTACTGGGAGAGGGATGAAATTAGAAGTCTGATTCTGGATGCTTCACTAAGGCAATTTGGGCTTTCATGCAAACAATGTGGTGGCACTGGAATTTTTTGAAGCCAGTAAATGATCAGATTTGTCTTTCAGAAAGTTAACCCTGATGGCAGTGAGAAGGATAGACAGCAGAGAGGAAAGAGAAAAGCTGAGAAACCAAGACAAGGGCTTGAAATATTTAATTTACCAGAAAACTCAATTCCCAAATGTAATGCATTCATGGAAATTAAGTCTTCATAACTGCTTGCCTGAATACTTAAATGTTATCTTTAAAAATCGGTGTAAATGAATCATAACATAGGAGCAGAGACATTTATTGAGCATTTTCATTGTTCTTTTCTGCATATTCTTTCAAAACACACGTTATTTTAAATTGTTTTTTAATTTGAAATCCTTTTTCTCAATTTTTAAAGTTTTGAAATAATATCTCTACTTCATACTTCACAAAATCTTGGATTTTGTGTTCAATTTATAAATACCTACCTACATATATAAAAGCCTAAGTGACCGACTATCCATCCGTCCGACCAATCGGCTGGTACATATGACGCGCACTGGCAATCCTATATAAAAGCCTAATATGCAAATTGTTCCACTGGGAGTTTGACCGGGAGTTCGACCACTTGCTATGATGTGCACTGACCACCAGGGGGCAGTGTAGAACATTGCGGGCATTGGCGATGCAGTGCTGGCAGTGGGTGGCAATGGAGGTGCTGCTGGCCCCAATGGGCCCCAACAAGAGCAGGACCATGGCGGGATGGTGGAGTAGGTGAATAGGGTGGCACCAGGCCAAGGTGGGTGCGAGCGGGGGCCCGATTGCCCCGGTGATCGCCCGGCAGATGACAACCAGTGGCAGTGGCGGGGGACAGGGCTGCCGCCCGGCTCCCAGATGCTGAGGGAGCCGGGCAGGGGGCCCGGCCCTGATCAACTGCCCTGTAGGCGGGATGGTGGAGCAGGTGGGGGGGGGGCGCCAGGCCACGGCGGGGTGCCAGGTGGGGCTGCGGGGTTGCGAGGCTGGGGGTGCAAGCTGTGGCTGTGAGCCTAGGGGTGCGAGCTGGGGCTTGATCCCCACAGGCCACCCCGACGGACCTCACCCATGCACAAATTCATGCACCAGGCCTCTAGTTTAAAAATAAATGTTGACTTGCACATGTGCAATACATATAAAGCTCTCGCTGGTGCCAATCGCACACGACACCAGAATGTATCTGAAGACCAACTATGGGCACAACACACCTCTGAAGCTGAAAGAAAGAGGCGTCGTTGACAGAATATGTCTGAAGACCAACTACTGGCACAACGCTGTTGTTATATCATGTTGTTGTTGCTGTTTATTTATTAATCAATTTATCACTTATTGTTTTTATCCATGTTGTTTTTATATCATGTTTTTGTTATTTTTATAACATGTCTTTGTTTTTATATCATGTTGTTACTGTTTATTTATTAGTCAATTTATATATTATTTTCATATACATTTTACTAATTTTCTTTCATCTCTGACACTTCTATTATAGAGAAAGGGTGAACAGTGATATTAAAATATTTTGTATTTGAATTTTATAATACTATATTATATATATTATTTTGATATGTAATTTTTTGCAGTAATGTAATTCCTGCACTAATCTTTCTTCTAATTAATTTCCTTTTAACGTGCATGAATCCATGCACTAGGCCACGAGTTGTACTATAAAAAATGATCATTTCAACACACTATTCGTGCTATTGAGAAATTGCACTTATTTCTCTTAAAACACAAAGTAACCAATTTTGAAACAAGTTCGAGCTTCAGTAACTAAAGTATTGATCTTTGGTGAGAATAAACTATAAATCTGAATTATGGAGAATAATTATAAGTACTGTACATACATTTTTATGCACATATACATGTGATAAACTGTAGATACAATTGAATGGTATCTTTATAATGTAACTAGAGGCCCAATGTATAAAATTCATGCAAGTGTAGGCCTTCCTTCTCCCGGCTGCTGGCACCGGCTTCCATCTGGCACCCAGGACCCAGGCTTCCCTCCAGCCGCCAGAGCAGGCACCCAGGACCCGGGCTTCCCTCACAGCCCCGGCTTCATCCGGAACGTCATCCGGAAGGACAGCCAGTCTAATTAGCATATTACGATTTTATTATTATAGATAACTTGGCTGAATCCTCCCTTCCTCTCCCCACCCCATCGCCAACCCCCCAAAAACAAAGAGAAAACTCTCTGTCCATTTAAAGAAAGAAGAAGAACAAATGAGTCAAATAAAATTCTTCTGGGCACAATGAAATGACTTGCTTCCCTTGTTTTCCTTTCCTACCATATGAAAATTTTAATAGCTCTTTTCCAGCACCAAAGAGAGAATCCTATATAATAAAAGCCCAGTGACCATAATGGCAGAACGACCAGAATGACCGCTCGACCAGTCACTATGAGGTTCACTGACCACCTCTTGGTCCCTTTCCCTGGCTGGCAAGCTCCCATCACCTGACAGTGAATGGGGACTCAGGGTGGGTGGCAGGGGATGCGGGTGGTGCCAGGCCAAGGCCCCCACCCCGCCGGTTGCCCCACACACAGAGGGCGACCTGCGACGGGGGTGGGGCCGGCGAGTGGGCAGGAATGGCTGACCTCTTGGTCCCTCCCCCCAGCCGTCAGGCTCCGATCGCCCTATGGCAAACTAGGAACCTGGGTGGGTGGCATCGGGGGGTGGGGCCGGCTGCTGGCAGCCAGGGAAGATGGCCCTGATTGCAGGCTAGGCCTAGGGACCGTACCCGCACGTGAATTTCGTGTGCCGGGCCTCTAGTCAGAAATATGGATTATGAGAAGAGAACAGCAAGGTGTGGGAGTTATTATAGGTAATGATTTTCTTTCATTTTACAAGGAATAAAGACATTTAAATAGTTTTGTATATAAAACCTCACAGAGGGTATTAAATGTTATTTTTTGAAATTTTTATTATGGAAAATACCAAACATCAAGAAAAGCTGATAGAACAGTATGAGCCTCCATATGTCCAGCTTTAAGTTACCAATTCATGATCCATCCACTTTCACCCTCCATTATTTGGAAGCTTATACCATTTCATTCGTAAGCATTTCAGACTGTATGTATAAAACTATTTAAGAAAACATAATAACTATACCATTAGTATACCTAAAATGTAACCAAAAAACTTTAGTCATCAAATATAAGATCAAATTTTCAAATTTCACAGATTACCTCATAAATTTTTCAAAATTCTATGAATCCAAATTAGGTCCAAATATTGTGTGTAGTTAGTTATCTGTACAAATTTTATTTTAATGGCAATCATTCAATATGCTTAAAAATTAATCTTACAAGTTTTAATGAATTTAAATAATTAAATCTAATAGAAAATAAGTGAATAACCAGATTGTCACTCTAGTAGGGCAATGTTGATATGTGTTCCACAAATGTATAGGTACATCTGGTCAAACTTAGGAAAAAAAGTGGGGAGGAAGGGTTGACTTCATTTTGCCTGTTTTCAAAATACTTCTTTCTTTGCTCACCATTTTAACTACTAATCTACCCATAATAATGGTTTTATAATAAGATTTTATCAAGGAAGTCAACTAAACCATGCTAACAAAATTCTTTTGTAATCTCTCACTTGCTTGTTTTAACATTTTCACTGTTTTACTTTGACCAAATACTTCCTCCTTCATTTGAAATTCGCTTAAAATCATAGGATTTCAGAGTCGGGAATGATCATGTGGCTTCCTCATCTTAGAGAGTAGGCAGCTTTGACATTATTATAATATCTGTGTTTCCAATGAGAAAACTAGCATAAGGAGGAGTCAGTCTGCTGACAGTTATAGACTACTAGTATATTCTAATTTGTTAACAGACACTACTATGTAAATATGATCAGTAAAAGTTTTATTAGCACAACATAAAATAACTTTAAATTTTATCCTTTATAAAGCTTGGTAAAGTTAGTATTTTTTTCCACATTAAAAAAGAAATTGTTAAACAAGAAAGAAGTGCATGTAGTTCAAGATTTGAAATAATAAAAGTTAGAAACTTATCACTCACAGAAGCCTGCAGAAACAAAGTAAATGCCAGACTCTACTCAGATATTATAACAAAGAGTTATAAACGTGTGTACTATCAATAAATAAAACATGCAATATGAAGTATATGATGGTACTCTGTTGTGAGACATCATAAATTAGAAATTATTAGGTCTTCTGAAATTTGCATATTATGTTCTTTAAAATATTTTTCAGGTTTAAAAAATTATTTAGTGGTTCTTCCACAGCCATTGGTGAAGTCTAGATAACCCTTAATGTGCAGTAAATTCATTAATCAAAAGCACAAATTTGTTATGGAAACTCAGGAGTCTCAGTGTACTTCATATATGTGCACTCCACTTTACATTAAACCTAGGACTTAAATAGACAGTCCAATAATGAAAAATACTTATTGAGTACTTGATATGTTCAGGGAAATACATTAGCAAACAGTAGAATAAAGTGCCAAAATGATACCAAATGAAACCATTAATACATTTAGTTTAAAAGAAGTACTTAATGCATGGGGAGGGGTGTGGGATGGGAATGGGGAGATGAGGACAAATATATGATAGCTTAATCAATAGAGAAATTTAAACAAAAATAAATAAATAAATAAATAAATAAAAATACTTAAATCTAAAAAAAAAATAATAATAATAAATTGTTTCTACAAGGATATATAATAAATTGTTAACAATTATTACTTTTAGGGAGAGGCACTTGGAGTAAATGTACTGATATGTCCATGATAATATAGTTAAAATAAATGTAATTGTAGAACAAAAAATAAAAATAAAAAAATAAAAGAAGTACTTAATGACAATAATCTGAAGACAGAAATTTTTGAGATTTAATGTTTTCTTTTAAACTCAGAGTACCTTATAAAAATGTACTAGAGCTTAATTGTTCCAAGTTCAACAACATGAGAAATCTGTATGGACTTTTCAAATTTAAAGCATTGACAATGAACTCACTTCTAATCCTGTTTATTTTTTATTGTTTATATTGACTTCACTCATTTCCCCCCAGAGTCCCTAATGTACCAATTACCCTTTATCCTGTGTACATTCCAAATTTTTTTACCGACTTACTAAAATACAAAAATTCAAGCTCTTGATTCTTTTAAAGCAAAGTAAAAACAGGTCACATAGTAAATATAATCTATTAGATTTAGATAAGGCAATTATAGAGTTGATTTGTTTAGTTATATAGAAGTGCAGGTGTAAATCTCTGTTAATATACAGAACAGAAGGAATGTCTCATTCTAACACAACCATCCATCTTACTTGGCCCACAAGGGAAAAGCAGTGTTCACATCAATAAGCCATATACAGGGGGGTGGGAGTGGGCTAAAGGGGTCTATGGGGGGAAAAGGCGGACATATGTAATACTTTGAGCAATAAAGATTAAAAAATAATCCTCCTACCTAATAATAGACAAATATGCAAATTGACCGTACCTTCGCTATGCCCACGATTGGCCAGGAGGCGCGGGGGGGCGGGACTCGGGGGGGCCGGGGTAGCTGATTGGGCCAGTGGGACGCTGAGCTGCATCGCCAGCAGCGGCACGAGCTCAGCATCTGTGCCATGTCTGTGCTGCTGCACAGAAGGGGCCTCTGGGGCAGCGAGCTGATGTCCCGCGGCGCGGACCATCAAAAGCGGGGGAGCTGAGTGCCTGTCCGCTCAGGCAGCAGGCACTCAGCTCCCCTGCAATCGAAAGCAAAAGTGTGGGAGCTGGGTGCCTGTTCGCTCAGGCATCAGGCCTTTCAGAAGCCTCCGCCACGCCGGAGGCTTCTGAAAGGCCTGGTGCACCAGCGATCAAAAGCGAAAGCGTGGGAGCTGGGTGCCTGTCCACTCAGGCACCAGGCCTTTCAGAAGCCTCCGCCACGCCAGAGGCTTCTGAAAGGCCTGGTGCACCAGCGGACAGGCACCCAGCTCCCCGCGGTCAAAAACAAAAGTGTGGGAGCTGAATGCCTTTCCGCTCAGGCACCAGGCCTTTCAGAAGCCTCCGGCACCTGGTGCACCAGCGGACAGGCACCCAGCTCCCCTGTGATCGAAAGCGAAAGTGTGTAGGGCACCCTACACGTGCATGATTCAATCATGCACTGGGCCTCTAGTAATAATTAATATATATATATATAAAAGCCAAGTGACCAGAAGGACCAGAACGACTGGAACGACAGGTCACTATGACACGCACTGTGGCCAAACAGCCCAATCGGGGGTGGGGCCAACCTCTCGCAGCCCCTCCCTCCAGCCAGCCCAGCCCCCAATCGGTCCCCTTTACCCCAATTGGGGCGGGCCCGCCAGACCCCACCTATGCACGATTTCATGCACCAGGCCTCTAGTAAATATATAATAAGAACAACAACAATAAAAAAGACCTATTCATACTTTGACAGCAATGGAAATCCCATCTAAGAAATGTGGTACCAGCCCTATCACTTAACAATATGTTCAATAACACGAAAGATAAGTGGCAATTACAACTTTTTTATCTCATAGTATCTTGTTGTTTTTTAAAATCATCTCTCTCCTCTCCTTCTCTCTCAATACATATTAGAAGCTAATGGGAAGAATTTAGCTAAAAATAATAAAAATAAATAAGGCTCCTTCTTATCTGAAAAATAAATCATGATCAATTAATACGATTGCTATTAATACTATTAATAGTATTATAGCTCTTAAAATAATATTTACTTACCCACATTTAATACTATTTATTTCTCTTTCTGTCATGCTTTTTAAAAGTCTGAAACCTCCTATTATATTTACATTTTATTTTTTCAATTCTTCATTAAGTCATTCAGTATACATATCCCCTAGTCAACTTCCTCTTGTTAATACCCATACACCCTTTCACCTTGTCAAGGATAATTAGAATTTTAATTTGTTTTTCTAAGATGCTAGCCAGTTAAGGATCACAAAGCAAATTTTATAAGCTTAGCCTACTCAATCACCTAGTCACTAAGGAAAAAAGATTCAAGCTCACTGAATTATATCTTCTTTTTGAAAGCAGTTTCTAAACTTGCATTCATATTTACTATAGTGATATAAATTTGAAGAATAAATTTTAGGAAGATGAAAATGAAAACACGTATTTTCTAGGGTCAGATCAGGATAAAAATTTTTAAAATAATACAAAATAGAATAAATTAAGAAGGCTGAACTATATAGCCTTTATAATAATGGACAACAAATATTTAATAATTAAGTTATTATAGTAATTGGTCACATTGGAAAAATCCAGTCTTTCCCAGCTTAATGGTGATTTAAAAAAACCCTCATAATCAAGAAATTAAATGCAAAACTTGAACAAAAACATCTTGAATAGGCAGGAATATGAGAGGAAGGAAGGCTGATGATAGTCTAAGGGAAGGAGGCGAGCTAGAGTTCCTCTGGAGCAGATGAAGGCCAAGGAGAAGAGCCATGTGTTTAGGGAGATAAGTATGCATTCTTTTTAGTCCTTGTTGGTTGACAGAATTGTCAGACACTACTACAACTTGTGTTTCTGGTTGATGGGGCAAAAAGGAACACATTTAAAAGCAATAGGAGCCTTTGTTGGGACATACAGTATAATAATGCTATTCACCCAGCCTATTGGAAAAAAAAAAATTGAACCAACTTCTTAGAAACCAAGTTCTTATGGTCTATCTGCTGTAGAATCTCCTATGATTGGAAAGAAATGTAGAGTTGTAATGGAGATAGAGAGAGCTATTTAGGATAATTTGTAAGAATAAAAACTTAGAAAAAATCTACATTGAATATAACAATGCTGGCTTGAAATGATGTGGAAGTGGTATATTTAGATAAAAATGTGACATTTGTTAATATATTGATAAAGTTAAAAAACACCTTATAGAATAATACTTGCATTATAAACTTCCTACTTACTATTTTAAAAAATATATTTTAAATAAAATATGGGAGGTTATGTCAGAATATATTGGGTATAAAATAGTGATTTTTAACTGGTATGCTATGGCACACTGATGTGTCCCAAGAATTTTTAAAACATGTAGTACCTGGCTATTTAATCAGAGGCACCGACCTCTTTTCCCTTAGCCTGTCAAATAAGAAAATGACAATAGCCAACACAATAGCCATCTGGCGTGAATGAATAAAAATTCTACCTCCCCACCCCTTTTTTTTTAGATCGGTAAAATTTATATTTTGGCATGCCACAGAATTTTACTAATTAGTTTATGTGTGCCATGAGATGAAAAAGGTTGAAAATTGTTGGTATAGAAGATAACTTTTATTTTCTCCTAATTAATCATCTGTATTTTCTATTTATTAAAACAAAAAGCAAGTCCCATACACCAAGAGGTCCTGGGTTCGATTCCAGTGCAGGGAACATACTTAGGCTGTGGTTTTGGTCACTGGTTGGGGCACATACAAAAGGCACCCAATAAATTTTAATCTCTCTCTCTCTCCCTTCCTCTCTCCAAAATCAATAAACATATCCTCAGTGAAGCTTAAAAAAAAAAAAAAAAAGAATAGGTATTTTGTATACTAGTTTGGGTAATAAGAATAGTGGATGTGTCAGTGACCTTCCTGTGTATTTTTCTGGCATCAGATAGATTGCCAGTGTATTGCATTAGCCAAATAGTTTAATTCTCTACTTATTCACTTTAAAAAAGACATAGTCCTATACAGTACTAGTACAAGGCCTGACACAAGTAGATACTCAGTAAATATTTATTAAATAAATAAATAAAGGTTATGGTATTACTGGCTGCCTCTGCAATTAAGTATCAACACAAAATCCAAAGCATTTACTAGGCATTTCCAAACATCCATACTTTCACATATATAAAACATTCTGCATTTTTAAAGTTCTAATTTGGGTGTCCTATATGTTCTTTGGCATCAATACAAAGGAAAGCATGTATAAAAAAGGCACAGGGTATTGTAAATTGATGCTGCCACTATGGAAAACAGTATGGGGGTTTCTAAAAAAATTAAAAACAGAACTATCATACAATCCAGTAATTCCACTTCTAGGTATATATCCAAAGAAAATGAAATCACTATCCTGAAAAGATTATCTGAACCTCCATGTTCACTACATCATCCTAATATATAAAAAGCCAGGGGCTGTCACAACCAAAACTGGACGGATGACCGAACAGCAGGCTGAGTGGGGCAACAAGGCCAGCAGGGGGTTAGTGAGGGACAACCAAACGACTGAACAGCAGGCTACATGGGGCGACCAGGCCAGCAGGGCGGGCAGTTGGGGGCGACCAGGCTTGTGGGGGGGGGCAGTTGGGGCAACCAGGTTGGCAGGGGGGCAGTTGGGGTTGATCAGGCCGACAGAGGGGGCAGTTGGGAGTGACCAGGCCAGCAGGGGTGGCAGTAAGGGGCGACCAGGGCAGCAAAGGGGGGCAGTTGGGGGCAACCAGGCTGGCGGGGAGGCAGTAAGGGGCGACCAGGCTGGTGTGGGGGGCAGTTGGGGCGACCAGGCTGGCAAGGGGGGGCAGTTAGGGGTGACCAGGCCAGCAGGGGGGGCCAATTAGGGGTGATCAGACCAGCAGGCAGAGGTGGTTAGGGATGATCAGGCTGGCAGGGGGGACAGTTAGGGGCGATCAGGCAGGCAGGCAGGTGAGCAGTTAAGACCCAGCGGTCCCGGATTGTGAGAGAGATGTCTGACTGCCGGTTTAGGCCTGATCCCCGGGCAATCGGACATCCCCCGAGGGGTCCTGGACTGGAGAGGGTGCAGTCTGGGCTGAGGGGACCCCCGCTCCCGTGCACAAATTTTGTGCACTGGGCCTCTAGTTTATTATAATAGCCAAGGCATGGCAACAATCTAAGTATCTGTTGATGGATGAATGGATAAAGAAAATGCAATATATAGAAATATAATTACTAGCCATTAAAAGAAGAAAATCCTACCATTGCAACAACATGGATGGACCTTGACAGCATTATACTAAGTGAAATAAATAAGACAGAGAAAGACAAATACTATGTATAAGTATGATCTTACTTGTACATAGAACCTAAAAAAACCCTAACTCATAGATACAGAGTACAAATTAGTGGTTACCAGAGACAGCCAGTGGGTCAAAAGTTAAAAACTTATAGTTATTAAGATAAATAAGTTCAGCATGGTGATTCTACTTAACATTACTGTACTGTGTATTTTAAAGTAGCTAAGACAGTAAATCTTAAAATCCTCAACACAAGGAAAAAGTTTGTAATAATGTGTGGTGATTGATGTTAACTAAATGTATTGTGGTAATCATTTCACAATATATACCTATATCAAATCATTATGCTGTATACTTTAGACAAATACAGTGCTAATGTCAATTATATCTCAATAAAACTGGAAATAAAATAAAGAAGAAACCATAAAAAGTTTTCATTTGGGTGGCATGAATATAAAGGAAGGCATGTATTATTTCAAAAGAGAAGAGACTGAGAATTAAAGCAATAGACATCCTATTGAAGTATCAAGTGTTTTTTTTTGTTTAAGCTTCTGAGTATATATTCTGCCTGCCTTATATAATTCCTAATAGTTTATTGAGTACAGGGATTATATGTAATTAATTTCAGTATCCTTCACAGAGTCTAACCATAAACATAGTAGGAACTTAATTATACTTAAAACTAGAGGCCCGGTGCACGAAATTCGTGCACGGAGGGGGTTCTCCCTCAGCCCAGGCTGTACCCTCTCCAATATGAGACCCCTTGAGGGATGTCCGACAGCCCGTTTAGGCCCGATCCCAGCGGGATCGGGCCTAAACGGGCAGTCGGACATCCCTCTCACAATCCAGGACTGCTGGCTCCCAACTGCTTGCCTGCCTGCCTTCCTGATTGGCCCTAACCGCTTCTGCCTGCCAGCCTGATCACCCCCTAACCACTCCGCTGCCAGCCTGATTGATGCCTAACAGCTCCCCTGCCAGCCTGTTTGCCCCCAACTTCCCTCCTCTGCCGGCCTGGTCACTCCTAACTGCCCTCTCCTGGAGGGTTGATCACCTCCAACTGCCCTTTCTTGCAGGGCTGATCCCTCTCAACTGCCCTCCCTTGCAGGGCTGATCCCTCACAACTGCCCTCCCTTGCAGGCCGGGTGCCTCCCAACTGCCCTCTCCTGCTGGCCATCTCGTGGTGGCCATCTTGTGTCCACATGGGGGCAGGATCTTTGACCACATGGGGGCAGCTATATTGTGTGTTGCAGTGATGATCAATCTGCATATTATTCTTTTATTAGATAGGATAGAGGCCTGGTACAGGGGTGGGGGCCAGCTGGTTTGCCCTGAAGGGCGTCCCAGATCAGGTGGGGTTTCCCTTGGGGTGTGGGGCGGCTTGAGCGAGGGGCCTGTGGTGGTTTGCAGGCCGGCCACGCCCCCTGGTAACCCAAGCGGAGGCCCTGGTATCTGGAATTTATTTTCCTTCTACAATTGAAACTTTGTAGCCTGGAGCAGAGCCAAGGCTGGGGCTCCCTCCGAGGCCGCAGCCATTGTGTTGGGGTTATAACTGAAACTTTGTTGCCTTAAGCGGGTGAGCCCGGCCAGGGTATGTGGAAAGCTTTGCTTCCCCTGTTGCTGGCAGCAACCCTGGCCTGCTCTCTCAAGCTCCATTCTGCCGCCATTTGTTTGAATTTGTTTACCTTCTATAATTGAAACTTTGTAGCTTGAGTGGAGGCTTAGGCCTGGAAATGGCAGGTGGAAAGCTTGGCCTCCTCTGTTACCTAGGAAACCTTGCTCTCTGTGGCTGTAGCTATCTTGGTTTGGGTTAATTTGCATGCTCGCTCTGATTGGATGGTGGGCGTGGCTTGTGGGCGTGGCTTGTGGGTGTGTCGGAGGTGTGGTCAATTTGCATATTTGTCTATTATTAGATTAGATACTTAAAGAAATGGGTATTTCTTGGTTACACAAAATTTATTGATCATATTTGATTTATAGTGTTAGGACAGAAAGTTGTTAATATCAAACTAAACCTCTCCCAAGTCAAGCTGGCTATGTCACTTTAAGAAAGGAAACAAAATTATATAAATAGATACATACATATATACATAGTTTCTCATAAAGCAAACATGTCAATCTTAATCAGTTACAAAATTGTCTTTATTTGTCTCTTGCTGTTCTGTAAATGAGGTGACAGACCTGACCCAAATTGGAAAAATATTCAGGTCCCTTCAATATTACTAGGATTGTTGACTTTACTTTAGAAAGGTATAATGAAGTAGATTGACTTTCTTTTCTTTTCCTTCAAATCAAAATCAGGTAACTCAGCTTTTTGCTAGGAACTGTGAAAAGTTTTAATTACAAGATACGGTGCTTGTATTCAAAAGGTTTACATCATTAGTGAAGGTTTACATCATCTGTGAAGACAGAACAGTGAATAATGAAAGATACAATGCACATTTTCGTTCACTGGTTTGGTAATTTAAAAGTCACCTGGATGTTTGCACAAAACATCAAGAGCTGAAATCGTGAGGAAAAGCTGTAGACAGGAAGTACATTTTACATAGGGTCTTGAAGACAAGGTAAAATCTGAGTAGGCAGAGAAGGGAGGAAGGCTTTCTGAGTGAAGTAAATAACGGTACCAGAAGTGCAGACTTGAATGAATATGGTGTGTTTGAGAGACAGGCCGACGTTAAAGAGCAGAAAGAATGGGCCAAAGAAAATAAGAAATGAAGCTGGATAGTAGTGTGGGGGTTAGTAAAGGCATTGAAAAGCAGGCAAAAGAGATTAGATTTAATGTAGTTGAGAAAACAGGGAAGCAATGAAGCTTTCTGAAAGGGAGTGAATGCTAGAAGCAGGAGCATTTAAAGAAGGTTAATCAGGATGAGTTGGGAAAAAACAGGTGAAAACGAAGGAAGGCAGTTGTAGTAATCCAGGAACGAGGCAATAAGGGTCTGCGTAGGATTGGTGCACAGAGATACAGTGTATTTTAGTGGTAATCTGATGGGCCTTGTGACCGTAAAATTACGGTGTACCAGCAACAAGGATGAAACATAGACTAATCCAGAGGTTGCCTACTAGGTAAAGGGGTTTTACTACAGATTAATAAGACCTGGAAATTTCAAAAACATTCACAAAACATTTTTTTAGTTAATTTAAGGCAGGCTCCCCCAAATTTCACATCTGCTTTGCTAACTCAGCCCCATGAAAATCTGCTCATGTAAAAATTAGTTGTTTTCAATATATGAACAAAATTAGCTGACCCATTACAGGATCTGAACCCCCCTGGGACTAAGATCATGAAAACAGAAAAATATTCTCCTTTATACTCAAATATATATTCTTTATTGTCTGGTTCCACAGCGGGAAAAATCATCTCCCAAAAAATCCAACTTTTTTCTTTTAGATGATCTAAAATCTTGAGAGGTAGTCCTGACTATATCTGATAGTGATCCAGTCAGAAGAAAACAAACTCTATTGAGAAAATGAATTAAGAAATCAGCACTTTGCCATCTTGCTTTCCCGAGTTGTGCTATCAAATTGGGAGGAAATGCTCTGAAGTGAAAAACAAAGAGAAGAACATTACTAAAGCTAAATTTGGCAGATTAATTTTTGGACTAATAATTATTTCAATCTATAGTCAATCCCTCCTATGTCCCCTCTCCCTTTAGAATGAGTAGTAAGTATGTAATGTGGTAAGGGGAGTGCTCCCATGGTACTTTCTAAATACTTCTATTATTATAACACCAATTCTATTATTTATACATGATTGTGTTATGGCTTTACATCTCTTCCCCTGGTCATTTTCTGGTAGAACTGTGAATAAGAACTGAAATGTCCAAAAATAGCAAAAATAAACACATCACTCACTGAGCTCTTCTTTTACAATGTGTGACCAAACTTATGCTTTTCATACATAATCTCATTTAACCCTCACAATAATCTTGTGAGATAGGTACTATGATTATGCCCATTTTACCGTTGAAGAAACTGAGGCTTGGAGAATTAAGGGATTTGTACAAGATTGCAAAGCTAGTGAGCTAGTAGTGCCAGACAGGTCCACCTAACTTGCTCTGGTTAATCATTAGTTTATACTGCCCATCCCAAACATATGCAAACCAAAATGAAAAGTAAGAGATACAAGGGACCTGGATATTCTCCTCACCATGTGAAAGAGTAAGGGGGAGCATAAATTGTAAGAACGATGTCAGTGATACAAATGGGTAGATGGCACGATTCACTTCTAATCTTTCCGTATAGTACTGAAAACACTGTGCTCTATCTTTGAAGGAGAACGAGCCATTGCTATGAAATGAGAATTAACTGTCCCCTTGTATATAGGACCTTGACATTACATTACTATTTGATGGTATTGACAGGATCTCAATTTGCTCACATTTTTAAAAATGCTATTACTTAGATCAGCCAGGTCAAGACTAACTAGGCTGGCTGGTGACATCAAATGCTTAATTTTCTTAGTAGAATATCCAATGATCTGAACAACCTATATAACTCCTACCAGTGACCCTGAAACAGAAATAACCTCTTAAAGGTATTTCTCAGTACATAAAACACATTCATAAGACACTTCTAAAAATAACTGTCCACTGTAATTCCCTCCTTATGCATCTGGACAGAGACGTCATATTTCCTCCACAAAGCTTCCTTTTCTGTTGCAACAGTAAGAATCTCAATTTCAAACTGAACCAAAACAATTGAGAATTACAAACTCCTTCACAAGACATGATTATTTTTATTAGTTATTTTATATAAATTTTCTAAATATGATGGGACACTTTAAATTTTAATTCTGTAATATTTTAAACTAGAAAATAAAGCAATTCTAGTTTAAAGTTCTGTCTCCCCTCACCCCTCTTTTTTCTGCTAAACACGTGGTCTTCCACAAAAGAATCAGTATGATCTTTGCAGACTATAGATAAGAAGTATGGCCATGGGAAACTAAAGAATAGAACATTAAATACAAGTCAAGTAATTCAGAAGTTTAAAATTTGTCATCTGTCTATGAAACCAGCAAACAGTTTGTTATACAATTGGTTCAGTTATAACTGGTTAAATAAACATCCTATTATAGGATGCAGTTGGTAACTTCCACTTTCCCTCCAACTAGTGGTGTTTTGGCAGGCAGCCATATAATCTGCAATAATCTGTCACTGCTCTGAAGCCCCACCCACTTCCTCTGCCCCACCCCCATTCAAACTATGACTGGGATACATCTGGTGTGCTAATATAAGTCAGACAATCATAAAAGGCCTCTCTATCTATAAAAACTAAAATTTGCATAATTTTTACTTGTAATTTTTTAACATTCATAAATCTTAAGAAAAAATACACTATATATCACATTTCAAAGATTATTTGAACGTTTTCATTTCCTTTTTTTAATGCATTAGAAAGAACAGAGGCCCCAAATTAGTACTAACCATTGCAATGCTTGTTGAATAAAAATGTGTCCTAGGTACAATTATAACACTTTCATTTACACACCTAACATGTAACATATTAGGATTTTGGAAGTCAGGGTTACACACATTTCATTTAAACCTTTGTTCCAAGAGCCTAGTTGGTAAAGAAACTATTAGGCTAGCTTTCCTGATTTATAAAATATTTTGCATTAACTTTAGCATACTAACTATGAAGTGTTAAATTAAGAAACACTACTTTCCTACTTCATCTAATTCCATTGTGTTTAGAGTAGTCCCATAAATTATTATCTTATGGATAAGATTTTTAAAAAATATTTTAATAGGTAACTAACTTTACTAGTATGTACTAAAACAAAAAAGTTTCAAAGTAAACATGACCAAATCTTCTGACTTTTCTGTCTCTGTATTTGGTATTACGTTCAAGAAATTACTCTGCTCTCTCTCCTATTTTCCCTTTTGTTAAAGAAGAAAAATAGGAGTGGCTTTATTATTTTTTAAGATCTCTAGGATGAATAGTATGCCATTTGAGTGGCATAATTTTAAAATATTTTTACAGTAACAATATATTCATTAGAATAAACTGCATTCATTTAATAAACATGGCCTTTAGTATTTAAAAAATTTTAAAGACTCCTGACAAGACTTTGATATTTTATTTGCAGCTCAGTGCTTACCTTACTTATCCAGGAGAAAGGAAAAAAAAAAAATCAAACAATTTTTGAAAAAAAATTCCCACTATTATTTATTTGCAGAATATCAAACTACAAATTAAAATAAATAGAGCATATGAATCCTGTGACTTTTGAGGTTGATTACTCTCAGCTGGACTTTGAGCTAAGGCCATAAATATTCACATGAAGTTCTACAAAGCGTTTCTTAGCAATATTTAGACATAATCTATATTTATAATAAGACACTAAATACAAAACAAAACACCAAGATTACAGTAGATCTTCTCAAATGCATGACCTACATTTCCAACCTAACATACAAAAAAACTTTTAAAAATTCTTTATTTAGCTACAGCAATAATAAGATTGCCTCAGAGGTAGCTTTCTTTAAAAGCTGCCTCTTAATCACTTAGGAAAGATAAAACTGAACTCAAGTTGTAAGATCAGCACCACGCTATCAGCTCCTTCATCCCGAGAAAGGAAGTTATTATAGACAGTTTTATAAATGAGGCTTAAAAAGAGTACTTCCTGGTCGGACAGTTAACGGCGCCAGCATTTTATATAGCTTTACATTTCGACATTTTGAAAAGAACTTTCTAAAAACTTTTTCTGAATTTCCCCTCCCAGTTCCTACAAAAGAGGAAAACTTGCTCAAGCTAAACAAATCTTATGTAAAAATCTACAAAATTCTACCAATGCCTACCATTATGGAATCATGTAAGTATAAAAACTGATTATTATTGATAATAATATCATCTTAAGTTTTAATTTTACATTTATTTTACCTTTTTGCACCCTCCTTGCCCCTCACCCTGCGTGTCAGAATGAGGTTTCTCAGGACACGTTAGAAGGTAAAAGAAAGAACTTAAAGGAGGACAACTTACCAAATCCTTGATAATGAAGAAAATGCAAATAATTCACATTTTAATTTTCAAATTTAAAGTTAATTCTCTTTTAAACTTATATGCATATAAATTAAAAAACCTAATACAATCCTAGTAAGGAACTGCAGATGGAAACAGCGTGACCGGAGCACTGCACATTACTATCTGTATTGCAAGCTTAAGTACTTCCTGTTACAACTCCCATTGGTTCACATAGGTACAAGTGCCTATGGGTGTTGCCAATTTACTCCTCCTTTTGTAAGTGAACTACTAGAGAAGATTTCAGGTTGGCACAATCAATGCTAATAACTATTAGGGCAGAACTACCTTGGGCTAATACCAAGAGCCTCCCAAACTAGGTTAATTGTGAATAATTACCTAATTCAAAAGGGCAGGAGAAAATTTACTTCAACAGACTTTTCACTATTTTTCTAAGAATGTATGTGACTTCACTCATCCAATATGTATTAACTACTTTTGCAAAGCACTGTTCTAGGCACTAGGACCAGAGTAATGAACAAAGCAGACAAAGTCCCTGTGGCCATTCATACCCTATCTAACAGACCTCTTTGACAATTTCATACATGTATAATGAGAAAACTTCCATAAAGGTAGAGACTAAAGAAATTTGTATGGGAATTTGGAAAGTCAATTGTAGTGCTCACTACTAAAAAGCACTGTCATTGAGGCAACCACCTTAAACCTAAAAGAACTTTTCCAGAACCTGGTACATAAAAGTAGGAATTTTTATGTTTTTAATGTTTCAAAAAGCCCATGTTGGAGGCAACGACATATGTTCCAGCAGGGAAAAGGAAAAACTTCTCACCATGAGTCACCAGTGACTAAGTTCTTTTAATTCAGGCTTAAAACACATTTCAAACCCAATTACTTGTACATGCAGAAAACTGATAACCCCAAATTAACCCCAGAAGCTTGATTTGACCAATTTTCAGGGTTAATATCGGCATCTAAGAAAAACCAGTGAAGTGCTTTGAATGGGATAATGCCTCTCTACTGAATTTTATTATAATTTTGGTAGTTTTAGTCTTTAATGCCTAACGGTCAAATCAGCAAGCTTCCATTAGATTTTGTTACAATGAACAGTTTTCTTAGATTTTAGCCAGAGTGAGACACAATCATCTTTGGATAGATATCTGGTGTGGTAGTATGTATGGCTTTTATTTGCATTCAAGAAAACAAAAACATAATTGAGAGTAAAATGTACAGTGAAATTCTACTCTTCCAATTCTTCTATACTTTACCTTCTTAGGCTTTTACTCCCTTATGTTTAAAATAAAATCTTTTTAGCCAACACATTGGAGAAATTCCAAAAGCCAAATTTATCTAGTCATTCAACAAAAATTTACTGAGCACCTACTACATGTTAGGCATTGTTCTATTAGTTGGGGATACAGCAAAGAATAAAACAAAAGATCTCTGCTTTCACAGACCCTAAATTCTAATACAGGGATTTAAGACAAACAAATAAATAAAATATAAAATAACTGTATGTCAGAAGGCTGTAAGCACTATGGAAAAGAATACAAAGTGAAAGATAGAAATAACAATACGTTTATTTGTTCACAGTTCCAAATTGCTTATAACACAAAGAAACTTCGCTTTGAAGACCAGAGTGTTAGAGCTCTCCCAGACTCTACCTCTAACTCAAGGGAACAACCACATTCTGTTGCAAATAACAGATAATTGTATTTCATTTGTTGCTAATACCTAGCAAAAGGAAAACAAACTTCTAAAATCTGAAGTCAGAACCCATTCCTTATTGATAAAACCCATCACATAAGGAAACAAAACCAATCCCAAACACTCAAAGTCAAGGGTCACTTTAGGAAATACCATTCTGAATACAAACATACAAATATCCATATACTTGCTACCACTGGCATCGAATTTGCCAACTGTGAGGTTCAGAAGTGAATTCTTTATTTTAGAATTATCCCTGTTATCTGTACTAGCAGCAATAATTATACTGACATGTTATCTTTGAACCTAAAATAAGTATTTACATTTAATACAATTCAACAAATATTAATTGAGCAGATACTAGCTGCAAGATACTTGGTTAGATGTATAAGGCACTGTCCTTTTAAAATAAAAAAGACGGAATCTGGGAAGGATAAGTCAAGTACAAACCCTACAATGTAATGTCAGAGAGAATATGAATGTAATAGAGAATCCAAAGAATAGAGTGGCAAGGAGGATGATCAGAGAAGGGCTCTTGAAAGATGACATTGGAGTCTGAAAAATGAGGAACAGAAGGCATTCCAGGGGGAAATATGGCAGGAACAAAGAAAGACCTGAAGGTGGCAAATAAGTAAGTGCTTGGCCAGTAAGCAGGCCAGTCTGGTTGGAGTGTTGATATAGATTATGGGGTAATAGGAACCTAAAAACAGGTGGATAAATCTGTACTGAATTCAGTAGGCCATGGGAATAATTAAAGTTCTAAACATGGGAGTGACAAATTCAGAGTTGTACTTTCGGGATAATAAGAGAGCAACGACATGTAGGAAAGATGAAAAAGAAAAGGAGGCTAAAAATTTGTCCCAGTACTTCTTCCCTAGCACCTCCTTAGCTCTTCCTTGGACCATTGAGAGGTATAAAGAAGGAAGTATACTGAGTTGAAAAACCAGATCTACGTCACAGCAATCCATGCCATTATCTGCATGACCTTGGGAAGTCACTTACCCTCATTGTCTCAATTTCCCTATGTGTGAGTCTACTAATTACAATTTATTTTTGGAGTCACGAGCTATAAATTTCAGCAAATGATCAGATACTGGGGATAGAACAAAAACAGCAATAAAAATTTCTTTCCAGTGATTAAAACAATAAGCAGCTACCATTTATTGAACACTTCCTACATATTTGTCACTATGCTTGGCACTTTATATAAATGCTTTATTTATTCCTTAGAAGAATCCCATGATGTATGTATTCTTATTTTACAAAATGAGAGAACTTTAAGACTTAACTAACTTACCTAGTGCCAGCCAAATTTATAGTGACAAAGCCAAAATAGGAGCCCAGGTATCTCTGAGGTATAAGGCTCTTTCTCCTTCCAACATACCATTCTGTTTCCTATATGGTAGATAAATAAGGCTAACATTTGTTCTTGTGTTCCAAACAAATCACTGTCTCTTTTACTCCCCTTCTGATATACGAAAAGGTCTCAATGAGAATAAGAAACAAAGTGTGGACATAAATATAATCTACTTATTTGTTGATCACTGATTCATTCATTCATTCATTCATTCAATTCTCATTTATTGAGCATCCTTTATACTTTGTACCTGGCACTATACCCGGATCCAAAGATAAATAAGACCCACCTCTGCCCTCAAAGTGCTTTTAAGCTAGTAAAAGGCAAACACATGTGAACTAGGAAATGGTAATACAATGAAAGAAGAGGAATTTTTGCACAAGAGACTATGGAGCATAACGGTACACGAAGCTAAATATTGCAATTTTGTATTTCAGCTATTAAATCTTGACCTAGATCACTTAAAATTATATATTTATGTGGTTTTTGCAAATATTTATGTATTTTAACATACACACCCTTGAAAAACTAAAGGCTAATATTCACAACAGAAGGACAATTAGCCATGAACTATGATTCTGCTTTTGTGTGTCTACTGCCAAGACTAGGTGACTAGTTTACTTAAGAAAGCATTGTGTGTGTGTGTGTGTGTGTGTGTGTGTGTGTGTGTGTGTGTGTGTGGGTGGGGGGGCGGGCGCGGGGGGCGCCAATCAGGGAAAAAGGAGACATATGTAAATCTTTAGACAATAAATTAAAAAAAAGAAAATAATTTTGAAAATCATAATAAAAAGTAAGCTATAATAAAAAAAAGGAAGCATTCTGCTTTGTTTAGTGCCATCTATTGTGATGGGTAAATAAAATGTATTTGAACTGTCTAGCCTTGATTGCTATGAATATAAGCCAGTGTCATTAGATAGAAAGTGAAACATACTCCATAAAAATAAATATATACCACGTGAGCCCTTGTTTGATCTGGAAATAAAAAGTTATTCCACTGTCTGTCAAAAATAGTTCTCTTCCAATGAGTACTTTGATAACTGACTAATTAAATATTAAGCATAACAAAACATACAATGCTAGGTTGATTTTGCTATCCATCATTTCACTGAGGCCAGAGGGGAAGTGGAAGGGCCCCAAACACTAGACTCCAGCTTGCAAATTCAATTCTCCGAGCTAAAGACATGTGGGCCACATCGCTTTGTTTAATGGGGGTAGGTTTTCCTAGGTATAAAATGTGCATTCCAAGGCATCTTATTTTTCTCACTCACTCTGGGGATGAAAAATGTGTGTTTGTGAGATAGCTGACAATTGTTAGGAGACTGTTCTGTGTTAACAAATCAAGAAACTGATCCTTCTGTCTTTCTGTTGTAATACAGAAATAACTTAGACTTTAAATATATTTCAATGTCTCTAACAAATCTTGAGTCAGAAAATATACATATGGCCGGGTGTGGCTCAGTGGTTGAGTATCGATCTATGAACCAGGAGGTCGTGGTTCGATTCCTGGTCAGGGTACATGCCCAGGTTGCAGGCTCAATCCTAGTGTGGGGCGTGCAGGAGGCAGCTGATCAATGACTCTCTCTCATCATTGATGTTTCTCTCTTTCTCTCCCTCCCTCTCTGAAATCAATAAAAATATATTTTAAATAAATAAATATATATATATATATATACACACACATTATGTTGATTTATAAAGTGTTTAGGTAACTTTAACAACATAGTATAGCTAGAATGATAAAATTTATCAATTTAATTCCTACTGGTTATCATAAAAATTTGAAATAGTTATTGTTTTTACTTAGGGGCCCATAGCTTAGAAATTAGTTAGATCACATTTTGGCCTATAAATAAACATATCTAATCTATAATTATAGTTAGATATCACTTATTATTTTTTACTAAGCTGAGTCTAAGAAACAGTAACAAAATTTTAATATATCCTCATAAATAACAAAGCAACCAATAAAATGGCTAAATATAGGCTAAATAATTACAAACTACACTCCCTATGGTGAAATGCAATTAATTGTACAATAGTCTGCAACTCAAAACTACTCATTCAAAACTATTCTGATTGACAAAAATCTCTCATTGGAGAAAGAAAAGAAATCTGAAAATGTCTTCTTAGGAGAGTCTCATAACACTTTTAGATGGAAACTTTGTCTGTTTTCCTTTTTGGAGGAAGGAAGAAACAAAGAGTGTAGGAAAATATTATAAAGAGGCTTTTTAACAAAAAAGACTCTAAAGTAAAAGTACCAATAGTAGTTTTCATTCATTCTCCTATACTACTTGAAACCAACAAGTTTCAACACTGGCAAGCAATGAGAACTTTTATTCAAGTTGGCTTAAACATTAAACCAAATTAGATATCAAGGTAGACTCTGAGATTACAATGGTTTGACTGTATAGGGCTCAAGTAGTAAAGAAAGTGTAAAATGGGTTATTGTATTTACTGGGCAGTACTTGCATCCTGCTACACTAATAGTTTAAGAACTGCAAACTGAAAAGGACTTGCATCCTATGGCTGCTGTAACCATTCATCTGGAAGGCTCCTTCTTAACCTCTACTTTGGATTATATTTTTTCATGGAAAAGAAACAGTTTAAATGCGCATGTGTGTAATAAATCACATATTTATAGATCTCCTAGTGTTTTATTTTGTGAAACAAATGAAAATAAATTCCCACAGAATTCCTACCTTCCTCTTCTCCGCCTCTCCTCCAGGAATAAACAGTTATTGTAGGCCCCTCCTATCACCAAAAATTCTATTATAATGAATCTCTCTTCAACATCTCTGGATCAATATCATAACGTAATGTGGTTGAAATGACTGCTTTAGTAATCACTCAGGGGAGTATGAGAACAGTTTATTTTGTTACAAGGAAATAAATTTAATATTTTATCTTAAGGAACTACAATCTGTACGAGTCAGAGATGAACTAACAAGTATGATGAAAGAGCTTATTTGCTCAAACAGTTCTATTACTTTGTAGAATTACTGGTACGGAGATTCCCAGTCCTTCTACAGACCATTTCAAATGTTACATGCTCTACACAGTGAATATATGCCCCTTGTACATAACCTCTTGTGCTAACTGACTTTGTTTTCACTTGAATTCTCCCCAGGGTTCTTGAAAAATAAATTTAATGTGAAAAAATTATATTTAACACATCTTAAATAAATGATAGTTGTCTCATATTTAAAATTTGTATGTGCTGTTGTTTTTCCTTACCTCCATGACTTCTATTTCTTAGAGGAGGACTTCTGGTTGGTGGGTTTTTCATAACCACATAAAGTTCCACATTTTCTGAAGCCAGATAAGAAGTGTTCTGTGTCCGCTAATATCAAATAAAATCCCCAAATGGCACATGCCCTCTAATATCACCCTGACGAAGACGACTTGTGGAATCTTTGTCTTGGATTTGAAAAAAGCAGTTCTATGTGTAAGTGTTCTACGTGATGTCTCTGGGAAGTAAAGGCAGTATGTCTCTCTTCCCCTTAGTTGAAGCGACCCATTACTAAACAGGGGCAAAGGTTTCTAATAACACACACTCTCAACCTGAAACAGAGAAGATATCTAAATATCTGTGACATGACCTCGTCATTACACTCACCATTATTTCCCCAATACCATCAATTTCTAAATCTGCTTCTATAACAAGAAAGAAAGCAGTTGCAAAGAGAAGGGGTCTGGAGAAGCAACACACAGGGGAAAAAAGAGGTGACAACATTCACAGGCAAAACTGCTGGCTACAATGCTAACTGAGCCTGTCCATCCAAGAGGACCTGTGACAGGCCGTCAGGCAGCATCAACAGATGCTAAGCACTGTGAACCCCCAGCCTGGTCATTGGTTTAATTTCCACACCCCACAAAGTGGGCGTCGGCCCCCCAACACCCCCCCCCCGCTCCCGCCCCCCATTGCTTTCCTCTTTTGGTTTCAGCATCTCAGCAGAGACACACACTTGCCTCCCACCAGGACACGCAGTCTCTGGTTTGAACAGGCTCCTCTCTCTCCGGGGCGGCCGGGGAAGGACGCCTGAAGTTCAGTGCCGGCAGCTCTAAGGCAGAGAAGACTAACTGGAAGGCGCTGTCAGGGGAGCAGCACCAGGGGCTCCTCTCAGCGCGCAGTCTGACCGTCCCACGGCCTCCACCGCACCGAAGCTCAGCCTCAAACTTCGGCGCGTCCCCGTCATTCCGCCTGGTAGGCACGGAGGCGGGGGCTGCCCGATCGGAAAAAGTTTCTCAGGTCCTTGTGGACGCACAAGGAACAATACAGGGTCCATCGAAATAAACGGCCTGGCCAGCCCCACACGGGGGTCTCCGACACGATCGCGTCCCCCTGCGTCTGGATCGGGACGGGCGGGAGAAGCCCACGAAGCCCTCACTTCCCGGGCAGCCGGCCGAGGTCCCGGGAATGAATGGAAGGGCGTCCCTCGCGACGTCCCAGACCGCGGTGCTCCCGCCAGACCCTCCCGCCCGTGCGCGCTCCTCAGACGTGTCCTTACAGAATCCCTGTCCCACCGAGTCCCCCCCGGACCCCGGGGGGCGGCTCCCCGCGCCCCTCACACGGCCCTCGGGAAGAGGTGCTGGCAGCGGACCCCGCGCGCAGCACGGTCCCCTCTTCCCTGCGCCGCGGCGGCCCCCACGCGCCGCGCAGCGACCCCGGCCCCGGCCCCGGCCCCCCTCTCCCGCGCGGCCCCGGCGTGCTCCGACCCCGCTCGCCCCCCCTCCCCCCGTCAGGTCCGCGGGCCCGGTCCCTCTCGGGGGCCTTTCCCCCTCGATCTGCTGGGCCTCTCGAGGTCCCCTCTGCCCTCAGACCCGCCATCCCGACCCCATCAGACCTGCAGTCCCAGCCTCCCTCGGGGGCCTCCCACCCCTAGCGGGGACCCTCCCTCACACCTGTTCCGGCCCCTCGCGCCAACTCCCCTCAGACCCGCGGTCCCGCTCCCTCTCGGGTCCCCTCTTTTCAGACCCGCGGTCCCGCTCCCTCTCGGGGTCCCCTCTTTTCAGACCCGCTGTTCCGGACCCTCGCGGGGTACCCCTCAGACTCACGTTCCCTGTCCCGCTTAGGGTCCCCCCCTTAACCCCTCTTGGGGTCTGTTCTCCACAGTCCGGACCGTCAAACCCGCTCCAGAACTCCCCTCGCTCGGGTCCTCACCGACCTCGTCCCGCCCAGGGTCCCCTCGCCGGGGCTCCCGCTGTCACAGCCCCGCGCCCCGGGTGCGCTCACCTCAGACCTGCTGTCACCACCCGGCCCGGCGCCGCCGCCGCCGCTTCCTCTCCCACACTTGTTCCCCAGTCGCTCGTCTGCCGCCGGTCCCCTGGAGGGCCCCTGAGTCCCGTCGCTGAGTGCAGGGGCCGGCCGCGCGGAGCCTCCGTCCGCGGTCTCCGCGTCGCGTCCCACTCACTCCCGCAGGACCCTGCCGCCGCCGCTGCCGCCGCCGGGCGCCACACGGACCCTCCCGCAGCCGCCGCTGCTGCTGTCCGAGGTGCGGCTCTTGCCAGGGGTGGCCAATCGCACCCGACTGCGCCGAGCGTGCCCCGCCCCGCGGGCTCGGTCCGCCCGCCCTCCGCCCCCAGACCACGCCCCTAGCTCGACTCTGATAGGCTCTCTACTGACCTTCCTTGATCGCGGGGCACAGGCCTGGGCCCGGATATAGGTACTTGATTGAAGGCGCCTGAGAAGCCGAGCGGTCGATGGCGCCTGACGATTGGTCGAGTTGACCGCGGGGCAGAAGGAGGCGGGGCGGGGTTTCTTTGGACGCGGAAGACCTTGCAACTTCACTCACCCTCGGGCCCGCCTGGGGTGCGGTCATTTTTTTGTTTGTGCAGCGCTGCGGTCAAAGTTCACGGCACTCCTCCCAGCGCCTTTACTTTTCTTGGGAGACTCCCAGAGGCCAAGGCCCCCTGGGACTCCCCGGGACCACCCTGCTAGAGCCATTGAGGAGGACCCCGTTCTTCCGCTAGACCTTGCACAGCCTTCTGAGTAATTCTGCCGGAAATTAATGTAGTGGTGTGTGTGTTTTTTTCCCCACTCAGGATTTGTAAATATTTCCTGGATTTAAACTTTTTTTTTTTTTTTTTTTTTGCATTTTTGTCAAGGGAATTGCTCTACCTTGTATTGCGTTCAACAGACGTCAACTTAATGCTCTTGGAAAAAGAAATCTAAATACCAGATGAGTGCTCTGCACAACTAAATGTTCAACACTGATGGGGCACATCTTGATAGGCACAAGGACAAAACTTTAGAAATAATCAGTTTGTGGGTTTTGATAATCATTATATAGGCGGAACAGGAACTGTACAGGGGAAACCCTGTTAGCTTTAGCAAGGTTTCAGCATGCCTATTCTACATACTCTTTTTCAGGGCCACATGGTTTAATGGTTCTGTGTGAACTAATGGCCAAAGTACATTAAACTTTGACCCAAGTGCAACCTGTGATACCAGAGACCCATCCTGACCCACGGTGAAAGATGGTGCCTGCCAGGGGTGAGAGTGCATCATGTTACGCAGAGCCATTCTTTCTATTTTTGTGAAATTGTCTATGTTGACTAAACAATACAGGAAACTGAAAACTACTCTCACCCCAAAGTTTATGAAGTTTGACAACTCAGTGTTTATGAAGAAATGATTTCATTTCAGAAACACAATTTGATCCTAAGCCTTGTCAGATGTGTATATAGGACTTCATTCTCAGAAAACTCGCTACCATTAACTTTTTTTGTGTTAGCTCCCACTGACAAATTTGTGTTCTAAACACTATATTTTCCCTAGTGTTTTAAAATCACGCCCCATTCCAATTATGATGCTCCCCTTTTATGTTTAAATTTGAGTGTTAGGGTATGCAGAGAGGGCCTGGGAAGATGGGGCTAGTAGGACTCTTAAGAACAGTTCTGAAGTAGATGTCTCCCAAGCAGTGTGACTGTGTGGGGAAAGGATGCAGAGACATTTCAAGGTGGTAAAACTTCGTTTTGAGGGAACTTGATTCCTGTAGGCCTAGAAAAACTGTCCAAAATAATTATATTAACATAAGTAGGCCCTCCTTCTCTAAAGACTTATTTAGTAAGAGTTCATCTTACCAATTCTGAAGTTGGCAATAGGGATTGGAAGAAATGGGGTAAGTTTTCACCACCCAAGTGTTCAGTTGTGTCTATTCATATAGAAAAGAAACATGACTATTAACAGATGTTATTTGCAATCAAGAAAATAGAAATAAAACATAAGCATGATAAAAATCCAAGTGTCTTGAAAGGAAGCCAATTAGCAAGGAAATCAACTCTTTTCTTTTTGATTCATTATAGCAATGAATTCTAATTTCTAAATTGTTGGTGCTTTTTCTGGTCTATGATTACTGGTACTGATAGGAACTCAAGTTGCTCAATATAGTTGATTACAAATAATTTAGATTGGATCTAACAGCATAAATAAAGAAAATGACATCATCCTTTGGATAGGAGACAATTCTGAAATCTTAGTTTATATATAGATGGTGAACAGTGAGCTGCAAGGATGACTTTTATTTAGAAGGGGCTTCAGAAGATCTCTGGACTCCTGAAAAGACATTGCAGCATTCCATTCTGGAAATTCTTGAGTTTTGTTGGGAGGAAAAAAATTCCTCACAAATATAGCCAAGATTTTAATGAAGACAAGGTAGAAAATAAAAACGTTAAAACATATGGGATGAGAACAAGGTTTTGCACTTTGAGAAGACTCTATGAGGGCCAATTCAGAGATAAATTCGGTCACAAAGGGTCTGAGAATCAGAATACTGGATTCCACCCTGTTTTTATACTGTATTCAACTTTACTACTTGTGAGTTACTTTTCTATGGAGACTGGGTGCAACATAGACAGTAGGGTTACTTTGGACAAACCATTAAACATCTCTGTGTCTTTTTCCTTACCCCTTTCTTGCTACACACAACTAGAGAAGGGAGATCATAAGTTTGTTCCTTAAATAAAGCTTGTAACACTGTGTCCCCTTCTACTCAGAGGGAATCACACAAATCAATTTATGCATTGATTCTGCTCTCTTGTTTTCTGTTTCCACACAGCACCTTCCTTAAGTTAGCCTAATTGACCTCCTGTAGGCAAATGTGGCAGTTGAGAGCTGGTTAGCAAGTTATTAGATTGGGGAAAACCACCTAAAAAAACCCAATATTCTAAGAAATATGAGGCATTTGTATTCTACAGGGCCTGGCTCTGAGTGGACGCTATCATTTTTTAGGCAAGTGGCAGCTCTTTTCTCGTCTATAAAATCGGGATAATATCTTATTGAGTAAACCTATACAAACAGAAAGGACTCCCAGAGACTGGGAAAATATCCTTTTGTTGACTGCAGGATGGAATACCAGCATCCTTGTCTTTATTTTAGTTCTCAATAAAGCTTCAATTAGTTGGGGAGGAACCAGGCACCTTTTCTTCGGGATGGTCACGCAAACTCTAGATGTCAAGGTTTAATGTCGTTCACCTGCTTACCCGTAAAGAAGAGACAGACCATCTCCACCTGCAAAAGTCCTTCAAACCCTCTGCCTCTCACGTCACTAAGGATCCTCACTTTGGCTCTGGCCCCAGGCGCCGCCTGGCGGCTGTTTCCGGAAGTCGCCTCTAGGCTTCGGGGTCCTGACCGAGATTAGGCCTGCCCATGGATTTGCCTGGAGAGACTCTGTCTCCGCCCCTAGCCGCTATCCGTTGAGGATTTTAAGGCGGCGATGAAGGGGCTGCGGTTAAGGCGAAGGAGGCGTCCGGCGACCTCTCCATTCCCTGAAGGATGGCGGAGTCAGGCGGTCCTTGGGCAGCTTGCGACCCGGAAGTTGCCACAGGAGCGAGGTCCCCGTTGCCGAGCGCGGGCGCGAGGGGCAGGGCTTCTCGGAGACGGGGGAGAGGTCGCCGCGCCTCCCGCTTCTCAAGTTGTCGGCTCCCTCGGGTACAGCTTGGCGCGCGTCGAGTTCGCCGGGCGGGTGGCCGCCGTCCCCGGGTGGCACGCTCAGCTGTTGTCAGAGGCGACATGAGTGCTGCGGGGCTGTTGGCTCCGGCCCCGGCCCCGGCCCCGACTGGAACGCCGCCGGCGCCGGAGTATTACCCGGAGGAGGACGAAGAGCTGGAGAGCGCGGAGGACGACGAGCGCAGCTGCCGGGGCCGCGAGTCGGATGAAGGCGCGTCCTTTGGCTTGCCGGGCAGCCCGGGGAGGGGGTGGGACCGCTTGGGAAGGGATGGGGCATCTGGGAGAGGGGCGGCCCGACCTACGGGCTCGGGGCAGCTAGGAGGACCGGGAAGTTACCCCCACCTGCTCAGGGCGCGGGAAGCTCTGGCTGGGTACCTTGTGCCCTACAGTTGTGGGAAGAAGGGACTTAGGGAACTGTTGTCACAGCTGGAGGGCCCTTTACGGTTCTGCCCCTCGTTCCCCTACAGTTTCGGGTTGAACCTCAGGTCTTCACGGGTTGGAATGGGAAAGCCTTCCATTGAGTGCCCCTCCCCTCTTAGTTCCTTGGAGGATTAGAGCGTTTGGCCTCCTAGGTTGCTTCCCTCCCCCTCCCCCCCCCACCCTCTGCCCGGAGGGAAAGGCTTTAGTCTGACTTCGTTTGGGCAGTGCCAGTGCGTGCAGTACAGGTTGGTTAAAAGGATGGGACCTGGCATCAGTTGGATGGAGGTCTGAATTTGGCTCACTCGACCCAGCTTTTGATCCTAGAGTCTAGGGACAACTTGCTTAAGTTTAGGAGCCTCAACTTCTCCAGCAAATGGGGTTTCCTAGTGTAGGTGCGAGGGTTGAATGAGGCATGTAAATAAAGTGTTGAACTGGCACTTTAAAGCCTGGTATTCAGGAAATACTCTGTGTCTCTCCCCCCCCCCCCCCCCATTTCTGGGGAAACAGACACAGGGGGGAGGAAGGGATTTGGAGTTGCGGTGATGGGGCCCAGGTGTTGTGTTTTTAAGTTCCCTGCTGTTTCCATTATCATTACTGCCTCTCAAAGGCTTGCTTTTCAAACTGGGTTTTACGCTTTGGCAAATGTGAGGAAAACTTTTGGAGGGATTGAAGGAGCTGGCTGGAGGGGGAGAAAGGTGAAGAAACAGAAAGCAAGGGAGAAGAAAAGGGGATGGAGACCAATATATGGGTGGAATATTTTGGCGCAAATAGGGCCGTGGGGCAGAAGGCTAGAGCAGCTGTCTGGAATGAGGAGTAGGTTTTATTCATCTCAGTCCCCCAAGTGCCAAGCAGTGTGGCTGGCACAAGGACGGGCACTCAGTGACGTCTCTTGACTGAAGGAGGACAGAGAGTTTGTAGAGTGTTGGACCTGTGACAGCCTTTAAAAAGGCAGCTGCATATGCAGATATAAAGTTGAAGGAACGAATTGCATTTGGTTAAACCATATTTGAAGGCACAGCTTAACCAGAGATTGTGAATGGGAATCACTTGTCACTTGTACTGCTTTTAATGCTCACCAGGGGGAGCCATGAAGCAAAAACTGATTTTTCCCTCCTTAAGTAGGGCTGCTGAAATTATGTAGACACTCCAGCCATTTGCTTATTCTAAGAACAACATTTAAAATGTACTGAAAGTTTCCGTGTGATCATCTTGTCTCCTTTTCGTTGTAACTTTAAAAATATTTCAGTTATTAGAGTTCAGCTCCTTGATACGGATTCTCCTTTGTGTGTATGTGGCGTAAAATCTGTTAGGGGTTCAAACTGGGCATATACCAGGAAGGAATGTACGTATTAGGTTGTCTTGGGGCAGTGACTAGGGCTTGCCTGCCTGTGGTTTTCCAGTCGTACACCCACATCTCCTTTTAGTGTTCCGGGAAGCAGCAGCCTGGACCACGGCTGCCTGTGTCTGATGCACCTTGTTCTCTAGCTGCACTTGAGATAAAAGCAAGCTCTTCGTGTAAATCTGACCGTTTAGAAGTTGGAAATGGCATTTTCTTTTCTGAAGTAACTGTAATATACACTTTTTATTGATGGCTTCATTCAGGTCTGCATTGACGAGAATTCATTTAAAAGAAAAACTACTAGAAATTTACTAAGTGTGTCAGGTGATATCAACTCTATAAATGATTTTAACAAACCCTTCTTCCCTGATTTTACGTAGACACTGAGGATGCTAGCGAAACTGACCTGGCAAAGCATGATGAAGAAGACTATGTAGAAATGAAGGAACAGTGAGTATGATTTTTAGATTTCTATCTGGAATATAGAATTAGCAGGGAAATCTCTATAGTGAGCTTGTGTGTATGGCTTTGACCATAGTGTTTCCAAAGACCATGTATATGTGTGCAGTTTGCCCCATTTAAATCTGTCACATTTAATCAGTCTTCCTGTTATAAGAATCTTTTGAAGATATGCTAGAAAGAACCTTGAGGGATAAGAACCTTGGGTAATAAGGCCATATACTAGTAGTAACTGGAGGGAACCATACCCCACTTTTTTTTTTTTTTAAGATGTGAAAAGCATCAGAGAGGGTAAATGATGTTTCACAGCTACTGGGTTCTCAGATTGGCATGACCCCAGCAAGTATTAGCTAGATCAGTGGTTGCCAACCGGTGGTCCGCGGACCACTGGTGGTCCATGAGGTCCGAAAGGTTGGCGACTGCTGAGCTAGATAGTATGTTAGATTCCAGAGAGCTCAGGGAGACCGGGATTGGAGAGCAGGACTTTTTTACTCCAGTGCTTTCCCCCTTACCACACGATCTCACCCTAGCCCTCTTCTCATTATCTATAACAGAGCCACAACTCAGTATCCCCAGAGAAACTAAAACCACTCACTTTTATCATAAACGCAGATGCAAGGCATCATAAAAAAATATACCGATAAAGTGTTTGTTGAATGTATTTCAGGCTCTTGATTTGACTTTTTAAAATCTATAAACTTGGCGGTCCACATTTCCTTTCCTTATAGGTCTTATTTGCAGAAGGTTTGTGACCATCCTCTGGATTCTATCATCTTTTTCAGTCATTGGAACCCAAAGGGATAATTCAGTTAAAATTTAACCAGTACGACTGAATAAAGGGAGATTATGTCATGTGCTTTTTCTCATAGCTTCATCCCTGAAACACTGCTTGCTTTTTTTTTTTTTAATTACTTATTATTATTTTTAATATATTTTTTATTGATTTTTTACAGAGAGGAAGGGAGAGAGAGAGAGAGCCAGAAACATCGATGAGAGAGAAACATCGATCAGCTGCCTCCTGCACACCTCCTACTGGGGATGTGCCCGCAACCAAGGCACATGCCCTTGACCGGAATCAAACCCGGGACCTTCCAGTCCACAGGCTGATGCTCTATCCACTGAGCCAAACTGGTTTCGGCTGCTTTTTTTTTTTTTTTTAAAAAGTTATTTTTATTCTCTACAGGCTTTTTACTGATTTTTACCTTGACCCATTTGAAATGTATTCTTACATACCTGTTCTTTTCTGGAATCTGAATTTTTTGTTGTCATTTACTTCTTCAATCCTTTATAATAAAAGGCTAATAGGCAAATTGACCAAATGGTGGAACACAGGTCACTATGATGTGCACTGACCACCAGGGGGCAGACGCTCAACGCAGGAGCTGCCCCCTGGTGGTTAGTGCATGGGAGTGTCGCTCAGCCAGAAGCCCTGAGCTGGGCTCATGGCTGGCAAGTGCAGCAGCAGATGGCGGGAGCCTCTCCTGTCTCCGTAGCAGTGCTAAGGATGTCTGACTGAGGGCTCCTGGACTGCGAGAGGGCACAGGCTTGGCTGAGGGGACCCCCCCCCATCCCTCAGTGCACGAATTCCTGCACCAGGTCTCTAGTGTGTTAATACTCCCTTTCAAAGACAGACTGAGAATTCAAAGTCGTTTTCTGTACACTCAATGTGGTAGGAAATTTAATACACTAGGTTCCATATACTTCTTGTGTGTAGTTGACACACCATTTCCTCCGGTACTTGACATGTTTAAACATTCTTTAGAGACAGTCTTTTAATTGAATGTGCTCCTTAATATTTGATGATATAGAAGTAATTGTGATTACAGTGGAATGCCTTGTATGATTCAAGGTGAGCATTGAGAGTACATCAGAATTTTTCTAAAAGAAGCAGACATCCTGAGTAATTCTTAGATTCTGCCTACTTCTTCCTCATCCTATAGATAGTTGGGGTGTATTTGTAGCCTTTACTTGACTAACCCAAAGGCTGTTGTGCCTATTATCTGTTGGAGAGTAGTCTTTTTTTTTTTCAGGTTGCCAATCTTGTTTTAGAATTTGGGGGTGTTTTTTCAGGTAGAAGCAAAAATATCGCTGAAATGTGATTTATATGTGGACTCTACCATTCAAACAGACTTGCCAGAGTGGATAATTGCCTATAATCCATTCAGTATGAGGGGGGAAAAATAACACACTGCATTCTTTTGCTTTGTGTGTGCTATGTATTCTTATCTAGCTGGCTGCAAATAAATCATGCATTTTAACACGTTAAGCGCCAAGCCTGTTTTGTCTTTCTTTCTGTTTAGCCCACGATATACAATTTCACCCATATGCTGGTGGCACCAGTGACTGACCAGTCTGGATGGAAAGTATAATGTCAGTCACCGGTGACTGACATGGCACTTAACGTGTTAACATTTGTTACTGAATTACTATTATTTTTCTGATCCTAAAAAAGTAGTGCTTTTAAAAATGATATGAAGATTTATTAACTTAGTGCTTACATGGCTATATAATAAAAGCCTAAGCGATGGTTACGGCGGAACAACCAGAAGGACCAGTCGCTATGATGCACACTGACCACCAGAGGGCGGACACTCAACGCAGGAGCTGCCCCTGGTGATCAGTGCACTCCCACAGGGAGCGCTGCTCAGCCAGAAGCCCGGTTCACCTGCCTCCGCGGCAGTGCAAAGGAGCAGCGAGCTGAGCGATAAGGAGTGAGGGGTCCCGGACTGCGAGAGGGATGTCCGCCAGCTGGCTTAGGCCTGATCCCCTTGAGGAGCAGGCCTAAGCGAGCAGGTGGACATCCCCTGAGGGATCCCGGATTGCAAGAGGGCGCAGGCATAATTTTACTCCTTTGAAACTTATAATCTAATTGTAGAGTTGATGTAAGAGCTGTATTTAATGCCTTTCCTATATTGGGGTGTGTGTGTGTGTGTGTGTGTGTGTGTGTGTTATTTATGCTTGTAAGTCTAGAAGAAAATGGCCTCACACTTTCAAATTTTTTTGTATGTTCTTGCCTGTTTATCATTGTCACTTATTAAAATCTGCGTGTCCTTATATTTATAGATTTTAGACTGATTCTCTAAAGTTGGGATACAGGAGGATCTACAAAATAGGGACATGATTTAAGAATACAGAATCCTGTCCCTTTCTGGTCCCTTTAGCTCTGATACATTTTAAACCAGCTAAGGGACCCTGATGAGATTCCTACAATAACCCAGGTAATTTCTGTGTGCAGTTATTTTGAATGTTTTTGTCTTTCATTGTGGCTTTCCTTTCTTTACAGGATGTATCAGGATAAACTAGCTTCTCTCAAGAGACAGTTACAGCAGTTGCAGGAAGGTTGGTGTGTGATTTAATCTTTCATTTCTAAATATACTTCTTAATATTATAAATCTTTGAAATCTGTGTATTTCACTTCTCCGTTGGAGTGATTTAAAATTTGGCTGTCTCAGTAAAGTGCAGTCTTCAAACTACTTGAAATCTCACTAAGGCCTTCTGTAGGGCATGAACTGAAGACCACTCTGCCTACAGTTAAACATTTTGTAGGAGAGGTGTTTCCAGAAAATAAATAAAATTGTATTAATCTTTTTAAGCTAAATGATAATGAACTATAGATTTACCTTACTGTGTTTTATCATTATGATTAGGAAACACTTCCCATACTAATTGGGACCCTCATAACGAGCAGCTTTTGGTAAAAGCAATGAAATGAGTAGAGATTTGATAGGAATCTAAACCTAAGCTGTCCAGTATTATCACTAGCCACATGTGGCTATTTACATTTAATTAAATAAAATTAATAATTCAGTTCCCCAGTTGCATTAGCCACATTTCAAGTGCTTAGTAGCTACATGTGACTAGTGGCTACCATATTGGACAGTGTGATAGGACATTCCCATCATTGCAGAGGAAGTTCTAGGTGGCATTGATCTAGACCTAATCTTATTGCAGGAGGATTAAGTCTTTCCAGAAAGGAAAGCCTGCTGATTCAAATTCCAGCAGCAAGTGATCAGAATCCCTTGAGGTTGCCGGCATCTTTCCATAACTCCTCACTTGCTAGAGAGTCTCAGTTCTCTTGTGTTTGGGTGATTTCTGCTGTGTCTTCCTTGGGAGCCAGAGTCTAGTTAGCTCTGTGTGTGCCTTTTCTTGGTTTCAGTTTCATTCTGATGTTAATAAGGCAGTTACTGTTAGTGCTAGAAAACAACTTTAGGAACCAAAATGGAGAGTAATTTTTTATTTTCTAAATCTCAAAATCAGGTACGTTACAGGAGTATCAGAAGAGGATGAAAAAACTAGATCAGCAGTACAAAGAGAGGATACGAAATGCAGGTAAGACGCTATCTTAAATGGAACTGTATCATCTTCAAATTTTCTTCCTTTTGCTGATCATCAATGTAATGTGGCTATAAGAGTTTTTCTCCAAAATATATCTCAAATATCTCATTGAAGGGAGAGTTTTAGGGAAGAGACTTCCAAGGTGCAGTTATATAAAATGGGTTCATCCTTTTTTCCAATCAAAAATCATAGTTGAGGTTGTTAGTGGTGGCTCCTTACAGTCAGGGTATATCCCCCCAGTTACCCCAAGAATCACACAGTCTTTCTTGGGTCTGCATGGCTGGCTTAATGGACGATCAGAGGAGCTGACAGGGAAAAGGATTGTAGGTTGTTTCACTCCTATTTAGAGTTTGCTGCTTCTAGTATTCTGTGCTCTGGGAGGAAAGAGTGTGCTCTTGTTTCTCTCTCTCAAGTATTGTAAACATTTAGAGACAAAGAATATGCTTTTGGTCTGTCATACACAGTAAACGTATTCATTCAGCAAACATATTCATTCAGCATCTGCTACATCTAAGTTCTGTGAGCAATATGAAGTAGTAAGACATTGTTCTTGACTTAAGGAAACTCACTGTTTCATTGACAAAAGATATCCAAAAGTGTAAATGAAGGAACATTACTGATATAAGTTAAAGAGTCATGCAAAAAGTAAGATGTGATGACTACATAAAGTGTGTAAACACAGATTGCTGTGTTTACAGAAAATCTTTAAAAATATATTTTTATTGACTTCAGACAGTAAGGGAGGAGAGAGAGATAGAAACATCAATGATGAGAAAGAATCATTGATCAGCTGCCTTCTGCACACCCCCTCCTGGGAATTGAGCCCGCAATCCGGGCATGTGCCCTGACCTAGAATTAAACCCTGACCTCCTGGTTCATAGGTCGACACTCAACCACTGAGGCACTGTGGGCTGTGTTAAATTTTGAAGCTCTCATCAGCTAGCATTTTGAGTGCGGCATGGTATTTGTTTCTGCAGTGGTAAAAGTGATGGGTTCTAAAATGAGGTCTAGGTGCTATCCTCTTTCTTTCCGATCCAGTGACTTCCCAGCTTTCTGTTGATGGAACCCTTCCTTCTCTCAATCAGTGAGTAGATGTCCAGTGGACACCAATAGGTGGAAAAGGAGCTGAAGGCGTGAGGGGTGCTGCGACAATGGGGATATAGTCATTAGACTTCTGCCTATCTACATCCCTCCTGCCCCTGTGATTACCCCACACCCCTTCCACTCTGAGTTCCTGAGGCATTTCCTTGGGATATCTTTAAAAATCTCAGTCCTCCTGGAGCTCCCTTTTAGCAGGGAAAGGAGGTGGTCCCGTGGAGACTGAGGTCCTTAGGTCAAGGTCTTCCATCACTTTATGTCTTGTGCCTTTAAGCAGGTGTTTGCTCTTGGAGCCTTAGTTTGCCCATCGTAGAGGGGAAGCTACCTCACGGAATTGGTTTAAGATATAAGTAAAGAAAGAAAATTGATGTGAGCAACTTTTCTTAAGCTAGAACTGCAGGGTGAGCTTTGAGTTGTTTTTCTTAATTCCACTCTCAACTCTGTCCTCACATGATCTTTCCTAAACATCCTCCCACCCCCATAAAAATGCAGAAGAGCTCCTAAATTAGTCATGGCTTGAGCTTTAAAAAGCACATTCAATGCAGAGATAATCCACCTGCTTTAGTTGTGTCTGTTGTCTGGCTGCTTTAAAACTGCCACCAACTCTAAATGCTAATTGTCAGTTTGACTTGTTGGTGCAGGTGTAATTTCTCAGAATGGCACAGACCTCGGGTGTCTGGCCTGTTCATGAGTGGACCAAGTATGAAGCAATCTTAGGAGTAAGCATGTTGGACTGGCTGTATTCTTGTGCCCAGGGATTTCCAGTGATCAGGGCTTTGGGCGGGGGTTAGAAAATAATGAGTGGCTTGTCCCTCTGCTCAGTTAATTTTTCTCATTCAACAACTGTTATTTGACATTTAGATCTTTAATCTGGAGTCTCTGAAACTCTCAAAATCTTAAGACGTATGTGTGAATTGCATATGTGATTTTTTTTTTATGGGGGAATAGAGCTTAGGATTTACCAGATTTGCAAAGGAGACTGTGGGGAAATGTGAACAGCATCCCCTGGAGTGGTGATCTGCCAGCAATCTTTGTGAACCTTATGCAGCGACTCCAATGTCACCCAGGAAAGATTTGAAGTCAGGGATCTATTTTGTTCCAAGTTCTGAGTTTTGCAGAAGGCCTTTCAATCTAGTGGTGGGGGAGCCGCTGGATTAACAATTGCTAACCACCTGGCACTAAGAGAGTGCTAAATAAGCTGTTGAATACTGTGTGTAGATACCTTCAGGTGTCTGAGAGGGGGTTGATGAGTGAAGGGTCCTCAGGAAAGGCCTGTTGGAGGATGCTGCATTAGATCTGACCCTTGGAAGTGAATCAGAGAGACCAGAGGGCTTTGCTGGTGGAGGCATGGCTGTGAACAGAGGCTTGGTGGGCTGAGAGCAAAGCCCAGGAGGGCGCAAACCTCTGCCTTCTTAAGTTTTTGGGGATTGTCCTTCCTTACCACATAGAGCCCGTCACACAATACTTTGAAAACAATGCTGACTCTGTTTCTGGAGTAAGTGCATTGCTTCTTCCTGCCCCATCCTGCCCTGTGGGACTGTTGGAGGATATGTACTGAGAGAAAGAAGGGATCACTTTTATTTTTATTTTGCAGAGGTAGTTTGGTGCCTGCTGCCTGTTTTTGCCCTTGGACAGAACTGCCAGAGCTGATGCTATGCAGGGCCAACTTTTAAGTAGACACAAGTGCTTCTTGCATCCTTCCCCTTCATGTATATCAGCACTTTACTGATGAAAACATTTGCTCTGTGTAATCGTGCTTTCAGAAAGCAATTACTGCTCCTAAATGAATCCTAACATACTGTCTAGAAAGGTGACACAGCCTAGTGAATCTAATTGCACGTTTTATCTCTTTCAGAACTCTTCCTGCAGCTGGAAGTAAGTACCATGGATCTTCTGGGTTTGCAGGCTCTTTCTCAGACTGGAATCTTGCTCTCCCAATTGGTGGCCTTTCCTTCTATCACCAAATAGATGGTTGGGAAGCCTCCAGCTGGAACCCTTTGTCACTGTTCTGTTTGACAAAAGGACATTTGGTCTCAATTCAGAAATTCCTTCTATTCATTTGTTTGTTGGGCAGCCTCTGCTTGTCACTGGGGACTAGGGGACACTCACCCCTGAGGGCTTTCTTGTTGACTTTGATCTCACATTAAAGCTATTTCCCTGGGCGTATGTCTGAATTATAATGGTCTAATAATTTGTTGTATTGGTCCTCGAAGGAGCCCAGTTTCTGAATTGGCTCAGTAGTTCAGTTCTATAGCTGAGACTCTCTGGGTTAGCAGGGAAGACGGATTAAAACTTTTATTTAGCAGATATCTAGTGCTGGTCTGTGTGAGGCCAGGGATAAGGGCCGCCTTAAACTTGAACAATGTACTGCTCCCAGAGTGGCTTATGTGGGGGGATTGGGGAGGAGTAGGGGGTGTGAGTTTATCAGAGCCACACATGAGTGTGAGAAGGTCATGGTTTATTAGAGCCACATTATGGAAACCATTTTTGTTCTCAAGTCAGTGCAGCATGGGTAGTCACAGCCTGAAGGATCACATGATCCATAGCCACTGCCCACCATAAGCCCCCTGGTGAGATTTAGAAAATGAATGTTTATGCAGTTTTTATTTAGTATAATTTCAGTGTTTAGTACTTTGGGGTTCAGACACCTAGTAAATGGTCTACTCTAGTTGATCTTTATCTTACTGTAAATATCAAAACATATAATAACTCCTGCTATCTTGACTCAGTTAATTTTGAATGTAGATATTTAATTTCATCTGGAATGTACTGTTTTCCTTTGAAATTAAGTCCTTAAAGGGTTTATTTACTATCGTTGAGGGATTAATGTTCTATTTTAACACATGCCATAAAATATAAGATGTGGAAGAGAGGAAATACCTGAGTAGCAAGTGGGGTATACTCATGAAAACAAGCAGAAGTTGGTTTAAGTTTACCCATTCATTGGAAAACTGGCTCCCAGAGACCCCCATTTCTGCAGGTGTGTGTGTGTGAGAGCCCAGCTATTTCTCCTCTTTCTAGTAAAGGTATTTTCTTTGATCTTGAAGTCTTTGTCAGACTTCAAGGTGGAGCCCTGGCTGCCAGAGCTATGTACCCCTATTCTGTGTTTCTCTTTTGCTCAGACTGAACAAGTGGAAAGAAATTACATTAAAGAAAAGAAGGCAGCAGTAAAAGAATTTGAAGATAAGAAGGTTGAGCTGAAAGAGAACCTGATTGCTGAGCTAGAAGAAAAGAAGAAGATGATTGAAAATGAAAAGCTAACCATGGAACTGACTGGAGGTATGAAAGCACCAGCAGGGTTCTAGGAGCCCTGAGGCAGAGCCTGGGGTGGGTGGCGGAGGTATTCCAGTTAACTCCTTCTGTCTGGTGTCTCAGTTCCTCATCAGAGCAAGCTAAAAGGAGAGTGGGCTTTGACATGACAGGTCAGATTTCTAATTTTGTCTTCATTGGCTGTGTGACTTGAGTCAAGCTGCTTAACTTCTCGGAGCCTATTTCCCCCCCTGTAAATGGGGCTCATTATGTCCTGTCTCTCACGATTATGGCTAGTACAGTGCCCTAAACATAACAACTGTTCAGTGAACTGCAGCCTCTACTTTATTTAATTTAATTCTTGGGTCAGCTGCCATTTGTGTCTTGGTTATGTTCACAGATTACTTACCTGAGTCCCTCTGAATTCCTTTCCTGTAAAGGTAGTCAAGTTACATTGACTCAGAGCCAGGCTTTCCCTTGCTTTCTAGGATTTAGTAATCTGCATATGGAAACTCAGCAGGTATGAGGGAGAAGCAACATGGACCAACTCTTCTGTTGCCATATGCAGTCTTATGAATCCTTGAAGGATACAGGTCAGCAATTAGTTATTTTGGCACTTAGCAAAATTTCCATCAGCAAATACCACAAGGAAAGTCAGTGGTGAGTTGGTCACTTGGATATGTAAGTGGCATGCCTCTTCCCACCCCAAAATTTAACTTTCATACTCATATTCTGAAGGAACTAGAGCCCTGGCATGCCTAATTTTAGTAGGGGTCCGTAGTGAATGCATTGTTTCTATTTAAGTCCTTGGGGTTGACCTTGAAACTAAAAGTAACAGTTAAGAGCGGTGTTTCCCCATCTGTATTTTTGGTGCTGTGAACTAATGACACAAATTGGCCTCCCAGTTGACATAAACTTCTAGCTCCAATTCCATGAAACACCACTGAGAATGTGGTTGTGTCTAAAGAGGGAGTCTCACACTTGAAAAATCACTCCTTTGATAGTTTCCTCATTGAGAGATGTGGCAAAAGGAGTGAATTCCTTGAAGACCTCTGAAAGCAACTCAGAAATGGTGTTTTGAGTGAGAATGGATGCTAAAAAAGCACCATCTTGTTTTCGTTACAATGCTTTTTCAATTAGACTGTGAGCACTGCGGTACCTAGTTTGGTGCCAGCCTGCCTGCCTGTTTTCTGATCCACACCATTTCTCTGATGGTGGCTGTAGCTGGCATTGATGCCTCATCACTCTCTGCTAGAGCCACCAGATGTTTGGGAGCCTTCATTAGGCTAGTGGGAAATATTGTCCTTTATAGCTGTTCCCTTTCCATCTGCAGGGAAGGATATCATCACCTTACCTGTGATTTGGCATCCTAATTATTGACAAGTGATAGACATTGTTTTGCCAGGCAGTTTTACAGCCAGAATCTTAACTGGGACAGGAGGCATCCTCAGTGACTTAAGGCCAAGCCTGCCAGGGTAGAAAAGACAAATAAACACGGGGAAATCATTTGTAACTCAGTAAAATAATAGATGACAGAAGTGCTCAAAGCTAGCTATGGGCATTAAAGGTACCGATGTACCTTTCTCAAGCCATTTGGTACCCTTGGTATGGAGACAATGCCAAGATAATGATGGAGTGTGGGAAGAAAAGGCACTGGAGCTAGAAGGATAATTAGCATTTCCACAGATGGTGCTGTTATGGTGTTGGATTAAAGGCCTGATTTCTTTCCTCTCACTGATTGACTTATTTCACCTTTGTGGATTGATGCCCAACACCAGCGTTGCCCAGCCCTGCCCAGAAAAGAGATTTCTTAAAGTCTCCTTTTATGGTTCAGCCTCCGACTGAAGGGTTCCAGGTTTGATTCTGGTCAAGGGCACATGCCTGGTTTGCGGGCTCAATCCTCAGTGGGGGGCATGCAGGAGGCAGCTGATCAATGATTTTCCTCTCATCATTGATGTTTCTATCTCTCTCTCTCCCTCTTCCCTTCATCTCTGAAATCAATAAAAATATATTTTTTTAAAAAAGAAGAATATGTCCTGAAAAACAAAATGAAATAAGACTGATGAGAAGCTGAGTCCAAATAACCCATTGAAAATGGGTGGATCTGGTGACCTGCTTTGTGTGAACAGGATTTAAAGTGGTATAGACCTCCATGGGAATTAGGGAGGTTCTCTTCAAACCTCTAGTGGAGGACTTATGAGGAGAGCTGGGTTGTGCATGTGGAAAGGTATATTGTCAGTAAAGAAACGTAGGCTAAGTTCTAGGTCAGTGCTCCCCCAATTTGAATGTGTATGAGTCACCTGGGGGCTTCAATAAAATGTAGATTCTGGTTTGGGGGTCTGGAGTGGAGCCCAAGATCCTGCATTTCTAAACACCTCACAGGGGTGCTGATGCTGCTGGTGGGACCACACCTTTAGCAGTGAGGTTATAGGTAGAATTACCTGAGTGAGTTTTCTCTGCAGTTGAGGCCAAGGTTGAGTAACCCAAATACTTAATGAGATTTCAGTGAGCTTGAAAATGTGGGGAGCTTTATCATTTTTTAATTCATTTTTCCTCTTCCTATCTTCAGGACAGCTGCCTTTTCTCCATTCTTCCAATAGCCTACTAACTGCCACTTCATTTTCTTTTGAAAGTTCTTGCCCCACCAGGGGCATCCTCCAATCCTCAGGCTGCTGCTGAAGCTACTCATGACCTTAGTTTCCTTCAGAAGATACTGGATCCATAGTTGGAGCCATGAGTAAATATAATATCAATATAGAAACTCTGTTTCCTGAATACTTACAATGAGCCAGTTATTATATAAAAGTGATAGAGCTGTCTCTACAGGCCGATGGATGTGGATGAACCCTGTCATGAACTTCTGTGGTGGGATTTTCTCATTTGACAAGGAGATGGTAGAATTTACCATGGAGGGTTGGTGTAAAGATTATGAAAGATAATGCCTAGTATTACGAGAGATAATGTCTTCAATGAGCAGCTGGTGCACAGAGTAAGGGGGGTTGGGAGTTGTAATCTGATTCAGTTCCTGCAGCTCCTGTGACTTGACTTGCCAAATTAGGCTCAGAGAAATAGCCTTTTGCTCAAAGTTCCTCCAGTGAGGTAGTGGTTAAGCCAGAATGTATCCGACTCCAAGCCTGTTTTCTTAAATACCATATTATATGGACTCCCTACATATACCATGGATTCATGTAGTACTAAGTGAATCACAAAATGAGACTAGCAGCGAAGATTTGTGTCCTCAAGGAGCTTGTGTTCTAATAGTTACCAGACCGACAGTTTCCATATCTTCCCCAACGTGTGATGGTGTTGGTGGAGAAAGAGAGAGATCCTGAATGAAGATAGAGATTTGACAGGCTTGTTTTTCCCCATTGTAAAACCTTGAAAGGTATATGTGGTTGTATTGATAGAAGAACAGGAAGTTCTACCCAACCTGTAACAGAAGAATTGGATTAAATTTTTGGATTTTTGAGTGATGAAATTATGATTTTCTGAGTTTATTAGCCACGATTGGACTGGGTTGTTGTCAGATCTTCAGCTATACCTTTATATCCTTACTTCCATCATGTATTGCCCACCCTCCCTACCCACCAGACATGGCCGCCGAAGGGTAAGGAACACTCGGCCCCTCTTTGTAGTGGACAGAATGCCATGATGTTCATGAGCTAGGTGCTTTTTCTCTGGTGCTCTTTAAGGTGGAGTGAGCTCCTTTACACCATTTTCCAGTTAGGTCTGCATGTTGCAAAGCCTCTTAGTTGGCAGCAAGTCTGTAACTTCTATTTCAGCTGTTTGTGCCTTGACTTTTACTTATTTTTTGTTAATCCTCACCCGAGGATATTTTTTCCATTGATTTTTAGGGAGAGTAGAAGAGAGAGGGAAAGACAGAAACATCGATGTGAGAGAAACACATGGACTGGTTGCCTCCTACACTCACCCTGACCAGGGCCCGGGCCAGGGAGGAGTCTGCAACCAAGGTACGTGCCCTTGACCAGAATTGAACCCTGGACCCTTTGGTCCACAGGCTGACGGTCTATCCATTGAGCCAAACCGGCGAGGGCTGCACCTTGACTTTTAAAAAAGATTTTTGTAGTTTTTTCTTGGCTGAAAATATGCTAATAAAAACTACCATTGATTGAACTCTCATTATGGCTGGCATTGTACTGAGAGGTTTACCCGTATCATCTCACGTAATCCTCACAGCCCCTTGTGAGGGCATTTTCATTGATATTTCCATTTCATACCTGAGGAAACTTGAGACATAGAGTACTTAAGTAGCCTGCCTTAGGTCACACAGCCCAGGCAGGGATTCAGACCCGTTGGCCAGTAAGCCACCGGAGAAGGGTGCATCTCAGCATAGGCTAAGAGATTTCCTTTAGGGAGAAGCCCCCAAAGGTGAGTGTATGTTTATCCTTCCTTCTATCTCCACTTCCAAGTACCTTTTTATGAATATTCATTAGGTCTGTGTTTCTTACCACTTTACCTCCAATTCCTTCTTGGGGGAAGAAATCAATTACCCATTTCTGTTCTTAAGAGCAGCATGCAGAAATGCCATTTGACTTTGTGCGCATTTTTATGACATACTCTTACATCCCACGGTTTGCCGTCGTGGGAGGGCTACATTTGAAACCTGCAAGGCTGTCTTGGCTGCTCTGTTGATAGTGTGTATTTTCCAGTTAACTGTATCTCATCATCAGGCTGGGGTGGGGCAGATTCCATGCTGGGGTGGAATTTAAGCATCTGTTGGGGGAAAATGGCCCATACTTTGGCATGTGGCAGTAGAGATTTGTACACACGCTCTGGTTACTGTCTGTGGAAGTGGTCACAGAGAGGGATGTTGTGTAGGAGTTTACTGGGCAGAAAAGAGGAGGCTAGGCGGAGAGGACTGCGTGCAGTCGTGTAGGCATAAAAGTATGGTGCCTTTGAGTAACAAAGTAGCTAAAAGCTCACACACAGGGTTCATGTGAATGAAGGAAAAGGGAGAAGACCAGAAATGAGGCTTGGCTTTTAATCTGTAGAGAGTAGGGAGCCATTAAAATATTTGAGTGAGGTGCAAAATGATCTGATTTGTGTCCTAGGAAGACCACTTTGAGGGAGATGATATGATGAGGGGTTGGAGTTGAGAGGTAGTTAAAAGGCAGAATTGCTATTATCAGCTGGATTTCACACCTGGATTAAGGAAGACAAGTCATAAATGGCAGATTTTGTTCTGGCTTGGAAGGATGAATAGGTGTGATGCCCCTGAGACACAGGAGAAGCAGCAGCCTTGGGAGGTGAAACAAGAAATGGGTTGGTTTGGAGCCTGGAGCATGTATGGTGGTGTAGGCTTTAGGTGGCCTTTCAGAGGGTGGGTGGAGCTGGAGTTGATGATCAGAGATTCCTTGGGAAAACAGGCTGAGACTGACTGGACTCCAGAGATCACTAGTTTTAAAGGGGCAGGCCAGCAGAAAGGACCTCAGAGAGGCATGTCAGGAGAAAAGAGATTTGTGTGGCAGTGGCTGGGGAGGAGAGATTTTAAGGCGAGGGGAGTCAGCACCCAGTATCAGACTTGGCAGGGAAAAGCCAAGAAGAATGAAAAGAGGCCTTTATTATGAGCCTTCATTGTATCATTCTTGATAGTTAAGTAGCTACAAACGGTTATTAAATAAAGTAAAGAGTTGGTGTTTGTAAATGAAGATCTCATATAAAATAGTTGGCACTGAGGCCACTGGCCTCTAAAAGAGCCTTTTATACCAGTGAGCTTCAGTTCACCCACCCTCTGTGGGAACAGCAGGAGTTAGTACACAGTGATGACCCAAAGGTTCCTTCTAATCCCAAGAGCCTGCGACTCTGTGGCCTCTTTAAATTTGAGGGAAGAGGAGGAAAATCCCTGGTTTTCAGGGTACTGGAGAGATTCCTGAAGCTGTTACAATAGTAGACAGCAGGGCTGGGCTGCGTTTCTTTCTTTAAAAAAAAAAAAAATATATATATTTTATTGATTTTTTTTTACAGAGAGGAAGGGAAAGGGATAGAGAGTTAGAAACATCAATGAGAGAGAAACATCGATCAGCTGCCTCCAGCACACCCCCCACTGGGGATGTGCCCGCAACCAAGGTACATGCCCTTGACCGGAATCGAAGCTGGGACCTTTCAGTCCGCAGGCCGACGCTCTATCCACTGAGCCAAACCGGTTTCGGCATGGGCTGCGTTTCTGAGAGGGATGTACACTTAGGTCAGCCGGTCTGAATCTTCTAAGCATGACCTCCTCTCTAAAGTCTGACATGGGTGTCTGGGTTGGGCCATGTGTGGACCAGACATCCCCAGTAAAACTGTGGTTGGGTGGCTATGGGGCAGGTATTCTTACAATATGAAAATTCTCACTGACTTCAGTGGGGACTGGATAGATTGACCCATTGCATTCTTGCCACAGATTCTATGGAAGTGAAACCCATCATGACCAGAAAGTTGCGGAGGCGACCAAATGACCCTGTCCCCATTCCAGACAAGAGGAGAAAACCTGCTCCTGATATCCATTTTCATCAGGCCTTGATCACTTTTCCCTGTTTAAGACCATCGAATCCTTTGCTTATCCATTTGGTAGAATACACTTGGCTCTTGTCCTGCAGAAAAGAGTCATACTGTATGTGATTGGAAAAGGTTTGGCCATTTTATGATCAGAGTCCTCAATTGCTACTGCAATTAGGATTTATAGAGAGAGTTATTTGGAAAGGTACTTTGTGTTGGAAGTTCAACCCAGTTTTAATACTTGGAGATTCAGGGGCAACTGAAAATTTCAAGTGCATTAATTTTTTTTTACCGGTAAAATGAGGACAGTGATAGCTGGCTTTTCTGCTTCAGTTATCTGTATCCCTGGATTGCAAACTTGTTAAATTAAAGCAAGTGAGATTTCAGTCAGTCATAAGGAAGCCCCTTTAGTCATAAAAATGGGAACGGGAAGAGGACATGTGGGGGAAGTATTGTTTCCATCCTCTTGAGGATCTAATAAATAGCCTTTTGCACTAAAATGGTTCAGCTATTTGTCTGCCATCAGGAAAGGGCATAACTGCAGGTTCCTTTCTCTTTACAACTGAGAATGTAAGTTGCGAGGGAAGAGTAACCCCAAGTATGTATGTGAAGTCTTCAGATCTTTGGAACAAAAGCACTTTGTAAGTTCAGGATGAAGTTCTTCTCTTGTGTGCTGTGCGCACTATTATTGTAGTTACCTGTTGACGCTCATTCCACCTTTGCATCACTGAAGTTTGTAAGATGGGGGGTATGAATTCTTCTGTATACCTGGTGCCATGACATTTAGTAGGAGAATCAAAAATTTCCAAGAGACGAACTATCATTATAAAAATGTCATGTTACATAATCACACTTTGTAAACTAAAATACTGGCTCCATTTTGTTGAATTCTGTTTGCTTGGAAACCGTGCTTTTCAGACACATTTCTTTAACTCTCAACACCCCAGCTAAACTACTTGTTAACGGATGAACAGATCATGGAGGATCTGAGAACGTTAAATAAGGTACAGTTTTGATTTATTTGATTTATTTGAAATCTCAGGGTTGAAATGATTTTCAGCTTTACTTTGTTCATGTGTTACTTGTTAAATCAATTTGATACCTTTGACACTGTAAGTTGCATCTGAAGTGATTTTTCTCTAAGACTTTTTGTTGTTCTTTCTACAGCTTAAGTCACCCAAGAGACCAGGTAAGTGCATGACATTATTGGCATTTGTGCAGTTTTTTATCATGTTTTTGGAGAAGCATGCGAATACCTGTCAGGGAATTGTTGCCATTTTCAAAAATAAAGTGTTCATCATTTGTCTAAATGGGGTGGGGGGGGGTGTGCGGTGATTTCTTTTATAAAACTGGCACTGACATTTAGTAAGGGAATCATGAAAGCTGAGGGGAACCTTAAGGGCACCCTCTCTTGATTTTTTTTTTTAACCCTGCTATGTTCAAGTTATGTTTGTCTTTTCCTTTAAATTTATTGTAAAAGAGACATTTGATTGGTTGGCTGGTAACGGTTTTCTTTCTGTGTGGGCATCGGCTATAATATTTAAGTACACATCCCTTCTGAAAATGAAACCAGAAGGGTATGTCAGTATTACTCGCTTTGTGGAGTTAAGCACTAGCCACTGCTGTTGCAGTGCTTTTCAGGAACCGGCTCTGGTCAGGAACTCGCAAGCTGCCCCCTGTCCCAGTGTTCATGGTGGTTCCTTCTAGAGCAGCACTGGAGAGTCAATGCTGGGCTGTTAGAGGGAACTCTGAACTGGCAAGGCTTTTGTTTTAAGTACTGTGATTACTCACACATATCCCTCTACTCACCATATCTTGGGGAAGAAAACAAGAGTCTTCTTTTTTTGTTTTTAAGTAATTTCCTCCTGAGGTCCACAGAGAGGGTCTGAAGGCATGATGGGGAAAGGGGTTCTTTGAGTAAGTGTGTGAATTTAGTTCATTTAAACCCACCGTAGTTACTAGCATGTCTTAGCTTGACTTGCTCCACCTAGTAATAAGTATTTCTAGAAATTATTTCATTTTTTGTAAGTTTAAAAAGATTTATCTAATTTTTGCCCTTTGGGCTTCAGGTGGGTCACTGGGATTTTAGTTCTACTCTAAGTGACCTTGGGCAAATCCCTTAGCCTGCCTGAGCCTCAGGTTTCTCCTCTGTTCAGTGAGGTTAATCTTCTCCTTGCTTACCTCACAGGTTTGCTTTGAGGATCATAAGATGTACTATACAAGAATTTTATTGGATTCCCATTTATTACAACTGTAAGGACTTGATGATTATGATTATTAGTACCTTTTAATAGCATTTCAATTAAAGCATGTTAGCTGGCGGACTCACATGTTTGTTACATGCTTAGTCATTGAAATATTTCGTTGGTTCCTCCAGCATCCCCCTCTTCTCCCGAACACTTGCCTGCCACACCAGCTGAGTCTCCAGCCCAGAGATTTGAAGCCCGGATAGAAGATGGCAAATTGTACTATGATAAAAGATGGTAGGTATGTTGTAGAAAAACACAGATTACTCATAAGAATCTCAGAAGAACCATTTGGAAAGAGAGCTGGGCCTATCTACAGTTGTTGTTTTAGAGCATGGCTGCTGCTTAACTTACGTAGTACTAAATGTGGAATAACATTTAAACGTGTATCAGGAATCATTTGGTTGATGCTACTTGTTAGATCTTTGAAGGCTGTGTTTTTCCAGAACGTGTTGTTCTGATGGTGGCCCTCCTTTCTCCATGCTGCTGCTAGTACACAAGAATTTGCAGCCTTCCATCTCCTGTGATGTCCCTGTAGACTGGGTTTATGCTGATGCACAAATAAATAACCTCTGTAACATTCTGAGATGTTAGCAGAGGTTATTTATTTGGTGAGGGCCCCTTTCGCCTGTGTCATCCTGCTGCATGAGTGTTCTAGGAAACATTCTTAGGGTAATTGTGTCCTAAAACATTGCTAGTTTAGATTGAAGACTGGTGGAAATCTTCACACCACCAGTATTTCCATTGGGAATAAAAAGGCAAAATAATATGAAAGAACCCCAAAAGTTCATACATTTACTCATTCAGCAAACATTTACTATCTGCTCTGTAACTAGGCATTCTGCTAGATATTAAGTCACCCTGGATTCTACCACCTTTTCACAGCTCTTTTAATTCTGATATATTCCTTTATTCATTGTCTATGTGTGGCATACTTTTAGTTTATTAAGTCACTGGAGGCCCAGTGAATGAAATTCGTGCATTTGGGAGGGTGGTCCCTCACCCCAGCCTGCCCCTTCTCCCAGTCCGGGAGCTCTCGGGGGATGTCTGACTGATGGCTTAGGCCTGCTCCTAAGCTGGCAGTTGGACATCTTTAGTGCTGCCGCAGAGGTGGGAGAGGCTCCCGCCATGGCCACTGTGGTCACCAGCCATGAGCCCGGAATCTGGCTGAGCGGCACTCCCCCTGTGGGAGCGCACTGACCACCAGGGGGCAGCTCCTGTGTTGAGCGTATGCCCCCGGTGGTCAGTGAGCATCATAGTGGCCGGTTGTTCTGCTGTTCGGTCGATTTGCATATTAGCCTTTTATTATATAGGATGCTAGACACATTTGCATTCTCCTGCCTTTCTGCTTGGTTATATGCAGGATGTTTTCCTGGGTTATAGTATGCTCTATTTATAATATCTCTATATAATGACCTTTTGAAATTCAATATATTTATTTAATGGAACGTTCCAAAATTTGCGTAATGGCTACTTAGAATTTTTTTAGCTTTCTTAAAGAAAAAAACCCAACATTGTGTTAGTTACCTTAATAATACTGTACTCCTGAACTTGGCAGAAATGCTTAGTGATCTGGTCATGCCTGAAATAAATAAGTTCCGCTTATTAGTTATAGTGGGTTAATTACCCAGTGGATGATGAAGGCTTGCTCTATCTGTAAGCCTGATCTTAGTGTCTCCTGCCCTTCACATTTGGCTATTCTTTGGCAATCTTGTATCTTCTTAATATTGATTACCAGACCATACCACCACTAGGTGGCAGGCCCTAACAGTTCAACACACTGGAGGCAAAATACGATGAAAAATGTTTCAAATAATGAAAACCAAATAACCTTTAAAGATCTAGCCCACACATAAGAAACATCTTCAAAAATGATGAGGTTTATCACTAACATTTTTATGGATCTGTGAGTCCTAAAGCCATATGATCTTTCAAATAATGTTCATTTTATAATTGTGTTGCTTCAGATCTGCCTCTTTCTAAGGCTTAATCCTTTGACTTTATGAGACAAGTCTTAAGGGTAAAAATGCTGTAAAATAAAATTCTTGTTTTTATAAAGAAAGGACCTACACTGACTGGTGTTTCATGATGTGAAGAGTGGTCATGTTTGCTGTGTTAGAACTCCTAAGCATTTTGAAGGAATTTCAGTCTTTCTCATAATGGCGCCAGAAAATTTTAAAATAAACTCTTTGGGAGCATTTTACTTTTTCAGTGAATGTAAAGCTGCTTTTATTCTACTGTTAAATATTGAGACTTGTTTTCTTTTGTATTCTGTGTGTTTCTCTTATTTGGCCTTGGCAGTCAAAGTTCAAACACATTTGCTTCAGTAGGTCCCTGCCTTCTGTATTTGGAAGGCGTTCATGGGAGTCCTGGCCGCCACGTTTACCAGTACAGAACCGGCTTCTCATATCTCACCGGGCTCTGCTGTTTGCCTTTTGTGTCCCTGTCAGTTGGAGGCTGCCATTTTTCTTTTTTCAGCATCATGGCCTGTGGCTGAGAGGTCAGCTGAATCACTTTATGTTCTTTCCAATGGTGTGGAGTATTTTGGCGAAAGTACCTCTGGCAAAACATGTTTCATTGAGTTTTAAATGACTTCAGCAAAATGAGTGTGATTTGGGCTTCCCATCTTGGCAAGAACACTTATCAAGCTACATTTCGTTTTGAAAGATAAGCATCTTCCCTTTGCCTTGGTTTTATACATACTGCGTTTAAGGCATTTTATATCCTGCTATAAGTTTTCCTCACATTTTGATTTGGACTAATGACCCTTCTTAGGAAGTACTGTGAAAGTAGCTGATACTTTAAAATAACTAACTGCTGGTGCTGGCAGACTGTTGATTCTCTCCTCACATTAAATCTGGGGCTGCTAATGTGAATCAGAAATGAAGCCACCCACTCGATTGAGTGGATTTAACCCTAGCTTTCAGCTGACACAAAACACTGTTAAAACAGTGAATGTTTCCAACTAGAATTGGGGCTCCTGGAGGTACTGTAGCTGTGACATGGTCTTTTCTTTTGAAGTGAAACCTTAATGTGAGGATTCCCAGTAGGATACAAAGTTAAATTCTACCCCCTCCCTGCCCCACTTTTTGACCCACCTTTCTAAAGAAATTGCTTTCTTCCATAATAGTAGTGGTGATTCTAGTTCATTGGGTTTAACAGTAGTGGCAAAGCTTTAAGAGCTTAATTGCAGGGATTCCCAGGTCAGAATTTCCATTAGTAATAAAGTTAGCTTGACATTTGGGGCTTGTCCTCTGAGGCTATTTAAGTTATTTTTTTCAGCAGAGATGAGTTGTAGCTTGTAAAATGGGTTAATTGGCAAAAAAAAGTGATAATGTACATTTTTACTACTGTAGCTCTATTGATGTTACTTTTGAACATTTTTTATGTCTAACTATATTTTGAATTTCTTCCTGCTCTTTTATTAGTCTTTAGAAATTGGAAGTAAATTTGTATTTTAAGGTTGTCATGTACTTTTAGCTTCATCTTTAAAATACCCCACCCCCTGCATGAGCACTTTATTTTTTCATAGAATTCAGATGTTTTAATAGATTTGATATCCAGGGGTAATGGTTCCCCAAGGCCCGTGGTCGCAAGCCACATGCGGCTCTTTGGCCCCTTGAGTGTGGCTCTTCCACTAAATACCTCGGCCTGGGCAAGTCTATTTAGAAGAAGTGGCGTTAGAAGAAGTTTAAGTTTAAAAGTTTGGCTCTCAAAAGAAATTTCAATCGTACTGTGGATATTTGGCTCTGTTGACTAATGAGTTTGCCGACCACTGCCCAAGGCCATTATGATGTGGCACATAAGTATCTTCTGAAGGTCCCAGAAACTCTGTTTCAGGGAATTAATTGGGTTGGAAGTGGGCTGGCCAGTTCTCCAGGAGCAAATAGTGACCAATGATGGACATTCAAGCCACCACCATGTATTTGGTGATTCCAGAGCAGGCACACTAGGGAGGTGGCCAGATACTTAACTCCCAGACCATATCTCAGGGCTAAGAGACTGGATTGCATTGTTTACTCCTGATGTTCACTTTTAAGCCAGTCAGGTGTGTTGGGGTTTGGCCTCTGAGCACATCTCAGGAGAATTGTTTGAATAGTCTCCCCGAGTTAATGTGTCTTTAACAGACATTAGGATAAAAGTTGTGACATTAAATTTTCTTTTTACCCCATCTTTCTTATTTGGGTATTGTCCAGTACCATGACTTAAGAAAATATTACTTACTTTTTAATATAAGTAATGCCTGTTTATTTTTGAAAAAAGAAAACTGTGCAATTAAAGGAATACCATTCTTAGTTTAAATTTTATGATTTTTATAAAATTTTAATACACATTTTAATATATAAATTAACCAGTTTTTTCTGAGTGTATGATACACATGTAATATGCATATGTTTTGTTACAAACACAGGAACATATGGACATAGTTATTTTCCTCTGTTTAGCAGTATATTGAGCATGTTTCCACACTAGTAATATACTTCTGCACCACATCCATGACCTTCCTTTATTAAAGTATTTAGAAAGTAGTATCAGAATGACTTGAGGCTAGTTGCCTATTATCTTGTGTTTTTAACTCTAATAAATCACAGTCCCTATAGAATAGCTGTGAATATTCTCCCCTCTATATTTTTATTCTAACCATTTGTACAGGGCAGTTGGATTAGATGGGTGAGGGAAACTTTAGTTTGAGTTTCCTCATGCACTGTGCAAGTCGAACCTTGCAATATTACGTATTCAGCATAATGAAGGTCCCTAACCCTGTTTACCAATTAATCTCTGGCCAAAAGCCACTTTGAAGCTGGATCTAAACCACTCTTACTGTTCTAATTGCATTTAGGATTCAATTTCTTTTAGCAGTGTTTTCAGGAAGTCAGTTGACTTGGAAACCTGAGTTTTCAGCTCCTAAGTAGCAGGTTAAAGAGTGCTTAGAGCCTAGACTGGAAAAAACTGATTGTGGAAGTGAAGTACATGCTTTACTGTAATGTCTTAGCAGTAGATTACTTTATTATGCCAGCAAAATAGTCTGCTTTCTTCTCTTACGGAAATAATGATAAGAAGCAGTGCTTTGTTGGGAGATGCATTTTGGTTTTGGTGGAACTTACTTGAGTTAGTGGGTCTGTTAAGCCAGATCTATGTGGCCAGAATGAAACAACGGTGATGTTCTTGACTGAACAGGGACTGGCCCAGGCCAGGGCTGCCAGTAGCAGTTTAGCTGCTTTTGTAATCCAGCAGCTGCTCCTTCATCCTGTGGCAGCTGCTGTTGTCCCATTTGGGCTTTTTCCCTGGCTTCCTCATTTTCATCCTCGGCCTTGTCCCTGCAGTTGTAGAAGTCGAAGGTGGTCCTTCACTGTAGTCCAGGGGACTAGATATAGAGGCTGAAAGGGGAGTGACTGTCATGTCTGCTACATTCAAAGCAACTGTCCTGACTGACCAGGCCATGTTAGATACTCTGGTGCACATCACCTAGTGACTGCTGGTCAGTGTTGATTATTTAATCTCCTTTGCTGCCATTGTATTTGAAGTTCCATGGCAGCAGGGACCTTGTTGCCTTCTTCACTGTCTGCCTCCAACCTCCAACATAGAGTACACAGTGAGTGATTAATGAGTGTTTGTTGAATGAGTGACCAAAGTAAAGGCTGGATTTGGCCTTCCTTCTTGTTGATGATTTATTTGGACAAATACAAAATAACAGACCAGTTTTTCAAGCCCTTCTATAGTTTTATCTACCCAGCCTTTAATGTTTTGGGGTGAAACCAAGTTTGAAAAATTATAATTTACTTTTTGAACTGTGTCATATAGTCCAAATAAAAAAGTAAATATAGCTCGGCATGGGGCATGGCTCAGTGGTTGAGCGTCAACCTATGAAACAGGTCACGGTTTGATTCCTGGTCAGGGCACATGCCCAGTGTGGGGCATGCAGGAGTCAACAGATCAATGATTCTCTCTCATCATTAATGCTTCTATCTCTCCCTCTCCCTTCCTCTCTGAAATCAATAAAAAAATATATTAAAAAAACAACAAATATAGAGTTAATTTCCTACCCCTTTTCTTGCCCTCCCTTTCCCTGACTGCAAAGGGACCAAGGAATAGAAGTTAAGTTTAGAAGATTAGGAGGTCATCATCTAATCTAACCCAAGGGTGGAAGCCTTGAAATTAAACCTGAAATCCAGACTCTTCCTCAAATATCAATTAAGTCTCCTTTAATTACATTTTTATTCTGGTGATATTTCCTTCCTTTCTTCCTTAAAATATCTGTGCCTTTAACAGTACTGTATTTTATACCTAAAAATTTTCAAGTGGGTAGATCTTATATTGAGTGTTGTTACCACAAAAACGCCCACAAAAACAATCATAATAAAGAGGGCAGGATGAAGCTTTGGGAGGTGATATATACATGGGTGGGCAAATGCAGGTTAATAGTAATAAATAATAATACAAAATAAACCGGGTTTTGTGTACTCTCAGCTGTAAACCGACTTTTGTCCACCCCTGTATGTCTGTGGCCTTGATGGTGATATGATTTCTCGGGTGTATACTTATACCCAAACTCATAAGTTATGTACAGCACTTTATATTTCAGTCATACTTCAATAAAGTGGTTAAAGGTAAACTTGTGTCCATTTTTGGCAGGTACCACAAGAGCCAAGCCATCTATCTGGAGTCAAAGGACAACCAGAAACTGAGCTGTGTGATCAGCTCTGTCGGAGCCAATGAGGTAGGGACCAAACTCCCTCACCCTTTAGGAAAGCAAAAGGTGACAACCTGCAGGGGGAGGGCCACTGAGAAAGTACAGTGGAATCATGTGTTATATGTGGGTTAGAGTCTAATTCAGCGCTTTCAGGCGGAAACTACATGTAGGCAAAATCACTCTTGAAGGTTCCTTACTTTGCTTGACTGCAGTATATGCGGATAGTGTATTCCTTGTGGTATCTGTGAACTACCTGTAAAGTAATTGAGTTGGGAACCACTTGTTAGACAACAGGAATGAACAAAAGGCAAGTCTGTGTGATTTCTGTGCTTTCAAATCCTGCTGCTTTTTAAGGTAACCATCCACTGAGAATGGAACCTGACTGTGGAGCATACTCCATCTATGTCTGTTCTTTCTCTAGAACGTTTATGTGTATTGATAGATTGGTTTCGTGCTGTGAAGTTGCATCGAGACATCTGGCACAGGGTCTGGCACACAGTAAGTGCTCAATAAATGGATGTTGGTCTGATCTGACCCACACACTACTCCTTGCCTGCTGTTATTCCAATCTGACATGTCCTGTTGTGCCTCTGAACAGTGAGCTTCCAGGCTCGTGCCAATTAGGTGTTGGTTTCCCCCCGTCACCGCTGTAGGATGGGGACTGGTTGAAAAGTTATCTCAGAGGGTTATGCTCAAGGATGATATGACTGGCCTGTGAGTTCTCCGAATGGCCCTTCATTAGGGGGGTGTCAGCAATGTGTAACCTGTATTAGTAGTAGTTAAAAAAAGTTTTAAACTTTAATAGCTGATTGGCTCGATCTTTTATCAGTCCACAAATGTCTGCAGCAAAATTGATTTTTATGTGTCTGCCCTCTGTAACTTTTGTACCAATGCACAGCAAATCTAATGAAACTGGATTATGAAATAACTTAAGCCTCTTCTATTCTCCCAGCTTCCTGAATTGAAAATGCCCTTAAATGTGACTAGTTTGCATAATGATTGTTTACTTAGAAGTTAGGGAGAGCCTTCCGGATAAATGAATGTCATTCTTCTCTGGGTTCAGGATCTGTTTCACTTCAAGCCAAGTCAAAACCAGAACAGGCAATCTAATAGACAACACCTGCTGCTCAGCAAGTGTTGTCATTTCACATCGGAGTTTTGCACATGGCCGTGTGCACTGCTGGACCTAGCGTGTGGTCTCCTAGTACCTAAACCTAACTTCAGATGTAGTGCACTGTTCTCTCTGACTCTTCAAGATTTTTCAGGAAAATAGAAATGCAAGTTAGATTTTTCTGTCTCTGTGTTTAAGATTGTCACTCTTTGACATAATAGAGTGTCAATGAGGTCTGACAAGGAAACAGTGACAATAAGACATGTCTCCTGGAGGGGAGACGCCTCGGTGCATCAGAGGCACGCAACTCTGGGAACAGGAAAATATTTCTCACTTCTTGGAAGTATTCCAGCTCATGTTTCAGGTCACATCCTAAGTGGCAGTGGAGCTACTTGGCCTTTGCATGACTTTACTTTGTACAGATTTGGTGGGCGCATCTGAACATGTTGGTGCCTTCCCAGTTCAGCCCTCCTCGGGGTCAGTTCTTAGTTGAAAATGGTTCCTTAGAGATTCAGATTCATGCAAGGCCTTTAACTTTAAAGTTCAGCACACTGGTTTAGAAATAAGTCTGTTGCTAAATAATCACAGGAAAGAAACAGAGGAAACTGAGAATAAACTTTTTAAAACCTGAAAACTAAGCAGGGGAGGGAGACTATATATCCGTAAACTTGTACTTGTATATATGTGATGCGGATTAAAAAAAAATAATAATGCTTTTGGCTCCATCTAATTGCATGTTAATTAAACACACAAGAGAACTGATGAAAAGAGTCAGGGGCTGGGTTAGTGGAGAAGAGCAAGGGCTTTGATGTCAGATGCCAGGGTTCACATAGGAGACATGACTTAGCCTTGCTGTTCTATAAAAGGGGGGCGATGCTAGTACTTAGCTTCGTGGGGGGAGAGGGGGAGTGTCTGAGGTGGAGGAGGCGCAACTTGACCACCAGCAGTGTCTGGCCCACAGTAGCTCCTTGTTCAGGTGTGTCAGTTCTCCTTCCTTCCTTATTGAGTGCACTTGTCAGCTCGGGCAGTCCCCTGCTGCAGGGTTCATTCTCAGTTCTACAGAAGAATGTGTCTGCCTGTGAAACACAAAACATGCTATTTCCTCTGTGGGAAAACGATAAGGTCTGGAGGGAAGGACTGTCACAATATTTCCTAATTTGATTGAAAGTGATGATTCTGTGTATCTTGAATGTTGATTAACTTTGTAGTCAAACCAAATCAAAAAGAGCCCTTAAGATCAAAGCCAAATGGAACGCAGTATCATTGTGCTTTCCATTTTCTTTCTTTTTTTAAAAAATATTTTTTTATTGATTTCAGAGAGAGGGAGAGAAAGAGAGAGAAACATCACTGATGAGTGAGAACCATCGATCGGCTACCTCCTGTACACCTCCTACTGGGGATCATGTACCCTGGACTGGAATCGAACCCGGGACCCTTCAATCCACAGGCTGACGCTGGGTCCACTGAGTATAGGGCTCCATTTTCTTAAAGGTGTAAGAGAGATGGCTGGGAGAAATGAGTTCAAGGTTGATGCCAACTGTCTACACTAGAGGCGTGCCTTTAGGAGGGCCAAAGGTCATGGAGGTGCTTTCGAAGTCCTTGCAAATTGACAGGAAGAGGTTGCCAGTTTTCTGCCCACACCTAATTTATGCAAATATTTTTATGCTCTGGAAGACTTCTCATTCTTAGCCTCTCTCTTTCCTTCTCTGCAGATCTGGGTGAGAAAGACCAGTGACAGCACCAAGATGAGGATTTACTTGGGCCAGCTTCAGCGTGGGCTCTTTGTGATCCGCCGGAGGTCAGCGGCTTGACTTTCTACAGTGCGCTACTTCCCTTGACCCTTTTTCTGAAGTGCTTTTTGGTTTTCTTTTGTTTTCTTTTTAATAGAGAGTTTTTAACTTGGGAATTGCTCCTTGGCCTTGGACTATGGAAAACACTGTTGTGGATTCTGCAAGGCACTTTCGTGGCCAGTCGCTCCCATCTCTGTTTCATTCTTTACTTCCTCGACTTCTTCCCGTCACCAGTCACATAAGACGATTTTACTTTCAGGCATATTGGAAATTTAACTTACTTGTTTATTTTTTTGGCTTTGTGGTTTCCCCCCCGCAAAGCTTCCTTTGAGTTTAAAGGGACATTTTTTTATTTTATTGATTATCTTTACGTCTTTCTACCATGAAGAGGAGCAGGAAGGGATACACTCAACAATGGATTTTCATGTTTTGAATCTGATTAGTGGATCATGTATCTATTTCCCTTGTCGAGCCTAATTCAGTGTTTCCCCAGAAGCTTGGGGCAGAGGTCCTAGCAGAAGGAGATTAATTCTGCTGGCTCTCAGCCTTCTCAGAGAAATAAATGCCTTGTGGAACATCTGGCATATGCCATCCACTCCACTGGCTGAACGACAGAAAAATTTGCCTGAGGGACTATGTGCACTGAAGTAATTGGGGCTGGGGGGAGGGGACATTTCATATTCATAATGTGCTGAAGATACCATATTTTAAATGTTATTTAATGCACAAGTGGTTTATTTACACACAGTCGTTCTAGCTTGAGCTGGAAACAAGAAGTGGTCATTTCAGATAGTTTCATTTGCAATTAATTTTCCCTGCGCCCAGTAGGTGAATAGACCTGCCACAGGCTGATTATCTGGGTTATCTATTAAAGTGTGGGAGGGAGATTGATGAATGAGAGTCTGCAGTTATCAAAAGACTCTCACTCATAATTCAATTGCACTCTTGTCACTGATCCCATTATTGTACATTGGTCATTCCAAACCCATGGAACCTTGTTGTCGGCACTCGCAGCCTCCTGGAGATCTGGCCCAGGAGGTCTGGCCCAGGTTGAGGACAGAAGGCTGTGCTCTGGCTGCCACTAAACCCACTCTTCCTAATGAATTCTGATTCATTAGGAAGAATCACTCCTTGCTCCCTTTTCCTCATTCCTACAACGAGAGAAATGACTTGTTGGGTTATGGGGTTTTTTATATTCTAGTTGCCACCTTATGATGTTTACCAAGTTTTGGGGGTTAGAGCACGTGTTAGCATCTCGGTGGGCAATTAGTAGACTTGACATGTCCTAGGAAACCTTTGTACATAGCTCCCTTGGTCTCAAGTGATTCCCTTCGTGTTGTCTCTCGATGTACACACCCCAACACAAGTCGCAAGTCATGGGGCTGTGATGACAGGTAAATCACCTCCAAAGTCCTGCCTTCGACAGAGACCAAACCTTACTGACTGAGTAAAGACTTGTACAGATATATTTTTGTTTTAATTTATAATCTATTTTTTTCGTTTTTTATTCTGGTGATGGAGTTTCATTTAAAAACAGGATAAAGAGTGCTGTTCATCAAAAGTTGCCTGGGCCTTTTGTGTTCGTTCTCTGCCACCAGGACCTCCCATTATTAGGATGTTGACTTCAGTGAACCAAGTCCCCAGTAAAGAGGGGCTTCACGGTTTGTTTCTTCTTGGCGGCCTTGGCTGTTTGGGGTTTCTCTCTCGCCTGAATTGTCATTGTGGTGTGTGTAACATGCCATAATAGCAGGTACTGGTTGTCATCTAGTGCCCTGAGATGGAAATTATTTAGATATATTTAGTATGTGTTGCCATCAAAAAGTTTTTTTGTTTGTTTTAATGATTGTATTAATTTGTCTTCCTAACAGTACACCACAATTTGATTTTTTGGGGAAAGGATTGTATTGATAACTGTTGGGGATTCAGCATTGAGCAGCAAGTTGCCTTTTTCCCTGCCTTGCCTGGTGGCACCTTTGTGCTTTTGTGAAGTAACTATTTGAAGACCAGGATGTGGATGCTTTGGCCTTTTCTCTTCTGTAAATTTGAGGGTGTTGAGGCCATGGGGAGGCATGGTCTCGGCCCCATCACTGCCTTTTGCCTCTCAGTGTTCTCACAACTCTTAAAATCATGATCCTAGTGAAAATGAAGGAAAATGTGATTTAGACGTGACATACAGCACAGTAAAGTATGTTCCTAATCCCAGAAGATTTATTAGTTTTTTATTTAGTTACTCCATAGATGAAAAATCAGCATTTCAACCTCTCGGATGCCCCTGCAGTGACCAGGAGTGCAAGAGCCCACTCATTAGGAGATGGGGGAGCTTTTGTGATGGGGAAATGAATGAGAGGGGAACACAGACTTTGTGACTCCTATAATAAGAGGGGGCTGGCTTTTAGCCCAGCTGGCCATTCTTATTCTAAAAGTTTGTCTCTCACTAGACCCAGGGCACAGTTGAGTTCCCAAATTCAACTGTTTTCTGCAAGTGATACTTTGATAAAGGTTGGTCCAGACACTTCTGATCAAGAACCTGTATGTGTGTGTTTCTGATGAAGAACTTGGATATGTGTAATTCTGATCAAGAACCTGTTCATACATGTGTTCGGCTCCAGGCATCTGCCTCAAGTACACAGTGTTTGCTATCCACGTGTCCTAGTATTTATTTTACCTCCTTTTGGGGGTTTTGTATATTTCTCCAACTCCTTCTCTCCCTAAGCCAGTGTCCTCTTGAACAGTTTCCGTATTTTGGTAGCCATACCAAAACCAGGATATTTTAATTTGTTTGGATACCAGTATTTGCGGATGTCTAACTACCTAACATAACTTAGTTTTTTAAAAAACTTCTAACTGGGGCCAGTGTAAGATCCCAGAGGCTGATCTGCAAATCAGGCTACTTATATACTTGTGTGGGGGACCCTGTGCTCAGCATTGGGTGGCTTTTTTAAGAGAAATGGGGGAGGGTTGTTTGCAATTTTTTTAAATCTAACTTGGGGGGGAAATCCTATTTTTTACAATATTGTTCTTTTGTTTTTCTATTAACATTTTCCTTTAGCCTTGAATTTTACTAAATTTCCTCCTGATTTAAAAATCTTGTTTCTAAGCTGGGAATTTGAAATATTGGTACTTATTTAATGTTACACCAATTTTTCCAAAGAGTTCAAACCACTTTATTACCAGAACATGGTAAAAAAAATTTGCAGCCATTTCAAGCAGCTGGTGGGCTTTTTATAAAATAACACCATTACCTGGTACCATTATATGTTCTGAGAGGTGAATGTAAAAATGTAAAAAGTATAGGCTTTTTTTTTTAAATAACAATAAACTTTCAAAGAAAAAACCAGCATGTGGTCTGTGTTATATCCATTGACTTTTGATAAATGATTGAAATTGGGGAGAGAAGAGGGGTGAACTAGACATTTGCTTGTTATAAAGAGTAAGACAAGGAATGATGTCAAAGACTAACTCTCAGCTGTATAAAGAGCAGTTTAGGGGTGTTGACCCATAAATGAAGTGTACTCTCTCCTTGTTGGAGAGGATAAAAAATCTGATTAAAAATTCAATAAATAAAATTAACCTCAGATAGGTAACCTTGCATTCCCAATTACTGTGTACGAATGTGAAATTTGGACAGTGAAGAAGGCTGACAGGAAAAAACTGGATCCGTTTGAAATAAGGTGTTGGAGGAGGGCTCTCTGATACCTGGACCACCAGAAAGATGAGTAAGTGCGTCCTAGAGCCAATTAAGCCTGAAACATCGCTGGAGGCAAAAAGAAAAAATTGAAGCTGTCCTGCTTCCGGCCCATCCTGAGAAGGTGGAGTTCTTTGGAAAAGACAGTAATGCTGGTGAAAATAGAAGGCAGCAGGAGAAGAGGAAAACCCAGTGTGAGATGGACTGCCTCCATAAAGAAGCCACGGGTCTGAGTCTGCAGGAACTGAGCAGGGCTGTTGGGGATAGGACATTGTGGCCATCACTCATTCATAGGGTCATCGGGAGTCTGGCCGACTCAGCGGCACAGAACACAGGAGGAACCTTGAGGTAAACTTGTGTGATTGAGAAGGGTGTTGTTTGGATGGTACTCGAGAGCAGTATCTCCTAGTCTTAGCAAAAACCATAGTATTTTACTTGTTACCCGTGGGATAAGCTGATGAGGCTGCTTGCTGCCCGCTCCAGGTGACTGACCTGTTGTGCTTGTAACCCAGTTGTGGTACACCCATTGGGAAGGGCTGGTTTTATGCTTTGAATAATGGAGCGGGGGGTGGTCACTATTTAAAATCTTTTATTGTAACATAACATTCATACAGAAGAGTGCACAGTTCTTACTTGTAGAAGTTGTTGAGTTTTCTCAAAGCGAATGCATCCTTGTAACCAGCATCTAGATCAAGAAATAGCATTATCAGTTTCCTTTGGGTTATTTCTCCTTGTTAGGGTAACTGCCAGTCTGACTAGTTTTCTCTGTTCTAATCCCCTTAACCACCAAACTCTTGAGAGCTGGCTCCTTGAGCTGCTGGGTCCTTCCATAGTTGTTCTAGAATAGCCCAAGTCCCTGATCTAGGCTAGGGGATGCAAGAGCTGGCCGCCAAATGGGAGAGGAAGAAACAGACTCAGGTCAATCCTCTCACCCTTGTGATGGTGATCAAGGCTAATGGGGCTTGTCCTTGACGTTAGTGTGCCTTTTGTTGAGTACTTTGTATTTGTTGGATACTACTAAACCCTTCTTAGGAGGCATCATCCCAGTCTTCACAATAATCTGAAAAGAGTACTAATACTCCCAAACATAAGGCTGAATTATTAATATAATCAACCCAAGACTCAATTCTCCTATGAAACCCACAGCTCAGCACTGTGCCTAGTCATCGTAAGTGCTCTGTAAATGTTAGTTGTCAAATAGTGTTAGTGCAGAATGATGTGCAAAGAAAGGCCACTGGTTAATAATAATAGTGCCTGCTCCTGGTGTGCCCTTCATTTGTATTATCTCATTTAAACCTTATAACAACCCTGGAGACAGTGCACTGTTATCACCATTTTCAGAGAAGGCAATAGACTCTCTTAGTCATTTCTCCAAGTTAAACACTAAGCCGAGTCCAGAGCTTTCAGATTCTAAGCCAGATTCCCTAACCATTACTCTCTCTAGTTACCAAACCCTTTATGTTAAAACTAGAGGCCTGGTGCATGAAGTTTGTGCATGGGTATAGTCCCTAGGCCTGGCTGGCTATCAGGGCCGATCTGTGGGGCTACCAGCAGGGCGATCAAGGCCCCCGCCCCCACCCCTCCCCTGGCACCCGCCTTGGCTGGCCTGGGGCCTGCGGGCTGGAGGCAGCTCCTGCGTTGAGCGTCTGCCCCCTGGTGGTCAGTGTGCGTCATAGCGACTAGTTGTTCCACCGGTCATTCTGCTGTTTCGGTTGATTTGCATATTAGGCTTTTATTATACAGGATTGCATTCAATAGTTTAATCTTTTTCCTTTATTGCGTCCCTGGCAAATTTTTATCTGCTCTCACCTCCTATATACACACACTCACACAGCAAATTTTAGAGGTAAAAACACTTATTCCCTATGCCCTTTTCTCTGACTGGATAACTGTGGGTTTCTCTCTTGGCAATAGAGTTGAATGAGAGGTTGCTTTCCTTTGAAAAGGCATGAATCTAACAGTTCTAAAAAGGAAGGAACTGTTTAGAATATAAAGAGTAGTTGGTTTTGATGAAGCCTACTTTATCTAATAAGCAACAAGAGAGCCTTTGGAGAAAACGTATCTGTAATTTTCCAGATCACTTCTCTCTTATCGTCTATAAAAGAGAGGCAAGAGCCATTGAACTGGTTTCTAAAAATGTAGCTGGAGAGTCGGACATCCTATTTCTTGCTGCTCTTTGGACGTTGGTGGACCTTTTCATGTCATGTCCTACAGTGTGACAGGTCACTGAAAAGAACACACCAATTCTGTGTCACCTGCTTCAAACTGCCTGCTCAGCTCCAATCAGCAGCCTGCATCTACAGTCCTTGGCAGAGGCAGGAATGGAACCAATTTCTGGTCTCTTCCACTAGAGTTGAAATTCTACAAGTCCCATCTTTGGCAATGCTACAAGCACCTTTTCTGTTTTTAAAAATAAGGCACTAGATGGAATGAATTAGAAACATGGGCACCAGCTCACACTTTTTGGACACAATAGAATGGTGAGAAATATATTAGCTAGGAACTCTAGAGTTAGCAAGAATAGGTGTTTTTGTGAATATGATTATTAAGATAAAAATATATGTACAGTATGTTTAGGAGAATTCCTAGGGAGTAAGGTAGATAAGATAGCTCATACATACCTAGGTACTTATCCCTTTACCCATATTTCTCTAATCTGTTGGCTCAATTCACTGCAAGATACAGACCTAGAAAAGAACACATTTGCCTTATTGATGGGCGAAGACCAATAATCAGAATCTCAAAGGTCCTCTCCTGTTTCTCAAAAGCGGAGACTCAGCAGTGTGTTCTGGTTTTCTGGAGGCTGATGCTCAAATCTGTTGCCATGATCTGTCTCTGCAAATGATGTGGATGGGCAAGGGGTTAAAGTAGGCGATAGTCCAGATTCAGTAGGAAAGCAGTGCCAATAGGGAACAAGCAGGTACTGAGGACAGCGGCCCTGGGTGGGCAGGCCCCTGTATATATCAATAAGCACTTTCATTTCGTCATCGATTCTTATAAGTATTTGAGTGTTTACTGAGATGCAGTGTGACCGCAAAGCAAAGGCTTTGGAATTAACATTTGAATCTGGCTTAGCTGCTTAACTTGTTGTGTGACCTTGGGCAACTTAATCTGTCTGAACCTCAGTGTCTTCATCTGTTAAATAATGTACCTCGGAGAGTGGTTTTGAGAATTCTGAATTATTAAATGCATATAGCACAATGTGCTAAAGATTTCTACACACATATACTTGCACATACTATATACTTAACCTTATATTAACCCCACGAGGTAGGTGGTATTATCACCCTCATGTTATATTTAAGGAAATGGAGAAACAGAAGTTAAGTAACTTGCCCAAGGTCACAACCAGTAAATGGCGAGCCAGGATTCTGAGTCTGGGTGGTCTGAGTCCCTGCTGTCGGGCACCATGCTGCACAGGACTGCACGCAGGGAGTGACCAATCTTTAGGGACTGTCCCTTCCTTTGCATTGCTGCTGCGATCTGTCTGCTTCTTGTCCTTGGATGTTATTCTAGTGCCAAATCTGGAGACCAAGCCAATCTCAGGAAGCTAGTTTAGTGTCAATGGACTATGAAGGTAAAGGTCTAGCTTAGGAGATCATGCTTAAGCATCAACTCCTACAAGTGGGATGTGAATGCCCAGGGTGCTGGGGTGAGAAAGATTCTGAGGCCGAAGTTCAGATAGAGTAGGAAGCAGTGGCTTAATTACCTCTGCCTGCCATGGGCAAGGGAACCCATTTATTTGCCATCAGTGATTTAATTTGACCCCTTATTTTGAAGATACAAACAATAAGTGACTTTTGCAAGTTCATGTTTTTAGCCACAGGCAGTGCATGACTAGAACACGGTTGGGATAATCGTTTGAGTACCCACTTGTGTTAGACTCTGTGCTGGAAAGTCCCTAGGAAAGTATGTGCTGGAAAGTATGATGGACAGTCCACTTTATTTTTTTAAATATATTTTTATTGATTTCAGAAAGGAAGGGAGAGGGAGAGGGAGAAACATCATGCACACCCCCTACTGGGGATCGAGCCCGAAATCCAGGCATGTGCTTTGACTGGAATTGAACCCAGGACCCCTCAGTCTGCAGGCTGACGCTCCATCCACTGAGCCAAACCAGCTGTCCAGCCCACTTTAGAACCTGCTTAATTAGTTGTCTCAGTGGGTTCATCTTTGCCTCTGTCTGTGCCTGCAGTACAGTTGATCGGGGTCCTGGATTCATAATCCTGGCAGCACTTTTTAACTTTGGGACATTTACTTAACATCTGTGTGCTTCAGTGATGGGGTACACTCATCCCAGTGTGCCTGGATCGTTTCTGGTTTTAGCGCTGAAAATTTTTCCTCCCAGGCACATCCTAGGCAAAATGGGACAGTTGGCCACCCTACTCCGTTTCTTCCTCTGTAAAATGGACTTACGAATTGGATAAAGCACTTAAGTAGTGTTTGGAGCATAGTAAGTCCTCAATACATGTTAGTTGTTTGTTTTCATTATTATTGGTGCAAAAGGATCCCCTCCCCCCATAAAATGGGTTCCTGGAGAGCCTCACTCTCATATCAAACAAGACTGGAAACCTTGCTGTGATCATTTGGTCACCTGTAGCCAATTGTTGGGGATGTTTTTCCTTCCACTTTAACTAATGATGATGCATTTGAGAATGTTATAGTCATTGCATTCTATTCAAATGACATTCATTGAGCACCTATTGCGAGTTAGATAGTATTCTAGACTCTTCAGGAATTCAGAGATAAATGAAAGCATGGTTCCTTCCCTCTGGGACAGTGGGAATGGGCAGTAATTCTAGTTCAGTGTAATGGGAGCTACACTCGAGGCCTGGAGAAAATTGGACTGGAATGTGGACGATAGAGAAAATAATAGCAACTGACATTTATTGAGCAGATGGTTACGCACTACACATGCATGACCTCATTTATTATTTATTATATCCCTGAAGGTTGTGATTACATATCTGCATTTTACAGCCTGGGAAACTGAGGTTTAGAGAGGTTAAGAAACTTGCCTTAGGATCGCCCAAGCAGGTCTTGCTGACCCAAATTCTGTATCCTTATTAACCATGAATGCTTTACAATTTCTTCTCAAAATAAAACTCAAGCTTGGCCTGAAAACTAGGTGGGCCTTGAGCAGTGTCCTTAACTAGGAATTGGAATTTCACACAGAGGAAATGGCTTGAGCAAAAACACAGAGGCGGGAGAATGGAGGGCATGTTTATAAAGTCAAATAAGAGCGTGTATTCAGCAATAAATCTGGATGAATGAGCATTGAACTTTAAAATCAGTTTGTTCCCCAGCCTGGTGTCTTTTGTCCTTGCACACCTTGGGCTCACCTTCCTTACCTTTCTGCCTTTCTCCTTTCTCCTCCCTTTCCCTGGCCCACCCCCATTCCCTCTGCCTTTCTTTTTATATCGCCAGTGTGGTGGCTCGTGGCATTCCTGCAGTGACGCTTTCCAATTTCACACTTACATGCTCCTGAAAGTATCCGTAAACTAACTTGTATGTAAAACCAATAAAGGGCAACAGTACACATTCCTGTTAGTAATTTTGTTTGACTCCCTTTCTTCTGCCTTGATAATTTTTCTTCCCGCAAATAGTACTTTGACCTTACTTGAAGTGGAAGCTTTCAGGAATCCATGTATGGTGGGGCTTTGTAAACACCTTAGTAATAGTAATGAATAAGGCCTGATGTTTATGCCTGACCAAGTGCTAAGTACTTTTCATACATTATCTTACTTAATACACTCAACAGCCTTGTGTGCGTATGTTTTAATGATTCCGATTTCACAGATGAGGAAATGGAGGCTCAGAGGAGGAAAGTGTTTATCTCTGCACCACATTCACACATTTCCGTTTCCCATTGGCTTCTCCCATCCTAACATAGACTACCAAAGTACAAAGTACAAACTCTCTCCATTTTTCACAGATGAAACACACTGAGAAGGGAAGGGACTTGCCATTAATCACAGCTGGTTAATGGTGGAGCAGGAACTAGTATCCAGGTCTTATAACTATTAATCCCATGATTGAGAATGGGTTTGAATTTAAATTCTGCTGCATCCAAGTTGTGTGACCTTAAGCAAGTCATGTAACCTCTCTGGGCTCCATTTTCCTCATCGAGAATGTGGATAGCCACCAGGAGGTTTATTGTGAGGTTTAAATAAGGTCATGCAAGCGAAGCAGCCAGAACAATAACCCTCCTCCTTGAAACAAGCCCCCTCATGCTTGAAATAAGCCTTACGCCACTTTAGTGCATCAGAAAACTGAGGGCTGCCCATGTTAGAGGCTAGTGTTATTTTAGGAGTTGTCTGCGCCCACCTGCTCATGTCCCATCATGCCTTGAGGCTAACAAGCCCATGACACCGTTCCAAGGCTACCCCAGGGCAAGCCAACAGAAGCCACTAGCTACAAACCTTTAAATTCAAGACAGGCAGATATCCAAGCATCTGTCTTTATTAAAACCTCACTAGGGAGGAGTTTGAATTGCTGCCCTCCAGGCTGTGTTGAGAGACCTACTGAACTGAACCAGGGAGTAGATCTGCCCCGCCTCTATTCCCAGGGACTGGTGTACCGTAATACGTGAACTGCCTATGGAGTGAATGACTGATGGCTATTGCCTTATCAATTCTCATTTTAGCATATCAATCTCTTCCTAAGATCAAAGTCATACATGTGTAATTTAGAAAGTCAAAGGATTCTGCAACGTATAGTAGTCCCCTGCTTTCTCATTTCTCCTCCCAGAAGCAACCACTTCACCTCTTTTAGCTGCTTATTTTGGTATTAAACTTCTTTCTCTAGCTAGTTATTACTAATACTAGATAGTCTAGTTCTAGGCATCTCTTGAATTCCCACTGGAAATCATCCCCCACTCTCCCAATATTTTTATTTTATAATCCTGATTAGGTCAGTATTGCGTGTTTACATTGTTATGACTATGTAAACATCAGTCACAGCTGAGCCGTGCTGTAAACTATGATTGCTTTTTCTTTCCTTGACAGCGTTCCCCCAGGAGTTAATAATTATAATATTTTTTCTTGTATTTGTTGTTAGTTGGTTTTCTGTGTACTTACTAGGAATTCTACCTCAAGTTCTTAATCAAATGTCTAAATCCCCCCCCTGAGACATTCAGATGCACCAGGTATTCCATTGATTTCAGCACTGGGGACCTCTGACCTGTTCCACTCTGGACTGGTTGCTGTCCTCCCTCCACCCTCTGGCCTGCACACAGCTATTCCTCTAGGGTCTCTGTTCACCACCATAGTGGAGCTCCCCTCTACCCCTCCTTGGGTTTGGATCATTTCTTGTTTTTCTTGAATTCCTGTTTCTCTACTCCTCCATTCTGGTAAAATATATCTTACAGTAACTTACCAAGCAGGATTGAAAATACTTTCATTCTGTTCACTTACTTCACTGACAATTTGGCTGGTTTAACTAGATGTTTAATGCCCAGATTTTTTAAAAGAGCTATTTTTTTCTTTTTAAAAAATTTTTTATTTTTCATGCCCTATAATCCAGAGACCCTTTGCTTTACCTTCTCTGGGGGAAGAAATCCCCAGTCTTTCACCAGGTTGGGATCTGGGCAGTTTTGCTGCATGAAGGAGGGAAGCAGGTCTTCTTAAACTAAATTGCAACCAGTCCCATTGCCTTCACCTTCATTTCTAGAGGCGCCTTTATTTCTGATTATGTGCTGCTAATGCATGATTCTCGGCTTAAGATTATGTTGTGCATTTTTCCTCTACATTCAGCTTCTACATTGGATTTTTCCTTACCTATTTTCTCCATTCTGGTGGGTTTAAGTCCTAAAAACACACACAAAACAAATACTTTTATAGTTGTTTCATTGGGATTCTTGGAAAAGAGAAAAACAGATATGTGTATTTTACCAACCCTCTACTTTAAAACCCTTGTGCTTTGCCTGCCCCTATCTCTGTCTGGGACTTTTTGTAACTCCATTCAGCCTCTTGCTCAAAGAGACAATGAAGGGGACATTGTCTATCTCAGTCATTGTGGTTCTAAGGTCACAGTCTATGAATAACTGCAGTGAGAACATTAGTAGGTCTTTTCCAAATAATTAGTGCATCCCCCAGCTGGCGTTGCTTAGTGGTTGAGTGTCGACCTAAGAACTAGGAGGTCACAGTTCAATTCCTGGTCAAGGCACATGCCCGGGTTGTGGGCTCCACCCCCAGTGTAGGGCATGCAGGAGGCAGCCGATCAGTGATTCTCTCTCATCATTGATGTTTCTATCTCTCCCTCTCCCTTCCTCTCTGAAATCAATAAAAACATTTACAAAAAAATAATTAGTGCATCCTTACCTATTGCAAAGCTGCTGGTTTGTGCCTAAAGACCTGTCAGTGGCCTTTAACTGCAGGCTTTGCCTTCAGAGCTGAGTGTCAAGATTTTGGAGGAGGAATTTACACACACCCACCTTGAAGGTCTCTATGAAATAATGCCTGTGGATTTATATGCTTGCTATATGTGCACATACCCACGTCCAAAAAATGAGCCTTCTTGCCAAACAAAACCCACCTTTGGACCGTGGGTGAATTGAGAAGCATGAAAAATTTTAGCCTAAAGTATGTTTCAATATTTATGATGCCTTCAAAGCAAAGCTGTTGGGAAGACTAAGCCACCTGGAACACAGCCGTGACAGTACAATGAGGCATCTTGGGAATTCAGAGTCTCATGCAGGGCTGGGAAGAATATTTAGAGGTATTCTTGCCCAGCCCCCTGCTGCTCACTGTAATAAAAACTATTTTGGATATGTCATGTCCATTAGCAAGATCAGATTACTATTTAGAAAGTATAGTACTATCTTGCCAGCTTGAAGAAAATGACATTTTGGGTTATACAACTTTTGGGAGGGTAATAAATTCCTCTTATTTACTACCTGTCCATCCTCATGTGATATGGCTTTAGCAATGGTGATTGTGTGGCACACTCATCGCTGCTCTCCCCACTTGTAGACATTACTAATCAATCATGGCTCTCATTCTCTAGGCCCAGATGTGAGGTCTCAGAATCCTTGTCCACGCAGTGCTCCTTGCAGCCACTAGCAATTGATTGGGAGTGGGGTGGGGTAGCAGACACACCACATGAAACACAGAAGCCATCTCTGCTTGGGTGTTTTATCACTGTTCTCAGTTGAATATGTTCAATTCACATTACTTTGCCCAAAACTGACTGAGGCATGGTCCATCCAGAACAAACCAAGGAAGAATTTTGGCTTTTGTGGCCTAAAATCACTTTAGTGATTTTGTTTTTATCTCAACCGCCGTGATGGTCCTGATTTTGGCATTAGATTCCAAGGGTTTTAGAGCTTGCACAGTTGGTTCCTTGAACTTAGTAGCACACTTGGTCCCATTGCATGTCAACCCCCACCCCCCTTTTTTTTTGTTTTTTAAACCAGCGGTCAGCAAACCACGACTCAGGCCAAATCCAGTTTGCTGCCTGTTTGTATAAATAAAGTGTTATTAGAACCCATCCACACTCATAAGTTTATGTATTATCCACGACTGCTTTCACACTAAAAGGGCAGACTTGAGTAGTTGCAACAGAGACTTTCAGCCCGAAAGCCAAAAATATTTACTATTCACCCTTTACAGAAAAAAAAAAAAAAGGCCTGACCCAGTTCCAAATGATCATTCAAACATCTTTTGATTTTCAGCTATTTTCCAAAATTTCCTCCATGGTATATTCAAGCTTTACTAGCCCACTTAATTCTATTATACTCACAAGGCCCTCCTGAGCAATGTTAAGTGCCCCATTGCCATCAGATATGCTGATAACACTCCCTACTATTTGTTGAACACTTACTATAGTCCAGGCAGTACTAAGCACTGTGCATAAATTAAGTGAACAAAACTAAGCAAATGGCCTCGCTTAATGCTTGACCCAGGGAAGGTGCTCTATTATTTTTAATTTTTACAGTAGCCCTATGAGGGAGTAGGAATTATTAAAGAGTTTCAGTAACTTCCTCAACTAGATTCTAACTCAGTTTGGACTGATTCTAAAACTTGTGACCTTTCCATTAAACCTTATCTATTTCTACTGCATTTCCCTGACTATTCAACCTAATATAATTAGAAAAATGGGCATTATATGTACTACACGTAATACATGTTTTAATTGTGTATATGTGTATGGTATAGTGCAATGGTCGGGAAACTCATTAGTCAACAGAGCCAAATATCAACAGTACAACGATTGAAATTTCTTTTGAGAGCCAAAATTTTTAAACTTAAACTTCTTCTAACGCCACTTCTTCAAAATAGACTCGCCCAGGCCTTGGTATTTTGTGGAAGAGCCACAGTCAAGGGGCCAAAGAGCCGCATGTGGCTCGCGAGCCGCAGTTTGCTGACCACGGGTATAGTGTATTGCCTCGGATCCTTCTAACTTGCAGGGTAGATATTGTTCCTATTTTACAGATAAGAAACTGAAGCTGAGAAAATGTCATACTGATAGATAGTAAGCTGTTTGTTGGCATAATTCTGAGTTGGTATGATTCAGACAACTTTATTCTGCACTGCTATGATACACTGCCATGATATGTGATATGTGGCCAAGTTGACATTCATTCAGCAGTTTCTACAACACACATTAATAGAGCACCCACCCTATAACAGGTACTGTGCTCAATCCATGATATATTTTTTTCTATAGTGAATTCCTTTTCTAAGTGCTAACCGTTGAATTGTCTGGTGTTTATTTTTAATTTAGTATTCTGGTAACATGATTGGGGTTGCATTCTTTTCCAAAAAATTGATGTTTAAGATGTTGTTTTCTACCTCAATTTCCTCATCTGTGAAATGGGAAAGAAAAATACCTATGTCTAAGTCTTTCAGTTTTCTAAGTTTATGAGATTTCAAACCAGAGTTTGTGTTGAACAGAAACTGCGGAGTGGAAGTCCGTGGGTAGGATTCAATCCATATACGTTCTCTTTGGCTTACACAGTGAATTACAAGAAATTGAGTTTTTAAAATAGATGTCATTCCTTTCTATAAAGGGGAACAGTATCCTTTGGGAAATAATTTTAATTATTTCCTTTATGTATTTTGGGGCTTATTTACTGCTTATTTTAAAGGACTGACCCACGGCAGGGGGTGTTTCTTCTTTCTGAAAGCTACAAAACACTTGCTCTTTGCTTTCTGAGCTGCTGTTTGAGTAGTGCCTGGTACCTGGTGAGTGGTCAGTAAAGCTCCTAGAATGAATGCTTGCCCTCCTGTGGTGACATTTACTATATTGCTCATCTCAGTCACAAAAAGCATGGTGCTAATGGGAAAAGGGTAGAGCTGTTGATCCCTTTCTGGAAGGTGTGCTTTGTTTGAGATAGACTGTGTTACCTCCCCCTGCCAGCTTTGTTCACAGGGGAAATGACTGAAATAAGAGAATCAAATGTAGCATGCTCCCTGGCTCCCATACACACAATGCGATTCAAAATGTACTTCCACAGCCCTGGCTTGGTGGCTCAGCTGGTTGGAGCATCGTCTCATACACCAAGAGGTTGTAGGTTCGATACCCAGTCAGGGCACATACCTAGGTTGCGGGTTAGATCCCTGGGCAAGGCATACATACCGGAGGCAACCAATTGATGTTTCTCTCTCACATCAATGTTTCTCTCTCCCCCCTCCCACTCTCTCTAAAATCAATTTTAAAAAAGCATGTCCTCAGGGAGGATTAAAATAATAAAGTGCTCCCACAAAATACACAGCACATGTCATCAGCATAAAAGTCATTCCATGAGTCTAGTTCCTCACTCGAACTTCACATTTCACAACCCCCCTTCTTTGGCAGCAGTCTGAGCCGATAGATCTCATGGGACCGAGCAGAAATCTCCTTCCCCAACCACACCACTCCATGTTAATATCGTTTCTCCTTGAAGCTCTTAACACTTACTCTGTACTACTGACTTGGCAGGTAATCATGCATACCTCTTGTTTTGTTATTTAAATCTGGTATTTGACCTTTCATGTGTTGGTTCCTTTATTTCTCCACGGATCATATGCAAGTTGAGCATATAAGCAATCAGGAAAGGTAGTTATCCACATGGTTCCCTGTACATAGCAAGTCTGTTTTTTAGTTTACCCCCAAAACCTGCTTTGAGACAGGGTTTGGGTCCAGTTAGTTTGCTAGTATTTAGGAGGTGATCCCATGTCACTCAGTGAGGGAATAGGAAAGTGAGACCGGCAAGGGAAGAAAGGCAGAAAAGGGTGTGGTGGAGAATGGGTTACCACTATGGGTAACTGGGCACAATCCTGCTGCATACCTTTTAAAATAGTATGGTCCAGTAGAAATATAATACAAGCCACATTTATAATTTTAAATTTTCTAGTAGTCACATTAAAAAAAGTGAAGAGAAACAGATGAAACAAGTAGTATATTTCATTTAACTCAATATATCCAAAATATCACTAAAAACCATGTGTTAGTTGATTGAAAATCTCTGGATTACTGTCGTGGCAGCCTTTTTGCCTTAGTTTTGATTGTGTAGGTTGAGCACTGCATACTCTAGAGGGCATCACTTACCCAGGCTTCCATAGCCTGTGATCTGCATGTGCCCCTAAAGTTGTGCAGTGCCCAACCCGACAGCTCCTCATGCGAGGGCTGTCAGCGCATCACTTGGGCAGAGAATAAAGGATTGTTAGAGCAGACATATGCACGTGGGCTTAGCTACAATATTCTGTCCTTTAAGGGTCACTAAACATTTTGAGCACCCGACACCCTTTCCTAGCAAGGCAGCATTGCGAGTAATCAGCAAAAGCCAGCACCTCCAAGGCCCTGCAGTCACTCTGAAGGAGTCAGCTCACACCCACTGCTAATTTTAGCTCGCAATCTGCAGAGTACCAGTAAGTTTTTGCCAAGCACCCTTGCAGACATGGCTTGGAAGTGGCTCTCCCAGGCTGGAGCTGGAGCTGGGAGCTGGGAGCTGGGAAAAACCTTTTTTTAGAGCCCTCTTTCTCCACTGGTTTTCCTCCCCTCGGTCACCCACAAGGTGTCTGGCTGCAAGAGTCAGTGAACTCTGGGTGCCTAAGTTCCATCATTCAGTCACAGAGGGGCCTGAGTTAATTTCATTACTTTTTCATTTGTTCCTCTGTGGTGAGTAACCAGCCAAGCAAGTAGAATCAAATTGGTCTGATTGGTAGCATCTACAAAAAATATTCAAAGCAGTTTGCAGGAAGGAAGTCATGGAATGAATTGAATACAGAATTGGGAAGGAACTCAGAAATCAGGCACTCCAGCCATTTCCTGCTATTATAGATGATGAACCAGAGAATCGGGGGGGTTGAGCTCATTCAGGTTCGCACAGTGGGTTAGTGGCAGAGGATTAGCTTCCTTTGTAGAAGAGACTGTGTTATTTACCTCCCCAATGCATTGTGTCTAACACATGGTTTGCATTCAACAAATGTTTGTGGAATGAATCGATGCATTTTTAAAAATACCCAGTTTACCTAGAGATCAGAAGCACATATTTTTTTTTTCTATGTAGTGTGCATTTGTTAATTTTGCAAATCCAGCATCCATGACCCTTCCTGCTTATCTTGTATCCTCACCCCATGATGGGGGGAGTCATGTGATCCACGTATGGCTAATCAGAACATTCCATTACCCAGCCACGCAATTTGTACAACAATCGTGGTGTGATCCAAGCCAAACCAATTAGGTTTGGGACTTCCTTTTAGTCATGCTCTCACCAACAGGGGAGAGCCAGCCTTAGAATAAAGCCAATACAGAGAGCTGAGAGCTGGAGAGAGCAAGGCCACGTTTTGGCAATGGCATTTGACCACCAGTATCCCTATATATCTGAAGCCAGTGTCTATCCCTGGACTTTTCAATTATGTGAATTGATAATCTCTTCTTTTTAAAAAACAAGTTAGGTCTGTATCATTTGCATTTGAAGCTAAATGACATTAGCTTTGAAGCACCAATGAAACAACCTAACAGATTAGTTAGTACCTTCAACATATATTGTTTGGAAGTTCACCCTCCCATGAACCCAGGGAAGGTAGTCCCTTTCCAGCCCCCTTTCTAGCCTTAGGGGATAAACTTTGATTAGCCAAAAATTTTTTTCAATCCTTACCCAAGGATATGTTTTTAATTTTTTTTTTATCCTCACCTGAGGACCTGTTTTATTGATTTGAGAGAGAGAAACATCATTGTGAGAGAGAAAATAGAGAGAGGGGATGTGGAGAAGTTGGAACTCTGTACATTGCTGCTGGGAATGTAAAATTGTACAGCTTCTGTGGAAAGCAGTTTGATGTTTATTTAAAAAGTAAAACATAGAATTCCCATATGATCCAGTAACTCTATTCCTAGGTCTATACACCAAAGAATTGAAAGCAGGAACTCAAATAGATTTTGTACATTAGTGTTCATAGCAACATTATTTACAGTACCCAAAAGGTGGAAGCAACCCATGTGGCCATTCACAGATGAATGGATAAGTAAAATGTGGGCTCTACATACAATGGAATATTATTCAGCTATAAAAAGGAATGAAATTCTGATACATGCTATAATATGGATGAACCTTAAAAACATGCTAAATGAAATAAGTCAGACACAAATGGGCAAGTATTATATGATTCCACTTATAAGAAATATCTAGAATAGGGAGTCATAGAGATAGAAAGTAGAGTTGAGGTTACCAGGGCCCAGGAGAAGGGAGAAGGGGAATTTCAGTTGGTTGGGCATTGTCCCATGCACTGAAAGGTTACCAGTTTGATTCCCAGTCAGGGCACATGCCCAAGTTTCTGGCTTGATTCCCGGTAGGGAGCATGCAGGAGGCCGCTGATTGATGTTTCTCTCTCATACCCCTCTCTCTCTCTCTCTCTCTCAAAAAAAAAAAAAAAAAAATCACTAAAAAAATAAACAAAACGCCAAATGAGTGAAAGTCATAAATGTTTCCCAAGTCTGGTAGCGTTTGTTTACAACGCATTACCCAGATGGTGTGGCATAAGGTAGGACATCTGAGGGGAAGGAGCAGGTGGGATTCAGGCACTCTATGTTCGGCCATTAGGTTAGAGTCTGAGAGCTCTAAGGCATCCATGGAGTACTTGCCATGTACCAGGCGCTGCTACGGTCTTTACAGAGACCATCTCAGTTCATCCTCACAACCACCCTACAAAGTAGGTGCTTGTTTTACCCTATTATATGTGTGAATAAACTGAGGCTCAGAGAAAGGGGGAGAGCCAGTATTCAACCAAACCCAGGTATCAGATTCCACATGGGCCCCATGCCTGTAACCACTGGACTCTGTTTTTTGCTGAGGTTTGGAGCCAAAATTCTTTTTTTTTTTTTTTTTAAATATATTTTATTGATTTATTACAGTGAGGAAGAGAGAGGGATAGAGAGTTAGAAACATCGATGAGAGAGAAACATCGACCAGCTGCCTCCTGCACACCCCCTACCGGGGATGTGCCCGCAACCAAGGTACATGCCCTTGACCGGAATCGAACCCGGGACCTTTCAGTCCGCAGGCCGACGCTCTATCCACTGAGCCAAACCAGTTTCGGCTGGAGCCAAAATTCTTAACTTGGGATTAAAGATCCCATTTTGAATATTGACTTAAACAGTAATAAACAAAGGAGAAAATGGAAGTTGTCCATGGCTTCCAAACAACTCTGGTCTTTCTGACTACACAGATAAAACAAAAACAACAAAGCCATCACTTTCTACAGAGATGTGTTTTCCTCTGAACAATGTCAGTTACATCAGAGGAGCCCTTTTCCCAGGAGGAAGGCTGAGCACACGGATTTTCAGTGGGCCAGGGCATCCTGAGATGTGAAGTTATAGCTTCCTGCTGGGCTTAGACAGCTATATTCAAATCTTCTTGTCTGTCTTCCTGCCTTAGGGGGAGGTGGATTATGGCACTTGATGATTTAATCTGTGTAATCTCTAGACAAAAACATGTCTCCACTTTGCTGCCAGGAAAATGTTAATTTATTCTGCTTCTGGATCTAGAGAGAATAAATGATTGATGATGATGATGATGATGGTGTGTGTGTGTGGGTGTGTGTGTATGTGTATTAGCGCATGCACATGCATGTTGGTTCCCAAAGATCTGTGTGAAGAGAAGCAAATGGGCCTTAAATTTAGGGAATTTAAGTGGAAGATTCTTGAGTCTTTTTTAAGGAATTGCAATCCCCACCTTACCGACATTGTATGCAGAGTTTTGTGTCTCTGGTGTGGTTATTTATATATTTATTTTTTTGGAGGGCACACGATATAATGTTCATCAGAATCTCAGAGGGGTTTTAGAGAATGTCAGTCTGTAATTTTGTGATGCCTGTTACCTGGCACGTCTTCCTCTGAAGAGCCACAATCATCTTAGTGATGAGAGGTCCTTGATGCTGTAGAAGCACCTTTATTTAAGTAAAGGGGCTGAGCACAGAGAGAAGCCATGGGAATTGTCAATAATTTTGAGCTTGTTCAGTTTGAAGCTTGAAGAAACCCGGCCAGATTGAAATAAACTTTGGCAAAATGAGTCCGAGCATGCCCATCTGCTCCTTCCCCCGTCTCCCTCTCCTTCCAGCCCCTTCCCCTCCTTCTGTTCTGCTGTTCCAGCCCCTGCCCACCTTATGTGCTATAGGTCTGGAGCTGGCACGGAGTCGGCAAAGACCAGATACTTTCACTTTATTTAACATGCCCCTGGCACATAGTAGGAACCAATAAGTGGTAGTTTAAAAGCAGCATTCCCACCCAGCTCTCTGTGAAATGGGAATTTGTTCCAGAATAAGGAGAGATTCCCATCCTTCTCTTATAACCTACACAGAACCTATAGACAAGCTCCGAGATTACACATTCATGGCAATTGGGAAGCCATCTGCATGTGAGCTTCTTAAAAAACAAACTAGTATCATTTTCTGAATGTGCCATTCTCGGCACATGACCCTTCAGTCATCCCAGCCATTAGAGAGGTTGGTATTTTCAAACCCTGTTAGAGACAAGGAAACTGAGGTTTACAGAGATGAAGCAACTTGCCTGAGGTCAGATAGACAGCAGGCATCGAGAGGATTTGGAAGCCCGCTGTTTCCATGGTGCTGTCTCACGCGAACCTTGCGTTTTCTCAATTGATGGGAAAGACTTCCTCTGTGAGAAGGACGTGAACTGAAGGTTAACAAATGGTGTGGTATATTCAGTGGGTGTGTCTGTACTTCATTTGGGGTTGAGCAGCCCTCAAACTTTACTGCGTCTACAAATCACGTAGGAATCGTGTTAAAATGCAGATTCTGACTCAGCAGGTAGGTAGAACCCAGAGTGGAGCCTGAAATCACATTAGCTCCTAGGTGCCGCTGCTGTTCTGTGGACATTGTGAGTGGCCAGGAGATACAGTGTTAAGTTTATAAAGGACTTGCTCGTATATTATCTCATTTGCTCTTCACCCAAGTCCTGTGAGTTATCTATTATTATTTCTACCTTAGAGATCAGAAAATTGAGAGTCTTAGTAGAAATAGCCACCATTTTCACTTGTCAGGTATTTCTAGGGACGGAATAGTAAACAAGACATATATGATTCTTATTTAAAGAAATTAATCCAGGAAGGCTCTGAATAATTAAATTTGAAAAGTCCTGAGTGCCTCCACGAATGTTTATAAAATGAAAGGCCTGGACCCTGCGCGTTGCCGTTTATCCTAGGAGGAAGAGAAACAGCTTGGGGCAGAAGAAGATGGTGTATTCAGTCTTGGACATTGTGGTGATGTCCTAGTGTAGCTGTCTAGTTGCCAGGTCTGGACCTGGAGTTTAGGAGAGAGATCCAGGTTGAGCAGAGCTGAGAGCTTTCAGTGTAAAGGTGGTAACTGAGGTTCTGTAAGATTAGACTCAGGATACAGACAAGCATGAAGCTGCCTGGGAGAATTTACTATTACAGCGTGAAGAGCCTAGAAGAGGCTTCTAGAATAGGAACCTGCCTGGCCAGCAATTATGAGTTGGCAGAGGAAGAGGAGCCCATGAGAAAGACCAAGAAGCATGTACCAGGGAGGTGGGAGGATAGCCACAGAAGCCAAGTGGGGAGAGAGCGTCAGGGAAGGAGTGGCTTTTCCCTGATGGTGGGAAAAGCCAGTATCACCTGCCTCGATGCCAGGCACCTGGAGGACACGACCACATCTTCTGTGACATTCCGGCCAAATGATGCATATCCAGACTCCAAGTCATGAGAAAACATCAGGCAAACCCAAACTGAGGGACAGTGTACAAAACAATGGTCTTTACTTTTAAAAAATATTTACATCTCAAAAGACTAAGAAAGGCTACTAAGGAACTGTTTGGGATAAAAGGAAATGAAAGAGACTCAACTCAGTGCAATGTGTGGTTCTACATTTGCCTTCTTCTGCCATGGGAGGAAGTAGCAAGAAGAGGGTGGTCTTTGGACTAAACAGTGGCTTCTCATCAGGCACTGAAGTTGCCTCTGCCTTGATCTGGGACTTCCCAGCCTCCAGAACTGCGAGGAACAAATTTCTGTTCATCAGCCACCTAGCCTCTGGCATTCTGTTATAGCAGCGCGAACAGACTAAGGCAATAGTATTGCATCAATGTTATTTTGCCAGAATTTGATAATTGTGCTATGATGATATTATAGAAAGATCTTTGTTTTTAGGAAACAAAGTATTTATCAAGGGTTTTAATGTCTGCAACTTACTCTTCCAGGGCCCAGAAAATGAAGGGTAAATACATAAGGCAAAAAACAAACAAATAACAAAACCCCGAAACTAATTGATAAATCTGGGTGAAGGATACAGGGGTACTCATTGTACTATTCTTACAACTTTAAAAATTGCTAAGTAAAATGTTAACAAAAAAAGGAGAGAAAAGAGCGGTACGCACATTATCAAATTCTGTGAAGAGTTCAGGAAGAAAAAAAAAAAGATTAAAAGTATCCATTGTATTTAGCAACACAGATTTAGCCTTGAATTCATGGTGCTTCAATTCTAGAAGGAAACCCATAAATGAATATATAATTACACATTGGAATAGGGAGTGGAAAAAAGAACAGGGTGCTCTCTGAGAGAATAACATGGATGTATGTCATTACTCCTTTGTTCATACCAGTTCTAGTGGGGTGGAGGAGACCAAAGCCAGACTGTAATAAACTGAGCAGAGGGCAGGGGACATGGAATCCAAGAGGGTAGACTCCTTCTTCAGGAAGCTTGGGTAGCCCAGCTAGTGTGGCTCAGTTGGTTAGGTGTCGTCCCATGAACCAGAGGGTCAGTGGTTCAATTCCCAGTCAGGGCATGGTTGTGGGTTCAGTCCCCAGTAGGGGGCGTGCAGAAGGCACCGGGTCGATATTTCTCTCTCATCAGTGTTTGTCTCTTGCCCTCTCCTTTCCTCTCTCTGAAATTAATAAAAATAAAAACTAAAATAAAATAAAAAAAGAAAGAAAAGAAAAAGGAAAAAAAGCTTGGGTAAAGAGCAGGGAGCTTTCAAGAACAGCCACTAGAGGGAGAGGTGAGGTCAAGGTAGAAACGGGCTGCAGAATAGGTTTGGAAGAGGTTATATTTGCACAGGGTATGGGCAGATGGGCGTGGGATATGCATATTCTGCACGCACAGGGGCAGCAAGGATGGAGACAGAAATGCGGAGTCTAGAGCATGGGTGATGGAAGAGGCAGCTGAGAAGGCAGGTAATGTTTAGATTTAGAAGAACTTTTTTTTTTTAGGCTAAAAGTTCTTCTAAATCTAAACCTCTTGTCTGGTGTCTCAGCCAGCAGATGGCTTCCAGAACTCCTCTAAATATAGGAAATGTGTTTGATAAAGTGCCCCCGGGTACTCATGCCAGAAGCTAATGTACCGTTCTTGTTACACACAGCCCCCATCCTTAAGCCCCCACACCCAAACATCAGCAATGCCTGACAGTCCTGCTTCTTAAATATGTGTCTGTTTACAACTCTCCACCTCTACTGCTGCCATCCTGGTCCAAACACCATCATTGCTGTCCTAGCTGGTTCCCCTCCTTCTCCACTCACTAGGCAACATGACTTTACCCTTCTAAATTGAACCACGTCATACCACCTCCTCCATCTTCTTCAGACTTAACGACTTTTATAATTCAGGAGGAAATGCCAAGGTCTTTAACATGGCCTGTCAGGTCCTATATGTTCTGGTTTCTCTTTTTCCTCAGCCATACCTAGTCCCATCCTTCCTGTGCTTTACTCTTCTCCAAACACAACAGTTTATTGGGCTTTCAGTTCCTTGATGGGCTCATACTCTTTTCTGACTCTGGGTTTTTGCTTTTTCTCGCTCTCCCATCTGCATGGACCTCTCTTCCCCACCCCAATTCTTTACCTGATTCACCTTTCTATGCGTTTGCTAGGGCTGCTATAACAAAGTGCCACAGATGGGGTCACGTAAACAATACAAACTAATTTTCTTACCGTTCTGGAAGCTCCAAGTCCGAGATCCAGGTGTTGGCAGATTGGTTTCTTCCGAGGCCTCCTTCCTTGGCTTCCAGATGGCCACCTCTTCCCTGGGCCTCACATGGTCTTCCCTGTGTGTGTGTGTGTGTGTGTGTGTGCGTGCGCATGTGTGTCTAAATTTCCTCTTATCATGACATCAGTTATAATGGGTAGGACCCACCCAGATGACTTCATTTTGACCTAACTACTTCTTTAAAGACTCTCCCTCCAAGTAATGTCACATTCTGAGATCCTAGGGGTTCGGGCTAACTCTTCTTTCAATGTGTAGGTTGCAGCCTAAATGTCATTTCCCCAGGAAAGCATTCTCTTACTCTACTCAATCCAATCCAAATTAGATACACTTATTCTTTCATATAGCACCATAGTTCCCCCATCCCCCAAACATATGCCATTTTGTAATTGCTTATGCATTTATGGGTCTCCACCTAAAATTTAAATGCCATAAATTCAAGTTCCTGGCCCATAGTAAGCAGCCAATGCAAATTTGTTGAACAAATGAGTCAAAAGTCCAGAGACTGCACAGAATCTAGCAAGTTTGCATCTAGTTAAACTGAGACCAGAACCACTGAAAGGAGAGATGATTCTTACCTATGTTTAAAGATCTGCAGAAAAAGTGATTTCACACTAACCCGTATAGTACCCCCTCTGCAGCCTTTTGGCATGAAATGAGCAAACTGTGACTGGAAATCGATTCAAGCTCAGAGGCAGGCAGCTGGGGAGAACACATTTATAAAATTATTGCTGATGTGTGCTGTGACATAGCCCAGTGTGGCACCATGGGCCAGTATATGGCCAAAACTAATGACACTGGGTTTTTTGCTTAAAAGATAAGAAAATTCAGCCTTAAGCAGGGACTCAGAACAAATTTCATTCTTGTCCAATTGTTTTAGATGTTTGGGTTTAGACATGATTTGAACTGGTTTTCTAGGTGGATCCATTTTCACAATTAAATTTCAGGTTTGGGGAAGGTTCAGCGCTAATGCGCTGGTGGACGGTTTTACTCTGGCTTCTGACTCATGGCCAGTCTCTCTGGGAGGTAATAGGGAGGCTCAGCCGTTCTCAGATAAGATCGTAAATTCCAAGACTCTTCTTGTCAGAAGGTTCTGGAGAGTTATTTTGTCCAGTTCCCTGCCCTCAAAAGGGTCGTTGGATTTGTCCAGGGCAGACCACTCATTTACTTTTATTTATTTAGCAAGTATTTATTGAGTGTTTACTCCCTGCCAAGCACCATGAGGTAACAAAGAGTAAGATACCACTCTCAAAGTTGCTCCTTGAGGGCCAAAGGCCAAATCTTGGTCCTGTTTTTCTCTTATACCAGTGATGGGCAACCTTTTGAGCTTGGTGTGTCAAACTTCGCCAAAAAACTGAGCATAACTCGGGTAGTGTGTCACTTTGAGCAAAAAACATTATTTCGCAAATGTTTCATCCTCAGGAGCAGCAAATGTTTCATCCTTGGCATGCGGCGGCCGCGTGTCATCAGAAATGGCTACGCGTGTCAGTGCTGACACGCGTGTCATAGGTTCGCCATCACTGTCTTATACTGTGCTTGACCCAATTGTTGTGGCAAGAACAACTATGTGGTGACATTTGTCTTTTTTTTTGGTGCCCAATGTTAGAATCTCCATGCTTTCTTTGTGAAGTTTCCCATTATATGAGAGCCCCTCCTTCCCTGACTAGAGGAACTCCACAGATGAGGTAATTGCCTCCTCAGTATCCTTGGCAGCTCAGGTGTGAGCACGTGACCTACACTTGGCCAGTCAGATGCACATGTGGGACTGAAATGATATTCTGGAGGTAGCAGGAACCCCAGTGGGTTTCTAGAGGCCACCGATGGTGCCCGTGGCAGCACTCGGTGCCAGGGCCAGCAGGGGCTGAGGTCGGCTGTAGCACCCTCTACTCAGTGGCTGCCACAGCCCTGTCCTCTCTGAACTGCTTTCTTGCTTTTCCATAACTCAGTTTAATTTTTATTCTCCCTACCCGTCTTTTTTTAAGGTTATATCTAAAAGTATTTTTTAATATTATAAAAGCTCAGAAGGATGAAACATAGAGGAAAATGCCACAGATAATCCCACCATTCTAATTCAACAACGATTACTTGTACCTCCTTCATCTTTTTCATTTGTGAGTTTTTACAGATTTATGAATATACTTAATGCAAACCATTCTTCACGCTGTGTAAAGCATTTTAAATTAATATTATAGGACCAACATTTTTTCCTTATGATTTTATTTTAAAAGTTTATATATTATTAAAAAATTAAGACCCATAGAAGAGTTGAAACAGTAGTACAGTGAACACCCATATACTCCCCTCTAGATCAATTATTAACATTTTGATGAATTTGCTTTCTCTCTCTTATGTACTCATATGTTTTCCTCACTGAATTATTTGAAAGTAAGTTACAGAAATTATGGTATTTTACCTCTCAATAGTTGAGACTGCATTTTCCTCAATAAAAAGACTTTCTCCTACATAATTGCAATACTACTACCATAGTTAAGAATAACAATAATTTCATAATATTATCTAAAATCTAGTCCATATTGAAAATTCCCAAATTGTCCCAAGAATTGTCTTTTATAGCTGGGTTCTGAGAGCCAGACTCATTTAAGTTCTAGGAGGCTTAAATAATGTCAGTGTTGGGGTGGAAGGTGGGCCAGGGATGCAGTCCTCTGTGGGGAGGAAGTCTGTAAGACTGCTACATGTGCCTGGATCCTAGCCTTTTCCCTTTTCCAGGTTCTTGTCACCTGCTTGGGTGAAGCACTGAGCATAGACCCTTGGCACTCAGATTTCCAAAGAGGGTTCTGTTGATAGCGCCCCCTTGTGGGTGGGGGCAGGTACTCCCCAGTGCCCAAGTCCTCCCCTGTTATCCCCTCCTCTTTTATTTGGCCTTGAAAGCAGAAAACCCTGGTCTACCGCTTTGTATTTATTTTCCTCTGGCCCAAGTCCTTTCAAGGTTCAGACTTTTGAAACTTAAAAGCCTTTTTTTCTGCTTTCATGGTGTAACCATGGCCTGACCCCTTAAATAGAGAATGGTCATGGGAGAACAGGACATACTGGTGGTGGGAGAAAAGAATAGCAGTTAATCTTTCTTTCTTTTTTTTTTTTTTTAATATATTTTTTATTGATTTTTTACAGAGAGGAAGGGAGAGGGATAGAGAGCTAGAAACATCGATGAGAGAGAATCATCGACCAGCTGCCTCCTGCACACCCCCTACCAGGGATGTGCCCGCAGCCAATGTACATGCCCTTGACCGGAATCGAACCTGGGACCTTTCAGTCCGCAGACCGACGCTCTATCCATTGAGCCAAACCGGTTTTGGCAGCAGTTAATCTTTCATAATATTATCCTGGCTTATTTGTTCTGTGCAGACATTAGCACATATATTTAGCTGGTAGGCCCCAGGATGGCCATACTGATTATTAAAACATTAAGATTCTCCTGAACTAGACTGCTAATCCCATCATCTGAAAATACAACATTCTCATAGATGTATTTTTAGATATTTAAATATTTATACTTAGAATTATATTTAGAATATAATTAATACAGTGGCAAATTAATACTTTACAGCGATAAGAAGCCACTGTCCTCCACCTCCTGTCCTCCCCGGTCAGTGCCAGCCTCTTCCCAGGACCTCCAGGGGCCAATGCGTAAATGCTTAGCAGAGCAGGTGGCTCCAGGACTCTGTGAATCCATTCTGGTGGGTCAGCGCCAAGACTTTCAGATTGCTAAGTGTTCTGAATATCCCCATGGAGCAAATGTAAATCGGATCCTATCACCCTCCTGCTAAAAACCCTTCATTGGCTCCCAATTTCACTCAGAATTAAATTCCCACTGTTTTAGTGGTACTAAGGTTTGGCTCAGCATATGACTGGATGTAGGGACAGGGGGAGAGAGGAAGAAAAAATGAAGGTAAGATCCAAGATGGGGATTTGGTGGCAGGTGACTACTGGAAAGAGATCAGCAAATGGGACAAGTTTAAGAAGTATTTTTTTAAAGTAAAAGCAATACCACGTGATTTTTGAACATGGTAGATGGAATAAAATTCTCTAACCCCTATCACCAGAAATAACCCACTTTTATCTATAGTATAAAAATATGTTCTTATAAAAACATTTGTTTGTATATTTATCATGGATTATATTGTTCTGCAACATATGATGTATATTTTTCTGAACCAATTCACTTATATTTACAACATTCTTTTTTTTTTAAATATATTTTATTGATTTTTTTTTTTTTACAGAGAGGAAGGGAGAGGGATAGAGAGTTAGAAGAGAGAAACATCGATTTAGCTGCCTCCTGCACACCCCCCCCCCCCGGGGATGTGCCCGCAACCAAGGTACATGCCCTTGACCGGAATCGAACCTGGGACCCTTCAGTCCACAGGCCGACGCTCTAGCCACTGAGCCAAACCGGTTTGGGCATATATTTACAACATCATTCTTAATGGTACATTGTATTATACTGTATGGAGGTATTAAGATTCATTTAGCCAGCTAACTATTGATGGGAATTTGGGTTGTTTCTGTTTTTTGTTTTTGTTTTTGTCATCGTCATCATTGTTTCTACCAACAAATAAATTTTTGTATATCTTTGGATTTTTGCGCCAGTGAATTTATAGAATAAAAATTTGAGGGTGGAATTGCTAGGTCAAAGGTTAAGCACATGTAAAATTTTAATAAATTCTAAATTGCCACATAGCTAGGTTTTTAGGAGAGGTTAATGACTTCTACTTTGGTCAAGTTAAGATCAAGGTGCCAAAGGCCAAAGGTCATTATGAGTGCTCTTCAAATCAATTAGTAACACAGGTTAGGACTGGGAAGAAAGGTGGCAACTAGAGATGTGCCAAAAGCAGAGCTGTGAGAATTCTAAGCCTTCATAATGATCTAACATAATCAACTATGCTTCCAATTGAAATAGAGATATACAAGACACATTAATTATAAAAGGTTCTCAATGTACTGTGAACGTGTATATACAGCACATAAAAACACAATTCCGTCTTAAATTTACCATAAAACTAATACATTAGCTTTGATAAATATTAATTACACATCCAAATAATAATCTGTCTTGTCTCTTTGAATGTAGAAGTGCTTTTGGATGATGGTTTGGGTTCCTCAGCTCTCTTAAAAGCATTTACCAAGTGTCAGTGCCCTTCAGCTAAAGACCACCAGAACACACCTGCAGTTAAACAAGTTGGTATTATTATTCATGGCAGTGAGAGGGGGGAATGTAGTAGGGAACTGTGGGGCATTTTAGTAACAGTGTTGGAAGGGACTTGGTTGATAGAGGATTTGGGCTTAGGTTTGGTGACTTGGGGGAGGGTTTAAGGAACTGAGGCTTTTGCTCTACATTGGATACTGGCAGGAAGTGGGAATAAGTCTGTGATGGGACATCTTATCTAAAAGCAGAAAAGACTAGCCCTAACTGGTTTGGCTAAGTGGATAGAGCGTCGGCCTGCAGACTGAAAGGTCCCAGGTTCGATTCTGGTCAAGGGCATGTACTTTGGTTGCGGGCACAACCCCAGTAGGAGGTGTGCAGGAAACAGCTGATGGAAGTTAAGTTTCTCTCTCATTGATGTTTCTAACTCTCTATCTCTCTTTCTTCCTCTCTGTAAAAAATCAATATTAAAAGCAGAAAAGACTAGAGTGAGTCTCAAGTTGTAATTGGTAAAGAAGCCGCAGCACTTTATATTAGATAGGATAGAGGAATTTGGATCATTGTGTGGTTTGGACAGTGTTCAGACGTGGCTGTTTTTGTTTTGATCCATTGTGGTCTCAGAGTGGCCTTGTCTGATGATGCAATGTTGCTGTTGGTGTGTTTTTTTGTGTGTGTGTGTATGTGTTTCCAGCAGGAGCACATCAAGCCCTAGCTGTGAGTACCAGCAGGTCAGCTCCTACCAAGATCAAGGCCAAGCTGATAGTAAGTACCAGGCCATCTCATGGATGTCAGAGCAGCTTCTTTTCTTTCTCAGAGGATGTTTTCACTGTCTTTGCCTGGCTAATCCTTAGGGGTCCTTCAGATCTCACATTAAACCCCATTTCCTAAAGCTAGTATTGCTAACCCTCTCCTCCCCAAGTAAATAGATAGGTCTTTTTGTTACACAGTCCTTAACAACTTCTGCTTGTCCTTTGCAGTGCTTATCACAATTGTGATTGCTTAATTGTGCCGTGAGTTACCCAGTGCCTGTCTCCCTGGTTCACCTGTAAACTCCCTGGGGGCAGGTCCATGTCTGTCCTGTTCACGCAGTGTCCTCAGTGATTCACGCAGCAATGAACACTCAGTAAGTGCTCAAAATTAGTATTTCGTGAGTGAATACCAAATGAACATGAGATGAGATTCTTGTGTATGTGGGTGCCTTACTCACGTCTGTATTCCAGGGTCTATAACTGTGCTTGGCACATAGTATGTCCTCAATAAATATTTGTGTAATGGTTAATTTTATGTTTCAACTGGACTGGGCCATGGGATGCACAGATAGCTGGTTAAGTACTATTTCTGGGTGGGTGCAGGTGGGGTTTTTTTCTGGAAGAGGTTAGCATTTGAATGGGAGAACTGAATAAAGCAGTTGGCCCTCACCAATGTGGATGGGCATTATCCAATCTGTTAAGGATCTACATAGAATAAAAGTGGAGAAAGGTTGAATTAACACTGTCTGACCATTTGAGCTGAAACATTGATCTCATTCCTAGTTTTGAGGACTTTGGACCTAGACTTGAATCTATACCCTCAGCTCTCTGGTTCTGGGGCCTTTGACTACCCCATTGGCTTTCCTGCATCTCTAGCTTCTAAAGGACAGATCATGGGACCTCTCAGCCTCCATAATCATGTGAGCCAATATCTATCTATCTATCTATCTATCTATCTATCTATCTATCTATCTATCTATCTATGTTCTATTTGTCTGGAGAACCTTGACTAATACATGAATCAATGACCTAATTCTTTTTCATCCATTTTTTTCTGTTCATGAAATCATTTCAGTAGCTTTAGAGTTATCCTGAATAATTATGTTCAATGCAAATGTAATTGGTGGCTCAAGTGTGTAGCATGGTTAGCTGAAAACCATTTTGAAAGTATTTGACCTGAATTTTCTCCTCTTTGCCTCACACACCTATATTTTTTTATTTTATTTAAATCTATCCAAAGCTCTGCACAGTCTCAGATCAAATAAAGGCCCTCAAGAAACCAGTGCTGGCTATCAGAGCTCTGCACACTTCATTGGAAAGCCATAAACACAATTACTAGATCATTAAGGACTGTGAAACAGAGGCTTTGAAGCAACACGCACAGAGTTGCCTAGTTGGGCATGACCAGTGTCTTGCACGTACCAGTGCCTCCCTGTTGGAAGCTACCTAGGAAAAGACAAAGGACTGTGAACTGAAATGTCTTAGGGGCAGGTATGAGGAAATCTGATAAAAGACACCCGCATTCTGCTAACAGCTCTGATGCCTCTGAAGCAATACATTGACTGGACTTTTGTAGCCTCAGTTTCCCCACTGTCAAATAGGGCATTGAGGATTGATCCTATTAATGCTTAATTCTTTACCCCTTGTATTAGTTTTCTATGGCTGCTTTAAGAGTGTCACAAACTGGGTAGCTTAAACAACAACAGTTTATTGTATTACAGTTCTGGAGGCTCAAAGTTCTAGATCAAGTTGTTTGCAAAGTGAGTCCCTTCTGAGGCTCCAGGGAGAAACTGTTCTATGCGCCCCTCTCCTTGGCTTGTAGATGGCAGTCTTCTCCCTATGTCTTCACATCATCTTCCCTCTGTGCATGTCTGTGTCCAAATGTCTCCTTCTTGTAAGGACACTATTCATATTGGATTAGGGTTCACCCTAATGACTTCATTTTAACTTTGTTACCTCTATAAAGGCCTATCTTCAGATAATGTCACATTCTGAGATACTGAGGGTTAAAACTTGAATATATGGATTTGGGGGAGACACAGTTAAACTCATAACACCCCTCCTGTACTCACAGCATTTGCAGTTTCTCTCATAAAAGAGTTGGGGTGTTTTTACTCATCCTTTGAATTTGTGCTGGCCTTGTGACTTTCTTTGGCCAATGTGATACTAGGTGATGCAAGCAGAAGCATGCAAAAGTATGCATTTCTACTTTCACTCTAGTTTGTCTGGCAATTGCCAGGGGAAAATTTCCAGGCTGGCCTGGAATGTGAGAAGCCAGTATTGTGGAGTCAAGTCGCCCCAGGAGTCCTGGCTGAGGCCATCCTAGGTCAGCCAGCAGCCAGACAAACCCCAGGCATGTGACTGAGTCTAGCCAAGATCAGTAGAACTACCTAGATGGCCTGCAGTTAACCACAGACATGTGAGCAAGGTGGTAAAATCAGACAAGCCTAGTCCAGGACAATTGAATCCCACATAAATGTTTATTGCTATATGCCCTGAAGGTTTTGTGATTATTTGTTAAACAGCATTATTGGAGGGAATATGTGACTGATACCAGTTAGTAATATTTACTCACTGTATTGCAGGGACCTATGAGTGAGTACATAAGTGTTAAATGAATTGTAAACCTGGTATTACAATGTTTTACAAATTCTTGAGTACTATATAGAAATAAAGAGTCACCAATCTATACTAATATGCAAATTGGTCAGGACACCCTCACAGTAATGACCGAACAGCAGGCTGCATGGGGGGAAAAGGCCAGCAGGGGGGTTAGTGAGGGATGTCCAAACAACTGAATAGCAGGCTGTGTGGGGCGACCAGGCTGGCGGGGGGGGGGGGGCAGTTGGTGGCGACCAAGCCTGCAGGGGGGCTGTGAGGGGCGACCAGGCCAGCAGGGGGGAAGTTGGGGGTGACCAGGCTGGCAGGGGGGGCAGTTGGGGGCAACCAGGCCTGCAGGGGGGTCAGTGAGGGGCAACCAGGCCTGCAGGGGGGGTCAGTGAGGGGCAACCAGGCCAGCAGAGGGGGGCAGTGAGGGGCGACCAGGCTGGTGGCGGGGGAGCAGTTGGAGGCAATCAGGCCAGCAGGCAGAGGCAGTTAGGGGCAATCAGGCAGGTAGGCAGGTGAGCAGTTAGGAGCCAACAGTCCTGGATTGTGAGAGGGATCCCGGATTGGGGAGGATGCAGGCTGGGCTGAGGTGACCCCCACCCCCATGCATGAATTTCGTGCATCAGGCCTCTAATATACAATAATATGCTATGTAATAATACCGATAGGAAGGTTGGAAGGAACAAAACCAACAAATTAGGCACTGGCTCTATTGTATAAATATGAGCCTACACTCATACACATAAACCATTCATAATATTATATGATGTCTATTCTTTGTGGATTCTTAGGAACCACCTATGAGAAAAATAAGGCTCAGAGGATCAAATTGACTCACTGTGGGTCACATAGCTAGTAAATGACAGAGCACCAGAATTTGAGATATTTGTGATTCTGTTTCTATCTGCTTTTCTTTCTCCTCTTACACATTCTTTTCCCCCCAAATCTTTGACTTTATATATTTATTTACTTAATTTGATTATTAGAGAGAGAGGAAAGGAGAGGGAGAGAGAGAGAAACATTGATGTGAGAGGGAAACATTAATTGGCTACATCCTGCATACACACACACCCTCCCCAATCAGGGATGGAGCTTGCAACATGGGCATATGCCCTGACTGGGAATCGAATTGGCAACCTTTCAGTGCATGGGATGACACCCAATCAACTGAGCCACTGGCCAGGGCAACCCATTCTTTTTCTCATCAGTGCCTACTCTTTCATTTTGCCCTGTAAGTGTTGACAAGAATAGGTAAAAAAACAAACCTTGCTTGTCAGGGCAAGTCTGTGTAAGATTGATGATGATGGCTGTAGTCCATTTAGAATGTTAACTGCTGTGAGCACACCTTAGTTTTGTTTTATTTTGTGTTTGTGAAAGACCATATAGTATAGTGGTTGAGAGCATGCTGATAAGCATAAATACTTCATTGTAGTTTTTCACATGCCCAAATTGGAAGCTGAAAATTACGTTTCCAAAGTTCACAGTTACTTCCAACTCCTGTCCATCATTCATTCCTTTCTTTGGTCACTTTTTGTCATCCACTGTGGGTTAGGCTCTGTGTGACTGCGCTGAACTTATGGGCTGAGCCATGAGACTTGCTTTGGCCAATGAAATGTCAACAAAACTGGGAATGTGTCCGTCCTGAACCTGACCATCAAAAGATATGTGTTCTCATTAGTCATTTTGTGCTTCTGCTATTTGCTATGAGAAAAACATGCCTCAGGTGGCTGTTGGTCTGAGGAGAATGGGAAGACTCTTAAAACAGAGCTGAACTCAACCTGAAGCCTAGAGCCAAGCTACCAGAGTCCCAGATGAGCTCAGCAGAACCGTAGCCATCTGTGGACTTACGAGTTAAAAAATAAGTATTTTTGTTCTTGTAGGGCAGGGGTCCTCAAACTTTTTAAACAGGGGGCCAGTTCACTGTCCCTCAGACCATTGGAGGGCCGGACTATAGTTAAAAAAACACACACTATGAACAAATTCCTATGCACACTGCACATATCTTATTTTGAAGGAAAAAAACAAAACGGCAAAAACACCCGCATGTGGCCCGCGGGCTGTAGTTTGAGGACGCCTGTTGTAGGTCATTGAGACTTTTGGGATTATTTGTTACTCACCAGTAACTGACTGATACAAGGAGGCACTGGGTTTGATAAGATTGATAACCACTGGAGTCTCCTATTCCTCCTGTAAACAAAGCAGTTATCTCAGGTCTTGTCACACATAGAGTGGCTGCTTTTTAAGTAGGAGTTCTATTGGCATTAAAGAATGGCTAAATGATATTCCTATACCATGTTAAAGGGGATTATAGTAGACACCTTTCTATTACTGAGGTTTAGGATCTCTGCAATTACTGTTAAACTTTCTGGCCACCAGGGTAAGTGCTAATACTCTGGAAGGGTGTGAATTTACAGAGTGAGCAGGTCAGAGATAATTGATGAGTTTTCTTTTTTAGAAGGGGATCTGGTACCATGGAAACGACAAGCATGATCAGTTTTGTGACTGTGGATTATAATTACCAAGTTAATAACTGGAGCGTTATGTGAAAGATTGATGGTTCTTGCTCAATGTAATGTGTCCTTTAAATGCTAAATAATAAGTTAAATGCAAGGACTACGTAAGTTCGATGGCTTATTTATGGGGTAATTATGGGATGTTTTCAGCCCATAAACTAGGGCATCTGTAGAAACCCAATGCTATGGAGAAGAAATAGCCCTGATTTAGAAATCAGGAGACCTGAATTCTCTGCTACTTGCCAGCTAGTGACCTTGAATAGGTTATGTCATTGCTCTGCACCCCAGTTTCTTCATTTAGAAGATTGGGGAGGGGCATAAAAATACCCATCTCATAGCGTGGTTGAAAGGAGACAGGGTTAATGACATAATTATATCAAGTGCTGAGCACAGTGCCTGACACATAATAAGTGGATGCAAATGTTAACTATCATGTCATCATTCTTCAAATAAGAGATTTGGTCCTTCTATTAAGAGATTTCCTCCTTTATGATTTTAGTTAATAAGTAATTGGTACAATTTGCAATAGACTCTCAATGAATTCTTATTTTAAAACACACTTTAATTGTATTCTATTGCTTAAAAAAATAATCAGAAACTTGGGTAAATACAGGCAAGAATACGGGAGAACATGAAAATCATCCATCTAACCCACCATCGAAATATAACCATTGTTAACATTTTAATGTAGACTCCCAATCTTTTTTTTACCCATGTATAGAATTTCTTTTTTAAAAAATCTGAAATTGGATCATGCTGCACATGCTGATTTGCCACCTGCCTTTGAGATGTTTCCAATGTCATTAAATATTCTTCTAAAACACCCTTTTTAATGGCTGTAGAGTAGGGTGTTCCTGAGGAACATTGTCTAAGTGGAAGTTATTCACAGAAGCCTACTTAGCCCATTCACGTAAATTATACTTTCAGACTTTCTGAAATCTTCATTTCAAATTGGTCTTAAATGGGCCAGGGCTTGGCTTTAAGATTCCTCTCCACCTCCTCCTGCCTCTCCCAGCTGCCCCCAGGTTCTCCGTCAAGTAGTTGCTCCAGCTGCCCCCAGGTTCTCGGTCAAGTAGTTAATGATTGTGCTAGGCACTTATTCAGTAGGGGAGCTCTCAGTTTAAAGGGTCTCCATGGTGAGCCATTTTGTAAAAGGGAAGCATGTCATTCAAATACCCTCTAATTTCTCTGCTCGCTGAGGTGGTGTTGTTGTTTTTTAATTGGGTTCTCTCTTAAAGTAAGGCCCATTTACAGGTACAAGCTCACCCCTAGCTGCCTTAAACTCCCTTACTTGATGCTAAGTGACACTTTTACTGTGAATAGCAAGAAGTATACTTCTTTCTGTTCCTGTAAGACGTGGATGTTGGACAAGATGCTTCTTTGGACTTCTTAATGTTCCTGGATGTCATGGGCTGAATTGTGTCCCTCCGCCCCCAAATTTATATGTTGAAATTGTAACTCCTAGTATCTCATAATGTGACTGTATTAGGAGACAGGGTCTTTAAGAAGATAATTGAAGTTAAATGAAGTAATTAGGGTGGGTTCTAAGCCAATATGACTGGAGTCTTTATAAGAAGAGATTAGGACACAGGTATAAAGGGAAGACCTTGAGTTTGGACTCCTAGCCTCCAGAACTATGAGAAAACACATTTTTGTTGTTTAAGCCTCCTGCTCTGTGGTACTTTGTTAGAGCAACTTTTGCAAACTAATACACTAGGTAATTTAAACAATTACAGACTAGGGGAAGTTACCATAGGGATGTATTGACTCCCACTAGTCCAGCCTTTGGAATTCTTGAGTATTATTTAAAAAGAGATCATCCTATATAATAACGAGCTAATATGCTAATTAGACCGGACAGCAGAACGACCTTCTGGAATGACCAGTGGGTGGGGGCCGGGGTTGTGGGGCCATGAGGCAGCTGGGGCTGTGAAGGCCTGCCCTTGCACAAATTACGTGCATCGGGCCTCTAGTTAATTCATAAAATGGTAATATTTATCACAAAAGAATGTATTGCTCATGGGTGAATTTCATGGGGGAAGGTGCTGCTTTGGGGTTAGGCTTTCTCTTAAATCATGTTAATATATTTCATACTCTAATCCTGAACATGGCAGTGAGTGTGTGTGTGTGTGTGTGTGTGTGTGTGTGTGTTTTCAAGACACAGAGAAAAGGTGGGACAGAGGGGCTGAAGAAAGAGAACAAGATCAGACTGCCTCCTATCCATGTGTTGCCTTTAATAAAGAAGAGTGACCCAACGGGGAATTTTTATGACTGGCTGTCTGTTTGAACTTGACTGGTCAGGAATCATCCTTCAAAGCCATTCTGAGTTGCCTTTAACACTCTCCCTGGAATAGCAGCGGCACCAGCAGGAGCTTTTGCAGGTCAGACCAACTCTGTTTTCCTGACAATAAGATCCTCCTATCTGGACCTGGTACTGCTTAACCAAGTTAGGTATAGAATAATTTAAAGCCTCAGCACTCTGGATTCAGAAACCAGCTAAAGGAATGACAGTTAAGGGCTGATTTATGCCTTATTTGTCTTGGAAAGGTGAAGGGAAGAATAATGGAGCACATGAGTTTTGGGCAAAATTGGTATCAAGGCATATTGGAGAGGACTGTTATATTTCCTGAATCTCATATATACTCTGCCCTCATCATCTGGACAATATTTTGATATCCATCCTGGTTACTGTTAGTAAAAATTGTTTATTCTATGTGTAAAATGCCTCATGCAAGGGCATTAGGGACCTCTGAAGACCTGTTTATTCACTCATCCATAACCAACCCATCCATGTGTCTCTCCATCTATCAATTTACCCACCCATTCATTCACCCACGTATCCAATTATCCACCCATCTACCTATCCACCTTCTTAACATCTCTCTGATGTAGTGACTTCTGTCCAACCCAGTTTCCCCCTTCATTTCTGTAATGACCTCTCCACTGGTGTCCTTGCCTCTAGCCCTTCCCATTTTGCATCTTTTGACTGATCTTTCTACACTTCAGTTTCCTCATTTGCAAAATCAGGGTACTATGTATTTCTCTGGACTGTTGTGAATGGGATCATCCTTTATTCATCCAGCAACGGTTTGTGGAGCTCCTCCTTCATGTGTCAGTTTCCATTGTAGGCACTGGGGACACAGCAGCAGCAAGCCCAGCAGGGCCCTCCCTCAGGGAGCTCTCCTTCTAGTGGGAGAGACAGGCAGCGATGCCTAATTCAATAAAGACAGGATGCAGTTTCAGGGAGTGACAAATGCCGAGAAGTGAAATAGTGACTCACTCGAAGTGCATGTAGATGTGGTTAATTAATGGAAGTTGTCATATTAACAAGTAATTAAGATTATAATGTCAGTATCTCTAAAACCTTTCAATAATTATAGAGCACTAATATGCATCAACCATGATGCTAAGCACTTTAATTTATTTTTTTTTTTTTGAGAGAGAAAGAAAGAAAGGGAAAGAGAGAAACATCAATTTGTTGTTCCACATATTTATGCATTCATTGGCTGATTCTTGTATGTGCCCTGACTGGAGATTGAACCTGCAACCTTGGTGTATGGGGACGATGCTCTAACCATCTGAGCTACTAGCCAGGACCGTGCTAGGCACTTTAATTTCACAACAATCCTATGAGGTAGGTATGACTGTTTCCCATTTTAGATGTAGAAACAGGTGCAATCTCTCATTATGTTCAAGGAAATGTCCAAGCTCATTACTCGGGTGCTCAAGGCCTTTCATAATCTGGCCCAGCCTGTCTCTCCAGCTTCCTGTTGTACTGACCTTCTGTCTCCTGCCTTTTACTCTCATTCTTCCAGACTCAGTTCAGATGTCACTTCCTCTGGGAAGTTTTCCTTCACCACTGCCTCGCCATTCAGTGCAGGGCAGGGTTACGTGCTCTGTCCCCGGTTCCCACAGGTTCCCTATAATTTTTTTCATCACTTGGTACTGTGATTGTCCATGCTGTGTCTGCTGCCTCTGAGAGAATGTGAGTTCTCTGACTGTGGGGATCTTGACTTGTTTCTCTTTAACCTCAGCATCCAGCCCAGTGCTGGACACATAATAGGTGTTCAATAAATGGATACCTGAAGATATTCTGTTTTAACCCTTTGTCTTTCTAGGAGAAAGGCTCCTTCTCTGGGAGGATGTGTAGAGCAGAGCAGACTCTCCTTGGGACCCAGTGTAGATTAGGAACCCCAGAAAAGGGTTCTGATTTTGACCTGTAACGGGCTGTGTGGTCCTTAGCTAGTTACTACACCTCCCTTGTCCTTCTGTGCCTCTGCTCGGTAGTACAAACAGATACAAGGTTGGAAGGAAAGCATTTGGCAGACAGACAAGGGCCAAACAGAAAGCCAGTTTGTTACATTGATAACAGCGTTTTTTGTTAGGTCTGAATTTAATGTTCTGGGGTGACATGTTTTACCACAAGGAAAAAAACAACAGAATTTTCAGAATCTGAATTTAGAAGCCAGAAATAGATGAAAGATCGAAAGAAAAAAGGCTTCTTGCTTTGAAAGGGACCCACCTACCTGACCTTTCTAAAGAATAACTCTCTACACCAATCACGTATGCCAAGAGCATAGACTTTGCAATAAATCGCCTGGTTTAAATTTCCCTGTGCCACTTACCAGTGTGAGTCCCTGAGCACAGTTTTAACTTCTCTGGTCCACAGTGTTACCATCTATAAAGTGAGGAAATGGAAGTTCTTGGTTCATATGCTTGTTGTGAGGATTAAGTTAGGAAGTATGTATGGGAAGTGCCTAGCAGCACCTGTTTCTGTGGACTTACTGTGCTGTGGCCACTAGAAACTTTCAAATTACCAATGGGGGCCGTGGTACTGACAGCACTATTCAAGACTGGCTTCTCTGAGGGTGTGCCTGTACCTTCCTCATCTCCGCGTTAGACCAAGGCACTTAGGGTGCTTGTGCTGCATATGTTCACATGAAGTGCTTGGCTTCCCTGTGATCTTGCTGGGAAGAAATGGGTTTAACTCAGAATCGTCATTCGATTGAGCTTGCCTTGGTGGTGTTTCCAATGGAGGGGCCCCTTTCCCAAAGCCTCAGTCTGAGGAGGGTGGGTTGGAAACGGGGAGACAAAAAGCTTAGCTCCACTGTCCTCCGCCCCATAAGGGCTGCCCGGAAACCCACGTGGCCCCTGAGGGACACCTCCAGGACAGATTTGCCTCCAGGAGGCACATGGTTCTGGCTTCAGGAAAGAGCATCTATTCCAGAGGAAACCAGAGAGAGTGGATTTTGTCCCTGGGAGGAGTGTTGCCCTAGGTGCTCCCAGAAAAACCCCCACAGAAGCAGCAGATGGGGAATGAATATTGGCCAGGAGATGACGGCTCTCATTCAATTAAAATATCAAATAGGGAAGTAGTAGGAGCAGGCGGTTCGTGGTGGGCATCTGATAAATACCAGGCTGAGTGAGCAGGAAGATCAAAGCAACATGATTATCACACGTGAGAAAGACATGGCCTTGGGTTTTCCCCCCACTTCAAGTTTTTTTCCCTTAGTCTGTTTTAAGAGTTGGCACTGACTTGTGTTTGATAAATCCAGTAACCGTTTACAGTTGCTATTAAAAGAAACCTTTAAATGAGTATGAAAAGTCAGGCACCATTTTCCTTCCTGGGTTTCTCAGTTTTTAAGTCTAGAATGTTCTGTCGACCTCCTGTCAAGGGGTCGGGACTCTCTGGGTGACAGGGGTTGACGGAGAGCAGGAGCAAGTCAGCCCCTTGGGCAGATACTTACCCTGCCCTTGCAGCAGTTAGGGGAGGGCCTGGAAAGGCTGTCCAGTGACTCAGGAATAGTTTGGTTCCAAGGACCAGAAACCCACTTAGCCTTGTTGAGGGAAAAGGACTTGTTGAACAGACCATGGTGAAATCTCATAGGACACCAGGGCCTCAGGGGACAGGATTGTTGTAAAATTAATGGCTATTTTTTCTGGGGATGCTCTCTCATCTGTCCCATGATTCTCTCTGCTGAGTAGCTTCCTCTCTCTTGATTTCGGCATGGCTCTGGTCCGTGAAAGAGCTCACATCAGGTCTGACTCTGACGTTTCTGTGGGCTTAGAACTCACAACTCTGTGAGGATATGCAGATCATTGGCTCCAATGCTGGCGTCTGAACGAGCATTTCTGTCTCTTTGTGGTAGGAATTAAATGGGGAAAAATCTTGATTTTGTGTGTGTGTGTGTGTGTGTGTGTGTGTGGTGGTAGGGTGTGTTGGATGTTTCATACCTCCCACCAGCTTTAAAACTGTGGAAGGCCTGGTCTATAGTTTTTGTAATAAGTCCTTTATGTGGAAATACACTCTCATCGGGAAAGCTACTGAGAGCTGTGCTCTACACAGAGTGACCTCCAGAAATAGACTTACTTGGTAGTTGGTTACTATTTATTACTCTCCAATATCAATGTGACTCCTCCTTCCTAATTTTGTTTCCATATTCTCCTATCCTCAGATTAGGGATCAGCAAACTTTTTCAGAAAAAAGCCAGAGAGTAAATATTTTTAGCATTAGGGGGCATATGGTCTCTGTCACAACTAGCCTTGTGACAACTCCGGGTTTTAGCAGGAAAGTAGCCATAGGCAGTATGTAAATGAATGAGTGTGGCTGAATTCCAGTAAAACTTTATTTATAAAATCAGGCAGTCAGCTAAATGTGGCCCATGGGTTGTAGTTTGCCAAACCTTATCTAGATTCATCAAAGGCAGGGTTGTATATCTCAGCACTATTGACATTTTGGGCCAGTTAATTCTCTGTTGTAGGGAGTTGTTCTGTGCATTATATTATGTTTAGCAGCATCCTTGGCCTCTACCCACTAGATGCCAGTAGCATCCCCTTCCCAGTGTGAGAACTGAAAATGTTCCCAGACATTGCCAAATGTCCCGGGGGCATTTCCCTAGGGACTGTTATTGGTCATGTGACTTGAGCTGGTCCAAATAGACTAATGGGAAGGTCTTATAGTCCATGATTTGAAAGAGGTTCTGTCTCCCTCCTCTTAGACTTAAGTAAGAAGACATTAGCACCAAGTGTCACCCACAGCCATCTTAAAACCATGATGTTAGATAGGACAAGGGTCTCAAGTCTGAGTGGTTCTTACTAAATGCTATTCTTACTAAACATTAAAATGTAGCAAGGGCCGAAACTGGTTTGGCTCAGTGGATAGAGCATCGGTCTGCGGACTGGAAGGTCCCAGGTTCGATTCCGGTCAAGGGCATGTACATTGGTTGCGGGCACATCCCCCGGTGGGGGGTGTGCAGGAGGCAGCTGGTCGATGTCTCTCTCTCATCGATGTTTCTAGCTCTCTATCCCTCTCCCTTCCTCTCTGTGAAAAATCAATAAAATATATTTTAAAAAAATGTAGCAAGGGTTTTGCAGATGCAGCTGTAAACAGGACGAGCTTGACAGGAACTCAACCAGAGTAAGTGTAGCCAATTGTAAAGAAGAAATCAAGGTATAATTGACTAAATAGTGTATATATGCAATGGTTAAGCCTCCCTTCAGGGAGGCAGACCTTTGGATGTGAATCCGGGTCTCCTTTAGTTGCCACAAGTGAATAAAACTACTTTGCAACCATCACTTCTAGTTTTTGGATAGAACACAGCAAGCAGGAAACGCCTTGAGTTAGGAAGCACTGACAGGAATCAGACTTGGCAGGGAGTCTGCACCATGGATGGCTGAGCAAAGGGACAGCAAGGATCTGAAACCTTGTTGAGTAGCTGAATCAACCAGACCTGAAACCCTCCTTACATGTGGACTTCCTGTTGGATGCAATGACACATTTCCTTCCTGTTTTAGGTGGAGTATCTCAGCGGCATTCAGGGTGGTAATTTATCAGTGTGCACAGGGTTTCAGCATTTTAACCTCCCAATGCCTGTTTGTAATGGCTGGACCTGTCACGAGGCAAATGGGGCATCAGGGGCCGTGTTAGAGGACAGAGTCTCTTAGCAAGAGTTTGGGTGAGGGAGGCACTGGCTGGAGTCTCAGTACCTTTATGTTTTCTTTGGCTCCACAAAGGCCTTTGTGACTGTCTCCTATTCCCTGGCCCCCTGCGAATGTCGTGGTGCATTGCTTTTGTGTGACTGGATTGGGTTGGAGTCCTCTGTGAACTCACACAGTGACATGGGTTCTTTAGAGGCGTTTAAATTGCCTGATTGGTTACAGAAAATTTTTTTAATGGTGTCTTCCTGGGAAGGAGATTTGATCAGAAAACAGTGGCTGTGTTTGGCCTGATACAGGGGCACCAGGTCCTGAATTGCAAGTGGAGTGGCTATAGCGATAACAGGAAACCAATTTTTACTCAATTCAAATCACAGTTTTTCTTAAGATCATGCCCTTGTTGTTTCCAAGCCTCCCCTGTCTTCCCAATCCCCTTTCCTACCCTCCCCCTCCAGTTCTTGGCTGAGGCTGAGGTGGAAAAAATGCATGTAGAACAAAAATCAATAAAAAACAAACTTCTAGGATGGTTTTCACAGCAAGCCACCGAGTGGTGTTGGACGGCTGCTGGACTTAGGGCGCAGGACCAACTTGTGAAGGCCCTTAAGAGCCGGGGTGAACGATTATGGCCTCCATCCTGCGGGGAGCTGAAGGGAGGCACAGTCAGACCCGCAACTTAGATCTCTGTGGTCATCTGGCGGGTTGGGGGGGAGTAATGAACTGCTGTGGCCAAAGAGCAAATAGAGAGAAAGAATTTGGGAGCAATCTCAGTTCTCCAGGCAGGAGATGAGGTGGCTTAGAGCAGGTGGGTGGGGATGCAGAGCAAGTTGGAGAGGTTCAGGAGGCAGAGCAGCACATTTTTAGTGTGAGTCTGCATCTGGGAAGGCGGCAGCCCTTTTCCGTAATACCTTCCTTCTGCTAAATTAGACGCAGGTGTCTCTGAGTCTTGGCAAGTGGGGCTGTAATTTTCCCATGTCCCCCACCCGCCACCCCTTACCTGATAAAGCTCTGTCATCTGCTGCGGTCTCGCTGCCCACTCTTCACATTACTTCGCAGGCTTCTGGGGCCAGCATAAAATAAACGGCCCCTATTTCCTACCTCGCCAGCTCTCCTTCTGCCTTGCCCACCCTGCTGTGCCTAGCGAGGGTTGGCTCCAATGCCGGCGTCTGAACGAGCATTACTGTCAAGGAACGTGGAAGCAGCCGGGCCAGGGAGCAAGGGGCGGGGATGAACATTCCATTTGCCATCTGCAGCTCAAGTGAGATCCGTGCTGATGAGAGCCAGGACCATCTCTGTGATCCAGAGAAATGCATTTCAGCTGAGCTGGCACCAGGCGTCATCTGTAGGCTCCTGTGGGTGTCCTGTGGGGTCACTGTCTTCTCTGAGAATAGGTTGTGGGGACAAGTCTTGAGATGAAAGGCTACTGATGAGGGGTACAGAGGCCTGTTTTGTCCCCAAACCAAACTCCTCTGCCAGACCCCATTGGACACAAAATGTTGCCATGCTGCACGCAAGCAAAAGAATGATGCCAGCCCTTGGCCAAACCTATCGTTGTTGTTCAAAATCACTCTATTAACTGTTTTAACCAAAAGCACTTTATCTAAAGTTTAGATCTTAAGATTTCCACATATTTATGTCTGGAAAATTCCTCTCTTCTTCTGAGTACTCCCCCCTCCCCTCACCCCCAATCCCAATTCAGTACTCTAATCACAAGGGCACCAAGAGAGCTGTTGTTATTATGGCCTTTGGCCTTAGATGATTGGTCCAGATATACATTCCAGACCCAGGCTGAGTCCATTAGAATGCTTTCCTGGGACTCTGCACTGAGACTAGAGAAAGAAAAGTTAGTCTCTAGTGTCTGAAGTTGTAACATATAGAAGATGGTGGGTGGCTGTTTTTCTTCCATGAAGACCAGGGAAAGAGAGAAAACTGGTCAGCAGGGAGAGAGAGACAGAGACAGACAGATTATTCCTGGTCCAGATATTTCCTACTCTTTCAGTTTCATCACCTCCCTCCCCCATGCTTATAATAAACATGCCCTTTTTGCTTATGTTTGGTCAAGGTGAGTGTCTTTTATGAGGGTGAGGTGGTGGTGGGGGGAATCTCTGCTCTAGACTGGCAACCCTTTGAAGGATTAAAGAAAACGTTTATCTCAACTCTTGATCCTGGAAATTCTTTTGGTATTTATAGAGTCACCCTAAAAAGAAACCCATTGGCACACTCATTACTTGCTATATCTTCCTCACTTCTATACTGGTGTTTGCTCCACTCCGTAAATATACTACTCTCACTCGATTTCTTGTCCGATACAGTGGAATTGTCAGAATGCCAGCACCCAGCCAGAGGCCCCAGCATGCATGGATTCCTTTATTCTTCAAGACCACGTCGACACCAGCCTGAATGTATCAGCCAACCAAACAAACTCATAAACGCCAATTAGTTATATTGATGAGCAATGTTTATAGGTTCCTGCAGATCAATTCATAAATATTATAAATTGCAACAATTTCTGAATAATGCCCTGTGACTAATGGCTCTGGTTGTAGTGGATTTTATCACTTTGTTGAGCACCTAATCGTCCTCAGCCTTACTGAGTGTTTCTGTGACCTGCAAAAAACGACAATGACTCAGAGCCCAGCAACTTCAAGGTCAAAAAGCTTGCATTTCCAGCTTCTGTCCTGGGGTGACAGGGATAATGTATTTCACTTTTGGAACTAACTAGTGGTCTAGTCTTTTTTTGAGGTGGAGAACTGTCCTTTTTCACTGACTTGGAAAATATCATGTATCGTGACTTCTACCAGAAGTTCATTCATTCATTCACTCAATAAGTATTTATGGAGCACTTTCTATATGCCTGTCACTATATGAGTCCTGGGAATATAGTGGTGTATTAGTCAGGATAAGCTAGGTTATGCTGTAGTAACAAGTTAACTTTGAAATTCCAGTGCTTAGCAAAGTTTTTTTCTTTTCTCATTTATACTACATATCCAGTGTGGACCAACCACGGTTGTTCCTCCATACAGTCACTCAGGGATCCAGGCTAATGGAACATTGCCAATCACTGCAGGAGGGGGATTGATAACTGGAGAATTACCATATCAGCTTTTCTCTGCTTCAGTCCCAAAGTGACCTATATCACTTCTGTATCTCTGCCCCTGAGCCAGAATTAACCACATGGCCCCAATTAGCTGCAAAGGAGGCTGAGAAATGTGGAGGGAGCACATGAAATGTTTGGTATGCTAACCTGCCCTTGGAGAACTTGTATTGTAACTTGCATTATAGGAGAAGGCAGGGATCAGACAAATTACTGCATAAACAATCAACTTAATAAAAGAGCAACATGCTAATTGACCGTACATTTGTGACGCCCACCAGCCAATCAGGAGCGAGTATGCAAATTAACCCAACAAAGATGGCGGGTTAATTTGCATATGCAGATGCTGAGTGGCTGGGGGTGGGGTGGGACACTTGCGTCGTTGCCATGGCGACGATGCAGGCATTCTGTACCACCCCAGCTGCTCTGGACCTCTGGGCAGCATGGGAAGGTGGAAAGGTGGCTCCGGGCCAGAGCGAAGGCAGTGCCGGCAGCCAGGGGAAGGAAGGCCCATTCTTGCACGAATCTTCATGCATCGGGTCTCTAGTTGTTTAACAACAATTGGGATGAAGGCTGCAAAAGAGAATCCTGTAAGAGTATAAAACAGGAGACTTTCTAGGTGGTCTGGGGTGGATTCTCTAGGTAAGGGTTATTTAAGCTGAGTCCTGAGGAGTGAATAGGAGGTGGGAGGATAGGGAGTGAGGCACCCAGATAGGGAGTGAGGCACCCAGGCACTCTCAGAGATAGATCACCTCAGGGTCTACTCTCCAAGCACTTACAGTGTAGTGTGAGAGGTAAGAAGTGTAGAGAAATAACGATACTAGTTAGCCAACAGTGACAGCCTAATGGTTGAGCACATGCTGGGTTAAGTGCTTTCTGTGCATTATCTCCCTTAATTCACCCTCACAATAGGTTTAGAAACACACTGCACAGCAAGTGTCTGGGCGAGACTCGAACTCTGAAGTTGATGCTCTTTACCACTGAGTGCTACTCCCTCTGGGTGATTGCTCAGTGATTGACCAGTTCAGCTCAGAGCTTGGTGATTGCCAGGGCATACGAGGAAGAGTTCCCTCTTCCAGGCTGACCTTCCTTTGCCTCTCTGATAAGTCACTGTCTCCCCCAGAACCTCAGTTCATCATTAAATCGAGAGCATTTGGCTGGATCAAAGCTTTTCAGGAATGTTTTAAAGTAGTGGAATATTTTTTAAAATGCAATCAGAGAGCCCTGGCTGGTGTGGCTCAGTTGGTTGGAACATCATCCCACACATCTGAAGGTCATGGGTTTGATTCCCAATCAGGGCACATACCTAGGTTGTGGGTTTGATACCGGGTCGGAGCTCGTACAATCAATTGATTTCTCACATCGATGTTTCTCTCTCTCCACCTTCCTCTCTCTCTAAAATCTATTAAATAATTGGATTATATAACCTTCCCAGAAGTTAGGGCATTTATAAGTTTTACACCTGCTCTATGGGGCTATTCCGTCCCGCAAGGGCTAACCACTCTTAATAATTTCAACATGCTTTTTAATGGCTAAGGCAATCTTTCTTTTTAAGGGCAATTCTGATGTTGGGAGGCACTTTTTTATGTTGTGTTAAAAACTGCTTTTTATCTCTTTTATTCTTGGCACCAGGCTTTCTTTATGGAACTAGTAAAACCAAAACAAAACCAAATAAAAATAAAATAAACAGTAAAGCAAAACAAAACTCCAGACAAGCCCATTAGTGTCTTTTTGACTTAGCATCCTTGTCTCCCTGTCCATGGAGGACTGATCTTTGACTGCCTTTGGAGGCGGGGTAAGGTCACGAGCAGGGCTGTGCAGCCAGACCTCCTGGGTTCCTTGAACAAGTTTCTTTTTTAAAAAATATATTTTATTGATTTTTTTACAGAGAGGAAGGTAGAGGGATAGAGAGCTAGAAACATCGATGAGAGAGAAACATCGATCAGCTGCCTCCTGCACACCCCCCACTGGGGACATGCCCTCAACCAAGGTACATGCTCTTGACCGGAATCGAACCAGCGACCCTTTGGTCCGCAGGCTGACGCTCTATCCATTGAGCCAAACCGATTTCACCTGAACAAGTTTCTTAATTCTCTGTGAGTCTCAGTGTTCTCATCTGCGAAATGGGGAGAATATCGGAATCTGCATCACGGGGTTGCTGTGGAGATGAAGTGAGGAATATGCGTGAAGCCTGGACAAGGCCTGGCATGTGCTTCCACAGAGAAGAGGAAGGTGTCAAGATTGTTATGCTCTGAGACTCTTAAAACGCTCCTGGATGCAGGGTCCCTGTTTTCTGTTTGCGTCTTTGACTCAGAACTCCTTTCAGTGATTAGTGTTGCCTGTCTGCCTGTGGCTGCAGGGCCTGGAAACGGAAGTCATGAGAAAGGTAGGAAGAGCGCAGGGGATAGACACAGGACCAGGGAGAGGGAAGGCGTGCCCTCAGGGTGTGGATCGTGGTGAGAGGGTGACAGCTGCTGGCTCCAGTGCTTACTGACTTGGTGAACTTGGACCAGTTGTTGAAGCTTCAATGCCCTCATTGCAGAATGGGTTGAACCCGTTCACGAACCCATTTTGCAAATGAGGACATTATTAGACTCTTATTCACTGCTACCTACCTTCACTCCTTTAATTTTCAAACAACCCCATGAAGCAGATATGAATGTCCTATTTTACAGATGAGGACCATGAGGCACTGAGAGGTGAGTGGCTTTCTCAAATCCACACCCTTAGGAAGGCTGGGCTCTTAACCATCTTGTTATGCTGATTAAATGAATAATTTAATAAGTCTACCCCTAACTGAGCTTCTTGTTCTGTGATGCCTTCTCTCCTTTAATCCTCATAACAGCCTTGTTCAAAGACTGGCTCCTGAAAGTCACCCAGCAGATGTGCCAGGACTCTCTTCCCTGGGTAGAGCCTGCTTTGTTTTAGAGCAGGGGTCCTCATCCCTGCCTACACCTGAGGTTCCTGCAGGGCACTCCTAAAAAGTAATGCCAGGCCCACACCAGGGCTTCTGATTCCATTAGTCTGCGGCGAGGGGGGGGGGGGGCGGGGGAGAGGAGGGAGGGTGGTGAGGGTCCTCACATGGGGAGTTTTATAAAGTACCCTGGGTGATTTTGACCTGTAGGCAGGATTGAGAATGGCTGCATAGGGGGACTTTACCCCCTCCAGGCATGGTTCTCAGCTTCAGCTGCACATTAGGAGCATCTGGGAGCATCTAGATTCTGAGCTTATGGGTTCGATCATCAGCCTTCCTCACTGAGCTGACTAATGCTTATTGGATCCTACTAGATGCCAGACTGTGCATTTGCCAGACACGGCATTGACTCGCTGAACCCTGGAGTGACTAGCCCATCCTGGCGTGCTGGGGATTTTCCATCCTCAGAACCCCCTCAGGTCTGACACAGACAAACCAGGATGCTGGCCACCCTACCGGGCCCCTCCTCAAACCTGTTTCTTATTGACCTCACTCACTTATTTCACAACAAATCTCTGAGGGAAGTTCTGGCAAATCCATGCTGCAGATGAAGACACTGAGGCACACTATTCAGCTCTCCCACCCATGTCCTTCCCACTATTCTCACGATTCTAGGTTCTGGCCCTGCAGCCACAGGCAGACTATTGGTTACACAATAAACAGTGATTACAAAATACTTTCTGAACTGTTATTTCATGTCTTCTCAGGGAAACCAGTAAGGCCAGGAGGGATTTTTTTGTTTTTTGGTCTCCATTTTACAGAACAGGGAGTGAGGTTCAGGAAGGGCAATGATTTTTTCATGGTCAGCGGCCACTGTTGTGGATGGGAAAACTGATCTGACACCCAGACCATTGCATAGCGTCTGTCATGTTGTGTGGAGGATGAAGAATGTCCCCTCACAGTTCATTGGCTCTGATACTGTTTGCATTTATCATCAGACCGTGGACCTCCCAGCCTCCCCTCCTGCAGATGCTGAGTCTCACTGCAGACACCTTTCCCTGCGGGCTCTGGGGTCTGAGGGCTAGAAAAAGCCAAGATGATTACTGGCAGTTGGGTGCTGTTCATTTAGAACATCTGCCTTCAGGTCCCCAAGGCCTGCTCCATTGGAGGACACACACTTGTGCCAGGCATGGCCAGACTCTGGGGAGAGATCTGGACAGGGCTCATCAGGCACCTGAAATGTCATCTGAGGTGCTGAATGACAGGGGCATGCAGGCAGAGAGGCAGGCTTGTATAAGGATTATTTTAACATAATCTGGTGTTCCAAGGAGAAGTGGGGAGAGAAATGGGAGACAGGGGTTGCCTGGTTTCTCAGTTCAAGGCAGCTAGAATATTTTTTTTCCTCCAGAAAAGTGACCAGCTGAGTGCTCCAGGGGAGAGGGATGGGGACCTCCCTGCCCTGGAGTAGTTCCGCAGGCTTTTTTGCAAGAAGATTTGCATATTTGAAACATTATCATAGTATGAGCTGATTTTAAGAGGTACAAAGACATGCTTAAAAATGTTATCCTAATATATAAAAAGCCAGGGGCTGTCACAACCGAAACAACTGGACCGACGACCGAACACAGGCTGCGTGGGGCGACCAGGTCGGTAGGGAGGTTAGTGAGGGCTGACCAAATGACTGAACAGCAGACTGAGTGGGGCGACCAGGCTGGCAGGGGGGTTAGTGAGGGGCAACCAAACGACGCAAATGACTGAATAGCAGCAGGCTGCGTGGGATGACCAGGCCGGCAGGGGGGCAGTTGGGGGCAACCAGGCTGGCGGGGGCGGGGGGCAGTTAGGGGCAATCAGGCCAGCAGGCAGAGGCAGTTGGGTGATCAGGCTGGCAGTGGGGGTAGTTTGGGGCAATCAGGCAGGCAGGCAGGTGAGCAGTTAGGAGCCAGCGGTCCCAGATTGTGAGAGGGATGTCTGAGGCTGGGGATCAGGCCTAAACTGGCAGTCGGACATCTCCCGAGGGGTCCCAGATTGGAAAGGGTGCAGGCTGGGCTGAGGGGACCCCCCCCATGCATGAATTTTGTGCACCGGGCCTCTAGTGTAGTTATATTAATAGAACTAGAAAAACTAAACTATACATTAAAATGGAAATTCACAAGGGCAGGGACTTTTGTCTATTTTGTTCATGGCTGTAGTCTCAGCACCTAGGACAGCTCCTGCCATATTGTAGGTGCCCAAATAATGACTGAATCTCCCAGAACCATGGTCGGCAAACTGCGGCTCGCAAGCCACATGTGGCTCTTTGGCCCCTTGAGTGTGGCTCTTCCACAAAAATACCACTGCCTGGGCGAGTCTATTTTGAAGAAGTGGCGTTAGAAGAAGTTTAAAAAATTTGGCTCTCAAAAGAAATTTCAATCGTTGTACTGTTGATATTTGCCTCTGTTGACTGATGAGTTTGCCGACCACTGTCCCAGAACATGTGTGGTTTTACCAGAAAATGGAATTTGGACTTAGGCATATAGGATAGACAGGGTTTAATTTTGAGGAAATAAGTGAGATTGGCGGGAGGGACTGACCCAGGTGGGGAACACACCGTAAGTGAAAGCTAAGAGGTAGGATAAACAAGGCACACAGTCGCATAAGCTAATAGCTGTTGCAGGCTTCCTGTACACCAGGCACTCTGGGAGGCGCTTCCACATATTAACTAATTCAGTCTTCATAACAACCCTCATAATATCTCCACTTCAAAGATGGGAAAACTGAGGTCCAGAACAGTGAGCATCTTGCCAAAATAGGCTGTATCTCTGGCTTGGCTGTATCTAAGAGTCCTGCGAGGTCCTGGGGTTTCAGGCTTATTTGGAGGTCTGTGGCAGGTAGGGTGTGTGTCCCAGCCTGCACAGGGCCTCCGCTGCCGTCTCAGCTCGGGTGGCAATGGCCTGGCCTCCTTTCTGCTCTCTGGCCTGCAGGAGCACACCAGGCCTGCTTCCTTTTTACCCCAGTGGCTGCTTTCACAGGTTTCCATTTTTAGCTCTCCAGACTGGAACGCAGTGTTCAATGCACTGTAAACCTCAATGTCAGTTTGATTATAAGAGAGGCGTGTGTGGGCTCCTGCTCTCTCGTTTCCCTGTCTAATAATAACCCTCTGGGTTTTTTTCACCCCTTTTCTTCTGAGGCCCTCAAAGCATTTCATATGCAATGTCCCATTTAAGCCTCCAGTTCCCGTGAAGGCAGGTGATGGCGTTCATGTGAAAGGATTTCAGCAGCTCCTCAGTTCTTTTCAAACTGAAAGGGTCATAGCATCTCCATATTAAATGTGGGGGATTGAATCATGAGAGAGTAAAGAGAACTGCTAAAGGGACTGGTGTTTAATGAATGCCTACTATGTGAAGCTTATTTGATTAACCTGGGAGGTGCATTTGTGAATTTTCCTTTTTCATGGATGAGAAAAAAATGGCTCAGAGAGGCCAAGTGACTTGTTCAAGGTCACACAGCTAATAATTGATAGACTATGTATTTGACCCCAGACTTACGCTTGGTTTCTCCATTTAGCGTTAAATGGGATATTGGGGAGATAAAGGCACAGTCAGATCTTAGTTCTCTTGGTTCCCAGACTAAGCCGGCCCCCTGTCCTTTTCCTTCGAGCTTCATGTGAAGAAACTATAGAAGGATAACTTCTGATCATCATGACCATCTCCTACCTTCTAAAAGAATATTGAAAGTAGGAAATGACTTGTCTGCTTTTTCTTCATCCCCATTACTCATACATACATACATACATACATACATACATATATACATTCATGCATTCAGCAAGCATTTCACTGCTCCTTTTTCTGTGAACATGAATGGATAAAGACACAGTTCCACTGAGTCTCTTTTCATCAGGGCCTTGATTTTGACTAAAGCCCTTGTGTGGTCTATAACAAGTGACTTCACCTCCCTGAGCCTCAGTGTCCTCATCTGAAGAACAGGAATTATAATGATTCCTATTTTATAGGGGTGCTGTGGGAGTCAAGGAATGGATCAACCTCCAGGACAGATACGTGAGTCCTGTGAGGAGTGTGTGGAGAGATGTTTTTGGGGGCAGAAGGCTGTGCCCAGTTCAATGTTGCTGGCACAGTTCTATGATGATGGTGACCTCCACTGTTAGGTTAAAACTTACTATAGCCTTGCCCCACACATTGGCTGTTTTGGGGAGGTTGGAAAGTTGAATTGATTAATGTTAAAATGTGTTGATTGAGCACTTTCTTGGTAGAGAGACTGTGCGGAGCTGGATCCAAGTCCCAGCTCTGCCACATGACAGCTGTGTAACTTTGGGACAGTCGATTCACCTCTCTGGACCTCAGTTTTTGCTTCTTCAAATGGGAAATGATAATGTCTGCAGTGTTCTTGTGATGATCAAAAGTGATATTTAGAAAGTATTTAGTACAGTGCTTGGCCCCTATTGGTGCCAGCAAACGGACATCATTACAAATGCAGATAGGTGCTGATTGAAATTCCGCAGTATCAAAAAACTCACCTTAAAACCCATGGGTTAGGTCTTCAGGTAAAGCTGGATCCAGTTGCTCTTATGATGTCATGACCTGGTCCCTCTTCAAACTCCTCCTAGCTCTGCTTTCATTCGTGTTGGCTCTGCTCTCAGGAAGGCCCTCTCCTGGTGGCAAGATGGCCCCCAGTAGCTCAAGACTGATATACTACCCACAAACCTAGTGGAACAAGATTTTTCCCCCTCTAGTTACAGCAAAATCTATGGCCCTGAGTCCCATTGGACCAACTTGGGTCATGTCCCAACCACTGATAATCCATGTTTGGGACCTGTTTTTCCCTAGGGGTAGGATCATCAGCTTTAAACACACCATGGGGACTAAGAGTGGGAGAGGGCTGTTTCTTCAAAGGAAAATCTAGGTTCTTTTACTAGAAAAGGGAAATGGATGCTGCACAGGTGTGTTCAGGCTGGTTTTCCCAGGAGCAGTCTAGAAATGAGAATTTGTATGTAAGTAACTTATTAGAAAATGCTTATGGGAGAAACTTGTAAGGGAGTGGGGGAAGCAGGTAAGGAAAGGGGAGGAAGCCAAATCAGAGTGTGATTCGGGCGAAGTCCCAGCCATAGCCTGCTCCTGTGGGGAGCTCTGGAGTGTAAATCATACCTCAGAGTGTGTCTTACCTTGAGGCACAGGGACTAGGCATTTGTATCCATGAACCAGTCATTGACAGTGGGCCTCCCTGGGCGTATGAATTCCCAAGGACTTCTGGGTCTCCAAACAGGGGACACAGCAACAGAAGCTCAAGGACAGTGCTCTGAAGTCCATAGGTGTGAGGCTTTGGCAACAAAGCACACAGAAGCTTAGGGGTATAAAAAGGGATCTGGTGCCCACTAGTTTTGGGGGAAATAACAGCTTTTTGGAACAGAAGAAATGAAGGAGGAATAAAGGAGTAAGGGAAGGGGGAATAACAGGCACCAGTGAGAAGATGGGGTGGTGAGATGGTCAGGGTTGAGGAGGAGAAACCATGAAACAGCCCCCCCCACCCCTTTGTTTTTCTGCCACATTCACTACTGCTGACAGTGGTCATTGTCACAGTGTCCCTTACAGTCCTCAGCAACATGCTGAGACCTCACTCTGCAGAAACAAGTAAGGAGGTGATTCAGCAAAGGGCACAGGCAGCAGAGAAGCCAGAAGGGTCGCCCCAGTCCTCCACTAGATGGATGAGGCTGGCATGAGGTCATGGGGCCAAGGGAGCCCTGGGTAACTGCTTATGCCAAGGCGGGCTCTCCAGCAGCTGCAGGTCTGGAGGTTCAAAAGTCCCTTGAGCTCATTTAGTCTCTAACTGCCTCCTCCCTACCCACCTCTCAGCCTCCTATGGCCTCTCCATCCATCAGGAGCACCTACCCCTTCGCCGCACCGGCTTTCATCTGTCACCGTTTTCCCAAGCCATCTGGCGTCGGGGCTTTCTGCAGAGGGAGCTGAGAGGCAGTGAGGGAGAAGTAAGTGAATGTGCCAGGCCAAGTCAGCAGCATTGTCCTCAGGTCATGGCCACTGCTCTAATTACTTTGAGGGTGATGAGGTAGTTCAGGCCAGGGATGTTAAGAGTCATTTATTGGGCACTTGCTATGTGCCAGGCTCTGCGCTAAGTGCCCCATGAGCATTATCTCATGTCATCACATCCAATATTCACAGGAGCTGGCATACTAGGACTTTTGTGGTTACAAGTAATAGAAATCCCAGTCAGACTGGCTGGAGGAGAAAAAGGCTTTTTAGTTCATGAGATGACAAAAGTCTAGAGGAATTAAGCACAGCTGGTCCAGGAGTTTAGATAATGTCACTCGTCCCTTTTCATCTTTCTGCTGTGCTTTTCTTTTCTGTTGGCTTCACTCTCAGGCAGTCAGGCAGCTCCTCTGTTCCCCTCCCTTCAGTGATGACAATTTGGCCTCCAGCAGTCAACTGGGTGCCAGTAACCAGCTCACGAGGATTCTCAGTGGTTCATTCTATAATGGTGTTTCATTGGACCAGCTTGGATCTTATGTTAATTTCTGTACCAATCACTGTGCCAGGGGTGGAAAGCTCTGATTGGCCAGGCTTTGGTCATGTGCCCACATTTGCAGCTGGGGTGTGTGGTTAGCTTCATCTAAAACACCTGGGCTGAGAATTGGTGAGTGGTGGTTCTACAAAGGAAAAATTTACATATTCTAACCAGGAGAGAGGATTGAGTCCTGGGAAGGAGAGATAAAAGATGAGAGGTCCATGTGCGGTTTGTGTTATCCTCATAGTGTAGATTAAAAAAACAGCTTCAGACAGATAAAATAATTATCTCAAGACCATACATCTAGCAAGTGGCAAGGTGGTGATTAGAAACCAGTATGATTCTAGGGTCTGAGCCCTTGACCACCACCCCAGGGGCTGCTTTGACGAGAGGAGAGGTGGCACTGTTTCTGGAGTCTCTGAAGGGCTGTGGCATTGTCTGTATCAATAAATATTGATTCACCAGTGTCCCGGTGCTCGAAATTCGTGCACATTAAAAGGGAATTAATTAGAGGAACTATTTTAATATTGCTATTTGCCCTTTCTCTATAATAGAATTGTCAGAGATGAAAGAAAGTTAGTAAAATGTATATGAAAATCTTCCTTCTGTCAGAGTCTGGGGCTCAACACGGGACCCAGAGTCATGTCCCCACCCACCCACTGGGTGGGAGGTGCAGCCTCAGGTCCTCCGTCAAGCCCCGCCAGGTGGGGGGAGCAGCCTCAGGGCCCCCATCAAGCCCCGCCGGGTGGGGGGCACGCCTTGAGGTCCCCCATCAAGCCCCACCAAGCGGTGGGGGGGTGCAGCCTGAGGTCCCCCGTCAAACCCTGCCGGGCGGGCGGGGCGGGGTGCAGCCTCAGGTCCCCCACTCCGGCCCCGCACCACGCAGCCTCAGATCCCTGCTGATCGCTCATTAAGGCTCGTTACGGGAACCCTGCCTCTGCTGTGGGCGCAGCCATCTTATGTTATGGGAACCCAGCCTCTGCTGTGTGCACCGCCATTTGTGATGGCATTATGGCATGAGGGTCAATTTGCATATTACCTTTTTATTATATAGGATTTGTTGGGAACGAGCCATGGATTAGGTCAGGAAGCATGAGTTCTACCTCTGGGCTGCCAGTTGTTGAATATATGACCTTGGTCTAGAATTGTAACTCTGAATCCAGTTTCCTCATCTATGTACAGTGTAGAATGGCATGCCCTCTGCCTACTTCATGGGGTAGATAATTGGACATGAAGATGCTCCTGCATCTGCTTTCCCTTCTGCGTACGGTGACTGTTCCTTCAGGCTGAACGAGGTGGCCCCTCCTCTGTGCATTGCAGTGATATATGTACAAGTCCATTTTCTCCTGAGGGCATGGACAGACTTCATAGATTCATTACTTTAATAAGAATATTTGAATACCAATTATGTGCTAGACATTGTGTTATATACTGTTTCTTTATCTGATGTCTGGCCCATAGTAGGTGCTGGGTAAACTCTGGTTAAATGGAACCTTCCTGTCATTCTCCCGGTGTAGCAGTGATTGATGCTCTTGATGACTTCCTGCCTTCTGCTCCTTGCTACTGCTAACTAAACACTAGGGATGTGTCCGGACCTCCACAATGCTATTGAAAAAAATCACAAGGTGGATTTCAGGGGAAATGTGTTAAAAATCTCAGGAATGAGAGAGAAAAGTATCAAAGTTACCAATAAAAGATGCTTGGACAGGAAGGTGACCTCACAGATAGGCATTCCATGGAACTTGCTGCCTTGGGCAGCTTTGGGGGCAGAGATTTTGGGGACCCCCAGTGGAACCCCATGATCCTGGCTGGGTGTATGCCAGCTAGTTGGATTGAGCCCTAATCAAGGCACTGGCAACATATGCCCAGTTGGGTTTCAGAATTGCTATGGACCATTGAGTGCCTGCCACTTCCCTGCTTTTTAATGGGATGTCCATAGCAGCATGCCTGTCTCACCATTGTATGTTTGGTAAGTATTTTGTGTTTTTTGGTAGGCCATAAGGCATAGTTTTACTTATTTTACAAAAATATCTAAGAATTTGCCCATTTTCTTTTTCATCAAGATGAAAAGAAAAGATAGTCAGGGCCATGCCAGGCCAAGCATGAAACTTAGAGACCAGGGATACTATTTAGCACTGTCCATCCATTTGGCTACTCAAACATCCAACAGACTGTCCACTCATGATGAAGCTCCACTCAAGAACAATAACACCATGCTGGTGCTTTCTTAGTTTTACCAGAGAGTATCAAACGAAGGTTCTCCACCAACAACGAGGACTCATGGTCCTTGCTCGTGTGGTCCTGATGTGACCTGCTGACGGCAGTGTTGGGAAGGAGCAGGGGTCTGCTTGCTCAGACCACGAGGAAGATAGCCAAGTTCACCCATCTGCAGGGGGTGTCACAACTGCTCTCTGGTCACATGAGATGCCATTGACTCCAGGACCCACTCCCATTTCATCAGTGTGACAACATGCATCTTGGAATGATGATCTCATTCAGAAAATGGGGATAATAGTGTCTATCGTGTGTGTGTGTGTGTGTGTGAGAGAGAGAGAGAGAGAGAGAGAGAGAGAGAGAGAGAGAGAGAGAGAGAGAAAGAGGGTCCACAACACTGCTCCAGGTCTGTGCAGACTCTCAGTAAGTGGCGGCAGAGGTATATTAATACAGCAACTCTGCATCTGGAAGTGGACACAGGGTAGTGAGGCAGGTACCAAAACCTCAGGAAAAGGAAGTGTGCAGTAGAGCAGAGAGGGGAGGCCCAAGGAAATGGCAGAGCATGCAGTGCCAGGGCCTCATTAAAAGCAATGCCTCAGAAATGCTTTGGTTACCAGAGTGAAAAACTCAAATTAAACGTTGGGTCTGGGAGTAGGGCTGCTCTAGCTAGGGAACTCTGTCAGCTTCACTGAAGAGGGCTGCGGTACTTCCTTTAGCCCCCGGGAAAGCCAGGCGCTGCCAGGGGGGCCTGCTGTGTTCTCCAGAGCTGCTCTCTCCAGGACAAGGTGTGATAACAGCTATCCCTTGCTCTTTCTCTGGGCGAAGCCTTGCTCTCCCAGACAGGGGCCTTGTTTATGCCAGGTTTCCCTCCTCCTCAGAGAAAGCCAGGGAGGAATGGAGAATGAGGAAGTTGAAGAAAAGCAGCAAAGAAGGACTATGATTAAAAAAATTTTTTTTAAAGTTTGTAGCCACAGAATTCTTTGATCAAATGAAATCTTACCATGAACTCTAACATGGAAAACACTCTTTAAAGGAGCTGCTTGGTTGGTATCAACACTGGGCAGCATTTTTGCAATATCTAGAAAAGCTAGGTAAACATGGGTGGCATCCTATGACCCAGCAATCCCACTGGTTGGTATAACCCTGGAGAAGCGCTTCTCAGACCTCAGTGGGCAGATAAACCTGGGGGCTTACAAAAATGCAGATTTGGGCTCAGTGGCTCCTGCATGGAGCCTGAGAGTGTGTATTTCCGCCAGTGTCCAGGTCTGCTGCTGCTCAGACACAGGCCCACGGGAACTGCTTCCTAAAGTTCCTTTAGGCTCTGACTGCCAGGAAGAAATACATTCTAGATTGAAACCCACTATACACTTATCTATAATTGAAACAAAAGTTTTATGAAGCAATACTTACCCTTGCTCTATGATGCACTCTAATAGTTTCTCTTCTCTTTTGGGAGGGAAAAAAGGAAAAAGGAGTGTTGATCACAAAGCCACTGAAATGATTTCATTATTCACCAGTGGGTCTCAAGCCATGCTTTGAGAAACAGAACCCTAGAGAAATTCTTATACCCACAGACCAGGAAACAGGAAGGCTCACTGATGCATTGTTTGTAATAACAAAAAAATTGGAAAAAGCCAAATAAAGCTAAAGAAACAACAACCTGAAAGGTCTATCCACAGGAGGATGTATCAGTACATTTGTGATGATCTATGCACACAGTGGAATAGCGGAAATAAATGAATTTGAGCTACATGAGTCAGCATGTATCTGAAAAACAACATTAACTAAAAACATAAGCTGAAGAAGAATACATGTTATAGGATACTATTCGTATACAGTTTAGAAACAGGCAAACACTTCTATTTGTTATTTAGGAATTCATACATATGTAGTAAAGGTATAAAAACTCATAAGGGAATGACTAACACCAAATTCAGGAGCGTGGTTGCCTCTTTGGGGAGAGGGTGGCCTGAGGTAGGGGTGGCTTTGGGGCTTCATTAGTATGTATATGTAAAGCTTCATTTTCCAAGATGGGTGGGTGATGAGTCCATGTTGCTCATTATATGTCTCTATCCCTTTTTTATAGGCTTGAGCCACTTTGTAATAATTAAAAATTTTTAAAGAAAGAAAAAGAAAGGAGGAGGTTCTTGGGTTGAAATTTGTAGGCGTTGTGCTAATCTCCTAGGGGCTGCCATAACAAATTACTAAAAACCTGGTGGCTGAAGACCGCAGACATTTATCCTCGCACAGTTCTGAAGCCCCAAGTCTGAAATGGAAGTGCTCTCCCTGGAGGCTCTGAGGGAGAATCTGTTCCAGGCCTCTCTCCCAGTGTCTGCTGCCCACCATTGGCATTCCTTTGGTGTGGGGCTCCTTTCCTCCAATATCTGCCTGTCTTCACATGGCCTTCCCTCTGTGTCTCAAATCTCCTCTCCTTTCTCTTGTAAGGATACCAGTCATTGGATGTAGGCTTACCCCAAATCCAGGATGACTGCATCCAGAGATCCTTAATTCCTTCTGCAAAAACCCTATTTCCAAATAAGTCCACATTCACAGCCATGGGGTTAAGACTTGGACATCTCTTTTTTGGGGGGAACAAAATTTAACTTACTATAGGGTATAAAATCTTGTCCATGGAACTCTTTCCCCTCAATATTTTTATGATTATATTACTTACTTCTCAACCTCAGCACTATTCACATTTGGGATTAGATAATTCTTTGTTATGGGGAGCTTTTTTATGCCTTGGAGGATGTTTAATCTACCCACTAGATGCCAGTAGCACCTCCCATTAGTTGTAGCAGACAGAAATGTCTCCAGACATAGCCAAATGTCTCCGAGGACAGCGTTGCAAGATAAAACAGAGTGCCCCAGTTAAATATGAATTTCAGATAAATTTTTAGTATAAGTATGTTTTAAATATTTCATGAGATATACTTATATTAAAAATTATTTATTGTTTATACTAGGCATCCTGTTTCCCCTCCCCACCCCCACACCAAATCTGGCAACCCTCCCTAGGGGGAAAAGTTACCCCTGGTTTAGAACAACTAGTTGAGAACAGTCATTAGAAATTTATATTCATCAAGTGTTTACTCTGTGCCCAGTACTGTGCCACATCCTTTTCATGATTTATTGCATACACTCCTTGAAACAACCTTGAGAAATAACCTCCAGCAAACATGTAGAGGGGTTGAGTTTCAAACCCAGATCCATGTGTTCATAGGTGCTGTGAGTTGTTGGGTACTGGGTTGCAGGGGGGTGGTGGTGGCTACTTGGCAGATTATATATACCTCATGCACTTAGGGGGAAATGGTGCTGATGTCTAGACCATCATGGTGAGAAGTACTGGGTTAGAGGAAATGAGAACAGCAGAAGGGCATTGCTAGGGGAGAAGGTGTGAGACTCTAGGAGGAGCTATTTGTTGAAGATGGGATTTTTATGGATGATCCTGGGATGTGGGATCATTTGCCAAGAAGAGAAGCAGCTGAGTTGTGAGCTGTGGTGGGGATCACAGTATTCAGCAGACCTGGGTTTCAATGTCGGCTTTCTGAGCTGGCATGGCCTTGGGCAGATGCTGTAGTGACAGTATATGACATTTATTGTGCACTCGGTGTGTGCCAAGTACTGCTCTGAGTGCCAGCCCCACATGATCTGATTTATTCCTCAAATGACCCTCTTAGGGTGGGTCCTCTTACAGATGAGGATGTTGAGGGTTAAGAAACTTGCCCCATATCATAAGCCTAGTGAGGGGCAGAGCTGGGAGTCCCATGACCTTTTGGTATACAGGACGATGCGCCAACCAGCTGGCCAGGGCCAGAGTCCACGTTTTGAACTCACTGTTCTCTAGTGTTACGTCCATACCTCTTTAAGTCTTAGTTTCCTCCTTTCTCCAATGAAAATAGATAAAACTCATCTACTCCCAGACTCTTCAGGTGTTCTTAGGATTAAATGAGTTAATATGTCTAAAAAACCTAGCATAATTGGGCCTGACTCAGAGGAACTTGAAGTTATTATTATTAAGGGAGGGGAGTGAGGCCAGAAGCAGGGTTCCCTCCCACCCTCCATACAGGTGATGTGAGTTTAGCATACCACGTCTCACTCATCTATGTTCATTTCATTTTAAAATGGACGTGCAGTGAGCACTTACAGTGTGCCAGGCACAATCTCCGCTTCAAAGGCCAGCATTTCCCCAGCAAGCCCAGAGCCCATAGTTGGCCCTCCAGAGTGCCTGCTGAATGACTGACTACAGGAATAAATAATGCAGAGAGCAAGTGAGTCCTGCTTCCCCAACAAAGGCATCAATTCATCTGTGAGAATTGCCAAGGCTGGTCCTGGGATAATGGATTAGCATTGTCTTCCAATAAGGGTGGTTTCATCCATCTGAAGGATGGAGATAATATATTCCTTGCAAAGCTGTTGGGTGGCTTAATTAACTAATATTTATAAACTGCCTCCTAAGCCACCGATCAAAAGCAAGGTAAAAAAAACACCTCATGCTATTGGTATTAATTTACTGCTTCCTTGCACTGGGCCTTTTAAATGTGTTTCTTGGAACAGGAAGAGGTAGTGCCTAGGTTTAAGATAATTAAATTTTAGGTAAAGATCATCTACTCCTTGATTAGAGCCGAAACAAGCCCCTTTTCTTCTTTGCCGAATCTCCACTTTTCTCATACTCAGGTGAGCTGCCTTGTTTTGGGAACATCTGCTGTTGAGACAGTAACTTTCTCTCTTTGTATCTCTCGTTTAAGGCAAGTATTTCCACTAAAGTCTTCCTGGGACATTATCTGGACTTATAAAAAGGCAAGAAGATCCACAAGATCATTTGCATAACCAACTATTGATTTGCATTTGATTTGTATAAGCTGTCATGGTCTGTATAGTTATATCTTTTTTGACTTCCAAAAGCTTTGTCATTTCTGTTTATATAATCATAAAAGGGACTCATTCTTCCAGAGTCATTTGAGGGGTAGAAGGAAGGGACATTTGTTGAACACCTACAACTGTGATTTCATTTAATTTATTGGTTCTCAAGTTTGACTGTACGTGGGAATCACCTAGGGAGCTGAAAAAATACTGATGCCTGTTCCCCACCCTCAGAGGTTATGATGGGGGACAGCCTTAGAGGCAGGAGCTTTAAAACCTCCCCAGGTGCCCTGGCTGGTATGGCTCAGTTACTTGGAGCACCCTCCCATAAACCACGGAGTCACTGGTTCAGTTCCCGCTCAGGGCATGTACCTGGGTTGTGTGTTTGATTCCTGGTCAGGGCACATGCCTGTGTAGTGGGTTCGATCCCCAGCGAGGGCTCATGCAGGAGGCGGTCGACGTTTCTCTTTCTCTAAAATCATTTTTAAAAAGCCACAAACACACCTCCCCAGGTGATTCTAAGATTCAGCAAAGATTGAGAACTACTTATTAATCCTCATAAAAATATCCACAAACAACCCCTGCCCCTCCCTCACCTTAAAAATGTGGAAACAGAGCCTTGGATTATTAGGGGAAGGAAATTCATAAAAATATTATTAATGTTAATAGCACATTGATGTGTGAGAATGCATTTAATTCTTACAATGACCCTTTGAGGCAGGGATTAATAACCCCCCCTTGTATAGGTGAACAAATTGAGGCTTAAAAAGTGGGTAATTTGCCCAAGGCCCCCAAACTAGCAAGAGATCATCCACAGGGGAGAGATGACCGTGCTTGGATGAGGATTAGACTGTGTTGGGATTTGAATTTTGGTTCTAACATCTGGTTTACGTAGGATCCAACTTGTGTGTCCCTTGAGGATCCTATCTTTATCTTCTCTGGTGTTCCTCTGGGTTTAGGGTAGTGCGGGGATCTTAAAAGGCCTCTGGAAGTACTGAGGGTTGGTGTGGAACAGTCAGGGCCAAGGAGTGGACTTTCCAAGCAGTAAAAACCAAGGCTTTCTGACCTGGTAATTGGTTTTCCTCTCTTCCTCCCTTCCTCCAGTATTTATTGAGCTTGGTGCCAAAGACACAAGACAGACAAGGGCTGTTATGTAGCATCCATCATTTGTCAGCCAATATTGGAGCTTTGAATTAACCTGCACAAGTTGGGCTGTGCTTTTTCTCTCCCTATAAAATGAACTGAAGCTGATGTGAGGAAATAGCTTCAGCACACCACAGGGAAGAACGGTGACTGGTTATTATTTATTTGGAGGGTTTTATTTTCATCTCATCTGGGAAGTGGTGAGAGAACAGGAATTTTATCACACACATCCAGCCAAATGTGCGCCTGAGTCGTTGGTATCATGCTATTCAAATATAAATTCCCTCATTCATTCAATCCTTTCTGAGCTCCTGCCACATGCTGGCACTATTCCAGATGATGGGGCCGCATTTTTTTTTTTTTTAAATAAATGAGCCCTAGCCAGTTTGGCCAGTGGATATAGAACTTTGGCCCATGGACTAAAGGGTCTCAGGTTCTATTCTGGTCAAGGGCACATACCTCCCTTGCAGGCTCGATCCCATGCCATTGTCAGGGCGCATGCAGGAGGCAACCAATCGGTGTCTCTCTCGCTCATTGATGTTTCTCTCTGTCTCTCCCCCTCTCTTCCACTCTCTAAAAAAAAAAAAAAAAAAAAAAATCAATGGAAAAATATCCTTGGGTAAAGATTAACAACAACAACAAAAATGAGGCCAAGTCCCTCTGTCCATGACGACCTGAATGATGAGAAGCAAGTTGTGTGTAGATCTGGAGGAACAGTATTTCAAGAATAGGGAACAGCAAGTGTAAAACCCTGAGATGGAAATGATCTTGGTGGGTTTAAGGAAAAGCAAGAAGGATTGTATTGATATATTTTTAAAAAAATATATTTTTATTGATTTCAGAGAGCAAGGGAGAGGGAGAGAGAAACAACAATGATGAGACAGAATCATTGATCGGCTGCCTCCTGCACACCCCACATTATGGACTGAGCCTGTAACCCAGGTAATGTGCCCTGACCAGGAATTGACCCATGACCTCCTGTTGCATAGGTTGACACTCAACCACTGAGCCGTGTTGCCTGGCTTACCACTCCATTCTTTATTCAATTTGTAATAATCCAATATGAGAGCAATTTAAGCCTATAGTATTTTAACTGTCTTTTAATGCTTTTGAGAATTTTAAGTATTTTGGACTCCTTAAAAAATATTCAGATCTAAGATAAATGTCTTGGAAATAAACAATAGCCCTAGCCTGTTTGCTCAGTGGTTAGCATGTCAGCCAGTGGACTGAAGAGTCCCGGGTTCAGTTCTGGTCAAGGGCATATACCTCAGTTGCATGCTCGATCCCTGGCCTCCTGTTGAGGCACGTGTGGGAGGCAACCAATTGATGTGTCTCTCTCACATCAATGTTTCTCTCTCTATTATATTGATATTATAGTCACCCTAAGCAGCCTCATATGGAGGTTCCCTTGCTTATTAAACCTGCCACCTCCCAATCAGGACTGGTCTGCCTCTTTCTTTGGTCTCTCCTTGCCCTCTGCATATGGGAGCCAACTTGTGAACCCACACTAACCCCATGGTTACCACTCATTTATTTATCCTATAGTTTTGGGTGTGTTTTTTTTTGACAATGTCATATAAACAAAATCATGTAGTATCTAACTTTTGAGACAGGCTTATTTCACTCAGCATAATGCCTTTCAGATTCATCCAAGTGGTTGCATGTAACAATAGATCATCCCTTTTTATTGCTGAGTAGTAGTAAATTTCATAGATCTGCCACAGTTTATCCATCTGTTTTTTTTTAAAAGTAAACTTTTAAAATTTGTTAATTATTTTGTTTTGGTTTCGTGTGTACAGCTTAGTGGTTAGACAATCATAGAAATTTGTGCACAAGTAGGGTCCCTAGGCCTGGCCGGCGATCAGGGCTGATCTGTGGGGTGACCAGCGGGGCGATCAGGGGGCCCCGCTGGCATCCACCTTGGCTGGCCTGGGGCCTGCGGGCTAGGGGCAGCTCCTGTGTTGAGCGTCTGCCCCCTGGTGGTCTGCGCATCATAGCGACCAGTTGTTCCACCTGTCATTCCACCATTCGGTTGATTTGCATATTAGGCTTTTATTATATAGGATAGTGTTCCCCTTGATAGTTCCAGTACCCCACTGGCACCATTCATAGTTATCACAATATTATTGGCTATATTTCCTATGATGACTATTTTGTAACTACCAGTTTGTGCTTCTTAGTCACTTTACCTCTTTTACCCAGTGCCCCACAATCCCCTCTGCCCTCTGACAACCACTAGTTCTCTCTCTCTGAGTCTGTTTTAATTTTGTTTATTTTGTTCTTTAGATTCCACATATAAGTGAAATCATATAGTATTTGACTGACTGACTTATTTCACTGAACGTAATACCCTCTAATTCCATCTATGCTGTTGCAAATGGTAAGAGTTCATTCTTTTTTTTTTTTTAGATTATAAAATTTTCCCCCCTTTATTGATTAAGATATTACAAATGTGTCCTTATCCTCCTCCCACCCCCCCAATCCTGCTCTCACCCCCTGTTGTCTGCATCCATTGGTTATGCTTATATGCATGCATATAGTCCTTTGGTTGATCTCTTCCCCTTATCTCCACCCTCCCCTACCTTCCCTCTGAGGTTTGAGCATCTGATCAATGCTTCTCTGTCTCTGGATCTGTCTTTGTTCATCGGTTTATGTTGTTCATTATAATCCACAAATGAGTGAGATCATGTGATATTTATCTTTCTCTAACTGACTTATTTCACTTAGCAAAATGCTCTCCAGCTCCATTCATGCTGTTGCAAATGGTAGGAATTCCTTCCTTTTTACAGAAGCATAGTATTCCATTGTGTAGGTGTACCACAGTTTTTTAATCCACTCATCTGCTGATGGGCATTTAGGCTGTTTCCAAATCTTAGCTATGGTGAGTTGTGCTGCTATGAACACAGGGGTTCATATATCCTTTCTGATTGGTGTTTCTAGTTTTTTGGGATATATTCCTAGAAGTGGGATCACTGGGACAAATGGGAGTTCCATTTTTAATATTTTGAGGAAACTCCATACTGTTCTTCACAGTGGCTGCACCAGTCTGCATTCCCACCAGCAGTGCACGAGGGTTCCTTTTTCTCTGCATCCTCACCAGCACTTGTCATTTGTTGATTTGTTGATGATAGCCATTCTGACAGGTGTGAGATGATACCTAATTGTCGTTTTGATTTGCATCTCTCAGATGATTAGTGACTTTGAGCATGTTTTCATGTCTCTTGGCCTTCCTTATGTCTTCTTTCAAAAAGTATCTATTTAGGTCCATTGCCCATTTTTTGATGGGTTGTTTATCTTCCTTTTGTTAAGTTGTATGAGTTCCCTGTAAATATTGGAGATTAAACCCTTATCGGGATAATATTGGTAAATATGTTCTCCCATGCAGTGGGTTTTCTTGTTTTGTTATGGTTTCTTTTGCTGTACAGAAGCTTTTAATTTTGATGTAGTCCTACTTGTTTATTTTCTCTTTAGTTTGCATTGCCCTAGTTGCTGTATCAGTGAAGATATTACTTTGGCATATATCTGAGATTTTGCTGCCTGTGGATTCCTCTAATATTTTTGTGGTTTCCTGTCTTACGTTTAAGTCCTTTATCCATTTTGAGTTTATTTTTGTGTATGGTGTAAGTTGGTGGTCTAGTTTCATTTTTTTGTTTCCCCGACCTGCGGGGTCTTCTAACGGGGGTACCGAGGCGGCGCACCTAAGAGAATGAGAGACAGACAAGGGACGCAAAGAATGGAGGCAAGACAAAAGGGATTCTGATCAAGCCTTGAAATTTTATTTTTACAGCGTTCCTTATATGTGATTTCTAGAAGGGTGGATGCCTAGGAGGGGTGGGGGCTGACCTAGATAATCGGCTAAAGTCGTAAAGGGTAGATAAAGGGTGTGGCAGTTGAAGGGCGGCTACAGAAGAAATGCTTTGTCCTCAGGCAAGAGGAAGTGGGCCTAGTTTCAGTAACTTACTGAAGGTCAGAGTTAATCCTTTGACCGACTCTTGGTTCCTGACATTTTTGCATGTGTCTGACCAAATTTCCCAGCACCATTTATTGAAGAGACTGTCTTTGACTCCATTGTATGTTCTTGCCTCCTTTGTCAAATATTAATTGAGCATAGTGGTTTGGGTCGATTTCTGGGTTCTCTATTCTATTCCATTGGTCTATATCAGTGGTCAGCAAACCGTGGCTCGCGAGCCACATGCAGCTCTTTGGCCCCTTGAATGTGGCTCTTCCACAAAATACCACGGCCTGGGCGAGTCTATTTTGAAGAAGTGGCGTTAGAAGAAGTTTAAGTTTAAAAAATTTGGCTCTCAAAAAGAAATTTCAATCGTTGTACTGTTGATATTTGGTTCTGTTGACTAATGAGTTTGCCGACCACTGGTCTATATGTCTGTTCTTGTGCCAGTACCAGGCTGTTTTGAGGACAGTGGCTTTGTAATACATCTTGATATCTGGTATTGAGATCCCTCCTACTTTGTTCTTCTGTCTCAGGATTGCTGCAGTTATTCGGGGTCTTTTTTTATTCCAGATGACTTTTTGGAGAGTTCTTTCTAGGTCTGTGAAATACGCTGTTGGTATTTTAATGGGGAGTGCATTGAATCTATAGATTGCTTTGGGTAGTATGGACATTTTAATGATGTTGATTCTACCAATCCATGAACATGGCATATTCTTCCATCTGTTTATGTCTTCCTCTGTCTCTTTTTTCATTGTCCTGTAATTTTCCACGTACAGGTCTTTTACCTCCTTAGTTAAGTTCATTCCTAGGTATCTTAATTTTTTTGTGTGCAATGGTAAATGGGAGTTTTTTTTAAAAAAAATCTCTCTTTCTGTAAGTTCACTATTGGTGTATAGAAATGCCATAGATTTCTTGGTGTTAATTTTGTATCCTGCTACATTGCCGAATTCATTTATTAAATCTAATACTTTTTTGATGGAGTCTTTAGGGTTTTCTATGTACAGTATCATGTCATCTGCGAATAATGACAATTTTACTTCTTCTTTTCCAATTTGGATGCCTTTTAATTTCTTCTTCTTGTCTAATCACTTTGGCTAGCAATTCCAGTACTATGTTGAACAGGAGTGGTGAAAGCGGGCATCCCTGTCTTGTTCCTGTTCTTAAGGGAAATGGTTTTAGTTTTTGCCCATTGAGTATGATGTTGGCTGTAGGTTTGTCATATAAGGCTTTTATATGTTAAAGTATGATCCTTGTATTCCCACTTTGCTGAGCATTTTTATCAGAAAAAGGTGTTGGACTTTGTCAAATGCCTTTTCTGCATCAATTGATATGATTATGTGATTTTTGTCCCTCAATTTGTTTATGTGATGTATCACATTTATTGATTTGCGGATATTGTACCAGCCTTGCATCCCCGGAATAAATCCCACTTGGTCATGGTGTATGATCTTTCTAATGTACTGCTGGATCCGATTTGCTAGAAATTTGTTGCGGATTTTAGCATCTATGTTCATCAGGGATATTGGCCTGTAATTCTCTTCCTTTGTGGTGTCTTTATCTGGTTTTGGGATTAGGGTAATGCTGGCTTCATAGAAAGAGCTTGGAAATGTGTCTTCCTCTTGAATTTTTTGGAATAGTCTGAGAAGGATTGGTTTTAGTTCTTTGAATGTTTGGTAAAACTCCCCTGTGAAGCCATCTGGTCCAGGGCTTTTGTTTGCTGGAAGCTTTTTGATTACTGTTTTAATTTCATCAGTAGTTATCGACCTATTCAGGTTTTTTTATTCTTCCTGATTGAGTTTTGGAAGCTTGTATTTTTCTAGGAATGTGTCCATTTTGTCGAGGTCGTCCAGTTTGTTGGAGTAGAGTTGTTCGTAGTATTATTTTTACAATCCTGTGTATATCAGTGGGGTCAGTTGTTACTTCACCTCTTTCATTTCTGATTTTGTTTATTTGGGTCCTCTCTCTTTGTTTCTTGGTGAGCCTGGCTAGTGGTTCATCAATCTTGTTTATCCTTTCAAAGAACCAGCTCTTAGTTTCATTTATCTTTTGTATTGTTTTTTTTTTTGTCTCTATTTTTGCTCTGATCTTTATTATCGTTTATTTCTCCTTTGATCTTTATTATCTCCTTCCTTCTAGATACTGTGGGATTTTCTTGTTGCTCTTTTTCTAGTTCTTTAAGTTGCAAGGTTAGATAATTTATTACCATTTTTTTCTCGTTTTTTTGAGGTAGGCCTGTAGAACTATGAACTCTCCTCTTAGGATTGCTTTCACTGTGTCTCATAGATTTTGGATTGTTGTGTTTTCATTGTCATTTGTTTCCAGGATGCTTGTTATTTCTTCTTTGATCTCTTTGGTAACCCAGTCATTGTTTAATAGCATGCTATTTAGCCTCCAAGTGTTTGACTTTTTTCATTGTTTTTATTATAGTTGATTTCTAGTTTTATGCCATTGTGATCTGAGAAGATGCTTGTTATGATTTCTATCCTCTTGAATTTGAAGAGACTTTGCCTGTGTCCTAACATGTGGTCTGTCTTTGAAAATGTTCCATGTGCACTGGAGAAGAATGTATATTCTGTGGCTTTGGGGTGAAATATTCTGAAGATGTCAATTAAGTCCATCTGATCTAGTGAGTCATTTAGGATTGCCGTTTCTTTGCTGATTTTTTGTTTAGAGTTTTTATCCACTGGTGTCAGTGGGGTATTAAAGTTCCCTACTATGACTGTATTGCTATCGATCTCTCCCTTGATATCTTCCAGAAGTTGTTTTATGTATCTGGGTGCTCCTGTATTGGGTGCATATATATTTACCAGAGTTATATCTTCTTTTTTTTCCCCTAAATTTTATTTTATTGTTTAAAGTATTACAAATAGTAGTACATATGTCTCAATTTTTCCCCATTGACCTTCCCCCGGCCTCCCCAACCCACTGGCACATGCCCTCAACACGCCCCCTCCCTGCAATGTCTTGTGTCCATTTGTTATGCTTATATGCATGCATACAAGTCAGAGTTATATCTTCTTGTTGAATTGCTCCCTTTAGTATTATGTAGTGGCCTTCCTTATCTCTTGTTATGACCTTTACTTTGAACTCTATTTCGTCAGATATAAGTATTTCAACCCCAGCTTTTTTCTCATTTCCATTTGCCTGAAAATTTTTTTTCCATCCTTCACTATCTGCCTGTGTGAATCCTTTGTTCTGAGGTGGGTCTCTTGCAGACAGCAAATATATGGGTCATGTTTTCTTATCCATTCAGCTACCCTATGTCTTTTGATTGGATCATTTAATCCATTTATGTTTAATGTTATTATTGATAAGTACTTGTTTGTTGTCATTTTTATTTTTTTAAAATATATTTTATTGATTTTTTAAATATATATTTTATTGATTTTTTACAGGGAGGAAGGGAGAGGGACAGAGAGTCAGAAACATCGATGAGAGAGAAACATCGATCAGCTGCCTCCTGCACACCCCCTACTGGGGATGTGCCCACAACCAAAGTACATGCCCTTGACCGGATTCGAACCTGGGACCCTTGAGTCCGCAGGCCGACGCTCTATCCACTGGGCCAAACCGGTTTCGGCTATCATTTTTATTCTTAATGTTTGTGTTTCTTCTGGCCTTTCTGTTTCTTCTTTTTACAGCAGTCCCTTTAGCATTTCTTGCATTGCTGGCTTGGTAGTAATAAACTCTCTTTGCCCTTTTTTTGTATGTGAAGCTCCTGATTCCACCTTCAATTTTGAATGATAGCCTTGCTGGGTATAGTATTCTTGGATTCAGTCCCTTGCTTTGCATCACTTTGTATATTTCATTCCATTCCCTTCTGGCCTGGTGTGTTTCTGTTGAGAAATCAGTTGATATTCTAATGGGAGATTCCTTGTAGGTAACTTTCTGTCTCACTCTGGCACCCTTTAAGATTCTTACTTTGTTGTTGATGTTTGCCAGTTTAACTATGATGTGTCTTGGTGTTGGTCTTTTGGGTTCATCTTGTTTGGGATTCTATGTGCTTCTTGGACTTGCGTAGTTTTTTTCTTGCCAATATCAGGGAAGTTTTCTGTCATTATTTCTTCAAACAGCTTTCCTATTCCTTGCTTCTCTTCCTCTCCTTCTGGTACCCCTATTATGTGGATGTTGTTTCATTTTGTGTTGTCTCAAAGATCCCTTAGTCTCTCCTCTTGCTTTTTAAATTTTCTTTCCAGTTGCTGCTGTGTTTGTGTTTTTTTTTTTCCTACCTTGTCTTCTAATTCGCTGATGTGGTCCTCAGCCTCTTCTAGTCTACTGTTTAAGCCTTCCATTGTGTTCTTTATTGCAGCTATATTGTTCTTCATTTCCTCTTGGTTCCTTTTCATGTTGGTGACATTCTCATTCAGCTCCTTATAATTCTCATTGGGTTGTGTGTATTTGTCATTGGGTTTTGTGTATTTGTAATCCAGCTGTTTGAGCATCCTTATAACCAGTGATGGGCAACCTTTTGAGCTTGGTGTGTCAGACTTCGGCAAAAAACTGAGCATAACTCGGGTAGTGTGTCACTTTGAGGAAAAAACATTATTTTGTGATATTTATAGTTTAAATAACATAAATGTATAATTGTTATATATAATTGTATTTAATAAACCAAAAACTAAATATTTAACTTACCTGCTTAGTGACTTCTTTGTTCATCCGTCAGTCGGTTTCTTTTGTTGGTCTTGATATTATTTAGCTTGTGTGGGGTGCTGTGAACTAAGATAAGTGAGGGGGAGGGGGAATTCTTTAACTAATCTGCCTATTAGTGACTTTTTTGTTGCTGAAATTCCATTGGCTAAATCTTCAATTGAAGGTTGGTATTTTGTACACTTCAGGCCCAAGCAAGCGCTACTAACTTCATCTTTCAATCTGTTTCTTTTGTTGGTTTTGATATTATTTAACGCTGAGAATAAGAGAAGGCCAGTGCAGCTGTACAAAATGAAATGAAACTCTTGCATATGAAGTACCAGCATGTTTTAGACTCGTTACTTGACCAGTTTAGTGATAGATTTAGTCAATTTAGAAGTCTAGAACAGACCATGAAAATAATTTAAGTATCCTGATGTAGTAGTCTACAGTAGTTTGGAATTAAATGTTTTCCAATGGATGCAAATTGATGATTTGGAGATGCAACTTGCAGAATGTTCTGCCTCACAAAAGTATGTAGAGGGAAAAATTGTGAGTAAAGCCATTGCTATATTTTTCAGGGTGCTAAAAGTGTCTGGTAGTCAGTTCCAGGCACTCCAAATTTCCTGTTCGTAGTGGCATGCCTCTTGATTCTCCAAGCGGCACCTTTCCAGATTCTCAAGCTTTGACCTCAAGTCGACAAACACCTGAGACCAGATACTGTCTTGAAATTCTGCAAGTTGTATCTCCAAATCATCAATTTGCATCCATTGGAAACCATTTAATTCCAAACTACTGTAGACTACTACATCAGGATACTTAAATTATTTTCATGGTCTGTTCTAGACTTCTAAATTGACTAAATCTATCACTAAACTGGTCAAGTAACGAGTCTAAAACATGCTGGTACTTCATATGCAAGAGTTTCATTTCATTTTGTACAGCTGCACTGGCCTTCTCAAAATACTTTGTTACTCGAGGAAAATACTTATAAGTTTTAGTTTCTACATCTCGCTTGAAAATTTTAACTTTACTTTCAAAAGCTTTTATGTATCCAAACATAACGTCAATACTTTTGCCAAAACCTTGTAACTTTAAGTTCAGTTCATTAATATGAACAGAGAGATCTGTAAAAAACATCAGGGTGTTGACCCACTTATGTATTAAGCTGAGGCAAGTTTCCCAGATCCTAATCGTCAAGAAATACCTTGATTTCTTCAAAGCACTCCACAAAGTGCTCAAGAACTTTTCCTTGGCTCAGCCATCTTACATTATTGTACATCAGCAGTCCACTGTAGGTGGAATCAACCTCCAGTAAAAGTGCCGAAAATTCTTGCTTGTGAAGGGGGCGAGCAGCTATTAAATTAACTATTTTTGTAACAACTGACATTAAGTCGGTGAATTCTGCCTTGGCACATAAAGCCTCCTGATGGATAATACAATGAAAAGGCAAAATCGGATGTCCAATAGCTTCTGTAAGCAATTTGACAAATCCGACTTTTCCCCCCACCATATTTGGTGCCCCATCTATCGTCACTGACACAACTTTAGAGATATCAATGCTTAGGTCACGAAATGTTTGTATAACAACCTTACATATTTTGTTTCCTGATTTACTTGTTGACAGTGATACTAACTTTCTCAACTCTTCTCTCATTGTGAGACCATCAGAATATCGACCAATAATGGCCATCTGAGCATGTGATGTGACATCAGTAGTTTCATCAAGAGAGATCAAAAAATATTTACACTTCCTTATGTCTCTCTTTAATTGATGTTGTACATTTGTGTTCAGTCTCATTATTCGGTCTTTTATGATATTCCTACTGAGTGGTAACTCAGATATTCTCTTAATAATTGCATCTTTATTCTGCATATTGTGAAATAGAACTGGTGCACATCTTAGGAGAGTTTTTTTTAATAAATTCTCCCTCACTGAGTGCTTTTCCATGCTGAGCTATAGAGTGAGCAATGCTCAAACTTGCAGATGTTAAATTTGTAGAGCCTTTCATAAATTTAAGGATGGAATTAGATTGGCTCTTATAAAGGTGTAGCTGCCTGGAAATGTATTCCTTCCTTTCATCCTCACTTTTTTCCAAGAGCTGGAAATGATTAGTTTCAAAATGTCTATTTATATTCCACGTTCTGCTTACTACCGTTTCAGTACATAGAATGCAAAATGATCTGCCATTTTTTTCTATAAAGCCATACATCTCGATCCATGTCTCTTGAAAGGGTCGGCCACTGCTACTACCACTTCCTTTACTTAACCTTAGTTTTTTATTTTTTGGGTTCTCCATCAGGGGGGCAGTAAAAGAAGATAGAATTATAGATAGCTTGTTAGGCCTGCAGGCAATTAGGGGTTAACTAGCCTAACTAACCACAAAATGGTGCATATAACTGTCTTTTAGGAAAGGGCAGGATTAATAAGCAGAAATAGGGGTTAATAAGGATGCACAACAGTAATAGTGGTGAAATGGAGTCTGCACTATGGAGCAAGATGGTGTTCCTTATGTGAATTAAAATGGCTGCCGCTATTTGTAATGGCGGGAAATGGCACCCATAGCACGCCACAAACCCTCGCCTCTCCCAGCCTCCCCCTCACTTATCTCAGTAATGATGGATTAGAAATCCATGACACCCCAGAACAGTAGATAATGGTTGCTGTGGTTAACTGTTATTTGGTTACTGGTAATGGCAGGGCCCCCAGAGATGCGTCCTCCGCTGCGTTCCACTGCTCCCTGCTCTGCCGGCGGAAGTGAGGGCAAAGATCCCGGCTTAACCAGAAGTCCCAGAACTAGATGCTCTGTGCCAGACTTCTGTTGTTTTGGCCTACAGACCTCCGGCAAAGAGTGTCTAATGGGGGAGGATGAAACATTTGTGAAATAATGTTTTTTCCTCAAAGTGACACACTACCCGAGTTATGCTCAGTTTTTTTGGCGAAGTTTGACACACCAAGCTCAAAAGGTTGCCCATCACTGGCTTATAACCATTACTCTGAATTCTTTCTCTGACATGTTACTTGCCTCTATTTCATTTTACTTCCTTTCTGGTGATTCTTCTTTTTCTTTCCTTTGGAAATTGCTTTTTTGTCTCCCCATGTTTTGCTGTAATAGTTAATTGTTTCTGTGTCCTAGATCCGACTGCTTTGCTACCCAGGTTCATTTGGGGATGGTGCTTCTGGGGTGATCTCTCAGGTCTCCTGGGCTTGGTAATCTAGCGCAGCTCCCTACTTGAGCTATTTGGGTTCTCTTGATGTAGGCCTGCGAGCTGGAAAGGCGCAACTGTGGTGTCCAGATGTCAGCAGCCAGGGAGGGGGATGTCCTAATTTTTTGCTGCCTTGCACCCTTGGTTGAAATTGTGTGTGCCCAGCAGGGCCTCACAGAGGCACCCAGGAGCCGTCTGTCAGGGTGGTGGGGCTCAGGAGGCCTGCTCTCTGGGAAGGCGTGACTGTGGTGTTCAGAGTTTTATAGCTATGGGGTGGGAATACTCAGTTTTTGCTGCTGACTCCCTGGTTGGATACATGCGCACCCAGTGGCAGCTCACAGGGGCACCTGTGGTGCATTTGCCGGCGTGGTGCACTGACGCACTCTGAAGGGCCCTGGCGCTGAAGCCACGTGATCGAGGTGTCTGTGGGCAGGTATTCAGGAAGAGGGAATTCAGAATTTCTACTGCTGGGGCAGTGTGCCCTTGTTGGGATAAGAGCACGCCCAGCGGGGCCTCACAGTGGCACCCAAGAGCTGCCTGTGGATCAGTGGGCTCGGGAGGCCTGCACGTTGGAAAAGTGTGACTGTAATGTCCAGAGTTCTGCAGCTGTGGGGTGGGAAGACTCAGTTTTTGCTGCTGCGCCCATGGTTGGATACACACACTCCCAGTGGCGGCTCATAGGGGCACCCACAGTGCGTTTGCCAGTGCGGCACACTGACGCACTCTGAAGGGCCCTGGCACTGAAGCCGCAAGATCGAGGTGTCTGTGGGCAGGTATCCAGGAAAAGGGAATTCAGAATTTCTACTGCGTGGCAGTGCACCCTTGTTTGTATAAGATCGCACCCAGTAGGGGCTCACAGTGGCACCCAAGAGTGGCCTGTGGAGCTATGGGTTCAGGAAGTCTGCACTCTGGAAAAGCCAACTGTGGCAGTGTGTTTGCCAGTGCGGCATACTGTCGCACTCTGAGGGGCCCTGGTGCTGAAGCCGTGCGATCGAGGTGTCTGTGGGCAGGTATTCAGGATGAGTGAATTCAGAATTTCTACTGTTGGGACAGTGCACCCTTGTTTATATAAGATCGCGCCAAGCAGGGGCTCACAGCAGCTCCCAAGAGTGGCCTGTGGAGCGATGAGCTCAGGAGGCCTGTGTGCCGGAAACTCACGACTGTGGTGGTGCATTTGCTGACACGGCGCTCTGTCGCACTCTGAGGGGCCCTGGCACTGAAGTTTTGTGACCAGGGTGTCTGTGGGCAGTTATTTAGGAAGAGGGAATTCAGAATATCTACTGCAGGGCAGTGTAACCTTGTTTGTATAAGATTGCACCCAGCGGGGGCTCATAGGGGCATCCAAGACCTGCCTGTGGAGTGGTGGGCTCAGGAGGCCTGCCCGCTGGAAATGTGCGACTGTGGTGTCCAGAGGTCTGCCGCTGGGGAGGGGGGAAGTTGCACTGACTGCTGCAGGAGCAGTGCACCTTTGGAGGTGGAGGTCCTAGAGTTTGCGGTTCTGTGGGAGGGGCAGCAGGATTTTGGCTGGAGTGGCTGCCGGGTTGCGGGCAGTGTCCAAGGGCTGTCTGGGTGGTGGTATTGATGAGTTCCTAGAAGAGGCCGCTCTCCCCTTCAAGATGGTGTGGGCTCTGTGTCCGAGTTCCGCAGCCTGGGGGATGTCCGCAGTGGTGATAGGTTCTCCCTGTCCAAGAGAGCCTGGTCTGCTAGTTCCTGCTGCTCCTGCCAGATTTAACTGTCCCTCCCTCACTCGTACACACACCACACATATCCACACACTGTCCGTTCACCCCCTCACTCACTCACATCCTCTCCCTCACCTCCGTCCTGCTAGCCACCATCTTAGGCTAGCTCTTTTTGTTACAGTAAACTTTTAATTGAAAGGTAACATACAAATAGGAAGTGCACACATATACAGACTGATGAATTCATGAGCACAGCCTTAAAAATCACCTCCCAGATTAAGAACTAGAACCTTGCCAATGCACTAGATATCCTTTGTGCTTTCTTCCAGGTAACCTGACTTCTATTTCCATAAGCTGATTCGTCCTGTTTTTGAACTTTATAGAAGTGAACTCATCGAAAATTTATTCTTTTTACCTGGCTTCTTTTGTCCAATATTATATTTGTAAATTTTATTTATCTCTTAAAAAATATTTTTATTGATTTCAGAGAGGAAGGGAGAGAGAGATGGAAACATCAATGATGAGAATCATTGATCAGCTGCCTTCTACACATCCCTGACTGGGGATCGAGCCCTCAACCTGAGCATGTGCTCTGACTGGGAATCGAACCGTGACCTTCTGGCCTGCTGGGTCCATGCTCAAACACTGACACACTGTCTGGGCATAAATTTTATTTATGTAGCTGTAGTTTATTCTTTTGTATTGCTCTAGTATTCCATGCTAAAATATATCACAATGTATTTATCCATGCTACTGATGATGGACATTTGGGTTGTTTCCAGTTTGGGGCTATTTGGAGGAATGGAGTTGTTGGGTGATGGAGTATGTGTGTGTTTCTGTTGGTAGTTGATGCCAAACAATTTTTCACAGTGTATGTATTCATTTTCATTGCACTAGCAGTATATGGGAGTTCCAGTTGCTCTAAGTCCTTAACAAGACTTGGTATTGTCTTTTTAAAAGAATTAAGCTATTGCCCTGGCCAGGTGGCTCAGTTGGTTGGAGAGTCATTCCATACACCAAAAGATTGGGGATTTGATATCCAGTCAGGGCACAGGTTGTGGGTTTGATGCACCATGGGGTCACGTACCGGAGGCAATCGATCAATGTTTCTTTGTCACATTTCTCTCCCCCTTTCTCGCTCTCTGAAAATCAATAAAAACATACCCTCAGGTGAGGACTTAAAAAAAAAAAAAGAAGTGGCCCCTGAGCGGGCGGGCCAGCGGCCTCCGCGCGCTTGCACAGTATGTGCACAGTACCGGCGCGGGTGGCAGTCTGGGCGGCTCTGCTCCGGAGGTGGGTGCGAGCAGCCTCCTGGCTTTGGCGTTGTCTCTTAGGCCTGCTCCTAGGCTGTTGTGCAAAACAGAACAGCAGTGGCCAGAAAGAGGACGTGGGTCAGACTGACCAGAAGACAGACACTCCCTCTGCAGAGAAGCCGCTATGGAGAAGGTCAAGTTAGAAGAGCCGCTGAAGGACACTCTGGAAAACATAAGCGAGCTTTGGCAGATACTGAGGACCTGCGGCAGAGGACCCAAACGTGGATGGAGGAGGCACAGTTATACGGCATCCATGGCTTCTGCAAGGACTTGGTAGAGGCCGCAGACATTCTGGAGGAGGCAACACAGTGTGTTCCCAGAGGACAACCCTCACCCCAAGAACCTCTACGAGGGACTAGTAATGACCGAGGCCCAGGTCCAGGCGTTCACCAGGCAGGGCCTGCTCAGGCTGGACGCTGTGGGCTCCATGTTCAACCCCTACGAGCAGGAGGCCATGTTTTGTCCACCGGTGGAGGGGCAGGAGCCGGGCACGTGGCGCTGGTGAACAAAGTGGGCTACCAGCTGCAAGGTGCCCCCCGCCCTCCCCGCCCTGGTGTGGTGGTGAAGGAAGCGTAGCTTCTCTCAGGCTCGGTGCGTTTTGGGTCATCACTGGCGGTAACTCTTAAAAGGCTGGTTCATCCGTGAATACTCCTAACCTTTCCCAAACCATGTTGGAAAGCTTTAGTAACCAGCAGCTCAACAGGAAGTTAGGCCCATTGCTCAGCTGTTACTGGACTCTAATTTGGGAGACAGTTTGTTGATTTTCTGTACACATTTAATAGTTCACATGCTTACAGAGCAGGCCAATGGGACACCACCGGGCCCTAGGGTACCACGAGGAATGCGGCATCTGCTTAAAGCCAGATGACATCAAAGTATTTTAAATGAATGAAAGGTCTTCGAGAATTGTGCTGTTTGCCTAGCAGGCCAGCCATCTGCGCTGTGCGCCTCTGCTTCTCAGTGCTGTGTGCGAGCTCGGGAATCCTCAGCCCCCTACACTACATTCAGGGAAGGAAAGGCAGGAGCTTAAACTTCGTTCTTGCTCAGAAAAATTGTATGTCCTTGGTGTAGAACATAGGTGAGTTCACCTGTAATTACTATATAGCTGCTAAAAATGATCTACTTGTGACTTTTCTTTGGAGCTGTGAAATGAGCATATATACCTTAAACATTCTCACCACCTTATTCTGCCAGTAACCAAATTTGACGAAAACAGTTACTCTTTTCCTGTTTTGTTCAAATATGTGTAGAAATTTTTATCTCTTATATTCAGCTAGGTACTAATGACCTGAAGGTATGTCCCTAGTAAGATGGTCTTTCTCAAAATCTCAGGACTGCATGCTTGGTAAACCCTACTGTTTATTTTCCTGAAGAAAAAGAAAAAAAAATTTAAGCTATTTTGGCATGTGTACAGGGGTATTTCTTGAAAATAGGAGTGTGTAGGCCATAGCTGACCTGTGGGAGTGGCCCACCAATGGGTGAAGAAGGAAGTTAGAGGGCACAGGCTGAACAGCTGGACCTGTGATATGGTGGGTAAATGTGAAAATAGTTTTCCTTAACTCATTTCCCACCTTCAGTATTTCACCATTCATTACGTATGACATTGGCTCTAGTTTTATTTTAGCTGCCCTTTATCAAAATGTTTTAGTTTGCTAAAATTAAACTACAAATGGGTATTTAACTTTTTAAAATGATTTTCTCCATCTATTCAGATGATTCTATGCTTTTTTACTTCTTTTTGGTCCTTTATTCCACTAATGTGGAGAATTGTAGTGTTTTCTTTTCAGATGTGAAACCAAATTTGTACACTTGGAATAAACTAAACTTGTCCATAATATACTAGTAATACCCTTTTTATGTATTACTGCATTTGATTTGATAAAATTTTTCTTAGGAGTTTGGCATCTGGGTCTATGAGAGAGATCAGACGGTAATTTTCTTGTAAGTTTTTGGTATGTGGATGTTTGTATCAAGGTTATGCTGACCTGAAAAAATGAATTGAGAAGTTTTTCATATTTCCTAGTAGAGGTTGTGTAAGCTCAGTATTATTTCTTTTTTAAGTTCTTGGAAGGATTCACCAATGAAGATAATCTGGGCCTGGAGATTTCTTTGTGGGAATATTAATTACAGATTCTATTTTTTTAATAGATATGGATGTATTCAGATGTCTTATTTGTTCCAGTATCGGTAAGGTGTATTTTTCTAGTTTGTATATTTCATCTAAATTGTCAAATTCTATTGGCATAAAGTTGTTATAAAATTCTGTTAGCATCTTTAAAATGCCCGCAAGACTTTGCTTGGGACTTAGCAATTTTATTAGCCTTTTCAAAGAACCAATTTGGGGCTTTCTTGATTTTTTTTATTGCAAGTTTGCTTTCTATTCCATTGATTTTTGTTTTTATCTTTATTATTTTCTTCCTTATACATTTTGAGTTTGATTTGTTGTTCTTTTTCTAACTTTTTGAAGTGGATATTTGTATTGAGTTCCATCGTCTCTTTTCTGATTCATCCATTTTAAGCTGTAAGTTTGTCTGATCAGAGCTTTACCTACTTACCAAACTTTTTGATATGCCTTATTTTTAATATTATTCAGTACAAAATATTCCCAATTTCCTTTGTGATTTCTCCTTTGTTTCCAAGTAAGTTTAAGAAAATTTTAGTTATTGTATTATTGGTTTCTGGCATAATTGCACTGTAGTTGGACTATGCATACGAAAGTGATATTAGTTCTTGAATTTGTTTGAAGACTTCGTGTTTCATTGGTTTAGGGAACTGTCCCAAGGGCACTTGGAAGCATGTGTATTGTGATGTCCTTGGGTGCACTGGGCGATTCCTATGGACTCACCTCCTGTTTCACTAAACCTTTGTATTTTTTTAGCTGCGTCCGGGCTGTTGTTTAACGTTCTCATGTCAAAAAAGCCAGATTCATTGTGTTGTCTAGGTCTTTATGCGCTTACTACTTTTTTGTCTGCTTGTTTTTTTAGCTACTGAAAGAGGTTGTTAAAATATTATTTTGGATTTGCCTACTTTTTTTAGTTTCTTGATTTGTACTTTTGAAAGAATGCTATTATGTATATATGAATGCAAAATTGTTATTTCCTGATGGATTAACCTACGTATTGAAATTTTCCTTTTTATATCTAATTATGCATCTTGCCTTCAAATTTACTTGGCTTGAAATTAGTACAACTATATACTGCTTTTCTTTTGGTTAGTGGTGTTTTTTTTTTTTTTCCATCCTTTTAGTTCCGCTTTTTTAGGTCTTCATATTATGGGTGTATCTCATAAGCAGCATGTAATTGTTTTATTCTAATGTAGTCTGATAAGCTAGGTCTATTAATTGGCATGTTTAATCTATTTACATGTAATGTAATAACTGATACATTTGGTTTTATATCTGTAGTCTGTAGTATTACAATTTTTTCTATACGCCCCACATTTTTTTCTTCTTTCTTGCCTTAATTTGAGCTAATCAATTTTAAAATTATACTAGTTTTTCTTTTATTAACCTTTTAATTACCCAATATGAAAACATAGCCTCTTTGTTTACTTGGGTCTGATATATATCAATATTCTGACCACTTCCCAGACAATCCAGAGCTTATTACACTGCAATTTATCTTTCCTTTGCCGTTTGTGTTTTTAATATTCATTTAAATCTGCATATACTTAAAATCCCATAAGAAATTATTGCTGTTGTTTTCAATGTTCATTTAGATTTACTGAAAGGCTTTTTCTGTTGTTCTTCAAGCTTTCCTCCATTTTATCTGTGCTCATTTTCTTTTTGCCTAAAGAACCCCTGTTAATATTTGTTTTAGTTGGAACTGCTAGTAACAAATTCTCTCAGTTTCAATTTGTTTGAAAATACCTATTTTATTTAATCTCCGAAGGATATACAAGGGTGGGGAAAAGTAGGTCTACAGTTGTGAGTACTTGAAAGAGAGTTTCTTCTTGTATTATTCATTTTTGTTATTTATTGGTATTACAACTGTAAACCTACTTTCCCCACCGCTGTATTCAGTCTGTACAGAATTCAAACTTGGAAAGCATTTCCTTTCATTGTTTTTTTGTGCTTCCATCAAGTCTGTTGAGATATCAACTCTCATATAGTTGCTTCTTGGAAGTGAGTGTTTTTTTTTTTTTTCTAAAGCTTTTTATTTCTTTTTTTAAATTAAAAATATTACTGCAAACCTTTGTTGCGCATGGTAAAAATGGAAGACATAATCCCTTAGAAGCTTTTCTATTTCATTTGTTTTCAGGTTTCATTAACTATGATGTACCTAGCTGTGGTTTTCTTTGTATTTATCCGACTTGAGGTTCTCAAAACTTCTTCAATCTCTGTCTTGATGTTCTTACTCAGTTTCAAAAATTTCTTGGCTGTGATTTCTCCAAATATTGCTTTTTCTATGTGCTCTCTAGTCTGGGGCTCCAATTATACATATATTAGAACTTTTTCACTGTATCTCTTAGGCTTCTTATTTTCTTTTCTGATTTTCCATGTTATTTATCTCTAGTTTCAGTCTGGATATTTCCTACTGACTTATCTCTTGTTTCACCAATACTTTTTTAAAAAAAGTTGTGTCTGATCTACTCGTAAACATTCTACTAAATACTTAATTTCAGGTGTTTTTTTTTGTTTTGTTTTGTTTTCACGTTCTGATATTTCTCTTTGGTTCTGTTTTTTGTAGATTTAAGTTCTCTGGTGAAAAATCTGTTTCCTTAATTATATTAAACAGGTTTTTTGTTTTTAAACTAATTTTTTTCTTTGGGTAGGCTTTTAGTATGCCTGGTAAATTTTGGTGGAATGTCAGACATTGTGTAAAAATTATAGTGTTCTAAATGATATATATTCTTTGGGGGGTGGGGAAGGGGCAGTCTCCCTGTCCTCTGGCCGACAGTAATGTGTAGAGGCAGATCACCTCTGTCCACTCAGGGACAAAGTTGACCACGGTTGAGTTATGATTTTTGTAATGCTTTGTCTGCCTCTAATTCACTCCTACTCCTTGGAATTAGATTAGAACCAGAGTTGTTTACCAAGCATCTCCTAGGAATTGGTGGCTCTGAACTCCATCCAGTTTTGTGCCCTAGTATTAGGAGAATTTTCAACTGCATTTTTTGCTTCAATTCTAAGCCACTTGCCTTATATAGCCTAAATAAGGGAAAAACTGGTGCAGTGCTTTTGGATCACTTCTCATTACCTCCTGTTTTTTGGGGAGATATTTTGGACCCTCAACTTGTAGCTCTTTTGACCTCATAAGATGCTAATGTTGGTCTTCCACCCTCATGAGTTTTCCTACCACTCTGATGGCCTCCCAGCCTTTTCACAGCTGCCCTCTGCTCTGCTTCTGTGCTTCTCACCCCTCTTGATGTTTAGCAGTCATCTGTGCCCTGAGGGAAAAAGCAATGTGCACAATGGTAGGCTCTCCTCACTGAACTCTTCTTTCCAGAATTTTTGTATCTCAGGTCCTGGCTGCTCCCTAATGCTTTCAAATAGACTCCAGACATCATTACTGGAAAATCACCAAGCAGGCCTGCTAATTGTATTTGCAGCTTCTTCATTATATTAGTAAAGTCATGAGTGCAGCATGCTCTTTGAGTTTTTGTGTGTTTTATCCAGCGTTTCTAGTTCTACTTGGTGGCAACATTGGTCTGCCTCAATTACTACAACACAGATGCCCTTGGAAGTTTCATAACTTATTTTTTCTTCTGAATGCTTTCTCTTTACCTTGTGTTTTATTTGGATTCCTTGTGGTTTCTATTTTCTGCATATTGTCTACCAGGGCTGCTGGTCCTGCAGTGTGGCTGTATGTTCAGTGAATTTGGTGTTTCCTGTATTTGTGCAGTGCTATGGCCCTGTAGTTCACCCTGTAAGGCCCAGCATGATCTGGCCTCTTGCACTAAACTAGGCACTTTACATATTTCACCATCGGGAAATACGCTTACAACCCAGAATGGACATGAAGGCCTTTCTTAACACCTCAGCCAGGACCTCTTAGCAAACTCTCATTAATTCTTCCTAGTACTTCTCACAAGTGTACTCTTCCATTGATTGGTAGAATTGGGTGAGTAATTAATCTGTTCCCCTCCAGAGTGTGGACTGGACTGTGAAGACAGTGGCCTTGTCGGTCTTGTTTACCACTCTATCACCAGGGTCCATCACAGTGCCCAATATGCATTTTCTGCATTAATGTAAGTCTAATAATGATAGGAGATGAAAAGAGGGGAATGAGTACTAACATTCATTCAGATTTTACTGTTTATCATTTTATTTAGTTTTCACATTACCTCTTTGAGGCAGATGGTGTTGCCATTTCGCAGAGAGTAAGCAATAGCTCAGAGAAATTATGTTATTTTCCCAGAGCCACACAGTTTCTAAGTGCTCATTCAATTCAATCCCAGGCCCAAGTGGTGCAAAAGTAACCCCAATTCTATGAATTGATAATTACTTCTTACTCTGCTATACTTTTGTATCTTTCTCCTTTCCTTATTAACTTTTCAGTCTTCATCTAATACTTACAGAATGCTAAGTTACATCAAGAGCTTTTCCTGAAGGAAAAAAATAAAAAAAAGGAAAACATAGAGAAGCTGACAGTCTCTTTCTGATGAAAAACGAAATGACATGCTTTTTCTCTTTGGGTGGGAGGATTATGTAGGTCAACTTAGATTGGTGTGTAAACGTTTTTGCCTCAACTGGCCCAGTTGAGGGGAAAACATTAATTTGTTTCATGAACATTTTTTAACTTTAATTAAAAAGATGTGGTTAAAGTCATAGCAACAGCTGTTACTTATTGAGCACCTATTTCAGTCATCAAAACACCTCTGGAAAGTAGGTATTATTATTTCCATTGTGCAGATTTGGAAATTGAGACTCAGAGAAGTGACAAAACTTGCCTTAGGAAGTTTCAGATCCCAAATTTGAACTTTATGGACTTCCATAAAGACTGCTTATTTCTGCATGCACTGCTCAAGGCATCGAGCCTGGAACACAGAAGAAGCTTAATAAATGTTATTTACTTATTTTCAGTTTAGTGATGATATTTTGAGCTTCCCAGGAAGGAGTCACAAAATAATGCAACGAGGCTTCTTTGTGTCTTGCCAGGTAATGCGAACAGTATCTCCAAATTGACCCCTTGGGAAATCCCGAAGTTTCCCAGTTACGACAGCTTCCAAGGGTCAGGTAAGGATCACGTTGGTCTCTGTTTCAGGCTGTACTTTGCTATTTGCTCCAAATGTTCTCTGGTTGCAAATGTTATTGATCTGACAGTTTATTTCCTGAGACACATTAGTTCTAACCTGCTGTGATATGAAAGCTGCATCCAAGGAAATTGGCCTTGTGAATGGTTATCCCTTGGGAAGTGCATGCTGCACTTACGGCTTTACTAATATAATGAAGAAGCTGCAAATACAATTAGAAGGCCTGCTTGGTGATTTTCCAATAATGATATTTGGGATATATTATTGGTTTAGCTGTAATTGAGCTTAAGATGATCTGAAAATCTCCAAACTGGTGTGAAAGTCATTCACAGCTTTGAGTCCAGTGTGGATTTGAGTTCATGGACAAGGTGGGCTGATGACACTTGGACGTGCTGAGACTGGGGGATGTGTTCCTGGACAGCTGTGGCTTGTCTCTCATATTCTGTTTCCTTTTACTCTGTCACTAGTAAATTATGACCTCTTCATAGTCTTCTACCTTCTCCCAAATCCCACCCCCATCTTTATCATTTTGAATTTAGTATATATTGGCTAGCTCTCTGATTTCTAATACAACCATAATTTGTTTGATGTACTCTAAAGTCATCTTTATTAGTCAGGATAATTAACACATGCTGCCATGATAGACAAGACCTCATATCTCAGTGGCTCAGTATCATAACAGTTTATGTAATGTCTTATGTGGGTCGGCAAAGGGTTTCCTTCATCTGGTGACTCAGGGATCCAGCTTCCTTCCATCCTGTGGCATCATTGTCTAAACACATTTCTGTTGGGAGAAAATCCTCCTTAGATTTCTTGAGTTCTATATGGTCTGGGCCTTCCTAGGAAAGGGCACTGACAAGTTTTGTTCAGGGACAATTGAATAGCAAACTAAAGATAGAAAACCTCTCTCTTCTTGGAGCTATTCCAGAATAATAAAGATCCCATCTCTTCTTGGAGGTTATTTGCTTACAATCTATAGACACCTTCCTCATGTACCAAAGACATTAATGAGTAATCTCTCTCCAGAGGGGAGGATGGGCAGGTTACCAGCAGCTTGATAGAAACTCACAGTCTCCCAAGTTCAAGGCTCTCCTCCAGTGGTTCAGTAATCCAAGGAGAGCAAGGCCAGACTCTTCCCACTCTATGCTGTTATCCACTGTCGTCAACAGACAGTCTTCCCTTCCAGACCCCTTCTGAAAGGGCTGTAATGGATCCCAAGCAAAGAAGTTCTAGATTGCAACAGAGAATTATAATACATTTTACAGGTAAGGAAAGAGGCAGTTATAGGTCTGCTAATGGTGACATTTTCCTCTCTGAGTTACTAAATCTCATTAAAATTAATACTCGGCCACTGTATGATTATCAGTGTAATTCTTTAGCAGTGAGTGTACTGGGAACTTGGAAATATAATGCTGTGGCAAATTCATTATTTTAAGGATGTCTGTATTGAATCATAAAATGCAAAAGATTTCTTAGTAAGCCCATTCAAGTCCACCAATATTTTTTGAGTGCCCATTTCATACTTGGCTCTGGGGATACAGTGCATCTGAACAAGACACAATTGCTGCCTCTGAGACACCCATGGTTCAGTGAAGAACTCCCTGCCTTACTTAACTACTCTGAAGAGTCAGACTTTCTTATATTAGGCTCTAAGCTAAGGAATACACATCTGTTCCTAAACCCACCCTGATTCCTGTAATATATACTCACGATTACCCACCTGCTTTGTTTGGTAAATATTCCTTTCACTTTCTAGTCCTCTCCATTTCTTTCTACTTCTATGGGACCTACAAGCTCCTTACTAATTAAGTAGAGGCTACACTAGTCAAGACTTCTTTGGTTGCAAATGACAGCTACCAATTCAAACTGGCTCAAGCCACAAAAGGGATGCTTAGTGGAGTATATGAGTGAACTGTCAATGTGACCTTTAGGCTCAGCTGGATCAAGGGACTCAGCTGGTGACACCAGGACTCGAGTCTCTCTCCCTTTCCACCTCTTTGCTATGTTTTCTTCTCTACTGGCTTTTCCCACATGTTGACCCCAGAAGCTCCATCCTACATTATCTTTGCAGCATACAATCTTGTAGATGAAAACATTCTATGTACTTACGTTTTTTTATTTTTTAATAAATCTTTATTGTTCAGATTATTATAATTGTTCCTCTTTTTCCCCCCATAGCTCTCCTCCACTCGGTTCCCACCCCACCCTCTGCCCTTACCCACCCCCCCACTGTCCTCATCCATAGGTGTACGATTTTTGTCCAGTCTCTTCCCGCACCTCCCACACCCCTTTCCCCCCTGAGAATTGTCAGTCCACTCCCTTTCTATGCCCCTGATTCTATTATATTCACCAGTTTATTCTGTTCATCAGATTTTTTATTCACTTGATTTTTAGATTCACTTGTTGATAGACATGTATTTGTTGTTCATAATTTTTATCTTTTATCTTTACCTTTTTCTTCTTCTTCCTCTTCTTAAAGAATACCTTTCAGCATTTCATATAATACTGGTTTGGTGGTGATAAACTCCTTTAGCTTTTTCTTATCTGTGAAGCTCTTTATCTGACCTTCAGTTCTGAATGATAGTTTTGCTGGGTAGAGTAATCTTGGTTGTAGGTTCTTGCTGTTCATCACTTTGAATATTTCTTGCCACTCTCGTCTGGCCTGCATAGTTTCTGTTGAGAAATCAGCTGACAGTCATATGGGTGCTCCCTTGTAGGTAACTAACTGTTTTTCTCTTGCTGCTTTTAAGATTCTCTCTTTGTCTTTTGCTCTTGGCATTTTAATTATGATGTGTCTTGGTGTGATCCTCTTTGGATTCCTTTTGTTTGGGGTTCTGTGTGCTTCCTGACTTGTAAGTCTATTTCTTTCACCAGGTGGGGAAGTTTTCAGTCATTATTTCTTCAAATAGGTTTTCAGTATCTTGCTCTCTCTCTTCTTCTGGCACCCCCATAATTTGGATATTGGTATGCTTGAAGTTGTCCCAGAGATTCCTTACACTATCTTCATATTTTTGGATTCTTTTTTCTTTTTGCTTTTCCTGGTTGGGTGTTTTTTGCTTCTTTGTATTTCAAATCTTTGACTTGATTCTTGTGATCCTCTTGTCTGCTGTTGGATCTCTGTATATTATTCTTTATTTCAGTCACTGTATGCTTAATTTCTAGTTGGTCCTTTATCATATCCTCGAGGGTCTCGCTAAATTTATCGGCCTTTTCTAGAAGATTCTTGAGTAACCTTATAACCGTGGTTTTGAACTCTATATCCAGTCGTTTGCTTTCCTCCATTTCTTTCATTTGTGACCTGTTTCTTTGTCTCCGCATTTTGGCTGCTTCCCTGAGTTGATAGAGTAGCTTTGTGTGGTAGGTGTCCTATAGGGCCCAGTGGCTCAGCCTCCCCAGTTACCTGATGTGGACACTCTTGGTGCACCCCTTTGTGGGCTGTGTGCACAGTCTTGTTGTAGTTAAGTCTTGATTGTTGTTGGTATCACTGGGAGGAATTGACCTCCAAGGCCAATTGGCTGTGAGGATCAGCTGTGTCTACACTGGGAGAACTTCTATGCTGGAGACACCCTTATGAGACAAGACTTGCAAAAGCCTCTGTGCTCAGCTTGGATGGGGCGGAGTCTCAGGGTGGAGCAGACACCATTGGCTTCCTGTCAGCCCTGCCCTAAGAGGCCCCTGGGTCTCAGTGTCCCACAGTAATCGCTGAAAGCACCTCTGAGAGAAAGCCACCCTCGAGCTTTGCCCGCTGCCAGATAGTCCAGTTTCTCCCCGAATGAGTCTGGGTCCCCAGAGTCTCACCCGGAACTGGAGTTCAGAGCTGTCAGGAGCTTGTATCTCCCTCCGGCTTGAAAATGCTAGCCGCATACTCAGTTGCTAGCCCTCTCTGCACGCACATCTCCATACCTCTGCCTTCCCAGCTCCTCTGAGTCTCAGTGTGCTTTTCTCTTTCCTGACAGTCCAGTTTCACCCCGTATGAGTCTGGGTCCTCAGGGTCTCGCCTGGAACTGAAGTTCAGAGCAGTTGGGAGCTTGTGTCTTCCTCCAGCTTGAAAAAGCCAGCCGCGTACTCAGTTGCCAGCCCTCTCCACGCGCGCATCTCCATACCTCTGCCTTCTGCAGCTCCTCTGAGTCTCAGTGTGCCTTTTCTCTTTCCTTCTAGTTGTAGAATTTCCACTCAGCCAGCCTTCCTGTGGTTCTGGATGATGTCCGTTTTGTCTTTTAGTTGTAGTTTTGAAATTGTTGTGAGAGGCAGCAGTTTAGGTGTTTACCTATGCCACCATCTTGGTTTCCCTCTACTTATGTTTTTTTTTTTTAAAAAAAGTCTAGGATTGAATTAATCACTTTGGGGGAAGAGGAATATTTTGGCTAAATCTGGATCATAAATTATTATGGACTGAATTGTGTCTCCCTCAAACTCATATGTTGAAGACCTAATAACCACTAGCACCTCAGAATGTGACTGCATTTGGAGATAGGGTCTTTAAAGGGGTAATTAAGGTTAAATGGGGTTATATGGGTGGGCACTAGTCCAATGTGACTGGCGTCCTCATAAGAAGAGGAAATTAGAAAACACACACACACACACACACACACACACACACACACACACACACACAGAAAACCATGTGAAGACACAGGGCTAAGATGGATATCTGCAAGCCAAGGGTTAAGACATCAGATGAAATCAACTCTGCCAACCTTGATCTTGAACTTACAGCCTCCAGAACTGTGCGAAAATTTACATTGTTCAAGTTCCCCAATCTATGCAGCCCTGGTAAACTCATACACAGGTTCAGCCTTGGAATTGAGGTGGATTTATTTAGTACCCCTTGAAGCTGTCACTGAAAAGGGACTGGGCTTGGAGAGGGTCTGCCTCAGTGTGTGGGTTCTTGACTTCCTGCAGGAAAGATTTCACAACATGAGTCCAGGTGGTTTTGAGAGTATGTTTATTAAAGCTGGGGAGAGTGAAACAAAGAAACGGCTTAGGATAGAAGAAGCAACAGGAGAGAGCCTAGGTGGTGCTGCTTTGTTCCTCTAGAAATGTTATAGGAAATCAGTGAGCCACACAGCGTTGTGTGGACTCACTGAGAAGTAAAAGTCACAGTGACACAAGTGGGTCAAGGCAGGGCTGCTTTTAGCTCACTGAAAAGTCAGAGAAAAAGAAGCCTTAGAGACTGGTTCAGGGGGTTAGTCTGGGAGGAGCTGCCACTGCCCACTGCTCCCCTGGTTGCAAGTCTTGCCAGGACCCTTAGAGTTTAAGATTAAGAGAGCAGAGATACAGGCCTAAAAAAGGGAGAAGAAAGGCATGGTCGTGCCCCAGAGGGAGCTCTTGCTGGCTTCCTTAATCTTGAGGGGTTTTATCTGTTTTCTAAAGAATTTTAGGGGACATCTCAGGGGAGGATCTCAGTAGAATATTCATCAGCTTTCCAGGTGTATCCTTTTAGGGTTGTGGTTTCCACTGATTGGTGGGCACTAGGGTGGGGGTCATTAGTCATTGAATTTGTTCCTGATGTTAGCCATGGTGTCACTCTGTCTGGTTTCCTGCTTTTCTGGGCCTGGAGTTGAAACGCAATTGAGGCCTACATGTCATTTCTAGTTTGACCAAAACTCTGTCTCCGTGGTCAACAGACACAAGGTTTGATTCCTAAGATTATTTGATGTGGGTCAGAGCTTCATTGTCCTGAGGGCCCAATACTTAAGGGAGTGGTCATGCAAGGGCTTGTATGGGAGTCATATGAGGTTATTCTCTGGCCTCTTGTTCCTCCTCTAAGGGGGTCTAAAACCATATGACTAGCTATGTGACAGGGGAGGAAAGGTCAGGAGAGGGTTCAAACTGCATGATCAGTAATATCAAAGGTCAGGGGTTTTAAATTACATAACCAGCGATATGATAGGGGAGGAAAGGTCACCCTGGGGGCGAGGTCCTTGTTTTCCCCCTTGCTAGGCACCTGGGGCTTTCCACCGTGGTGACCTTCTGTACCTGGCCCATCGTCCTTGCTCTGCTCATGTCTGTCTAACTGCCTACCACAAAACTTGGAGTAGAGAAGAAGTGGTTACTCATAGGAAACCCAAAGGGTGTTAGCACAAGGAATAATGGTCTGATAGGGGAAAAAAGACATATCATCTACTACTGGGTCAGATTCATAATAATTATTGGATAGTAATACCTAGTAACAATAATAATACCTAACTCATTATGTATTAGGTCTTGAGAGCATCTTATACTTACTATAACAATCCTATGAAGTAGCTATTATTATTTTACAGACTAGGGGCCCACTGCATGAATTGGTGCACCTTGAAAGGAACTGTGGCCGCGAGGCTGCAGTAGACATAGGGGCAGGTCTTGGCTCAACCTCTGTGCCCCCACCCGGCCCCTCCTGCCACAACCCCCAGGTCCCTGTCTACCGGCAGCCCTGCTCCCGCTGCTGCTGCTTCCATGTGCTGATGGCGCCAGCCCCGCTCGCACCTGTTGCTGGTGCCATGGAGCTATTGGGGCCAGCGCCAGCAGTGGGTGTGAGCGCTGAGCTGGACCATGGTGCACAGGAGCAAAGAATTTTCAGTAAACACCAGATGCTCGCCCTGATGACAGCGACTGGCTGCACCTTGGTCTGGCGCCCCAGCTCACCTGCTTCACCATCCCACTGCAGCCAATGCCTGCCATATTCTGCACACGCCCCCTGGTGGTCAGCGCACATCATAGTGACCAGTTGTTTGGTTGTTCAGTTGTTCCGGTGTTCCACCGTTCAGTCTATTTGCATATTAGTCTTTTATTATATAGGATGAGAAAACTGAGGCACACCCAGATTGACTTATCCAAGATCAGGTAAGTAGCTGAGCCAAGATTTACATCCACACCTGGCTGGCTGCAAAACACCAGCTTTTACCACTGGGCTCTTTTCAGAGCTAATGACTGCTAGTTTTAGATGCTCTTGCTTTTCTATTCCCAAGATTGCAAATATCTGAGACATGTTAATATGCTAATTAAGGGAAATTCACAGTGTGCAGAATTCACAAGTTCCTTTTCAGAACTGTTTCTGTTCTAGGCAAGCTTTTGACCAAATCGAGTTAATTAGTATTGCAAAATATGAACAAATTGCTGTCACTCCTCAAAATTGGGGGTGGCCGATCCCCAGTGACATGTAACCAGTGTAGCCCTGACTCCTAAGTTTGAAGATTGAACTCCAAAGTCTTAGCAAGAAGACAGGATGGAGAAATTCATCAATTCATCTGCTTCTGCCCCTCTGAACATGTATCTACTATGTTTTCTGTCCCATGATTAGCATGGCAAGCTTCACATTTATCTGAATCAGGGCGGTGACATCAAAAGCTGAACAGGGAACCTGCTCTGAATGTTTATAAACAGGATTTCTGGTTTGAACCAGGCAAGCTGATATCTGAATGTTTTCACCTGGGAAATGCATTCAGAAGCTATCAGAGCCATACATGGTCATCGTATTGTTTCCAAGTAAGGCCAGTATTTCTGTTGAAACCATATGGAGGCCTTACACATGTACCCTGCTTGTCTTTGGCAAGACTCATTGGTTGTAAGAAAGGGCAGTCCATTCAGCTAGCTCACAAAGAAAATTCCAGAGGTCCTTGTTATTAAATATTTATCATCCGAGTCCTTGAGGTGATGGAGTTGTATGGAGAAGCCAAAGTTATCGTCAAATACAACTGAAATTATTAAAAATGTTAACGATTAAGCAACCTTACCTGTTTAATACTAGCACGAATCCTTTTTATTTTTTACCATGTCAACTTCCTTGTGACTCCATCTCTCTGAAAAGAGCCCCTGAATTTTGAATGGACCAATGAGTCCTGTAAAGAGAATCCATCTCTCACCCACTGTCTGACCCTGATGCCTATACAAGAAAATCTGACGGCAAATGTTTGATTGAAAATCTTTCCCGAGATCAAATTCCATGAAGTTGATGAAAGTGGTGTTGAAACATGCTTGAAGAACAGGAAAATCACAGACGACCCATGACAACCTGGTGGTCTTAGAGCAGTCAGTAGCAATATTCACCTGAACCCAAGCTTCAGGCACAGTGGTTGTCGCAGTGACTGTTGTGATGGGACGATGCCTCTATTAGACCAGTTGCAAAACATTGGGGAATGTCATCCCCCAAAGAGTTAACAGTTAAAGAAAATAAAATGGCAAAAATATGACATGGTGAGCACTTCAAAAGAAACATTAAAATATCAAAAGGTTTAAGAGGGCCTTAGGAAAAATTAGTGGAGCCTTGGAATATATTTTTAATGACCTTTTTGTTATCAGGTCATGAAAGCCAAACCTGAAGCGAAAGGTTTTGTCAGAAAAATTACACCAAAAAGTTTACTACTTAATTCATTTTTGTTCTAAGAGTTCATGTGTAGTTGAAATGGTAACCTAAACTTTATGTTGATAAGCTTTAGTTTCATTTTCGAAGATGAAGTTCCAATTCAAACTGCTTTTCTCCCCATTGATTTGCTATGAAAATTGGGCTCAGTATTAAGTGCCTGACTTTAAATGTCTCCCACCAGGATTGATTTACCAATCAGGGATGGAAATACAACCAGGGAGGGAAGTTCCTCCCTCCTTTTCTTTTTTAAAATATGTTTTTATTTATTAGAGAGAGAGAGTTATTTATTGGCTGCCACCTGCACGAGTCTGGGCATGTGCCTGACCAGGAATCGAGCTGGTGACCTCTTGGTGCATGGGACAATGCTCACCAGCCAGGGCCCTCCCTGTTTTCTTCAGGAGTTCGAAGTCTTCCTCATTGACTTGTTGCCATGACCACTCAATTTCCCTGCTTCTCTCGCAATGTCTCTGTTCTCTGCTTATTCATGGTGTACCTCCCAAGACACCCATGTTTTATACCAAGTGTCTCCCCTTCCCAGCCATAGTTATTGGACCAGGAATGGCCCATGATCCAAGGACAGCTATGCCATAGGTTGGCAAAGGGCCTGGGCCTTATAAAAAGGACATGAGCTGGACCAATCAGGTTCACTCTCAGGAATCTCTGAGAAATCTGATCAGGCTTAGTAGTTGGATATCATGCTGATATAACAGTAGATGGACACAGCATAGAGATCACTGTGGGCCAAATACAAGCTTCAGGAGCAAGAAAGATTAATTCAGCAGGACCAAGATGGTAACTCAGGCTCCAGAGTCCTCACCCTATGTACTTCTACCATGTCACATACCGTGGGCAGCTATTCACCCTTCTCCTGGTGACAGTGCCCCAATTTTTCTCAATCCATATAATTTGGTGGAACTGATTCTATCCTTAGATGTAGGGTCTTCATTTTTCTCAGACCTGGTCAATCAACTCATTACTGTGCCCTTGGCCATAAGAGTTGATTAAGGGAGGGCCATTGCCCAACTGGGACTGACAACAGTCAGGAGAAGGACTTTTGTTTGAAGAGTTAAGGAAGGAGAACCCAGCAGGACGTGCATCTGAAGCTGTTTGCCATCATCCTGTTGAGAAATGAAGCAACCCGGAGAAGATGAGAACCAAGAGGTGGAGAGAAAATAGGTCCTGCTGATGATGTTAGAGTTACTGTATCCTGCTGTGCCTGAAAGTGCAAGACTCCCTTAGACTTCAGCCAGCAGTTCTCCCCTTTGCTTATGCTAGTGTTAATTCGGTTGTATGTCTCTTGTTACCAAAAGAGCTATAACTGCCACAACCTGCTTATTTGATTATGATAATAATAATAATCCCTTTTAACCATTCCAAGATACTTTTCTAGCTGTAATTCCATCTGATTCTCTCAATAACCCCGTGATGCAGGCAGGGCCCAGATTACCATGTTGGTGCAGATTGCTGCCAGGTCTAAGGTGCTAGAGTGATCTTTTCTTAAGCTCCAGGGAAACATAGGGAGTGAAGATTGCCTTTTGAGAGTTAAACCATGAAGTCAATATATTATAGATCAAAGCATAGCAACGCAAGACACCTTAAAGAGGCAGGATGGCTCCTAAGCCTGCAAGACTTGTCTGGCATGTAACTGGGCATATTAACATATTTAAAGACACTGTCTCCACCATGATCTGCTACAGAAACCTAGAGGTCAGAGCCTTGCAAATGCCGACCTTGGCAGTGCCGCCACTGCATCTTGTCCCAGTGAAGAGGGAGTCTTATCTTCAAATATTACTTGTTTCAGTGGCAAGGCTAGATTTAGAGGCATGCTTTCTCCTACAAGTTGTATAAAAGCAGATTGATAACTGTGGCCAGTGGACGGTGGCTGAAAGAGGCAGGGTCTCTTTTCCTTCCCCTTGAATCCGGGCTCAACCGGAAAGATAAGAGTGAAGTAGACATGATGCTGCATAATCTCTGAGGCTTGGCTGCAAAAGATATGCACCTTCTACGTGGCCACCTAACTTGTGATGGTTATGATCCCTTCTGAACTATCTTCCATGAGATACTTGTTCCAGGCCTTTTCAGTCTGCTGGCCTAAACATGAAATGAATACATCCATCTTGTCTTGTTCCAATTTTATTCATCAGGAAACCAGATTATTATTTATTTCCCCAGGCTAGTCTTCTTACCAGGAGAGAAAGTGCTGGTTGTGTAGATGTTCTGAACCAGTCCCTGCAATAGTAATTTCTTTTTGCAAATGAATAATTTTCATCTGGATTATACATTGGTCTCAAAGTGTGGCTAATATGAGTCTAATCCTAGAGATGATGCTATTCTCAGTGTGTTGAGAAAGCCAGGTTTTTCATGTTTATAGCGGTCTGAGCACAGTCACCCAGCCTTGATGTTGCCACATAAACCGTTTTGGGAGACAGCTAGCTGGTTCTTTCTTCTGGTGGAGACACAACAGATGGCTAAGAGGAGACATTTAGAATTATTATTGAGATGAGAACAAGTGGGGCTGAGTGGCCATGTTTCCTGCCCCTGCCCTCCTGAGTACACAGAAACCCTGGCAACTTCAGGCTTATGGAGATATTTAACCTCATGTCCCAGATTTTATGATTCCATCCTGATTAAATAATCTGCCACATTAACCTCAAAAAGTCAGCATAATCAAATTAGGCTTGTCTCTCAGCTCTACCCCATATTGACTATGTGATCTTTGGCAAATGTTTTCCCCTCTCTGAGCCTCAGCTTCCTCCTCTGTAAAATGGAGACGATATTCAGACCTGTACCTTTCAAGGCTGCCATGAGAATTGATCGGTGTGATGTGTGCAAAGTGCTTGGCACAATATCTGGAGGGAGTCAGTGCTCACTGAGTGATAGCTGTTTTTATTTTTGCAGACCTTGTGTCCCAACTGGAGGTCAGAAAACCTGGTCATCCATGGCCATGCTGCCTTCATCCATAAAGGCCCTATTCATACATTCAGTAATTATTCAGTGAGTGTCAGCGGTACACAAAACACCACACTTGCATTGAGAGGGATAAAGAAAAGCAATGTAAGACATGCTCCCTAGGCTCACAGAAGCAATAACCTGGTTGGAGAGGCAATATATAAAAACATGAAATGGTTAGGTGACCGTGCAAGACATATCAAGATGATGGAGTGGCCGTTTGAGTACAGTGAGGGCTGCTGCTGTGCTGCTCGTCCTGTCCTGCTGTAGTGGCAATGGCAGTGGACTTAGAGACAGACAGACTTCCTTGGGCACTCCCCACCCCGGCTGGGTTAGAGACCACCCATCGCCCCTTTGAGAGTGTTCCCAGGCTGCAATGTAATTGTCTGTTCACTGGTCAGTCTTCCCCAATTAAGTTGGGAGCAATGGAGGCACTCATTCATTTATTCAGTCACTAGCAAATAAAAAATTGAAGTTTATTGGGGTAACATTGGTTAATAACATTACGTATGTTTCAGGGGTACAGTTCTGTAACATCATCTGTACATTGCATTGTGTGCTCACCACCCTTCTGTCACCAAATACTTGACCCCTTTTACCCTTTTCATACTTCCCTGACCCCCCTTCCCCTCTGGTAGCCACCATTCTCTTGTCTGTATCTGTGAGTTTATTCTGTTTGTTCTTTTGTTGCTTTCTGATTTGTATTCCACATATGAGTCATGGATGGATCTTGAGAGTATCATGCTAAGTGAAATAAGTCAGATGGAAAAGGTCTTTGAGTAAATTTTTACTGAGTATCTGCCACGTGCCAGGCACTGTTCTAGGCAAAAAGAACAAGGCAGTCATTGCCTGTATTCTAGGAAACCTCACAGCCTAGTTGCATGGAAAGACAATAAATGAATACATATATGTACAGAGTGCTTGGAGGAAATTTAAAGCAGGATAAGGAGTGTTGTAGACATGGGGGAGATGTGCCACCCACACACATCCCCTGTCAGGAAGGACTTGGGGTTCAACTGTGGAGTGTGGCCAGCGGACAGCCCCCACCTGTTGGCTCCTTCAGGGTCTGCCTGAGCTGCAGAGTCACCTTGCCCAAGCTCACACCCTTCCCAGAGTAACCTACATCCAGTGACTGTGTGAGGAAGGGGTACCAAGGCTCAGGATATTCTGTGGGCAATTCTTGCTTGTAGAGCTCTTTCCTGAGTTGGACAAGGCTTTGTTGAACTTGAGTTACAATTTATCTTCCCCCTTTTGCCCCACCCTGCTTCCCCTTAAACCCATACTGTGTTACCTCTGTTTGCTTCAGGAGAACCCAACATGTGACAAGCTGATGGAGCATCATGGCATGGGTCAGGCTTGCCAGTTGGATAAGATGGTCAGGAAAGTCATCTCTGAGAAGGTGACATTTGAGCACAGACCAGGAGGTGAGGGAGTCAGGAATGCAGAGATCTGGAGGAACAGTGTTTCAGGCAGTAGGAACAGTGAGTACGGAAGTCCTGAGCTAGAAATGCACCGGCACAGGTGAGCACTGTTAACAGGGCAGCCTGCTGGGCTCAAGCCCAGGGATGGAGGGTGAGTGTTGGAATGTGATGGAGAGGCCGCTCACTTATGTAGGGATGTCTCTTCCAGGTATCTCGAGTGCCAGCACACAGTAAGCATTCAGTAGCTGTCAGCTCCTCTCCTCTCTCCCTGTATCACATAGTTACTTAACATCAACTTTCCATGCCTCAGTTTCCCCACCTGTAATCAGTGGCAAAGGTGGGACTCCTGAGCTCTGATTTAGCACTCTTGCGATCATACCATGTTCTCTTCTTGCAATCCCTCCCTCCTTCCCTCCCTTCCAGGGATGTGGAGCACACCTGGTCCCACCCCAGCTTCTCAGCAGATGGTTCCCTAGGAAGGTGGCTGGGTTTGGCAGCATCCCCAGATCCCAGAGCCCCTGAGCTGAGAAGCAGCCACATGGGGGCGGTGGGTGGAGGAGGTAGCAGAGCTGGGAGGGAGAGTCAGATTTCTCTCCTCCAATAATAAATAAACCCAATTAAGGCATCCCAACACCCTCGGGGCAGGGTGTTCCTTTGGTGGGCCTTATTGCTTTGATAAAAATGGCAATATCTGAAAATTGTCTCGGGCACCTGAGAAGCCCCACTTTATGCCTTGCACGTGCCTGGGATAAATTGCCTTTGCAGCCTTGTTATATATAATTCAGGCCCTTATGGATGCTGGTGGGATGCATAACGCTCTTCTGTAATGACTTATTCATTTGGGGGAAGCAGAGTGCACCCACTGGGTTCTGCCCATCCTGTCTGACAGCTTGAAGGGTTGGTGCTGCAGCACATGCGGGATTCGCCTTGAGTGGGAGGCGCCAGCAGGCCTGGCTGGGAAAGGGCCACCTGTCAGATGAGGCTTCCATCGAGATGGTCACTGGCTGAGCTGTGAGCTGTGCAGGCCTGGTTTCGTTTCCTCACCGCCACCTGGGGCGTTTGTGGGGTCCTCACAAATCCATTTTATGGATGGCTGAGGTTCAAATAAGTGATGGGACTTGCCCAAGGTCCCCTGGCCAAGCAGTGAAGGGATCTTCATGTCAGATGAGTCCGACTTCTCTTTGTTCATTTGCACCTGAGCCGGGTGCTTCACACACATGGACTCACTTCCTCTTGGCCCCACCTGGGAGGTATAGGTGATTTACTCCCCCATTTACAGACAGTGTCTGACCACGTTTACCCCTGGAAATGGAATGCCTTGGAATTTAACATAGGTCACCGTTCACTCATTCCGGTATTCACTTATTCTTTCACCTCTCGTGCCTCTGTTTCCTTACTTGTCAACGGGGGATAATATTAGTACCTACCTTGTGGGGTTGTTGTGAGGATTAAAGGAGGGATTAAAAAAATGAGTTCACACACAAAGTGTTTGGAACCCTGAAAAATGAGCAGGACTACTATTTTAGCTGGAATAGTAGTTAGTTTGTCATTCACTTAGTCATTCTTTCATTCCACAAGTACCTTAAGTAGTCTACTGTGTGCCAGGAGCTCTCCTAGGTGCATTGCTCCTGCAAGTTCATTGTCATTCTCACCACAGCTGTCATCTCACAGATGGGTAAACAGCTCAGAGAGGAAATACATTGACAGTGGTCCCCCAGACAGGAGGTGAGTGAGTTCCATTCCCAAAGTAGGTCAACATTTATTCATTCACTTTATATAATTCTATTAAGGATATATTATATGCGGGCTGGTTGCTGCATATATTTTTGGTGACTGAGTGCATGAATGAATACAGGGCAGATGAGATTTGTTCTGTCCTCAAGACACTTATGCTCTGTTCTGTGAGATAAAGGCAAGCAGAAAGGGAATGATCTTACTTCATGAGTATTTTTTTTTTTTATAGTGAGAGATAAGACAGAGAGCAGAGAAAAACATTGACTTGTTGTTCCACTTACTTATGCATTCATTGGTTGATTCTTGTATATGTCCTGACTGGGGATGGAGCCACAACCATGGTGTATCAGACAAGGCTCTAACCAGCTGAGCTACCCGGCCAGGGCCTATTTTATGAATTCAGAGATGCACTCTCCCCCCCCACACACACACATTAATCCTGCTGAGATTGGGATGCATCTTAATCAGTGGTGTAGAATCACCATTGACCAGCAGCAGTCAGGATGCCGTTAGCCATTTTTAGAGACGACCGTGGAGCGTCTTATAGGATTCTTGTATCTCTGACGCTCTTAATGGCACAGAGGACGCTATCTCACAGGAAAACATAGACACTGGCAACTGTGTTTTAAACAGTGACTTAGAAGACCTAGACTTTGTAAGGAAGACATTTCTGGAATGCCTTAGCCAATATGTTTTGCTGCTTTTTTTTTATGTGCCAGAGTGATATGTGATAAAAAAATGGATGTCTAAATGAATCATAAAAGCACTTTTTAAATAAGTAGAAATAAACATTCTAAGTGATAAGAAAGCATGGTGACTTCTAGGCATATAGATGAAATGAAAACAGATGTCTGCATATAAACTTGTCCACAAATGTTTATAGCACAGCATTATTCACAATAGGCAAAGGGGAAACCACCAAATGTCATCACTGATGAATGGGTAAACAAAATATGGTCTGTCCACACAGGGGAATATTCTACCATAAAAAGGAATAAAATACTGGTACTGCCACAATGTGGGTAACCCTTGGAAATACTATGCTGAGTGAAAGAAGCCAGTCACAAAAGTTCACACAGTGTATGGTTCCATTCATGTAAAAAATCCAGAATAGACAAATATATAGAGACAGAATGTAGATTAGTGGTTGCTTATGATTGGGTAGGGCTGAGGGGTAAGGGGTGAGGAGGTGATAGCAAGTGGATATAGGGTTTCTTTTTGAAGCAATCTAAATATTCTAAAATGGACTGTGGTACCAGTTGCACGTATCTTAATATACTAAAACCATTGCATTATAAACTTTCTAAGGGTGAACTGTATGGTATATGAATTATATCTTAACAAAGCTGTGGAGAAAAGGAAAGTGTTATGTCAGTCTTTTTTAGGGTTATACAAAATAACGATGCTGGCTTAGATTTGATGAAATTTGGTATCATATAATGTGATCAATGTTATGTTGGAAGTAAAGAAGGGTGGGAGGTGCTGCGAAGGCATCCAGGCCCACCTAGGGGAGCAAGGAAGGCCTCCTGGAGGAGGTGATGTCAAAGCTGAAACCTGAGAGTGGGGTAGGAGGGACCAGGCTGAGGAAAGCACATGTGCAAAGGCTGGGAGGGGAGACTCGGCCCTTTACTGCAAGGATGGGACTTTCTCCCCATGCAGCTGCCTGCCCTAGAAGGTCCCGTGATACCACTTCGTTTTTGTGAAGGACCTTCATTAGTACCAGTGTTCGCTAACCAGAAGAAATCGGGAGAGGATTTTTGCTTATAGGAAAAAGGGGGAAAAGCTAAAACAGCATTTAGCTTTTGTTCTGCAGTGAGCCAGTTCCAGAGGCAGCGCGCACCCCGAGCAGCATGATTGGCGCTGCTTGTACTCTAAGTTAGTGCTATTTTAGGTTTCTGTGTTATTTGGTATGAATTGGTGGGTTATTTTGAGAGTCTGATTAAGCTCAAAAAGTTTTCCATGTAAATAAACGGCAATTGCTTCTTAGCTTTATGCCGGTTTTGCTCACAAAAGGTTTCGTAGTAACACTCTGCTTTGGGATAGCAGGGGAGGCCTGCCATCTATTCTCTTAGGTCAGCTTCAACAAAATGGCACATCCGCGTGTTCAAGGAGAGAAAAGAGAGAGGCAGGATGGAGAGTCACTCTTGGCTTTGATTTTTAAAAGTCAGAGAGGTTGTGAAGGCAGACAATTTCCACACTGCTCATGGGAGAATAAACGACATAACTCTTTTGGAGGACTGCTAATTTGGCAATGGCCTGACCTTACCATCACTGTCCCACAACTAGGCACTGATGATTCTAGAGAAATAGTCATGTGACCCCAAGTTGTGTGTTCACAAGGATGTTCTATCAACATATCTGTATGATGAACGGCCAACGTAGAATCAATGTGAGTGCATGATGAGGACAACTTCACCCCATGGGATCTGGGGGCGGGAACATGTGTTGGTTAAGGGCGGACCTGGGTGTCATACGCACCTGCATTTAAGACAGGACTGTGTCCCGATCTTGAGCAAGCCTCTGGAGAGCCTCAGTTTCCTCGTGTGTAAAATGGGGATGATGATAATAGAATTTACCTCAGAGGGATAGAATGAGGATTAAAGTCATGTAGACATGAGAATGCTTAGAGCAGTGTGCAGCAAACGGATTCTGGCTTTACTGACTATTTTATTATGAAACTAATGAAACAGATGTACTTGAAGTTTATTCAATGAAACTGGAAGATAGTCAAGATCAGTTATTAAGTGAAAGAAGGCAGAACAGGCTCCATTTTTTAGTGTTTGTACATGTATATGCACATGTACATGTACATATATGTATGTATATGTGTAATTTGTTTTTCTTCTTGATGCTTTTTAAAATTTTTCTTAAAAACATTTTTTAAAAAAGACATGGAAGACACATATCTCAGTGCAAGAACACGAGCACCTGCGAGCCCATCTTCCGCTGTTTTGTGAGGACCTTTCTGGAGGCTTCCCGGAGCAGCAGGGCTCCAATCTGTAGGCATTTTGATGCAACATGGAACGCAGTGCAGGCTGCTCCGTCTAAAAATAAGCAGGAGGAGTGAGTCTGTGGCTGCTTTAGTTTTTCCAGTTCTCGCTCGAATCTTTGGGAGAAACAGATCGGCTCCCTTGGAGGGAGCCGGGCTTTTTCTCGCAGCCCAAGCCTTCCTGGCTCAGCTGACAGAGTGGGGGACCAGCGCTCACATCCTGGACCTCTCGCTGGAGGTTTCCCACACTCCTGGGGAACCCCATCTCTTGTGTGTGCCCCAGAAGCATTGCTGGTATGAACTGAGGTCCTCGCTCCGGTCAGGTTGGGGGGCACCCAGGGTGTCTACATAATCATGGAATTCCAGTATCGTGTCAGCAGCTCTGGAAGGCTTAGGAACCAGTTCCACTGGTTAATTCACTTGGTTCTCACCGAGACCTGGAAGCAGGCAGGACCAGGAGTCATTCCTTAATTCTATAGGTGAAGGGCCTGAGGCCCTGAGTTGCCCTTTGGCCCTCAGACCCAGTGCTGTCACTGTTGCCAAGCACCCCCTGGGCCCTGGCAGTGCTTTCCTGTCATTTCCACATTTCCACACTTGTTACCTGGTGGTCCGCCAAACTTTGGGCTTTGCGTGCCACCTTTAAATGCATGAGTACTAGTAAGTGCTCTAAGTGCATGGTTAGTGCTCCATAAATAGTAGCAGGGACTATTTCCTTGACCTTGCTGGGGCTGCCTCCTCAATCCATGTCCTGCATCAACACTGATGTGCTGTGTCCCAGAGAGCTCCTAATCCTTCATATTTGAAGACAATACCCCTGCCACTAATCACATTAATGTTGATAACAATAATATCGTATTATTCTGGGCTCATCAGGGTGCGATTCACACAAGAGGGTGGATGCATTCATATTTAGCAACTAGAGGCCTGGTGCACGAAATTCGTGCATGGGGGGGGGCGTGTATGTGTCCCTCAGCCCAGCCTGCACCCTCTCCAATCTGGCACCCCTCGAGGAATGTTTGCCTGCCCATCGGGATCGGGCCTAAATGGGCAGTCAGACATCCCTCTCACAATCCAGGACTGTTGGCTCCCAACCGCTCGCCTGCCTGCCTGCCTGATCACCCCCTAACTACCCTCCCCTGCTGGCCTGGTCACCCCTAACTGCCCTCCCCTGCTGGCCAGGTCACCCCTAACTGCCCTCCCCTGCAGGCCTGGTCCCTCCCAACTGCCCTCCCCTGCAGGCCTGGTCGTCCCCAACTGCCCTCCTCTGCCGGCCTGGTCACCCCTAACTGCCCTCCCCTGCTGGCCTGATCACCCACAACTGCCCTCCCCTGCTGGCCATCTTGTGGCAGGCATCTTATGTCCCCATGGGGGCAGCCATCTTTGACCACATAGGGGTGGCCATCTTGTGTGTTGGAGTGACAGTCAATTTGCATATTATCTCTTTATTTAATAGGATTACTTATTGCCAGCCTTTTATACATCATCAATGTTAATTTCATTCTCTTAGCAACCTAGAGAAGAAAGAGAAAGGATTGTTCTTCTCATGTTACAATGAAGAAATTGAGAATCAGAGAAGTTAAGCATCTTGCCTGATGTCACACAGCTAGGAAGTAGAAAGGCCTTAGCTTCAAACTTAGTTCTGTCCAACCCCAAACAGGCCAGCTTCCACTGGACCTGGGATACACACCTTACTATGCGTCAGAATCACCTGGGGGGCTTTTAAAAAATAATGATGCCTGGACCCTACTCCAGATCAAAATCTGTGGGAGTGGGGCTGAGGCATCTGAATTCTTTTAAAACTCCCCCAGGTGACCCCAATGCACAGGGAAAATTGAGAAAAATTGCCCTATACCAGTGCTTCTCAAACTTTAAGGTGCACACGAATCCCCTGGTGATCTCATTAAGATGCAGGCTCTGATTCAGCAGGGCCGGGGGCCTGTGACTCTGTATTTCCAGCAAATTCCCAGTAATTCTGCTGCTGGTGCACAGACCACACCGTGAGCAACAAGAAATGACCCTGGCACATTTTTTGTTAATCATGCCTACCAGATTTGCCTTAGGAGTTCCCTAGAGATAAGCTGAATTTCTTCCCCCAAAGAATACCAGTAATAGTAATGGTACCATTTATTGAGTATCTGCTATGTGCCAAATATTGTGCTATATGTGCTTTAAATATATCAGCTCATTTAAACTTCATAATAACCCTGTATGATATCTACTTCTATTGTTACTCCCATTTACAGGTGATAAGACAGAGACCCAGAAAAATTAAGTTCATTAGTACTTATGACCTGCCCAGGCTCTCATAGCCTGAATGTGCTGTAACAGGGCCTTCTGGCTTATTCAAGGGCAAGACAGTTAGCAAAGTAGCTAACATTCATACCTTAGAGACTATTGATCCCTGGTTATCCTGCCGACCTTAATTCAAGGCCATTCTCCACCTATGCTGTGTAATCTTAGGCAAGTCACTTGACCTCTCTGAGCTTTATATTTCCCAATTAGTTACTGAGTTCTGAGATCAGCCCTGGATATGTCACATCAGAAGAATACAGTCTGATGTCAAGTATGACCACATCCCTGAGGGGGATGTTTTGATTTTAATCTTGAGCAAGTGAGTGGGGTTCTGTTCCCTGGGAACACAACTGTGTGAGGGGCTGGGAAGCAGATAGGCACATCTGCAGAAGAAGATAAGGTTTTCGCCATCGCCAATGTCTGGAGGCTTATTAAGGAGGGTGGCTGGAGAGATGCTATCTCCCAGCTGAAATATCAGCCAGTTTATCTCTGGCAGTGACTCAGCCTGGGCAGGGGAGCAGAGGCAACAGGGCAGTCAATTACAATGCCTCCTGCTCTCCAAGAAGGCTGAGAGGTGCCACCCACCCATGCCTGGTGGCTGGGTGTGGATGAGCCCCACAGGGAATCAGATGAGTGGTAAGCTTATTTAAAAATTTATTTATTTATTTATTTCAGAGCGGAAGTGAGAGGGAGAGAGAGATAGAAACATCAGTGATAAGAATCATTCATCAGCTGCCCCCACCACTCTACTGGGGACCGAGCTGGTAACCCAGGCATGTCCTCTGACCGGGAATCAAACCATGACCTCCTGGTTCTCAGGTCGATGCTCAACCACTGAGCCATGCTAGCCGAGCGAGTGGTCAGTTTAAACTATTGCTCAGGATAGAATTTATGTCCAGTTTGGAAAATGATAGAGGCCAGAGATGGAGCCAGAAGGCCCTGTTCCAGCACATTTGGGCCAGGAGAGCCTGGGCAGGTCACACCCCTCTCAGAGTTCAGTTTCTTCCTCGGTAAAAAGGAGGAAGTCTCACCTGATCTGCATTTCTTGTGAGGTTGTTTAAAGGTTTCCCAAATGACAGTATGTATTTTGCACAGACATGGTGGTTTAAGGCAAATCCAGATGGTAGCTAAATGGACATTTTAGATTGGTCACTGAACTAAGCATTTTGATAAAGGAATTTTAAAAATTAAAGTTAGATACATACTTAATTTAAATCAGTAGTTCGCAACAGGAGAGATGATTTTGCCCCCAGGGACATTTGGAAATGTCTGGTCATAGCTGGAGTTGGCAGGGGTAGTTTGCTACTGGCATCTGGTGGGTAGGGACCAGAGATGCTGCTAAGCATCTTATAGTGCACAGAACATCTCCAACACAAAGAATGATCTGGTCCCAAATGTCCATGGTGCTGAGGTTGAGAAATCCTGGTTTAGATTCCAGTACGTGTGCAAAGCTTATTGTACCAATAAGCTCCTCTCCCGTCCCAGAAGCAACCACTGTCCCCTTTCGTGGCGGTTATTTTATTTACCTACACGTCTCTAAATGGCCTGCTTGTGTGTGACTCCATTCTGGACTTTACCCCTGGCTTCTCGCAGTGGCAGGTAAGGGTTGGCTCTCCTTTTTCTGCCCACACCTGTTCCTGCCTTTCCCGGCGACACCTTCCCCCTCCCCCCAGGTCTGTTGTAATTTCTGTGGGAGCAGTACTCCATGTTCATATTACCCCATTGGGGTGGAGTGAGCTGCCAAAGCTGCTGTTGCTGTCCACTCAGATCACTTCCTCTCCTGCAGCACCTGTTGCTCTCTCTGAAGTTAATAATTGCCTTGTTTCCTCCTTGGCTTTGTTATCTATGTACTTTCCACTAACTAACGCTCAACTCTTTGCCAGCTGTCTAAATCTCCTTTCAACATATTGGGACCTGGGAGTAACTCGATCAAGTTGTCTCTCCCAGAACAGACTAAGAGTTTCTGCAGGAATTGTTTGATGTAAGATTCACAGCACCCTGGATACTGTCCTCCTCCTTCTCCTCCTTTGACATCTGCAGACAGTGGCTCTCAGAGAGGTCATTGGGGTGCTCAGCATCACCCAGCAGTATGTGGAAGAGGCCTTGACCGAAGGACTGGGCCCCCATGGCTCTGGGGAGGACGCTCGAGGACAAAGGCTGTTGAGATACCTCCTATACCTAGATATCTCATGAAACCAGTAGCTTATTCACTTCTGTCTCTGCAGCACCAATCAGAAGGCCAGGCCTGGAGCAGGACTTTCTCCTCTTCGCCATCTTGTGTTGATGAATGAATGCCATGTAATTAGTTGGATACAGCAAACAGTTAAATCAGACCCTCTTCTCAGCCTTCTCCATCCATCAAACCCTCAGCACTGGCAGCTCTGTCAGGTGCTCAAATACCAGTGGTTTCTGGAGTGCAGCATTTCCCCTGGGAGTGTGGTATTTCCCTGATGATTATAGATGGGAGCGATTACAGCAGAGTCCTGTTGGCTGGTCCTCTGGAGCGTCTACCACACAACCGAGGAAGCCCCTCCCCAGGCTTGCCAGCTGAAATGAGGAGACATCCAAAACAAAGGCTGTCTGTCACAAGGCAACCTGCCACGCTCAGACCTTGTGGGACAGGGCGGTGCTACTGCAGTGCTCTGTATCTCACTTAGTGGGTCTACCATTCCCCAGTTCCCTACGCCAGAGACCAGGTACAACCTGACACACCCCTGTTCTCATCCTCCCAGTCTGATCTGTCTCCAAGACTTGTCCCTTTTCTCTGCATAGTCTGTCTATCCACGTCTGTCATCTTTGCGGCCACCACTTTTATAAACCAGGTCACCATTATTTGAAGCCTAGAGAATGGCCACAACCTCCCCTGGACAAATGACCTGCTGAGATATTGGCAAGTGCTTTTTATTTTCACTTCTACCATCCGCTGTTTGGGCCAAAAACATGGTATATCGGTCAGGACAGGCAATGCTATGCTGCTGTAACAGACAACCAGTGGGTTCAAAATAGAAGCTTATTTTGCATTCAAGGCAAAGTCTGCTGAAATCTTGGTGATTCTCTGGGCAGCTGCCTTCTGTGATTAATGCAGCTTCCAGGCTGCTTTGATTTCATGAGTCTCCCATGTCAACAGAAGCAAACATGCTTCCATGATTGCTGCAGAAGTCAGAGAGCATTGTTTATAGCCCTGAAGTGCTCCCATTTTATTGGCCACAGCAAGTCATGTGACCATGTCTCATTCAAAAGAGCCGAGGAGTCACTGAAAGAAGAATTGGAAATATTGGTGAGCAGCACTAATCACTTACCCAGGGAACAGGGAACAGAATAGGAGTTGATAATAAGGGTGGTGATTTATTACCTCTTTAATGCAAAATATTGATCTGGCTGTGAGACAGAGAGTTCAAGAAATCAACATCAGCCAGACCCAACTCTCCTCCTCCCACTTCTGTTTAGAAGCCAGATTAGGGAAAGTTGAGAGAGAGAGAGAGAGAGAGGAAGGGAGAGAGGGAGAGAGAGAGAAAAGGAAAATGAGAATGAATTTTACATAAGTTTGGGGGCACCACTTTAAGCACAGAGATCAAGGGTAATGGGCACCTGTGTTTGTTGGCCCCTCTGATACTCTGGTCAGCAGCCTTGCTTCTACAGTGCCAAGAAAGCTAAAGGTCAGGGGTGGCTGTGTGGGGCGTTGAACAGAGGGAAGACACAAAGCACAGGGGTTATGTGTGACCCCAGAGGGAGATGGGAAAGGAGCCAGTTGGAGGTAAAGAAGAAGGGCCAGAGGGGAGGCTGGTCCCAGGATGAGGGCACTTGTGCAGCAGAGGATGCATGGATGAGTGGGACAGGTGAGGACCAGAACAGGATGCAGCTCCCTCTCAGCGGAGATCAGTGCGGAACAGAAGATGAGCTCTAGGGCTGAAGGGACACGTTACATGGAGGGTGGGAACTGGCACTGGGCAGAGTCAGATAAAAACTAAATACAGCAGCCAGCTGGTATGGCTCAGTGGTTGAGCATTGACCTAAGAGCCAGGAGGTCATGGTTCAATTCCTGGTCAGGGCACATGCCCGGGTTGCAGGCTCGATCCCCAGTGAGCGGAGGGGGGGGGGGGGGCTTTGCAGGAGGCAGCCGATCAATGATTCTCTCTCATCACTGATGTTTCTATCTCTCTCTCCCTATCCCTTCCTCTCTGAAATCAATTAAAACACATATTTAAAAAAATACAAAAAAAAACCTCTAAATACGGCAGCCCTTCTCTCACTAAGACCATTTGGGCTGCTGTGTGCTTGCGTTCCCTGAGTGTGGCAGGAGGAGGAGGGTGAGGAGGGAGATGGCGGAGTGTCAACACCTGAATGTATGTGAGTAGTCACCTGCAGGCTTATCTGGAAGGGCTGAGGATGTTTCCTACGTCAGGCTGAACAGAAGCCAGGTGTCCAAACTGAACTAGCTGCTAGGAAATAAAGTGTTCTCTTTGGACACCCAAGTCTCCCTTGGGAATCTTGTTCATGCTACACACTGCTACTCCAACTGTCATCTGTGGACCATAACAGTCCGCAAACCACTTCCTGGTCCACAAAGAGGAAGTAAAGAAATCCGAGTGTGTAGAAACTTTTATAGCAGTTTGACATCCAAGCAAATTTTTGTCTTATTTTACAAAAGCATGCGTTTGTCATAGATTGGGGCGGGGGTGGGGGTGGGCCAATGGTCCTTTCCTACAGTCTGGGAGCACTGTTCTGGGTTCCTAAGTGTCTTCCCTATTGCACGCAGGTCCCCCCTCATCTGTTTTCCTAAGTGGGTTCCGAGAGTGCAAGTAGGGTCCTGACCTGCCTCCATCTGCAACCCTCCAGTGATCTTGCTCAGCCCTTCTGGATAAAAAGCAGCTACATTATACTGGCCTTCGAGGCTCTGCATCACCTGGTCTCTGCTTGCCTCCCCAGCTCCTCCCCTCTGCCATCTCCCCCACCTTCTCCGCTCTCTGGCCGCACTTCCTCTTATAGGTAGATCCTCACTAACACCAAGCTCTTTCTGACCTCAGGACCTTTGCTTGTGCTCTGTCCTCCACCTGGAATGCTTTCCCTCCATCTTGGTGGAGTTAACTCCTGTTCTGCCTTCGGGTCACAGCTCAAGAATCACCTCCTCGAGAGACCTTCTCTCTCTCCTGGGCCAGTTGAGGCCCCTGCCTCTTACCTTGATAATATCACCTAGTGCACCTGTAAGTAACTTGTCCTGAGTCTGCCTTCCCCCAGGTCTGTGACTCCAGGAGGGCAGCGACCTCACCTCTTTTGCTCACTACCAAATCCCATAGGCTTGGCTCAGTTCTAGTCCTTAGTAAATATTTGTTAACGGAATGCATGAGTGAGTGAATGAATGCGTCATCCGGAGCTGTGAGAAAGGCATTGGAGATGGTGACGTGTGTCCTTTGGGGACCAGGCCTTTATTTCACAAAAGGATTTCCCAAGTCTCCTTCCTCTGCTCAGAACCTGGCAGCCCGTCCTGAGCTCCTGCTGATAAATCATTTCATTGGCACCGCTGGACAGGAAAGGACAGAGTGAGTAATAGGTGTTGGTCAGCGTGCCGCGGACAAAGGCCTGAGTTGACATGGTAACAACAGGCAGACCGATGTGGCCCAGGCAGTAGTCTGGCCCCTGGACACATCTGAGAACAGGCTCAGGCTCATTTTTCCTCTGTGCAGGGGAGTGTGAAAAGGCCCGGGAGGGGGGTGAGAAGGGGGGCAGTGGAGCCTGCTTCTCTCTCGAGTGGGCTGGGCTGGAGGCAGCTTTAGCCATAGAGGTAGTGCCCTACAGTTTGGGACATGAAACTGTCTTTTAATATATATTTTTGATGTATAAAATATGCATAGATATCATTATTTAAAATATTTCCTTGTCCTCAAGGTGGGCAAAATATCCCCCTACTGCCCCCCCCCCCCCCTGTAGGGAGGGTTGGGAACCACCTGTCACCACCAGGCTGCAGCTGCCTTCTTTCTGGTAAGAGGCGGGGAATTAGGTGAGAGCTGGGTGCAGTAGGGTTGCATCATTACTGCTCTTGGTGAGCCTCTGAGGTAGGTGTCTGACCTCAAAGTTAGTGGCTCCCTTTAAGACACAGAGTCCTTCTGAAGATTTCTTTGGTATCAGCTTTAAGGCCTGGTCACCATTTTGGAGGACTGGTTCATTCATTTAAGTTATATCTTTTGAGGACTTACTATGTGCCAAGCATCAGGGATATATCAGCAAACAAAGTATCCATCTTTACAACACTTACATTTGAATGGAGTGAAACAATAATAAAAGAGAAACTCTTCAGAAGCTCAGGTGATTATAAGCACTGTAGGGAAGAGAGGGCAGGGAAGGGGTGGAGGGAGGGTTGCAGTTTTATCTTTCTGGGAAGATGACAGTTGAGGACCATCTGAAGGAGGTGAGGAAGCAAGTCAGGCAGACATCTGGGGGAAGATCATGGATCCTACCTTTTGTTCTGTTATAAGTGTAGAGTTTAATTAAATATTACAAATCACAGATCAAATACAAGAGTTTAAAGAGAGGAGTTATTTCTATGAACACTAAGTTAAATGCCTTGAAAAAGACTTGAAAAGGTAAGTTGCAAAGAAATGCTGTCAACTTAGGGGACGAAAACTAAGAGATTGGAAAAGAAAAATCACAAAATTCTGGAAGAGAGCAGCACTCAGGTTGCTTTGCGTGTGCCGTCTTTAAAGTGCACTGCTCTAAAGAAATCGGAATTGGATGCCAAAGGTAATAAATTATGGTTGTGATTTATGCACGAGAGAGAGAAGGGAATTCCATTAGGGCTATTGCGCTCCATGACAAGACCTGCTCCCTGCCTGACAAGAGTGGCGAACAAATGACATTGCTGTATTTTAGGTTAAAGTAAAACACTTAAAGGAATGAATGCATTATGTTGTATGATCTTCACTTTGGCTTTCTCAAGTGACCCACCACTCCTAGTCCTGATATTGGAATCAGGCGAATTTGTGGAACATCAGTGAGTGGAAGGCTATTTTTCTGGAAATCAATGTGTCTGACTGGAACTCTTCCTTCTTGCCTAAGTCCATCCAGTTCTTTCTTGGAGATCCCTGCAGAGAACAGGCAAGAGCCGGGGGTGAGGTGTGGGGTGGCGGGGGAGATGATGAGCAGAAGGGGATGGTGGGAAGTAGGGGAACCAAACTCAGGAGACCTAGTTCAGGTTCAGATCGTAATGTACTGGGAGAACTTGGGCACGTCATTTCATCTCTTGTCACCTCACTCTCTTCATCTGTGACATGGGCACACGGAGTTCTTGTGATGATTAAGTGAGGGGTACACTTCAGGTGCTCAGTAAACTGTCTGGTGTATCGGAAGTGCTGAGGAGTGAGGTGATGTCATTGAAACTCAGATAGCTACAGCTGCAGGTGGCGGCAGATCATGTGACATAGAGCTTAGCGTGGACAGGCAGGAGTAGACTCGCAGGGGCACTCTCACCACAGAGCAGAATCATCTCCAGGAGGAAGCGGAATCACTGGCCTCCCAGGTGGGTGGGATGGTAGTGTGTGAGGTCTGAGGGCTCCACATGGTATTCGGCGGGCAGGTCCTCATTTTGAACAGAAAGGTTAGCCCCATATTCCTTAAGTCCTGTCTGGGATTGGAACTGGGTGAACAGAAGACCCAGACACCAGGACTTTGCAGGTGGACCCAGGACGTTGGCACCATCTTCAGATGAACCATTTTGGATTCTGAGAGATGGGGGGAGAGACCACGTTCATGTTGAGCTTCGGGGTGTACTCCCTCTGGGTCTTGGAACTCCCTTGTAGTCTGTCATCATCATAGGATGTCCTCTTGCTCAGCATGTCCCAAACTTGGTTCTGCCGTGCCCCTTGAGATGCTAATGGGAATTCTGTGTTAAAAGGTTTCCACGCCATTGAAGTCTGCAAAATATGCTAAAATAGCCATAATAATGGCTAAATGTTTTTGGAGGGAAGATGGTCATGTGTGTCAGGGAGCAAACTAAGTATTTGCCAATGAGGTAGGTACGTTTTTACCCCCATGATACCTGTGAGGAAATGGAGCACCAAGAAATAGTACTCAGAGAGATTAGTTAACTTATCCAAGATTCCACAGCTAGTGATGGGCAGACTAAGGATTTGAACCCAGATCTGTTGACTCCAGTGCTTCTGTTCTTAATTATGAGGTTTTCCATACCCTTGACTTAACAATGGGGTGATCAGGGAATGTAACCAATATCCCACCTAGGAATATTTTGAGCAGAGCAGTAGCCTTTGTTTTTCAAACTCAGAAGAATGATATATGAGTACGTGTCTGTAAATGCGAGGCATGCTCACTTCCTTTAGGCGTCTTGTGTCCACTTGAAAGGGTAGCAGCTGTTTCTGTCTCCAGTCAACCTGTGCCCTCTCTTCAATGTTCAATCCAGAATCAGCATACAGAACCTTCTGATGGGAGAGAACCTCTTTGTCTTTCTCTAACCCAGTTGATCCTACCTTATTTCTCCTCCAGAATCCCTTCTTTGCTTTTCATTTTCTTTCAGAGCAATTACTAACATACACAGGACGAGTATTCCATAAAATGCAGTTTGAGTAAATCCCCTGGCAGGGGAGGCAGTTAAGGCTGTGGGTAACTTATTTACTAAATGGGGGCGGGGCACCCCTGCTTGGAATACCTTCATTGCTTATCCCCTGCGGGTAGTGAATAGAGCAAGAGTTCTTTACATAAAGGGCAACATAAAATAAACCCAGACATACTCAGTACAGTCTTCTGGAAGATATTGTTCTAGGGATTAGCTACTTGGAATTTCACAACAGGGAAGGCTTTAGAGGGAAATGGCAGATCATGATATTTATTGATGTACCCTAAAATTTCAATGTGTCATAAAGGGAAACTTGACAAGAGGGAACCTCTTAAGCATCTTGGATGACATTTGCCTGAGATTGGCTTGTGGTATTTTCATATCTCCTTTGCAGACCTAGCCCTGGATGACTATGTGAGTAATACCTTCCTTCTGAAAGCTTTTCATTCTTTATATCATATTCTTAGTCCTTGGCAAGACTGCTCAGAGGGCTGTATTCATTTCTAATCCATGGAAAAGAAAGCATATCTCTCCCTGAGCCTCCAACCTCTGCAAAGCATGAAAGATAATGGTAGTGTGAAGCAGTTATACAGACTTTAAGTAGCTATTACTATAAATATAACACTGTAAGTTACACGAATAATAGCTCCTTGAACACACCGGAAGGTAAAGGAAGCTTGGGTGAACTTTTGCAAGTACTCAGAAGATAAAACCAGAATTAATGGATTATTTGGAAGCAATGTGGCAGGAGTACTAGCTGACCAGCAAATGAGCTTCCTGTCTTCCTAGACACACAGATGGACTACATTTCCCAGCTCCCCTTACAGTAGGTGTCACCAGGTGACTGAGTTGTAGCCAATGGGATGTAAATAGAAATGTTGTGATCTAATCTTGGGTGGTTTCCTTAACCTCTCTCAGCCATAGGGTTTTTCCTTTAGAAAGTGGAAATAGTGTTTATTCTGCAGACTTTTTTTTGAAAGTGAAAGAAAACGCATTTAACATGTCTGGCACAAAGATGGGCACATAGATGCTCACTCAGTGGTGGCTGTTGTTCTTAACTTTTCCAATCATGTTTTAAAGAATTCTAACCTCTTGTTTGTGTTCTGCAGGTTTTCATAGTGACCCAGTCCACATATCTCCATGCTCAAATAAACTAAACAAAAGCACCGAAAAATGGAGAAAGGAAAATGTTGCTCCTGTCTTATTTTTCAGTTTACTATAGTTGTAATGAAATAGTTATTTGAAAAATGATCAGTTTAATGTCTCTCTCCCTTTCCAGGTTCCTCGAGGGCTGGCATTATGCCTGTGTGTTCTCACGTGTATGTTCAGCTTACACAGCTTCACACAGAGTGACGGTTCAATAAATTCTCTGGAATGCATGAGTTGATGAGGACATGAATCCTCCACTTGTAAATCTTTGCAGAGCTCCACAAATACCTAACTCACAGTTAGGCAGAGGAGAGACACTGCAGGGCCAGCCATCCCAAAGATGTCTTTACCATTTGTCAGTCTGGAATGGCACCATCAGAGCCAATCCTTGGGTCTGAAGTAGAGGTTATAAACTGTTGGTCTGTGTGCCAAATTCAGCTCACTGGTGTATTTTATTTATTCTATACTGTGTTTTAAAAAGTTTAATTTATTGCCAACATTTAAAATTGGAAAGATTTCACATAAAAAGCCACACTTTCTGCTTCTGTTGGAAGATTAGGAGGTCTGGCAGCTCTGAGCTTGATTCTGGCGTGGGAAGAGTTGGCTGGAGTTGAGTAGCCGTGTGCCCTTCAGTTCACCCCATCAGGCTTTCTCTTGCCTTCTTTTATTTTCCCAGCCTGGCCCTTGAGTTTGCTACTATCCTTATTCCTTAGTTTGTTCTTTCATTCATCAATTCATTCACTCACTTATTCAACACATACTTAGATGTTGGTGAAAATGGAGATCCAAGAAAATATTACCCAGGCTTCCAGATCTTAAAGGGTGTATAGGGTGGTTGAGTAATAAGAATCATAAACCTAGTCAAACATTAAAAATATTAATTATTTGATGATATAGTATAATTGTAGTGGGTTAGTGTTCCCCCAAATTTATATCTACTCAGAACCTAAGAACGTGCTCTTATTTAGAAATAAGGTGTTCGTTGATGCAATTAGTCATTTTCACATTCTTTATCTCTGAGATTCATAATATCTTTGTGAAGTGGGTTGGATCATCCTGTCTTATTAAATGGGAGACTGATGTTCTTGGGAATTCACCATCTTTTCCAAAGTCAATCTTTTGCCTCTAAATCTTTTATTCATTCTACCATATGCCAGTGACTGCATCTGTCTTGTTCACTGTGGTATATTCAACCATAGTTCCTGGCACGAGTAGATACTCAAGTAATATTTCTTGAACAGAATGAAACAAATGGCCAGAAAGATCTTGAGGGAATTGGACAGAATATGGGAAAGTCTTCCCTAATGGAGAATGCTGGGATTATCCCCAGCACAATGGCTAGGACATAGTAGATGCTCTCATTTGAATAGGAATGAATGGATAGGACTTTGGAGATGGCTTTCCTGTTAGCACAGGGTTTGATGTGGGGATTCCCAGAAAGGAAACTGCCAGAAGTAAACCCCATCTGCTTCCCAGGGCACCCTGGCTCTCTGCTGAGTACCTGATGTCCAGGCCATGTTAAAATTAGATATTGGTTTGCAAATGTTAAACAGCTGGATCTGGGAGGCTGGCGGCTGGTGGCTAACAGGGCTGAGGTCTGATCTGAACCCCTGTGGAGGTACCTTTCTGCATCTGATTGTGAGCTCCGAGTCAGGCAACGCTCCATTAGCTGCTGTTTGCCCAGAAACATGCAAGAGTGATGAAGAGATGGTGTTGGCCTCATTTCCTTATTTATTTTCGCTGCGAAGTGGGCTTTTCTAAGGTCAGGCACCGCAGGAGGCCTTCTCACAGTGCTGCTTGGGTCACACTTCGTATTTTGTTGAGCAGAGGCCTTGGTGCTGATGGCCTCTCTGCCTGGTTGATGACATCTCCTTCAACCCCACTCCGTGTGCCTTCCATGTCTCCCTGGGTCTTCTGCAGAGCCATGTGGCTGGCTTCTCACTACAGTGGCAGCTGACACAGAGTGACTTCATTGCAAATTTCAAGGTCACTCCCCATGCACACATACACCGCTGAGACTGGTTCATTGGAGGCAGCCTCAAGGAACAGCTTGCTGGCTGGAACACTCAAAGACCCCTCCAGAGACAGCATACACACCAGCTTCCGAAGGCACCCAACTCTCCGGAGAGAACTGGGCATGGGCCTTAGAGGCATAGGGAGGAGACAGCGTGGAAGGGTAACGGGACTGGATTTCCAGGCAGTAGAGTGGGACAGTTAAGACCATGGAGTCACACCAGCTTGGGTTTGCCCTTCCTGACTGCATCAACGTGGTCTCTGAGTCTCAAGTCTGTCATCTGCCAGTTGGGGATAACAGTACCAAGTCATAAAGTTACATTGGAAATTAAATGAGATGAAGCATGTGTAGTGCTTTGCAAATAGTAACTACTCAATAAATATTAGCTTTATTATTACTACTCGTAAAAATAATGCAGACATGCTCCCAAACCTTAGGCCAGGGGAGGCAAGCTGTGACTGCAGTCCGAGTGAAAGGACTTCACAGTAGCGATGATATTGAGGATTTTGCACTTGGCTCACAGCCTTGGAGGAAGAGTTAGGCCTAACAAGCAGGTCAGGAGGCTGTGCAAGTATTGCCAGTGGAAATCATGTTTTTTCATGGGATCACTGTATTGGGCTTGGGCAAAATCAGAAGCTTGTTCAAAATAGCCAATCAACTTCCCTAGATTTCACGGGCTTCTGATGGATCCACCCCCTAGCCAGTGATCCCTTTCCCAGGTTATATTGACAGGCCTCTAAGGTCAAGCAGCCCCTCCCCGACATGTGCTTACCTCCCCCTGCTCACCCCACCCCCCACATCCAGTACCAGAGGGTGGGCAGTGCTCCTGGGGAGATTTCCTGTCTGCTCCCAGGGATTAAGGCTCCTTGGTGGCAGCCCCCAGGAGTGTGTATGTAAGGCTCAGTGTCCGATTTTATTAGGCTCACTAACAGATTGTCCCAGTCTGTTAGGCTCAATAATGTCCGATTCTCTTTGCTTCCTTCCTTTAATGTCTAGCTACCTACGGTAACACAAGGAGGCAGAGACTGGGGTGTATGAGTCAGGTTTCAAATCAGACAAACAGGAACCTTCTGAGGTCTTCCTACAAAAGGAATTTAGTGCATGGCATCGGTTATACAGAGGAGCAGAGAATGCAGAAGCCAAACTGGAGTGGTGAGTCAACTCAGAGAGTCGTATAAGAATAATATGTAGTAAATGTCTGAATAAATCTAAAAGAGCTCTTTAAAGAGGTATAACATAAAAAATTATAAGTGATAAGAAAGCTTTGTGCCATAGTTTAATTGGTAGTGTTTTTTCTTTTTTAGGGCTACATAAAATAGTGGCGAGTCAAGGACGAATCTCACAAATATACTAGTGAATGATAGAAGTCATAAACATGCTATTTACATAAAGTTTAAAAAAACAGGTGAAACCAAGATATGGTGTTATAAGTCAAGGCAGGTGTTATCTTCTGAGAGGACGAGGGTGGGGGTGGGGGAAAGATAGGGGGACTTCTGAAAGGCTGGCAGCGTTCTAGTTCTTGACCCGGCTGGTGGTCACACAGATTTTTGCTTTGTGTTTATTCATCGAGTTACACATTTATGTTTTATACACTTTATGTGTGCTCTGCTTCAACAACATTTTAAAAAATGCTGTGTCTTGTAATTACTAGCATTTTAGATTTGATGAAATGCAGAAATGTGTGTGTGGTATTTTATTTTCTCTCCTTCCTAGTATGTATGCTTCCCTAATTAGTCAGGAGCATCTATCTTGCCTCCAGGAGACTTAGAGTGGACATAGCAGGAACATAGTGACACATTTGGGGGTTTACAAAATAGGCTCTTGATAATCCAAAGGGAAGAGCTTGAGAGGAGGAGGGTGTAGAGTTTATGTCTCAACGCATGTGACATGGGATGGAGAAGGAGCAGCGGACATATCCTACCGTCCACCAGAGATGAGAGTCACCATGGCCAGAGGGAAGTGGGGATGGCCATGGGCATGGAAGGGGCATTGAGGAGAGGACCACACCTGGCGGAAACCATGTTGAACTGAGTGGAATTAGCATGAAGCTACAGCCAAGCACTTTCCGAGACCAGGGCCCGGATTGGTACATCAAAGTCTGGAAAGAGTTACGGTGTTTATCTAGGCACTAGTATCCCGTGTTTTAAAAAATTATTTATGCTTCCTTGCATTTTCAAAATCTTCCACAGTGAACATATACCATGCTTATGTTAAGGAAGTTATTTTCAACTTAACAATATAGGCTGGAATTCCAACACCTGTTAGGTTGTGTATGGTGCTGGCGCCCAGTGGTGCCTGTGGTTGCTCTTCCAGTTCAGAAGGTGTATTTGCAGCTTCTTAAACCTTCTACCCTGCATGCAGTGTCCTGAGCACCAAAGGCAGGGCGAGGCCCAAAGCTTCCGATTGAGAGAGCTGTATGCAGGCCCATCATTCTGAATGGCCCAAGCTTTCAGTTGCCCAAACTCCCATTCGGTGTCTTTTGTCTTCTGTGGCATAAATATAACTGTGCAGAATGTTGGGCAGATGCAGTCTGTTGGAGGCAAACGTGAACTTGGTTTAAAATGTTCCCTTTTTGCCAGGGGCAGCAGCTTTTATTCCAGCAGAGCACATCACCACATGGCACCCACCTCCCTCCTTCTCTCTGTGAAGGCCTTGAGGAAACTTAGATGTAGAAAAAAATAAGACATAGTCGGTGCCCTCAGGGAGCTCACCGTCTCCTAGGAGAAGCAGATTGTATACAAGTAATCAAAATACAGTGTGTTGATTACTGTGTTAGAGGAGGAGAGGGACATATTTTTCTCCCTCCATTCCCACCTTCCTGCGGCCTATATAAAGGCTAGAATAATAGGGATGGATATTCTTTTAGCATAATAATGCAAAGGGGACGAGGTAGTGGGGGATTAATCTAGGCAGTGTGATAGATCTGATCACTTTTTTGATAATGCATGAGGGAGGCCAAGATAAGTACCTTGGCTATTATAAATATGCTGCAGTGAACATAAGAGGTGCATATATCTTTTGGAATTAGTGTTTTGGATTTCTTCAGATAAATACCCAGACATGGAATTACTGGGTCATAGGTAGTTCCATTTTTAATTTTTTTGAGGAACCTTTACACTATTTTCCATAGTGACTACACCAATTTTCCATTCCACCAACAGTACACGAGGGTTCCTTTTTTCTCCACATCCTTGCCAACACTTTTTTGTTGATTTATTGATGATAGCCATTCTGACAGGCATGAGGTGATATCTCATTGTGGTTTTAATTTGCATCTCTCTGATGATTAGTGACTTTGAGCATCTTTTCATATGTCTATTGGCCTTCTGTATGTACTCTTTGGAGAAGTGTCTATTTAGGTCCTTCACCCATTTTTTAATTGGATTGTTTGTTTAGGATCTTATCTTTGAAACCACTGTGTTTTATCCACAATTTTGTAATATAACATGTAACATGTTCCCATAGTCCCCAACTTCTTGTACCCCAGTTTCACCTGCTCTGGGGATGGACGCTGTTGCAGATATTGGTGACACTGTGCCATATACCTCCCTCAGTCCATCTGAATTCACCTGCAGCTGTGGACAGTTTCCCCCTGCATCTGTCTTCTCTCCCCCCGGGCTCTCTCTGAACCAGGGGAACACTCAACTCTTGAGCATGGGGGTCATGGGACAAATGCCCCATCCTTCTCATCTTCCGAGGAGACCACGTAGAGGTGCGTTTTATGGATTTCTCAGAAGACTTCTGATAGGATTGAGCTCTTGTTGCTCACCATGGTCATCACTTATTAACATGCACTTTGTAGATGCGTACCCCTTATCTGGCTCACTTTCCCTACTTCCTTGTGTTTCCTGGGGTCACCTCCCCAAGTCCAGCACCTGATTTGGGGAAACCCAAACTAAGACATCTATTTAGCTCTAAAGTGAAATTCATCAACCTCATATAGCCTCTATTTTTTTAGTAGCTTATCCGTAGCATACCTTCCAAATTTGGGGAAAATTTTGCTCTGACCTTTGTTGTTGTTGCACAATATGGTAAGTAGATAGGGAAAAAAAAACCTTAATTTTACTAATTTGGATAAAAGAACTCTATGAGTAAAACTGACTCCTCTGAGTCAGAAGTCTAGTCTTTGGACTGAACAGTGGGCCCATGAGGACCCACTTCTGCCCAACAGGCCCATTTTCCAGTCCCAGAAAAAAGAGCTTGTGCCTTATCACGCTTTTATTGACAAGGAAGCAAGTCTGGCGACGACTGAGTTTGGAAGGAAGTGTTCGTAGAAAATCACCTGCTCTTCTTTTCCCGTGTACTTCGCGGGGCTGCTTTTTCACTCCACGGCACAGGTTTGGGAAGGCCCATCTGCCTGTTTGATTAATGAGCCCTCTCTGCAAAAGCAACAGAGATAAATGTCCTGTAGGAACCCAGCAAAGAGAAATGAAGAAATAGGATGGCTAATTTTCAGCCATTATTTCGGAGTCTGAACTCCTTCCCCGCAACAATTTAGCTATTATTTCAAAAACTAATTAATCTTCACTCAGGCAGCTCCAAGGGACCCGTGTTTAGATAATTAACAACCCGTGGATGTGAAAAGTCCCACTTGCAAATTTGGTTACAGTGTTTGGGTAGAAGAACACTTTCAGTATTATTCCATTTAAACCCTCTTCTATCCATCCTTCATTTCCTGACAATTAAGAGCAAATAATTAGCCATGATGGATTTTGCTTGCCTACTTGCTGCTCAAATAATGTTCTCCCTTCTTCTTTGTTCTTAAACCACCTCTGTCTGAGTGTTTTTGACCAGCTTTGTAGCTAATTGCATTGAACAGGTAACAGTGAGCTCCATTCAGTATTAACATGCACCAAGAACATTTGGATTTTGCCTCCTGTGAGGCGGGGGAGGAAATTCCCATGGCTCCATCAGAGAAGCAGCTTGTACTTTCTCCTTGGACTCAAAGACTACAGCATTCAGGTATAATTCGATTTATTCAGGTATAAATCTTTTCTTGGCCAAGAGTAAGGAAGAATTTAGGCTCAATACGAAGGGCATTTTTGTGACTGAGAAGGTTGTGACACCCTAGAGCAGGTTATTAAAAGCAATGTGGGTTTCCAGAACCGAGAGCCACTCCCTTCTGGAAATTTCATTTGTTCAGTAAATTGGGTGCCTACTGTGTGCTGGGCACTAGAGTATCAAAATTTTTGGAAACACCATGGAAAGGAAATAAAATGATTCCCCAAATTAGAAAAGAATTACATCTGGAGAAACAGAATGATATGGAAGCATTTAATAGGAAGACCTGACGTAGTAGAGGTGGTAGAAGAGGTTGGGAAGGCTTTCCTGAGCAAGGAGACTTTGAGCTGAGATATGAAGGATGAGTGTTAACTCTTGTGGGAAGAGCATTGCCTCCAGAGAGAACAGCATGTGCAAAACCTCTGAAGTTTTGAACGAGCTTGGGTGGACAGAAATCTGGGAGGGAAAATCCAGTAGATTTGGACTACAAAGAATTAGGGAGAAAGAGTTTAAGCTATATTTTATTTTCAAAGTTTATATAGGTTTTTCTTCATTTAAAAATTACTCAGAAAGTTAAAAATTAGGAAGGTGAAGGGAAAAGTGGGATACACTCTTAAGGAATTCAACTGCCTAAACACACCCCTGGGATTTCAGAATCATAGACCTGTAGAGGGCAACTGGGCCAGCAAACTGAAGCTCGGAGAGGGTGACTTGCTAAAGTCACATAACTGATTAGCGGCAGGGATCCTACCAGGAGTGTACATGTGGTTGGGGTACTCATGAAGGTTTTAGGATGTGCATCTACAAATATTTTCTATTCAAATAGTTAACATCAGGAAAAATATAACCGGTATGTCAGACTTTGGAGCTCACAGATGGTGTTGCTTACAATGAGGTTATGTGGAAATGAGTGAGTTGTTTAAAATAAACAGAAGCTTAATACATAATACTGTAGTTGATACACAAATGGGGAAAGCCACCGATGTGTTAAGCAAATGCCTGACAGATGGGAATGTGTGCAGCACATCATGGTGACAAGTCACCCTCTACCCAGAGTAATTTAGGGTAAATTACTAGAGTCAAGAGCTTTCCCAGCTAACCTCAGAAAGTTCATTTTGGGCTTCTGGGTTCAAAGTAGTTAGGGCCCTTTTCAGCATGTCTTTCTGTTTTTCTCTCCATGAAAACATCCCCTTGGTTCACCTCTTTTCCATCAATGGGGAGAGAAAGTAAAAGGTTACTGACTTCATGTAATCCTAGCAATAATAGCCACGAATGTAACTTGGGTTATGGCAGGCGGGGGATTTGTGAAGGAGGCTGTCAGCATGGTTCAGAGATTGGGCAGTTAATGAATGTGAACTCTGGAAGCAGATTAAAGCATTCTAGCAGATAATCCCCTTAGCAGGAATATTATGTTTATTAAGAAGCCCATAATTTACTTGGCTGTCTTTTTCCCAGGTTGGTTCTTCAGGAAAATTGGCTGCCCTTCCTCATGACGAGCGGGAGGATGGTGTGGAAGGCAGGCACAGGAACAACACTTGCTGATCAGTGGGCACAAGTTTCTGTTCAAAAGGTTTCCTTCTGAGAGTAGGATTGGTCAGGGCTGATTTACCCATTGGCACTATAGGTGCAAGTCCTATAGTCAACAAAAGTGTTTACATTTCTTCCAAAATCAGAAGAAAACATGAATATCATCCAGCCTGGGTTATATTTGTCTTTATGGGAGAATATAATTTTAAATGTGTGTATATATTTTTTAATGGAGGAAGATAAAAGTGCCTAAGACCCATAAAAGTCATAATGTGGTCCTGGGTATGATAGACATCTTTATTTTTGTCCACCACCACCTATTCCCTCTTCTTTTGGTCATAGAGCCTCAGTTTTCCTCCAGGGAACCACTCTTCTTATACTCTCAGTTCTGTGAGATTCAGGTTTTTGTCAGTCCTGGCTCTAGAAATGGTCATGTGACTCAGTCCCAGCCAATCAGAGGCTCATATCCTTTGTCCTCTGTGATTGGTCCAGGGTCAGTCAGTAACACAATTGAGCCAATCAGGGCCAACAAGACTCAGTTCTGGAACTTTTCATGGAATTGTAAGTGAGGAATAGACTGTAGGTGGGAGATTCACTACATGGGAAGAGTTTGAGAAAGAAGCTATAAGCAGAATAGTTTCTGGGTCCCCAACAGTAAGAGTTTGAGGACTTTAACTTCAGAGGTGGAACAGCTCCCAATGTCAGGCTCTCTCTGCAGAGAATCTGATTGATTCATCCTCAGTCAGGTGTTCACCTCTGGTTCCATCAGCTGTGGCCAAGGGGTGGGGTGCAAAGTCCTACAGACCATTGTGAAGAGTCAGTGCTGTGTGGGAGTTACTGGTTATTTGGGGAAAGGTTTTTGTTTTTTTTTTTCCAGGTGGGGAAGCTGTGGAATGTCAGGTTACATAGTTTGGCTTCTAATTTTGAGTGGGAGACTTCAAGAAGCTTTGATCTAATTCAAAACTTCTCAAACTGTATTTCTGAGATACTAGTGTCAGTGGGGCGTCTGAAGGATTTTGTGGTAAAGAATGTTTGGGAAATGTCAGCTTAAATAACACCATTTAGACTTCTTTCCTTCAGGACTTCTCAGATCTTTAATATGTTCATGTGCATTTTGAATCCAGATGAGGGGGAATGAGAAGGTCCAAAATTTCTCAAACTTGTGTGGCCACCAAACTTGGGATTTCAAGGAATTTTTAGCTTTGAAGGAAACTACTGTTTTGAAGAATAGAGTCTTTTTGAAGAAATGCTGGTCAAGTTAATTACCTTGAGAGCATCTACACTAATAAAAGAGATGCAAATTGACTGTACCTTCACGGTGCCCACCAGCCAATCGGGAGTGAGGATGCAAATTAACCCAACAAAGATGGTGGGTTAATTTGCATACTCAGGTGCCGAGTGGCTGGGGGCGGGATGCTTGTCATGGCGATGCAGGCTTTCCGCACCACTCCAGCAGCTCCGGGCCTCTAGGCAGCGTGGGAAGGTGGAAAGGCGGCTCCGGGCAAGAGTGAAGGCAGTGCCGGCAGCCAGGGGAAGGAAGGCCCATTCTTGCATGAATCTTCATGCATCGGGCCTCTAGTTAAATCTATAAAGGAAAATCATTTAAAAATTTAAAACCTTAAAAAAATGCCTGTTTTCTTAAGGATGCATCTGGAATTTGACGAGTTCAGTTTTTCCTAGGAGACCTGAAATCTTGTACCAGTTCCATCAATATTAAAAATAATAAGAAACAACTTTTAATGCTTACTCTGAGCCCTAGGAAATAGTACTAAGAGATCTATGTTCACTGCCTTATTTAATCCTTAATACATATAAGGCAATAGGTGCTACAATTAGTCCCATTTTATAGCTGAGAAAAATGAGGGAGAGAGATGTAAAGTAACTAGAATGTAGTGGAAATAGAATCTGAATCTAGGCAATCTGACTCCAGAGCCCTGCCCCCAACCTCTTATTGTAATCTATATATATAAAAGCCTAAGCGACTGTTGCAACCGAAACAACCGAACGGACGACCGAATAGGCTGCGTGGGGTGGCCAGGTCGGCAGAGGGGTTAATGAGGGCCAACCAAACGGCAGTGAGGGGGCGACAAAACGACTGAACAGCAGGCAACCAGGCTGGCAGGGGTGGCAGTTAGGGCTGGCCAGGCCGGCAGAGGGGGATAGTGAGGGGCGACCAGGCTGGTGGGGGGACAGTTGGGGGTCACCAGACCATCAGGGGGGCAGTAAGGGGTGATCAGGCAGGCAGGCAGGCAGGTGAGCAGTTAGGAGCCAGTGGTCCTGGATTGTGAGAGGGATGTCTGACTGCCGGTTTAGGCCCAACCCTAGAGGGGTCCCGGATTAGAAAGGGTGCAGGCTGGGCTGAGGGGACCCAGAATTTCGTGCACTGGGCCTCTAGTGCTAAAATAATTTGCATATTCTATTAGGAAAATCTGTTCTCTTATAGAGCCTCAATTTTCTGATCTGTAAATTGAGGGCATCAGACTGGAGACTTTTAAAGCAATCTGGCTCTATCTGGGTTTTCCATGAGTTCATGATTTAATATCTATTATCCTCATGAGGAAAATGGCCATTGATAAAATGTTTTTCTTGCTGAAAGACGAGGGGATTTTAGACAGAGAGGAGAGTGAGGTAAAACCGGGAAACTCGAAACTGCTTAGAAACAGGAGCAGTAGCCCTGATTGAAGGTATCACAACTGCATAGTATCATGCCCATGAGCTCAGAGAACCTGGGAAAGTGAGGTCTCCGGAGGAGTCTCTGATGACTGCCAGTCTGAATTTAGCTGCGGTATCAGATGCCCAGACAGACATCAGAGGCTGCTCCAGAAGCCCCAGCTTCTTTCCTGGCATGCAGTAGTTGGGTGTTAGAGCCAATCTCAGCAGTTCATTGGTTTGCCATCCATCAACCTGAGGCAGGTGGGCCTTGAGCCATTTCACGTTCTTCTGGCTCTGCATTGCTTACATGGGACCAATGTCATGCCCCCAAATTGATGCTTCCTTACAAAGCAAGAGGACAGTATGGAGGAGGCATGTTAAGAAAACCCTTGATGATACTATATCTCTGGACCATTTCCCACCTTCCATCTCATGAGGGTCTTACAATGACCCACAGAGATGAGTAATAATAAAAACAGCTAAAATCTATTGATCACATACTCTATTTCAGGCATGGGGATAAATGTTTTCAATACATTATCTCATTGAGGCCTACGTAGTTAGTGACTATATATTCTGGCGTATCTGAGACCATCCTGATTCACATTCACTCCTTTGGGCTTATCATTAATAGCACCCATTTCAACCTGAAAAGAATGGTGATTTGCACAGTAAATTATATAGTCACCTTAGGTGTGGTCAGACTGTCTGGCTTAAGTTCTGGTCCTGCTTTAAGAGTGATGCTTCAATTTCTTCACATAAAATGAGGCTAATAATAGAAGTATCTCTCACTCTCTAAATTCTTTCTTTCCAAATTCAAGAACTGAATAGGTCAATATAGCAAAAATATATCAGTAGAAATCCATAGGATTTTGTGTGGTGTGTGTGTGTAAATATATATACATTTATATAATATATATATATATTTAAGTGATATATAGCAGACTGCCTGGCATTTAGCAAGTGTTCTGTTATGTGGTAGCTGTTTATTTCTCTGTTTTCCATCTTTAAAGTGGCAACAATGTATCTTATATTTCTGGCATATATCAGGAGCTCAGTGAATGTTTATTATTATACCTTAATCTTGCTATATGTAAGCATTTTTTTCAAGCTGCCTCTGAGGAGGATGGCTATATTTCAGATAAAGGAACTGGCTGTCTCACTGCACTCAGTGTTTAAATTTTTTTTTTTCTGGTTAATGTCAAGAAGAGGCAGTGCCATACCTGGATTGTGGAAGAGGTTCTGGAGAAATTGATTTTGTTGACTTGCGTGTTGGAAGTGGGTAGATGGGTGCTCTCCAAGGTCCTGGAGTACTGGCTCATTTTTGAGACACTTGGGTGCATTTTTGGGTATACAAATAGATGGTTTGTGTTTACTGAGTATCTAGGCCCTGCAATTGAAGAATGAGCTAAAATGTTAATAGGCATTTCCAACTGCTGGGTGGTTGCAGAGTTAAAAAGGCACAGGAAGCCTTTGGGATAGAATTGCTTTGTGCTAGAACAGAAATGATAGGAAAGGAAAAAAAGCTGTGGGCTGGGGAGAGTGGCCACCCACATTGAGCAGGGCTGTTATTTGAGGGAAGAGGCCACAAATGATCTATCCTATGAGGTGACTTATACCCCTTAGGACTATCAGTAAATCACTTAGATCCATGACGAGGGAATTCACCAAAGATGGGGTTGAGTTATATGATGGTCACAGGTAAAGTGGTGAAGTAGGGATCATTTACATCCTCTCTTCATCCCCATTACTTGTGTCCATTGGCATGCGGGAAGGTTATTAGGGAGAGCTCTTGGGATCAATACTTATGGGGAAAAGGGAAAGAAGCGGATTGAAAAGAGAAGGAAATCAAGCTGTAATTTAATCTGAACAAAAACCTCAGCAAACCTTAGTGGGAATTCTGAAAATGGGATGATTTTCCAAACTTGTCTTTGAAGTCTCAGAAGGAAGGCTGGGCCTGCATACTCTCTGTTAATCAGTGATTGGCAGGCTGCCCAGGAAGAGGGTGTGACCTTGGACATGACCTTGGATGAGGTAGTCTCTTCAGCTGAGGCAATCCGTTAAAGGGGCAGGTTGCAAAGAGCTCTCTTTTAGAAGTACTTCAGCAGCTGGGATGACACATCCTTCATTTCTGAAGGGGAACTTGGCAGCACCTCCCAGTATCCATCAAACCCTGCAATCAATACATTGTCTACTAGTCCTCCATCGAAGAGTCTTTATCTTAAAGGCTTTGGGCTCTCCAAGAACTCTCTTTCAAATCTCAAATATCCTTGGATTGGTGAGGAGGGGAAATTTACAGTTTAGATTTTTATTATCAGTTAATTAACAGTTGCTTTAACTATCAGCACCTCCTGGGGCTCAGTTGCTGGCAGCAGAGAATAGTAATGGGACAGATGACCAAGACTGGATGGGACAGGTGACAGGAGGCCTATCAGGCAGCAGAAGGTGATGCCCAGAGGGAGGCAATGCCAAGTTTCTCTTTTCCTCACCTAGCTCAAGGCAGATTCTGCCTGGGGCTGGGAGCAGGGGGGAGAACAGGACACTGCAGGGTTCTGAAGTCAGACTTTGCCAACCTCACAATTTTGCCTGAGGCCAACCCTACCTCAGACATTTCCTCTTCCTTTAGTTTGAATTTCTGATTTTCTGTTTACCACATTGGCTGCCTGTTCAGATGAATGAAAGATCACAGTGTGATCAGATTCAGAATTTGATTTTTCTCTCCCTCCCTCAGCCTAACAGCTAATGCATCTGAGGGCTGCAGCTAAGAAGTGATTTTTTAATGTCTTCTCATTGGCAAAGAAATCAATGAAGAGAAATCTTTGTCTTTCCTCCCATTCTTTTAAAAAATATTTCCCCTCCAATCTCCTTCTTAGGAAAGTTTTGTCTGTGGCCATATAACAGACTTTGTCAGAAAGTTGCCTTGTTAAGAGTCTGAGTCCTGCTGGGTGAACTTGGGAGGTGGTGAGATTTCCCCCACAGTCTTGGCAATTAAGCCAGCTTGAGGCAGGGGTGGAATCAAAGAACTCCATCAGGAAGATGGAATATTAAGGCAGAGTTATCCCTCAAAGACAGGATTGTTGCTAAAATAGCTTCACAGCAGCTTCCAAGGAACAAGTGCCCGGAGGGGGTGGCGCCCACTAGAGGGAAGAGTCCGAAAGGGATGACCTTTCAAAAAGACACTTCCTTTCAAAAAGAAAGGACTTGGTTGTCCCAGATGCTCTGTACTCCCAGGCTCCACTCTGCAACTCAATTTCTGTGTCATCTTTGGTAAGTTGGTTAACCTCTGAGCCTCAGTTTCCTTAGCTGTGTAATGGGTGAATACTCTCCACATGTTTTAGTGAGGTAAGTCAATGAATTACTGGCAAGAATGTAGGCCAGTATAAATAAAAGGGGACCGGGCAAAAAAGGTTTAAGAAATACAAATTGGTAGTTACAAAATAGTCACGGTCATTTAAAGTATAATATAGGGGATACTGTCAATGAGTAGAGAAAAGGGAACCTTTGTGCACTGTTGGTAGGAGTGTAAATCTCTAAACAGTACAGAGATTCCTCAAAGAATTAAAAATAGAACTATCATAAGATCCAACAATCCCACTTCCTTGATCAGTGGCCTATCCTTAACAGATGTATAACCATTCAATCAGGAAGTTTTTTGAGTCCACTTATTACGAATTTAATAGTTACTTCTAATATGTATTTAGTGCTTAGCATTTTCCAAGCACTATTCTAAGTACATTACTTGCATATTTTATTTAATCCTTACAGTAGCCCTCATTTTTCATATGAAAGTCCCAAGACTCTAAGAGGTTAAACCACTTGCTCAAGGTCACATAGGTGGTAAAAGGCAGATGAATGCAATGATATGATACCAATGAGACTGACACCAGTTCCCTACCTCTTAACCACTTCTACTTCCTAGTTTCATGAGTAAAGATGGGAAATAGAAAGAACAGAGAGATGAGGGAGGGAGTTAGGAATGGGAGGGAAGAGGGAAAACCTAAGGTAAGATATGGAGGAAGGAAAGAGGGAGAGACAGGAGGTGAGTTTTGGTGATGCAGGAACTGGTCATTTCCAAATGGAGACATCCTCAGTGGGGGAGGGGTTTACAAGCCATTTGATGGAGACACCAAGCCTGGCCGGGGAGGGGGGGGGAGAGGTGGTGGTGGAGGGGGACTTTGGAAGGCCAACCGGAGAGCCTGTCTCCCATAGGGCTATTCTTTACCTAATATTGTCGTAGAAATATATAGAGTGAAGGAGAAGCGTGCATTGGAATAAAATACTGTATAATTCATTTGTCTTCTTTACTGAGGAAATCTCCCTATAATTTATCAGTAGGAAAGGTTTAAGTGAGTTTTGTAGTTCTTTTTATGCAGCCTTAAGAGACAGGTTCCACTTTGCCAATGGAGGCTTTTTCATCATTCCGTTAACTGTCAGTGGGGATCTTGCTTTAGAAAAAGGAGAGGAGTTCTAAGAAAAACAAACAAGCAGAATTTTTGCAATCAAAAGCTACATGCCCAAATGCAAACAGAATGCAAAATGTGACCTAGAATGTAAATTTCTTTTTCTCTACCCAATACAGTATGAGCATGAACACACACACAGTCTAACACATTTGTATAGCCACACATGTAATCCGACAGAGTCACTTACACATGCATGCACACTAGAGATGCATGCACATAGTCATGCAAACAGACATACACCCACTTACACACATATACCACTGTGGTTTCCCTGAGCGCTGGGTTTTTTAAGCATCTCTACTTTTAAATTTTTATCAAGTTCTTGGCCCTGAGGCTAGTCTGCTTGGGTTCAAATTCTGTTTCTGCCCTTTGCTGGCTTTGTATCCATGGCCAAGTTATTAACCTCTCTGTGCCTCAGGTTCCTCATAAATAAAATGGACATCATCATATGTCTAATTCATAGTGTTGCTTAGATGATTGAGTTATCGCATGTGTAACGTTTAGGAAACTGGTTCCTCATAAATGTTAGTGATGATTCTTTCTGTGAATTGGGTAACTATCACTAGCATCACCATTGCCATCATCATTTTTCACATCATCTTCAAAGTCTCCCTTTTGTTGAACTTCGTTGTGCTGGGCCCTGTGCCAAGTGGATTACTTGAATTATCTCATTTAATACTCAAAATAGCTGCACGAGTAAGCACTATTATTTTGAAACAGAAGGATATTGAGGCCTGGAACAGTAAGCTAATTTGCCCAGCATTACCTATCTGGTAAATATCTAAACTGGGACTTGAACTGAGGTCTGTTTTATTCCAAGCCATAGTTGTTAACTGTACACAACATGTGATCTCAGCCACGGGCTGCTTAGCACAGGAAAAGTCTCCTTTGAAAGGTTGTAAGATCCTCAAGGGACTGTCTCTGTCTTGTTCATTGATGTTTCTCAGCTCAAAGAACAGAACCCAAGTTCAGGAAATCTACTTTCTTTTGAAAGAAAAATGAGCTGATTTACCTGCAAGATGGGGGTGATAATGTCCACCACACAGCGCTGCAGAAATTAAGTGGGATAATGTCTGTGAATGAGCCTGGAACATACCAGGGGTTCAATAAATGGCAACAGGAGGGCTTTTGGTGAATTCAAAATAGAGGATGACTCAAGCCTAAACCTCCAGGGATGGGGGAATAGTAACACCATCAGTGAAATAAGGGAAGCCAATTGGGCTGCTTTAAGGGAACATAAAAATGTTGGTTTGATGTAAACAGAACATGAGGTGCCAGCCACCTCCCATGTCCACATGGGATGACTTAGCAGCAGTTGGGCATGGAGAGGTGAAAGGGTCATGACAGAAATGGACTCTCCTTAAAGTTTATGGGAGAGCCCTGAGTGGTTCGTAGCCCCTAAGATGGCCCCATCATGCCTACCTCCTGTATGGATGTCCTGTGTAGATGGGACTATTGACTTGTTTGTAATGTATGGAATATGGTAGAAATGATGGGATGTCACTTCTCAGATTAGATTATAAAAAGACTGTGACTTCCATATTGGGTGCTTTCTATTGAATCACTTGCCCTTGGGAAAGCCACCTGTTACGTTGTGATGTAGCCCTGTGGAGAAGCACATGTGACAAAGAATTGAGGACTTCCAACAGCCACATGAGTGAGCTTGGAAGTGGATTCTCCATGTAATGCCTTGAGATTGAGATGACTCCAGTGGTCAGCAAACTGCGGCTCGCGAGCCACATGCAGCTCTTTGGCCCCTTGAGTGTGGCTCTTCCACAAAATACCACGGTCTGGGCGAGTCTATTTTGAAGAAGTGGCGTTAGAAGAAGTTTAAGTTTAAAAAATTTGGCTCTCAAAAGAAATTCATTCGTTGTACTGTTGATATTTGGCTCTGTTGACTAATGAGTTTGCTGACCACTGGTCTTGGCCAACACATAGATTGCAGCTGCACAAGGGCCTTTGAGGCAGAATCATCTGTCAAGACACTCCTGGATTCCTGACCTGAAGGAACTGTGAGAGAGCAGATGTTTGCTGTTTTCAGCTGCTACGGTTTTGGGCATGTTTTATGCAGCAGCAGATAACTAATATACCTGGGAAAGTTGAGATCAGGAGGGAGAAGATGTAGCGAGAGGAGCCTGAAGTCAGAGCCTGGATAAGAAGAGACAGAGGGACCAATGAAACAGATGAGAGAGCAGAGAGAGAGAGAGAGAGAGAGAGAGAGAGAACCAGTGGTATGCTGGGGCTCAGAAGAAAGCATGCCAGAGATCAAGGAGAGCAGAAAATGAATATGTCATGGCATATACAGCAGCTAGAGACATGTGGGTCCATAGTGTAGGTTAACAATTTTTACCCTTCAAACTGATGTGCTTTAAGTATTTGCTTGGCACTAATTTGAAGGAGAGCCTGAGCACTGCATGGGGCAAAGGCCTCTCCTCCTCTGACCCAGGCAGTTAGCTCTGGCTCTAGGCTTGCATTCCCTGCGAAGCAAAACTAAAGCCCTGCAGTTAGAGACCAACACTCACAGGAAAGCATCTGTTGTGGTGACTCAGGTCTGCCTCCTGGGGACGTCTTACAGCTCTTCTCCCAGTAACTTAGCCAGTTTACTTTCCAACTGCACAGGGTTCTATCTCTGAGAGGAGTCTGAGGGGTAAACACAATTTTCTTCATCTGTTAAGATTCCAGTGATGTTTTAGAAGTCCTGCTCCCTCTCTCAGTCGATCAGGTCCAGGAGGAGGGAGCATGGAGAGAAGCCATTCCATTGGCTATTGTTGATGACCTTGGGCAGAGCATTGCAGTGGGGAGGTGGGGGAAGATACTAGGTGAAGCGAAGAGTCAAATGTGTGCTGAGGATGTGGAATCAGTAAGTGTGAAGAGGTGCTTTTGAGAAGTTTGACAGATTGAGGAGAGAACAGGGTGAAGGGAAATGGCTCTCATTTTTTTCTTTAATTATAGGGAAGATCAGACAATGTTGCTCAGCAGAGAGAAAGGGTCCATTAGGCAGGGTGACTTCCACTTTGTAAAGAGCAGGAGCCATTGAGGGGCAAAGAATGTCGAGAGGAGACTGGAGTGTAAAGGGCCTAGAGTGGCTGAGAGCTCGGGCTTTGGAGTTGGACATACTTGGCTTTGAATCCTGACTCTACCTCTTTCTAGCTGTGCATCCTTGGGCAAGTTGCTTAACCTTTCTGGGCCTTGGTCGCAACTCTAAAACAGGGATAGCAATGCTTACCTTACAAAGTTGTTCAAAGGGCTAAATGAGATAATGCTTATAGAATGCCTAACACTTAGTAATATTCAGTATATGCTGCTAGAATGAAAATCAAAATCAGAGGTGAGGCTAGGGGCATATCTGGTGACATTTAGTAATGGAGCAGAGGCGTAAGTGCTTGTTAACTTTTACTCCCAGGAAGTTGAAGAACTTCTCTGGCCAGTGAAATTTGAGGGTAATTCTGCCGGGGCAGGAGCTTCGGAGAAAGGTTTTTCTTTCTTCCTAAAAGGACAGTTGAGAAGATAACGTTTTCTCTTTTGAATGTCTTTGGATGCTGTTATGTGAATTGTGATGCCTGGAGCTGACTCAGCCATTTTGCCAACCTAAGGTGGGGTGGGGGAGGGGAGGGGCTATCTAGCCTGAGGATGTTGAGCCATTGGACACACTATTTATAGTTTTTTATTGTTTAAGCTATTTTCAGTTGAATATTCTGTTAGTTGTAGTCAAATGCCTTGTAATTGATAAAGTGTCCTTGGAAGAGGGCACACATTTGCAAAAATAAGGAGGCTGGAGGGGACATGCTCAGGGAGCTATAAATAGTTTGGCTGCAGGATAGGGGGGAAGGTAGGAAAGGGAATTCTGAGAAGTGCGGGAGAAATGCAACTATGGAAGTGAGAGAGAGCTCAGTGTAACTGGAATATTTAATGTTGAAAATATTAAATTCCCTATTGTTGAAGAACAAAGTAGAAAGATTGAAATAGTGAGCAACAAGGGCGGAGTAGGGAGCCACTGAATGATTTTAAATATTAGGGACTTTATGAGCGTTAAGACTTAGAGTAGGTGATGGGGTAAGATTGACCTTTTACCCCTTACATACTTTGTTTCTAAATTGCATTTGTATTCCCTGTTCTTCCTTTGGCATGAAATCCTAATTTATTCTAGATGAATAAGCTGCTTATTCCAATCACTCTGTCTAGGTCACAGACTTCTGGATAAGTAGGGGCCCTGGTTTTATCATGAGGACAGACCAGAACATGTGTTAATCTTCTGCAATGTGATATTTCTCGTGTACATTCCTTTAGCAGCCTTGTCTCTGATTAAATGTAATTAGTTTGTCTGCTGCTAAGAGATGGAGGGCATCCTCCAATGAAAACGTGCAGCCTGAGTCAGGTTTAGCAAAGGACCTTTCCCAGAGGTTTCTGTCACCCTTTTCCAGAGGTTCTTTGCTTTAGGACTCAAGCTTGCCACCCCATGCTCATTGTCAGTTGTTTGCAGGACACTGTCAGGTTCAGAAGTTGAGTTGAGGAAACTGAGTCCCGGTGAGGGGGAAGGATCAGTCCAGTGTTGCACCGCAAATCAGGGCCAAAGGTGGAACTGGAGTGCAGGTCTCTGACTCCCAGCCTTATGGCTAAATCAAGGCAAACATCAGCTGCGGACTTTCTTTTTTAATCTTCACCCGAGGATATTTTTCCATTGATTTTTAGAGACAGTGGAAGGGAGGGAGGAGGTGGGGAGAGAGGAAAAACAACAACAACACATTGATGTGAGAGAGACACATCTATTGGTCACCTCCTGCATGCACCCTGACCTGGCTGGGATCGAACTGCAACTGAGGTATGTGCCCTTGACTGGGAATTGAACCTGAGACCCTGCAGTTGGAGGGCTGATGCCCTAACCACTGAGAAAACGGGCCAGGGCAGCTGTGGACTTTTGAATGCCACCCACGCATGAAAATATTCACTAACAGATTGTCCATTTAAGAAATCAGTCTACATACTGATATTTCTCTTCCCTCAACACTAGTCTGTCCTCACCCTCTAGTCAGTGTCTCAGTCAGCCTCTTCCTCAATGATCAGATGTTTAAACATCCAGCGGTGTTAAAGAAATATAATGTGTAGCTGCACATCTTGCACAAGAGTGGGGTTCTGTGGAGCTGATGACAGTGATGCCGGTGAACTGGCCAAATCTCACGCAAAACCCTTGACCACTGAGCAACTGGCTGAGTCAGGCAGTTAAAGAAGAGACAAATCCACAACACACAACCCCACAGTGGGGAGCTGGGAAAAGGAGGGATGAGAATAGCAGAGGATTAAAAGAGACTCGTGGGAAATTTGATGACGCTCATCTTAATGAACTTGCAGTAAAAGCCAAATATGAGGAGAAGCGTCTCCACATTGTACTGGGATATAATGTGGTTAGAAGAATTATGCTCTGTACCAAATAAACCAATAATACATTCTTGTTTTCATCAGGTAGGATTTTATTCAGCTGCAGGCAGCATAAAGCTGATTACAGTGATTTCGTTTTTTTTTTAATAACATGAAGTTGAGGGAACATAGTTTCTGGCTCTGGTGCATTGGCGCAGTAATTCCAGATCGATGCCTCTGGAGTTCTCTTGTGTTTTCCCTCCAGGTTGCAAGATGGCTGTTGCTGTTCCAGCCTTCACATCTGCACTCAGCTCAAGGAGTGAGTGGCGAGAAGGCTGTGCTAGTCTTGTCTGACTCTGTAGTAAATCAGAAAATCATAGCCTTTCCCAGGGGCCTCATTGAAGATGTCTGCCTGTATTTCATAGGCCATAACTCCCCTATCTTCAAGGGAATCTGGAAATTCAGCGTTTTGGCTTTCCAACCTGCAAATAGTGGGAGGTGGCAGGGGATGAAAGGTATTGCAAGTGACCAGTGCCTACCACAGTGTTTCAAGTGGCCTTAAAAAACTCTGGTATTAATTTTCTATGATAGTAAGACTCACCTGTATCTGGAAGTTTACCTTCAAGTTCCTCAAAATCAGACCTTGGGGCATATTTAGCAGGATTTGAAACTGAAATGGAAATTGCTTTGGGCAGTGTCAACTGGACACGACCCAGGCTTTGAGAAACAGCATCAACCACAATGTGCAAGCAGTTTACTTCCCGTGTGTGTGGTATTGCATTTGATTTTATAACAACTCTTACAATGTACATAAAGGAGGCATTGTTATAGTTCATATATCACAGATGAGGACACTGAGGCTCAGAGAGATTGAGCAACCTGTCCAAGGTAACCCAGCTGAAAAGGGTTACAGGACTTGAACCTTGGCTTGTTTGATTCTAGATGTCTTGCTTTTGCCACAACCCTATAATGCCACATGTCAGCATTTTCCAAAGCATGTCTCATAGAAGTAGAGTTAAGGCATTCCAGAAGAGGTGGGGTATAATATGTTCAAATAAAGGAGACCTTCTGTGATAAGCAGAATTAGACAAATTCTTTTTTTAAAAATTTAATAAATCTTTATTGTTCAGATTATTACAATTGTTCCTCTTTTTTCCCCCCATAGCTCCCCTCCACCCGATTCCCACCCCACCCTCTGCCCTTACTTCCCCCCCACTGTCCTCATTCATAGGTGTACGATTTTTGTCCAGTCTCTTCCTGCACCCCCCACACCCCTTTCCCCCCGAGAATTGTCAGTCCACTCCCTTTCTATGCCCCTGATTCTATTATATTCACCAGTTTATTCTGTTCATCAGATTTTTTATTCACTTGATTTTTAGATTCACTTGTTGATAGACATGTATTTGTTGTTCATAATTTTTATCTTTACCTTTTTCTTCTTCTTCCTCTTCTTAAAGAATACCTTTCAGCATTTCATATAATACTGGTTTGGTGGTGATGAACTCCTTTAGCTTTTTTTTTTTTTTTTTATCTGTGAAGCTCTTTATCTGAACTTCAATTCTGAATGATAGCTTTGCTGGGTAGAGTAATCTTGGTTGTAAGTTCTTGCTGTTCATCACTTTGAATATTTCTTGCCACTCCCATCTGGCCTGCATAGTTTCTGTTGAGAAATCAGCTGAAAATCGTATGGGTGCTCCCTTTTAGGTAATTAACTGTTTTTCTCTTGCTGCTTTTAATATTCTCTTTGTCTTTTGCTCTTGGCATTTTAATTATGATGTGTCTCGGTGTGGTCCTCTTTGGATTCCTTTTGTTTGGGGTTCTGAGCACTTCCTGGACTTGTAAGTCTATTTCTTTCCCCAGGTGGGGGAAGTTTTCAGTCATTATTTCTTCAAATAGGTTTTCAGTATCTTGCTCTCTCTCTTCTTCTGGCACCCCCATAGTTCGGATGTTACTACTCTTGAGGTTGTCCCAGAGGCTCCTTACACTATCTTCAAATTTTTGGATTCTTTTTGCTTTTTGCTTTTCTGGTTGAGTGTTTTTTGCTTCTTTGTATTTCAAATCTTTGACTTGATTCTTGCAGTCCTCTAGTCTGCTGTTAGGTCTCTGTATAATATTTTTTATTTCAGTCAGTGTATATTTAATTTCTAGTTGGTCCTTTTTCATATCCTTGAGGGTCTCGCTAAATTTATCGGCCTTTTTAAAAAATATATATTTTATTGATTTTTTACAGAGATGAAGAGAGAGGGATAGAGAGCTAGAAACATCGATGAGAGAGAAACATCGATCAGCTGCCTCTTGCACACCTCCTACTGGGGATGTGCCCGCAACCAAGGTACATGCCCTTGACCAGAATCGAACCTGGGACCCTTGAGTCCGCAAGCCGACGCTCTATCCAATGAGCCAAACCAGTTTCGTCTATCGGCCTTTTTTTAGAAATTCTTGAAAAACCTTATAACAGTGGTTTTGAACTCTATATCCAGTTGTTTGCTTTCCTCCATTTCTTTCATTTGTGATCTGTTCCTTTGTCTCCGCACTTTGGCTGCTTCCCTGAGTTGGTAGAGTAGCTTTGTGTGGTAGGTGTCCTATAGGGCCCAGTGGCTCAGCCTCCCCAGTTACCTGATGTGGACACTCTTGGTGCACCCCTTTGTGGACTGTGTGCACAGCCTTGTTGTAGTTAAGTCTTGATTGTTGTTGGTATCACTGGGAGGAATTGACCTCCAGGCCAATTGGCTGTGAGGATCAGCTGTGTCTATGCTGGGAGAACTTCTGTGCTGGAAACACCCTTATGAGACAAGACTTGCAAAATTGCAAAAGCTTCTGTGCTCAGCTTGGATGGGGCAGAGTCTCAGGGCGGAGCAGACAGCCTTGGCTTCCCGTCAGCCCTGCCCTATTAGGCCCCTGGGTCTCAGTGTCCTGCGGTAATCACTGCAAGCACCTCTGAGAGAAAGCCACACTTGAGTTTCACCCGCTGCCAGACAGTCCAGTTTCTCCCCGAATGAGTCTGGGTCCCCAGAGTCTCACCCGGAACTGGAGTTCAGCGCAGTCAGGAGCTTCTGTCTCCCTCCCGCTTTAGAAAGCCAGCCACGCACTCAGCCGCCCGTGCACTCAGCAGTCAGTCCTCTCTGTACGCACACGCCTCCGGACCTCTGCCTTCCGCAGCTCCCCTGAGTCTCAGTGTGCTTTCTCTTTTCCTGACAGTCCAGATTCCCCCTGAATGAGTCTGGTTTCCCAGAGTCTCGCCCGGGACTGGAGTTCAGTGCAGTCTGGAGCTTCCTTCTCCCTCCCACTTTAGAAAGCCAGCCGCGCACTCAGCCACCTGTGCACTCAACCGCCCATCCTCTCCGTGCGTGCGTCTCTGTACCTCAGCCTTTTGCAGCTCCTCTGAGTCTCAATGTGCTTTCCTCTTTCCTTCTAGATGTAGAATTTCCACTCAGCCAGCTTTCCTGTGGTTCTGGATGGTTTCCGTTTTGTCTTTTAGTTGTAGTTTTGATATTGTTGTGCGAGGCAGCAGTTTAGGTGTTTACCTATGCTGCTATCTTGGTTTCTGTCTCTAGACAAATTCTTTAATGTTATACTGTAATTCTCTAGGAGAGGGCTAGATCTACATGCTTCTCTCAACTGCTTGATTGTGGAATCCTTTTAAATACATCTGTCCATTTATTTGTTCCTCTTTTAAAAAATTGTTGAGCTCTGACCATGTTGTAGGCATTTTTCTAGTTCTTGGGAAACATTAGTGATCAAAATAGACCTGGTCCCTGCCCTCACAGAACCATCAGTCTAGTTTACAGATCACTTCTCCAAACACTCTTTGGGTAAAACTGTGATGCTTAATTAGGTTCACCTATTCCCAGAAAGGAGGCATCTCGAGGGCAGCCAGTGACAAATTCTAGTCCTGGCCTTGTATAGTCGCCTTGACCAACTTGATTTACTACCTGAAGTCTGCCTGTTGGCTTTCCAGATATAAAAGAGTACATTCTCTACTTTTCCTGCCCCACATGGAAGGAGAGAGAGGAGAGGTAAGAGAGGCAGAATGTTCTAGAAAGAAGAGAAATAGGCAGGGAAGAATGGTTGATCAGATGTTTTGGTGATGCTTCTGTCCCAAGGCTTAGAGCCCATGAAGGCAAGTCCCTCAAGATCTCTCATCGTGGGGTTGTCTGTTCTCCATTCATTGCTCTGACCCCCCCTCCCCTACCCCCAATTGCTTCCCTTCTCTCTTGTTGCTTTGAGTTGCTTGTTTTCCCTGATGACAGCTGACTTCTCTACTGTCAGTCCATTCCTGGAGTGAACAACTGGCCATAAAATATTAAATCCTGGTAAATATTAATGCCCCATCACTGTCACATTAATTCAGCCTTGTGAATTGAGAGGTCAGGATTGGGCTGATGAGTGGATCTACTCTGTTTACCCATTACCACCACCACTGTCACTCCCATCACACATGCTGGTACCACGGCCAAGATCGCCACCACCAGCCACTAGGTAAGTGAGAAGGCATCCCTTTGGGAGTCTTGGGGACTTTTCATTCTACTTATTCTCTTTACAAACTACTTTCTAGGGCAGATCCCCAAGGCAAATTCTAATTTGGATGGTGAAACATGTCACTTCTCTTTACTTCATCCTTATCATTTTATTTCTCATCTTTGTCAATATGGTCAACGGAATTCATAATAATAATAATAATAATAATAATAATAATAATAATGTATGATGAATTGGTAAACTTAAAAACTATTTTCTTCAATGTTGATTAAAGCTGCTACATTTCTAGCTGCTTTTATTTCTAGAGGTGGAGACTTTGCTTGAGTAGATTATGTAGATGCAAAGCATGTGTGTACCCACTGTTTCAGGGAAAGAACATAGCAGGTGTGTTTTGGGATAAAGGCTTTTTATTCCTATACTAGAGGCCCGGTGCATGACCTTTGTGCACTGGGTGGGGGGGTGGGGCAGGTCCCTCAGCCCGGCCTGTGCCCTCTTGCAGTCTGGGACCCCTTGAGGGATATCCGCCTGCTGGCTTAGGCCCGCTCCCTGCAGGGATGGGCCTGAGCTGGCAGTCAGACATCCCCTGAGGGGTCCTTAGCCCTGCTGCTACTATACTTGCTAGCCATGAGCCCGGCTTCTGGCTGAGCGGTGCTCCCCCTGTAGGAGCGCACTGACCACCAGGGGGCAGCTCCTGCATTGAGCATCTGCCCCCTGGTGGTCAGTGCGCATCATAGCAACTGGTCGTTCTGCTGTTTGGTCGATTTGCATATTAGGTTTTTATTATATAGGACTCTTTATTATATGGACCTTGATGACTTATGGGGAGGAGTTGGATAAATTTGCACATGAACCTCAGAGATTCTTAGGAAAAAAGAGATTGAGGTTCTAACCCCTACCTTTTGAAGTTTAATATTATTAGACCATCTTTGATGGACTAGGGAACTTTGACTAAAGTCAGCTGAGTGGACCCTGGAAGTTCTAAGGGGAACTCATTATGAGGGAGGGAGAGAGAAGGGGGGGGGATAGATTATCTGCAAGGGCCATTTCCAGGCTGGGTAGACATTGAGTTTTCTAACTTGCTTTGTTTTAACTTAGAGAGTGTCTGCCTGCCGGGTTTACCTTGAAACCTTGTCTCAGATCAGCCAAGCTAATGGATGAGGCTTACCAGATGATAGATAGAAAAGCTAATAGAGCAGTTGCTTGACACACTACATCAGCAGACTTCTCTGTTTTCTCCGTGACAGTGGCCAAGTTGGTCCTTCTTGCTGAGCACAGCGTAAGGGGAGAGGGCAACTGGCAAACTGAAGCCATTAATGGAGTGACTGGGGAAGGACAGATGAAGGAGAGAGCGAGGATAAGGACTTGTAGATGCATTTTCTGATGTTGGATTTATAACTTTGGGGAAAATGAAAGAGCTACATGCATCAAGAGGGATCTGAGTTTTGCTGCCTGAGACAGTATGAAAATACAGTGGTGGGGCTAGGGGAGGCACATAGGCTCTGCCTTAAAGATTCATGAGACATTTGGGAGAAGATGAATTCTCAGATTATAATGTCACTGTTTGTTTCTATCTCATGTTTGTTTGTTTTTCTGTTTTTATAATAATGATGTTTACTAAGGCGGGAAGAAGATAAAGCATGGAATGTTTTAAGTAGAGGTTACATAAAGCACTCATTCTAGCTTTAGTATAGTCATGTGTGTGCTTGTGTATATGCATTAATATGCACACATGTACATACACATTCTTTGTACCTCTCTCTAGTCCTGTATTAGTTAGAATATTTTGGCTGTATAGAATAAACTTAAAGTGACTTAAATAATAAGGACATTTATTATCAGCAGGGAAACCATAGAATTTATCATTCAAACCAGGAAACTTTTGTTCAGGACAAATGCTGCAGCAGACAGCACCAGGGCACACGTGTAAACAGGACAGTTCAGTGAAACCAGAATTGTTAGAGACTGAATGTTTGTGTCCTCCCTTTTGCTAAAAAATGTCATAGGTTGAAATGTGATCCCTCTTGTGATGCTATTTGGAGGTAGTGGTTTGGGGTGGGTAATTAGGTCATAAGGGTGGAGTCCTCACAAATAAGAATTGTGCCCTTATAAGAAGAGGCCCGAGAGCTAGCTAGCCCTTTTTTTCATCATGTGAGGATACATGGAGAAGAAGTCTGGCTTTCTGCAATCTGGAAGAGGGCTCTCTCCATAACCCAACCACTCTGATATGGGACTTCCAGCCTCCAGAACTGAGAGAATAAGTTCATATTGTGTAAGCCACCCAGTCTATGGCAGTTTGTTATGTCAGCCTGAGCTGACTAGAATGAGCTGACCAGAGTTACCAAGACATCTCTAGGCAGGGAAGCTCTAGAGGCTCAAAGACATTGAGGTTCTCAAAGACTGTGGCCTGCTTTTGTCCTTAGGTTCCTCCTTAGAGTTCAGAGATGGCTGCAGCAGCTCCAAGCATCAAGACATTAACAGCATCAAAGGCATTGGCTTTATAAGAGCAAGGAATACATTTCCCAGAGTCCCTAGCAGAACTCCCCTCATGTCCATTGGTCAGAATTGTGTCCCATGTCTATGTTTCAACCAACTGATAAGGGAGTTACTGTGATAGGGTTTGGCCAGTCAAGGCTAACATCCCCACCCCCTTGGGATCAAGAGGGATACAGCCCTACTACAAACACTTGGGTGTTAAGAGAATGAATAAACTTGGATTTCTGTTGGGAAGGAGGAGGGGTGAGTGGTTATAGGGTAGTCAGTCAGGAGGGCTGCTATTCCCCCATTCCAGCTATATCTCCCATCCTGGATCAGTTGAGAAGCAGAGCAGGGAGGCAAACATAGATAATCAATGGAATGTACAAACCATTTGCAGATAATCAAGGCCCGACAGTGTCTGTGCATGTAATGGTTTAATGTTACAAAGAACCCTCCCATCCTTTATCTCCCTAGATCCCCACAACAGCCCTGTAAGATTGGCAGCACAGGTATCAGAGTCCCCATTTCTCAGCAGCATCCAAGGTCCGAGGCTGAGGTGCCAATGGCTGTACCGAATGGAGAGGAAAGGAAATCTAGGGCTCAGAGTGGTTAGTAATTTGCCATTATTCCCAGAGCTACTAAAAGCCCAAGAAAGGATTGGAATTCAGTTCGGACTCTAGTGTTCATTATTGTGCTATGCTATGCTGACCTCAAAAGTCAAAGGAAGGTTTTTCTTTGGTTGGATGAAGGGTAAAGGAAGTAAAGGATAAACATCGTTTATAATTGAGCTGAGATGATAAGACTGGTTGGGGTTGGGAGCCATACCTGGAATTCTGTATTTTTTTAATTCCGTGTAAGACAGGATATTGGAATGTAAGTGCCAGAGAATATTAGAGAGACAACTTGAATCTGTTTTAATTAAAATTTTAAAGGATTGAAGAATGATATAGAAGGAAGAAAGGGAGGAAGGAAGGGAGAGAAAAATCCTTGTCAGACTGGTAGTTTTTTAAACTGTTGTTAATTTTTAACCATAACAGGGTTACTTTGACCACATCTCATGACCAATTTCCACACATTACAGTGTGCCAGCTGCTTTGTTGAGAACTGGTGCTTTCAAGTAACCAGGGGTGGAATCGAAGAAAGGGAGAGAAATGCAGAAAACCTCAGTTCCTTCAAGAACACCCCATCTTGTATGGTACCATATGTGTGGGGAACCCACAGTCCACTGCCACCCACCATCTCTTTTTCTCTCCTTCCGCACCCCTCCTCCCCATTTCTTTTCCTCCAGTCAAGCCCCTGGGGACGCACTTCTAACCAGGGCCTGTGTGTGAGTGCTTCCTGAAGATTTCATTTTCAACATGTCAGGAGTCAGGAGGCAGCTGGGAGCAGAGCAGCTCAGACATGAGCAGCCCTGGCTAATTAGGTTCCTGGCTGCCTCCTTCCTCCACGCGCCACCCTACCAGTCTGCCGCTCTGTCACACCCTCTGTTGGATTTCATTCCGCTGGTTGTCTTGGTTAATTTGCAGATCTCATTCAGAAGTACACCAGCTTCTACACTTATTAAAGGTATCTCTGCCGGGGCTGATAATGTCAGAAATAATTAGCAAAATTTTCATCCCCTAGGGGTATCTCCTCCGTGGATGACTTTGTAGTAGTCAGGAAGGGCGGACATTGCCAAAGTGACATTTGTCAACGTGTGGGGGCGTTATAGGCTGAAAAGATGACTAGAGGAGGTGACTGAGTGGGCCCCAAAATACTAAGCTTCTTGCAAAGTTAGTCCTGCACAATAAGGAATTCTCCCAAGCAGGTAGACATTTCTGTTTGTACAGAAACTAGAAGGCAGGAAATCTTGTGCAATGTCACCATGAGCCCCTCCAGCTGAATTTGTGCCATTGGGATAATAGATTTTATTATGGTGGTGAGAGAGGAAAAAAGAATTCTTCCCAATATGCTGAGACCCAGTGAAAAACACTGCAAAGCGCAGAGCAGGAGGGGTCTTTAGCTTCAGTTGCTTTCCTTTAAGAGGCTTCCGGTCTAGAAAGGGGGTTCTGTTCTCTGTCTGAAGGCGTTTGGGGCACCCCTGGATTGTTCTGTTTCATCTCTGGGCCTCTGGGACCTCACACAATGCCAGTCACATAGTCGACGCTCCATCACACATCGTCGATACAAGGCTTTCATGCTGCTTCCTAACCACAGGATTGTCCCTGGCTTCAGTGAAATTGGAATCGAATGGCTAATGCATCATCAGGGTCCACTGAGGAAGACAGAAACCACACAGGGAGTTTAATGTAGGGGATGGGCGGTGCAGATTATGGAGGATGGAAAGCAAGAGCAGAACAGTGAGACAGCCCAGATGTGATAACTGAGGGCTGCAGACACTGACCCTGTAGCTGGGTGAATGCTGGGTGAATGGAGGGAAGAGTATGTGCTTGTCACAGTCCAGACGCTGGGAGGCCCGGCCCATGGATCTGGGGCTTAGAGCTCTGATGAGGGGACACCACTGTGTGGGCTGGTACCTGAGGAAGAGCACGTGTGGGCTGATTCTGGGAGTGCGGAAAGTAACTGGACACTGGAACCACCTACCAAAGTTGGCGGGGGTCGGGGGTCGTCGGGGTGGTGGGGTGGAGGAGGGCTAGGGAAGGGGGAGGTTGGAAGGCGTTGTTTCACTGGGGAGGTGCTTAAAGGGGTAGGATGCCCCTGGGAGAAGGAGCAGGTCCCTTCTCCCTCCTTTAGCCTTTGTGTGTCCCCTGTTGGTAACACCATCAAGAAGTCTAGCTGGCAAAGGACAGATGTCGTTTACAGACCCAGCAGCAGCAGCACAAAGCGGAGGAATGCAGGGTGCATTTAGAGCTGGGGGACGAGCTGAACAGTAACAAACCTTTTATGTAGCAGATTCCGTGTGAGGTCTTGGAAACCCAGAGGGTGCAGTCTGGGCTCTCAGAGCTTACAGTCGAGTCCAGCGCTTACATTTTGGGGACTTTACATGAATACTTGCAAACACAGTTAGTTAATTATGATCACAATATGTGTTTTAAAGCACAGAGAGAGCACGTAACTGGGGGCATTTGGGGTGAGATGCTCCTCCTGGGGAAGACACGTTTAAGATGCAGCCTGGAAGGTGAGGCGAAGGAACCAGAAGGTGCAAAGGCTGGGAGGTGAGAAGGAGGCTGGGGCATTTGGGAAGCTGAAAGGAACAGATTGATGCGAGATGTTCAGGGCCCGATCACACCTCCTGCTCAAGGTTTCCCTTTCAGCTCCAGGACAGGTCCTGAGCCCTTTCCCCTTTCAGCCTTGACCTCCTCTAGCACTTACTTCCGTATCAATTCATGCTGCCTCCTGGATGGCTGTCTTCTACAATATGGCCCTTGTGTTGACAAATAACTTTCTGTGTATAACTTACCCCTCCTCCCAATGCACCTTCTCTGGGCTGAAGTCAGAGCAGTTACTCAATAGGTGATTGATCTAACCTCACTGGTAATACAAATTGCAAATTAAACTATCCTTGAGACATCATTTCTCATCTCTCAAGTTGACAGTTATGTAAAAAATGACAGCCCCCCGTGAGGGCACAGAAGTGAAGAAGCAGGCAGGCTCCTGCAGTGGCGCGGGAGGGTGCGTTCACACAAGCTTTATGGAAAGGGGTTTGATCAGGTGCACCCAGAGCCTTTTAGATACGCACCCCCCTGCCACTGCAGCCGCACTCCCAGGAGTCTGTGCCAACGAAGTCGTCACCGACACTCGGAGATACGTGCTGAAGATGTTCACGGCGGCACTTTTTATAACTGACCTATCCACGGGTTTAACAGTCAGGTCTGGGCCTACAAAATGTGGCATACACATCTGATGGCTCTTGTTGGAGCCTTCAAAATGGTGCTGTAGATTGAAGAACATGGCATGTATATACACATGATATGTGTATGTGTCTTTCCAGGGGCCCTGGAATGTCATGGTCCCTGGCCCCTAAGTGAGACTTGGAGATTAGGAGGGATAGAGGGAAATAGTACTTCTGCAAGGCTCCCTGACCCAGACGCAGGTACCGCAGCAAAGGATGTGAGCCCTGGATTTATGTCGCATCCCAGGGGTCAGCCAGGATGGAGGGTGACACTGGCACAGGTTACATCTCAGTGGACGCCAGTAGAGGGCATTTACAGGTAAACATACAGACCTGGCCACACCTCCCCACTCATGGCCTGGGGACATTTACATCTTCCCTGGAGGTAGACATCTCCCCCACTGAAAGGAAAGGAGTGAGAAAAATCCAAAATCTGACTTGGTTTAACCTGAAGTCCATGAGAAAAATAAAAATCCCTAACATGATTGATTATAGCTAGAAGTGACAAGAGGCAATGTTCTGCCTCAGAGAGTTTGGGGGCTCAAGAAGAAATTAAGTTCAGTGGGAAACACACACACACACACACACACACTCACACACACGCGTGCTAACATGTTTTCATTCCTGAGAAGGTGCTGGGAAATTTCTAGTCACTGTGTTTTCAAAGGGCTGGGTACGTGATAAGTGCTTCACAAATGGGAAGTAAATACATAAACAATAATTTTTAAAAATCTACACCTGCTCATGGTAGTGGCCAGCATTTCCAACTGATGGGAGGGTTGAGGGCTGAGGATCAGCCCAGGCTCAGTTCTCTCCTTTCTTCCTAATGGCTGGTCTCCTTATCGGGCGATACCCCCTCCTCGCTGGGTCTTGAGAGCAGAGCAGCAGGGAATAGGTAGTGGACTCTGAGTGCCGCCATCCCGTCAATACTTCCGGTGGGAAGAGGGATTTATGGTGTTATAAATGCCAGCGGCAGGCCCAGTTTGTGTTAATAGCCTTATTAGTTACATTGCTGTAAAGTCCAGATCTACACACTGTTTAACAGCTGCAGTTCTGCTCAGCAGCATTCTTTCAATAAATCGAGGCCCCTTGACATAAATCTTGAAGTCCCTGGAATCTGATTAGCAAATCCCTCCTGATGGGTTAGAGATGGACACACGGAGTGAAGCCAGCGAGCTTCCTGTGGGAACGGTGCATCTTGACGAAGGTGTCTCCTGAGACTGTCACTGTGGGTCACCTCCTATCTATAATCCCAGTGGGCTCAACCTTGACCTTGAGCATGGAGGGCTGAGGGGGATTGCTAACCCACTATGGGAGGTGAACCCAGAGCCAGCCCCCATGAGCCCCTACAGTGTCTTTGTGGAAATTAGAGAAAGGCGCCCCCTGCACGTGGCTTGGTGGGAAGGTGGCACTTTTATGAACCCAGGTCCTTAACTCCCTAGAGTGTCATCTTTCTGTTCCCCTTCCTCCCTCCCTCTCTCCCAAGTGGATTCTACATGGACTTTGTGCAGACAGCCCACCAACTGCTGCCCTAGTCTACAAATAGCCCGTGCATGTGCTTGGTTTGGACCATGCAAGTGTGCAGTGTTTACAAGTCGGGAGATTTCACCTGAAAATGCAGGTTATGAGTTAATTATTTTTAAGTGAAAGGGCTCAGTCTGCCAACTCATGACTTGTCCATCTATAGCACGCTCTGCTGATGAGGAGACGACATGGCTGTGCTTTTTATGCGGGGCTCTCAGTTCCTACCTTCCCCTTCTGTACACTTCCAGCCCCCTTCCCTCAATTCTGCTGCTTGGCTGGCTCCTGCATTTGAATGGGAAACCTTTACCATTTCCGCATGTCACTCCTTTTGGCTATGTGCAATTCTGAGAGGCCATTTCTAGCTGGTGACCCAGCCTTCATGCTAGGAAACCCAGCTCCTACGTCTTCCCTTTGCTGATTTTTATTTTTTGTTGGGAGAAGGGGAGGGAGAAGAGAGATGATGTCAGCTAGAGCTGCCATAACAAAATACATAGATGGTGTTTTTTGAATAATAGAAATTTATTCTCCCACACTTGTGGAGGCCAGAAAGTCTAAGATCAAGGATCTTTCAGGGTTTGGTTCCTGGTGAGAGCTCTCTTCTTGGCTTGCAAACAGCTGCCTTCTTCTGTGTTTCCTTTCTCTTTTTTATAAGGACATTAGCTCTACTGGATTAGGGCCAAACCCTTACGACCTCAGTTAACCTTCTTCATCTTCTCACAGGCCCTGTTTTCAAATACAGTCACATTGGGGATTAGGGCCTCCTCATGTGAATTTTGGTGGAACACAGACATTCAGTCCACAACAGACAGACCGCCTTTTTTGTACCTATAGCAAACCAACGCTTAGTTACAGGTGGTTCCTGTGGTCCAGCTAACTCCTTGTCTTTGGATTCTGTAGGATTCTGGATTCTGTCTCTGGATTCTGTCAGAATAACAAACCCCCTTTGTGCATAAGCTAACTGTTATTTGGTGGGTACCTGCTACCAAGGGTGATAGCAAGGACCAGGAATGATGGTACTAATGCATGGTGGTTATGGGCATGGATCTAGGAGTCAGTCACTTGTTCCCTGTGCACAGGCAAGGGACTTAGGCTCTGGGATCCTCCGTTGCCTCCTCTGTAAAGTGGAGAGGAAATAGTACCTAACAGGCTGTGTTATTGGAAGGATTTAATGATGTGATGTATGGAAAGTCTCAACATAGTAAGCACTAAATAGAGGATTGTTTTTATAATCATGATTGTTATTGTTATTGTTGTTATCATTATTATTCACTGGGCCAGCTGGGCCAGATCATTTCCAGATTTCTTCCAATTCTGACCTTCTCATTGTGGATTTTAACCTAGTCTCAGAATCTGAGGTTTTTGGAGTGTCTACCATGCTCCTGAAATTGTATCTAACATTTTGTACAAATGTTTTTTTCTCCTGGCTAGAGGAGTCCAGATCTTTCATCAGATTCTTTAAAGGGTCTGTGACACCCCAAACAGTTATGGATCACTCTTGTAAACTATAAGGATTCCACATTTCAAGGTGACCCTGAAGCAGAAGTTGATCCTCTTGAGGATTAGATTCGTGCTAAGACAGATCTCAGTTTAAAGCCTTAATGTAACTTCCTGAAAGGCTCACAATCAACTTTATCAAAGCAATTTAGCAAGGACATAGCTATATCCCAGTAGCGTGCAGCCCCCACGGGGAAATAAAAATTTGATGGGAGCAGCGAGGACTCTGGTGTCCTTGTAAAAGGCCAACTTGATATATGAAAGAGACTTGTGGTATGAGTGGGCGAGTGGGGTGACTGGAACATTCCAGAATGAGGTCATTGGCTTGACCTCTTGTCAAGGTCCACATGGTATTTCAGGGACATTTGTTGAAACCCTTCCCCTGGAGCATCATGACCTAGAGCAGTGATGGGCAACCTTTTGAGCTTGGTGTGTCAAACTTCGCCAAAAAACTGAGCATAACTCGGGTAGTGTGTCACTTTGAGGAAAAAACTAACTCCAAGACTCTAGTCGCAAATGTTTCATCCTCAGGAGCAGCAAATGTTTCATCCTCGGCATGCGGCCGCGTGTCATCAGAGATGGCTACGCGTGTCAGTGCTGACACGCGTGTCATAGGTTCGCCATCACTGATAGAGTTATCATCTGAACATGCGGTTAAGATCAGGTTACACTACTCCACAAGAACCTTTAGTAGCTGCCTCCTATTTAAAGCCATACTTCTCCACTTAGGCACCTGTAGCTCTGAAGATGGGTGACAATAAACCAGGAGAGACGGAAAGCTACAGGGTAAACAGGAAGAACTTCCTGGAACTAACAACTTTGAGAGTTGGGAAGTTTTGCAGTTGAGGTCATGTTTCAGCACTTCAGAATGGTCAGCCACCCTGAATTTGTTCTCTGCTGTTTCTAGATACTTGGGTGGAAAAAAATGGAGATGCCCTTAACTTAGGAGTGAAGCCTTCAGGCTTCTTAGCATAGCATAGAAAGCTCTTCACACTTTGACCCAAATCGCATGAAGCAAGCTATCCCTAAGCAGCTGTAGGCTTATAGTCTTATGAGCCACACAGCAAAAGGGACTGTCATTCCCCTGTGGTTTCAATAAAAATCTCAGGGTTCATGTGCATTGATATTAACTAGGTCATGTACACATCCCCAAAACAAATCATTGGGATTTTGATTGGCCAGGCATGGACCTGGGGGAGGGGGAGGTGTTCATCTGAACCTCAAGGACTGAGCATGCATGGTGGGTGTTCCTTAACGAAAGTCAGGCTATTGCTATTGGAAGAGGGTATGGATGCTGGGCAGGCCAAACCACAAATAAGGCCAAATCTCATTCATTATGAGGTCTGCTTAGTTCCAAATCCCATACTTTTCAAAATCTACATTCTTCTTGTGCCTTTTTTAGAGGCAGTAGCTGAGGTCACAGGAGGGTAGGGCCTTCCTGAAAGTCACGCATTACATTAGCAGCAGAGGTGGGTTGAGGACATGGGTGTCACGATATTCAATCAAAGCTACACTCCAAGCTGTGCAGGAGACCGAGGTTCTAATTTGCTTGGCGAGTGTAGAGAATGGTTACGGTGCATGGTGTCATGATTCCATTTATTACCTTGTAGACGTTAAGAATAACAAGAGAATAAATAGCAATGAAAACTGATTGGATGGCTAATGCCAGGCAGCAGCTTTAAACCGAAAAATTGGGGCTGCTACTGCGCCTTTGCAGATGGGTTGTTAGGATGTTTGCTTGCTGAGCAGATGAGAGGCTCTGCGAAAATGTGGAAGTCGGGCCCAGTGCATCCTCTTTTGTAGACATCCTCTTGGCCTTGTTGCTCTAACATGACTATCCCCCCATGGACATAGTTTCCCCTAGAGCCCTCCCAGGTGGTGGCTGTGTTTCTGGAACATGCCCCATTCTCTTGGAATATTTCTGGAGAGGAGGTAGGTGGCCTTGCTCAGGCTTGCCGCTTGCCACTCCTTCTTCCCCCTCTCCCAGCTCTGAATCTCCTGTCATCTCTCCATCACCCTCTGCGTCACTTTGTTGTGATCACCTGCCCTGCTGTCACTTGTCTTCATTGATTGATGATTTAATGGCCTACTCACCATCAATGCCTGGTGAGCAATTCAAATGTACTATGTCCAAAACTGAGTTCCTGATCTTTGTCCTCTGCCCACCTCCTAGCTACTCCTCCCACAGCGCAACCCATCTCAGTTAATGGAACTCCACCTTTCAGTGCCTCAGAGCAGAAGCCCTGACTCCTCTCATGCCCCATCAGCAAATCGGATAGGTCTCATCTTGATACAGTGGAATACTACCCAGCAGTGAAAAAAGAACAAGCGGTGAATACAAGCAACAACAGGATGAGTCTCCGAAGCATAATGGTAAGTGAAAGAAGCCAGATGCAAGAGTTTCATCTGTATGAAGCGGGTTATTCTTTTATAGCTGTATAAATTTTTCTGTTGGAGAAACACCTGGAAATGGAATTGCTGGGATTAAGTGGGCATGAGCAGTTAAAGTTTTGATACCTGGAATGTGGGTGGGGCCTGGGCTCTTTTAAAAAAATAGCTCCTGTTCTATGCGCTTACATACATAGTAGTATTATTACTCTTCACAGATTAGGAAACTGAGGGTCAGACAAGTTAAATTACTTACCCAAAGCTATGCATTTGGGAATTGGCTGAGACAGGATATAAACCCTATCTTTCTGATATTTTGGTTATGATAATGAAGCAAATCACTTAGTGCCCTACTTGATACCGAGTCAATGTTGACTAAATATTATCACACTTTTTTTTTTCAAGGTATATTCTGAGGGTAGTGTCAGGTATGATGAAATCAATAGGTATTTATTGAGTACCTACAATGGACCACACACTGAGCTTGGTGCTGGGGGTGCAGCCACGAATAAGTCAGATATGGTCCCTGCCCTCCCAGAGCATATATTCCACCAGAGGAGACCAATTTTGGTCTAATAATCCAAATGTAATAAGGACATGGGCGAGAGATGCCAAACTAAGGAGGCATTTGGGGGGTAGGCATGTGCCCCCTTGTGGCTCTGCCCCTGGCTTCCAGCGCTCTTCAAGCATCCACAATAAGTAGAACAGTCCTGAGAAATGATTTGTCAGTATCAGGCCTTGGGGACCTGTACTGGGGTCTAAATCAAATTCAGACGCCTAAGAGCCAGCCCTGAGTCTAGTGCGGATTTTACAGGTCAGTGAGGCTGAACAGCAGCTTCCCAGCTGGTGATAAATGTGTTGAGATCCCTCTCTGGCTCTGCCAAGGCCACTGTCAACGGAGTGTCTTCATTTTCCGAGACTGTTATGGGGAGGCTGGAAATAGTCATCAGGATGGAATCCTGTGCTCCGCCAGGAGAGCTTTCTGGCAGGCTGAGCATCCGCTCCTGGCCCGGGCCCTGGGTGATCTGGAGCATCCTCTGTCCTGGGGAGTGGCTGAGATGGGAGGATTTGAAGGTGAGCTCCTAAGAGTAGGGACGAGGTAGTACCGTTCCCATGTCCTTGTGCCAAGAATCGTGTCTGGCACAAATACCTATTGAATGGCCAAATTAGTAAAGGAAAGGTGCCTTGCAGGAAAAGCAGAGACCAAATTTATGAATGTGTGACTCTCCATTACATTTCCCCCTCCTTCTTTTGGGATGACCTCTGGCATTGCCCATTGAGTATCAGTCTCTCTCCCTGACCCATGCTCTGATGAAGAATGTGCTAATCAGTGGATGGAGAGCCAGAGAAGAAAGGGTACGCTTTTCTTCTGAAAAGGGACTTGTCAGAGAGAAAAGAGAGCAGAGTTGTGTGAGAGGGAAAGGATGGATGAGGGGTGGGGTTTGGAGGTTTGGGTGTGTGCTGGGAGTGAGGAATGTCCAGATGAGGTATGGGGAGGAGTTAGTGTGTGAGAAAAAGGAGTCCTTTATGAATTTCTTTAAATTCTACAGTGCTCCTGGCATGGCCACGTGGGAACCTGAGTTTGATTAGGGTTACATGTGCACTCTCAAATCAGGGCTGGCTCCTAACAACTGTAGGCCTTGACCATCCTGAGATCCCCTGCAGTTGCTGTTGGTCTTGACCCTTTTACACAATACCGACAGCTAACAAATAGCAGGAGCTTACGAAGTGTCAGGCGCTGCCTCGGACAATATTTTGAGGTAGATACATTATTATTTCCATTTTGCAAAATGAAAGAGAGGTTCAGCAATCTGCCCAAGGTTGCTGAGATAGAAGAGGGGTGTGCATCTGAGTCCTGCCATTCTAGAGCCAGAGCTCCCCACCTCTCTTACGAGCATCGCCCATGTCCAGGCTCTGAAGTCTCACAGTGCCATGGTAGTTCAGTGTTCTGCTGTGAAGTGAGATAAATTCTCTGTCCTTCCTGCACTTAATTTGAGGTTTCACATCAGTATTTCTTAGAGCCCTCTTTCTCCCCAGGGCACACACACATTATCCCATCATTTGGGTTACGCTGTGTTCTTCCTGTTGCATGTTACCTGACCTTCCACTCCCTCCGCCCTGCTACCTTGGTTGTTGAGTCTTCCCTGTGCCTTTTATGGTGAAATTTCCCTCAGGACCGGAGCCATCCCTCCCTACAACTGGGCTTCCATCGCTGCTCCCTGTCCATTTCTGTTTCATTGTTTGAACATGTATAAATCCCAAATATGGATAGGATTCCTCTGTCATATATTTCAGTTGGATGTAAATAAATACTTGGAGGAAGGAAGGTTACTCATCTCCACAGGTGGAAGTCTATAAATCCCAACTCTGACCCTGCAGGGTTCCCCATGTGCCCAAGTCCCCAGGGTATGCTTTCCAAAGCTCCATAGCAGCATTCAGATGACAGCAGTCCTCAGTGAGACTCAAAGCTCCTTTTTACAAAAGAAAGTGTTTTTTTTTATAACAGCCTCTTTACTCTCCAGAAACGAATTTCACAGATAATAGAATCTATATATGCACATAACTTCAAGAAATCAATATAATACCCTAACAGTATTATAACAGAGAATAAAGTGAAAGTAGTGTATAATAGGATAGTGTATATTTCAATATGTAAATGCTTGGATATGACTCTACTATAAAACATAATGATATAGTCAGATAATTGTTTCTATATATAATCACTGTGACTGTTGCAACTATGAAGACAAAGTCATGCAGATGTGTTGTGTCACCTCGAAAGAATACCTCGCACAGTGTGGCCATCAGTGACCCGGTTTTTGAAAAGCTGCACAACTTTTGGTTGCGTTCTGAACAAAGCAAAGAACAGCGTTTTCTCAATTTACCCAGTAGCTGTATTCCTTTAAAAGTCAATGTATACTGTAATCATGCAGAAAATAATTTTTTGCTGACATGTACAAAGGAGTAAGAGTCGGGCTCAGGTGATTATGACAGATTTCATTTTCAAGGATGGAAACGTCTGGCAGGACATTGATATGAACATGTTGCACTCCCAAATGTAGTGACAATCTGCACCCCTCCACCCCCCACCCCACCCCCACACACAGACATTTCCAGGTCTCCCTTCAGGGGCAGCACCAACCCTGCTGAGAACTTTTGCTTTAGGACAAAGGGCGCTTTTGGGCTTGAGGGCTTTTGTGGGACTTCGTTGTGGGCGCTATTTAGCCAGACCTTACATTTCCACTTATCCATACTTGCAGGAGGAGGTTGGTTGGTTTATTTGCTTTTGTTTTTAATAGTGAAAGGCGTTTCCCTGGATGAGGACTTCTTTTCTCTCATAAAGCCAGTGGAGGGAGAAAGATTTATTATCCCAGGCAAGGGAACCCGTAAAAATAAAAGATCTGTCAAAAGAGTAATTATTTACTTAACAAATATTTAATCACGATAGCAGCAACAGCTGTCTTTCTTTTTAAATTTTTATTGAGTTATGATTGACATGTAACACTGTGTAAGTTTAAGGTAGGCACCTGAAGTCATGTGTGGAACTGTCAGAGCCTTCATTCAGAAGCTTGTCCACCAAGAGCTGCTTCCAGATTGACGCACTCTTGCTCTTTGAATCTTGGAGGACAAGAGACTCCATCCCTTGCCGGACCTCTGACTGCCTGATGATGATTGTTATAAAGTTAAAACACCTGAGTTTTGATCATTCAGCATTAGCTATACTGCTCATATCCTGAATTCCAGAACTGTGTTGAGAAATGCAATTTGTAGCATCCCAGGTGGAAAATTTCTGATTCTCTCTGACGGAGGATGCCAAGGAGAATTGGTCTCTATCCTGGTGGAAACATAAACATCAATTCTGAGAATGAAGGGGGGAAATGAGTCCTGGAAATTGATGGAAAGCTGGCTGTTTGGCATCTTGAAATTAACCAGGACTGTCACTGTTGATGGCTTCTTGGGCTCTGTCTATGGGTTTCTGAGGCACATTTTTAATCCTCTTGTCATTTCATTTGACCTGGAAACAGATATAGATTGTTAGGTCGCTTGGGCTGGAGAATTTACACACAGGGGGAATTGACCTGATGGGGGCTGGTGTGGCTGTTCACTCACTGACCACGCAGTTTCATGCACAGATGATGGACATGTCCAGGACATTGGCTGGCACACAGCGGGCACTCAGTACATGTCCGTTTTCTTCCTTTCATTTTCTTTAGAGCAAATCTCATGCTGAATTTGGGAGGTTATTTGCTACTACTGCCTGGCTAGTAGAGGGCGCTATGAATGTAATTGGTGCAAATTGAAGAGAAACTATTATAGGAAGGAGGAAGTAGTACAGTGTACTGAAATGTTGCACTGTGTGGTAATTGTGTTGATTGTAAATGTGTCCAGAGGCACATTCTTCCAGATACTTGGCAACCAGGTATTAATTACCTACTACATATTTGACCCTGGGCTAGGTGCTGCTAAGGCTGTGATAAATCAAATTACTCTCCACCTTCACCAGGTATAGTGAAGCAGAGCCTACTGTCTATTAGGTTAAGGGAGACAAGGAAAATAAGAGCCATAAAGTAATAGCTATCATTTATTAAGTACCCATCATGTGCCTGGCATTGTGCTAAATGCTTTTTATGTATTATCTCACTGAAGCCTCCATCAACCTCAGAAAGTAGGCCCTTTATAGAAAAGGAGACTGCGGCTAAGGAAAAGAGGTCAAGTAAATACATTGTTGAGTGGCAGAATGGGGATTTAAATACAGGTCTGTACTGCTTCAAAGTTCATGTGTTAAACTTCAAGCCCTACATGGCCTGGATAGGTAGTGTGGGCAGTGGAGAGCTGTGACTGCAGGGATGATGCAAAGACACATTCTTTCATCTCGATGCTTCAGATACTCCTGGGCATTTGGTTTCAATTTAAACTATGTGCCTCCTAGCAAGCTGATTTAGGTTGCTATAAGGGGGTCGCAGGTCTGTAAGTGCATTCGGTATATAAAGCAGGAAGCAAGGACACACACACATACCTTTCTCAGTCCCTCTGAATAAGAGGAACAAGGGTGGGTGCTCAAAGAGAAATATGGTCCTATGCTCCCCCCTCTCCCATCCTATATAATAAAAGCCTAATATGCAAATTGACTGAAAGGTAGAACTATTGGTGGAACGACCGGTCGCTATTATGCACACTGACCACCAGGGGGAAGATGCTTAACACAGGAGCTGCCCCCAGCCCGCAGGCCCAAGGCCGGCCAAGGCAGGTGCCAGTTGGGGCCCCCCGATCATCCTGCCAGTCGCCCCACAGATTGGCCCTGATCGCCAGCCAGGCCTAGGGACCCTACCTGTGCACGAATTTTGTGCACCGGGCCTCTAGTCTATATATATAAAAGCCTAAGTGACCTTTACGACCAGTTGACTGAATGAAGTCAACTGGTGGCTATGACGTGCACTGACCACCAGGGGGCAGATACTCAATGCAGGAGCTGCCTCCTGATGGTCAGTGTACTCCCACAGCCAAACTCCCAAGGTTCCTCCCCCCGGCCGGCTGGCCCCAATCGGCCCCGATCACCAGCCAGGCCGAGGGACCCCATCTGTGCACAAATTTGTGCACCGGCCTCTAGTAAAATATAATCCGGTGCACCTCAACCCCCAAAATTTGCACATGAATTGGATAGTAAAGAGCCCAAATAATACTTCACATTCATCAGAATCTTAGTTATCAACTTGTTTATTCATACCAAGCTTATTCCCAACAATATTCAAGGAGGCTTACAAAGATGCACAAAAGGCAGCAGACTAAATTAAAATGAAGATAACGAAGACAAAGGAGGGAAACAACCCAGAAAAATAAGGTGGATTTGGGGAAAGATATTAATGCATGGATTACAAGGCAAATAGTGCTATCCTGTCCACAGCCAATGCAAAGAGGGAGCCGTGTCAGTTATAGAACGCATAGGCCAAAAAAGGCCAAAAAATTGTAGTGGTTCAGGGGAGGCAACCATTATTGATTCTAAGATCAAGCAGCATTATTTTGTCCCCTTCTAGAGCCTCTTAGAGAAGGCACTGTGTAAAATAATGAACAATATCCTCAACAATTTTCTTACAGTAAGCACAATTTAATGTGACTGCTGTATATGACGTCCCACCTAAGTGCAGTTCAGAAAAGTAAGAGAATCCTAGAGAGAGGAGATAATGTGATAAGTTGCGAATGGTCTGCTCTGTGATGACTTAGGGGGCTATTAAGATCATGTTAGGGACAAAAAGAGGAAGTAGATAAGATGATTATAATCCTGAAGACTACACAGGTAGCATGTACATTGAAGTCAGGGTTGGAAAGTGAGTTTAATCTTGCCTGGCACCCCCAATCAATTAGTAGTGACTTTCTTCCATGAATGAGATGAGAAGCATTTGAAGCTGTATCTGGGGTAAAAGTATGCTGTAATCGATTAACACTGTCTGCTCCAAGTGAGTGTCATTATTTAGGTTAGGAATTTGTGGTTGGCATTTAGGCTAAGACTGTTGTTGATGCTCCCTAAGGCCCCTCTCTCTGAAGAAGGTCATAGGTCACCTTAGTCACCCTGGCCCCTTGCTTCATGACAGTTTTTTTCCTAATTGAGCCCATGTAGATGAGTATCTCTTATTTCGACATACTTCCTAAATTAGCCAAGTGTAGTGCTCCCTGAAGCCCTGGAGGGGAGTCAATAAATCCATCCTGTGTCTACATCTCCTTTTGCCTTCAATTGTCCGGGGCAAGAGAGATCTTAAGTCACTGAGCTTCATCCTCTCACCACACAAAGCAAGAAGAAGGGTGGTCAGCAGAGTGCTTTGGGCAAGGGAGGTGCCTTGAAGACAGCTGGGTTTCTAGTTTTGATGTCTCCAAACTGAGGGGAGCTCTTCCTTCTCCCAGGTTTCATCCCAGCCCTAACAGCTTCCTGTGGTAGGGACGCCCCTGGGGTCCTTCAGCATCACAGGTGCTCAGAATTGTGCTATCGTCAGGATTGACAGGAATGCAGAATCCTGGGTAAACATTTATTCTATCATTCATTTCCTCACGCACTCATTCATTCATTAAATAAATACTTTGTGTGCATCTATCATCTGCCTGGGTACTTGTCACATAACTTTTATTACAGTGTGTTGTTATAATTGTTCTGTTTTATTATATATTGTTAATCTCTTACTGTGCCTAATTTACATATTAACCCTTTGCACTCGCTTGCTTTTTTCTTGATTCCTTTATTCTAATGCTAACCGTGTCGAGTCACACTCGACATCCGAGTTAAACTTTATCATAGTTATATTTGTATAGGAAAAAATATAGTATATGTATGGTTTGTTACTATCTATGGTTTCAGGCATCCACAGATAAGGGGGGTTACTGTACATAACACGTTAAAAGCTTGAGGAAACAGTGCTGTGCAAGATGTTCTAGGTCCCTGCTACTCAAAGTGGCATCACCACCACTTGGGAGCTTGTTAGAAATTCAGAGTCTAAGGTCCCAAGACCTAGGAATCAGAACCTACTTTCTCACATGGTCTCCAGGGATTTGTGTGCATATGACAGTGAAGCACTGGACTAGGCAACATGTCTGTGGGGGATACATGGGGCCCACGAGTCAGAGTCTCAGGCCTCAAAGGGGCTCCAAGTTCCCACATACCTGAAACCAGTGAGGGGTAATGTAAAAAAGTGAGGGCTAAGTTGTTTGCTGCAGACTGAGTGTCGGATATAGAGATGGGAAAAGAGTATGTAGCTGTGAAAGCCTGGGAAGGCTTCCTGGAGGAGGTGAGCCTAAGGCTGAAAATCAGAGGACAGGGGTGGTGAGGAGAGATGGGGAGGGCACTGTGAGTTTGAAGAGGAATACAAGGAAAGGCTGGTCCAGTGTAGACTCTCAGGTTTGGAGAGGTTTGCCCTGACATAGGCTCCCTTGAGAGGAGGCCTCTCAACCAGTCAGCTGAGGACCATCCTAAGTTGACCCTTTTTGTCTTAAAGGTCCTTACAAGCTGCAAAGCTCTTCGCTCCAAATCCTCTGCGTTGGCTGAGTGCACAAAGCCCTTTGGTGCCAAGATACCCTTAGTCCTGGGCTGAGAAGCCTCTTTCTCCAGGTTTCTCCTGTGACGGGCACCAGTGTATGTTTTCCATCGTAACAACGTGTACAATGCACCTGCTATGTCCTGGAACTTTCTACATATTATTTCTGATCTGTACCACAACCCTGTAGGTCTTATTTATTTATGAGTGCAGTTCATTCTTTAAGTTTTCCAGAGGCTCTGACCAAGGCTGAGGAAGATGGGGCGAAGTCCCTTCGTTTGGGGCATCCCCATCTGTCTCCCGTGGCAATGCTGAGGTCCTCAATCTTCAGAGCTCTCCAGGGCACTGCCCCCTTTTAGCACTGTGTCAGGTTCAGCAGTGATGAAACTTGGGAACAATCTGTCCTGGTGCTTTCTATTGTCTGTGACCTCATCCCTACTCTATTCTGGGTAAAAGAGTAGTGAGGCCAGGGACATTGTGGGTGTTTAGAAGCTTCCTAAGGGTCACTAATTGGCATCAATTTATTAGGAACTGGGTACTTAGAATCCCTTTAAAAGATTATTTGCAAGAGCTGTTTTCATTAGCGTGCTGGATCTAGGTTTCTGTTAAATAATGCCCTGTTGAGTGCGTTGGAGGGAGATTTTATTGTCTAGGGGAAAATGCATTAGTCAAGAGTAGTGCTGCAGACAGAGTTGGATTAAAAGCAGGCAGTCAGGGCAGTGGTCCAGCTTCACGAGGGGCTAAAACCTCACTGGAAATAGAATAAGATGGAGAAAATTGTGTTGGCCAGAATGTCTCTCAGAAACACTGCAGTACATGGCTGGAAGGAATATTTGGCTAAGTGGCTTTGAGGGGGAACAGGGCATGCTGCTGTGACAGTAGAAGCTCAGGCAAGCCTTCTAGATAAGTGGAGTCTCCTTACCCGCTGGCCTTGGCCTAGTGGGCTAAGCAAGTTGGAGATGAGTTTTCTGGGTTATAGCAGAGAGGCTCCAGTGATGTAGATTTAGCTTTTTATAAACCTATTAGGTTCGTTTATTCATTCATTCATTCATTGCATCAGTCATTCCTTCAAGCATGTGTTCAGTAAATATGTATACAGCTCACACTTTGAGCTGTGTACTATTCTAGATGCTGGGGATAAAAGAATGACCAAAGCAGACAAAGTTCTGCTCTTTCAGGAACATTCTAGTAGAGCTGGGAGCAGACGATAAACAAATAAATAAATAAATAAATAGGGTAATTTCAGGTTTCACTGAGGAGTGGACTGGCCAATGGCTTTTAATGAAGAAAGACTCTGTTCAAACAGAGATCAAGGCGAGTCCCGGGCCAATCAGGTCCTTTCTCTTGAGAATTTGAACTAGAGATATGGGCAACATTGGTCAGTTTGTAGCTGCAGGAGGAAAACATTCCCCTCTCCTGTCTAGTCTGCCATGGACTATTAAAATAACAACTTCCACCCTCCAGAAGTGCTGGGAGGGCATCAGTCCATCTTTCCTCCTCCCTTCCTCACTACCCAAAAGGGTGAATAGACAGACATTCTGTTTGTGAGTCTGGGAACAGGACTGAATGTGGTCGGCTCAGTCTCTTCTTCAAGCTCTGGATTCAGAGTTGCGCTGCTGTATGGAACATCTGTTCTTGCCACATGTTTGTTAGTGAGATGACCTGTTGTCCATCCCCCCTCAAGTCTCTTCCGGCTCAGCAGGTGTACGGCAGGCTGGTAGGGGAGCTCATACTCTTTGCTCAAGGAAATCCCATGATCTAGATTTGGGAAGAAGGAATGGAATTCTAGCCTCTTATCACAAGTCTACACTTTGTTCTCTGACCCAACTTTACCACCTCTGAAGCTGATAGCTACATCTTGATTTGACTCCTATGACCATTTCTCAATTCACAAGGTGGGAGGCAGGATAAGAGATATGACTGGAAAATCAGAGATCTCAATGAGACCATAAAGCTGTGTAAAGAGAGGTGAGACAGAGAGAGTAGATGAGTTGGGTTAGCAATAGATCACTGGTGAATGCATCCTGCAGCTCAGAAGGGGTGGTGGTGACAAGAAAATCCAATCACTAGGGCTGTTCTCAGAATCCAGGACAATTTCGTAATCGCCATTATGCTCCTGCCTTAGTACAGTCTAGTGGGCTGGTGGTTCTGCAGTTCCTGGGACATGCCTGTCTCTATCCTGCAGGTACCTCCTTGAAACAAGCTGCCTGGTTTGTGTTAGCTTGCGTTAGTTTGCATGTGTTCCTGGGAACAAGAGGAACCTAAGTAACATGGGATGAAAAGACTTAATCTACAGCCTTCCTCTATCCCCAGAGATCCAATATGCTTCAACCAGCAAACATTTTTTGAAGCTCTAGCCTATACCAGGCCCTTTGCTAGATCTTGAGAATAATAAGACCTACTATTTATAGTGTTCTCTGCATGTCAAGCCCTTCTCCAAGTTTAACTTAGCTCATGTCATTCTCTTAATACAACTTCATAAGTAAAATGATTCTCAGTTACAGGTGAGGAAACTGAGGTACAGAGAGTTGAAGAAACATGCTCAAGGTCTCACAGGTAGTAGGTGCAATGTGCCTTAATTTATTAATTCTCCCAGAAGCAGCCCCTGAGAAAAGGATTTGAGTGCAAGATGAAGGAGTAGGGGAGTGAGACAAGAAAGGGAAGGCAGCTACTCAAAGGTACATTATCAAGGACTAGAGGCCCAGTGCACAGATTCATGCCCGGTGGGATCCCTCAGCCTGGCCTGCGGGGATTGGGCTGAAACTGGCTCTCCAACATGCCCTGAGGGGTCCCAGATTGTGAGAGGGTGGTTCTCGGGTGACGCACCCCTGAATTGGGCTCCCTCCTCTCTGGTTCCGGGTGCATCACCTGAGAACCACAGCTGCCAAGTCACCGCAGCTCAGCAGCTGCTGCATTGAGTGTCTGCCCCCTGGTAGTCAGTGCATATCATTGCTACTGGTCAAAGCATCTGCACCCTGGTGGTCATTGCATGTCATAGCTACTGGTAAGACAGTTGAATGGTCGGACGGTCACTTAGGCTTTTATATATATAGATACTGTAGTTGTTAATTTTATGGGTCAACTTGGATGGGCTAAGGGGTGCCCAGATTGAGGGTAAAGCATTATTTCTTGTTGTGATTGTGTTTCTAGAAGGGATTAGCGTTTGAATCTATAGACTGAGTAAAGATGTGCCCACCAATGTGGGTGGGCATCATTCAATCCCTTGAGAGTCTGAATAGAACAAAAAGGTGTGGAGGAAGGGTGAATTTGCTCTCCCTCTGCTTGAATTTAAACATTCTTCTGCCCGTGGACATTGACACTCCTGGTTCTTGGGGCTTTGGATTCAGATTGGATCACATCACCGGCTTTCCTGTGTCTCCAGCTTGTAGATGGCAGACCATGGGACTCCTCGGCCTCCATAATCATGAAAGTCCATTCCTATAATAAATATCCTTATGTAGATATAGATATAAACCAATCTATATCTATAAACTATATAAGTATATACATAGATCCATATTATCTATAATATATGATATGTTTAGATCTACATCTATCTATCTATCTATCTATCTATCTATCTATCTATCTATATCTATCCATCCATCCATCCATCCATCCATCCATCTATCTTATTTCTCTGGAGAACCCTGACTGGTACACCAAGCCAGCTGCCACTCTGCTCCACTACTAGGGTCCTGCAGGTCCCGGAAGGAGCTCACCAATGGGGAATTAGGTAGGAACCTGACTTCTTTCTTAGAAGACATTGCTTTCATACTTTGATGGAATGGGAAGTAGCACTGGGCAGGGAGAGTTGGATTCTGCTGGAATCAGGGTAGGGGCTCCAGGAGGCTTCTCTGAGGAGGTGACCATGGGGCTGGGCCCAGATGGATGGGCTGGGAGGTGGGAAAGCTGTAGAGAAAAATATCCCAACTGCAGCAGAGAAGAAGGAGCATGGCGGCGGCATTTGGGGGTCAGGGTGGGGTTGAAGTTGGGAAGGACAGAGAGGTGAGGTTGACATGCAGATTAGCACCAGAGTGGACAGAATAACAGCTGCAGCAATAGCAACAGTACTGAGGATATTAACGGGGGTCTTGCTCTGTGCCAGGATTTCCAATAAATAACCTTGCTCAATGGTTCCTAGCCACCTGCAGGTGCGGGTTGTCCTTTAGTTCTCATTTGCAGAGGTGGAAGGTGAGGTTCAGCAGGAGATTGAGTGATTTCTGAGGTCAAGCAGCTAACAAGTGGTACTGTCGCAATTTGAACCCAGAGAGTCTAGCTTCTGGGCTCACCGACTTACTCTTAACCATATCATGCTTTCTCGAAGGGCCTCATAGTTCATAACGGAAATTTGAAGGTGACTTTTTCAAACGGGCTGATTCAAGAGATTTTTCAGTGTGAAGCTAACAAGATATGGTAACCAACTAAATGGGGGCTGAGGGAAAGAATGTGGGATTTAGAGTTTGATCCACCTGTAATATTGGTGATTGTTTTTTTATTATAATAATTTTGTTTTGTTTCAATGCTGTCATGACCCAGTTTTACAGTCCTGCCTAGAGGCTGGTCAGTTCTGTTTATTGAGCAGGTGATTAACTTCAGACTTGAACCACTTCCCTTTATTGGGCTCTCACTCATGGGGTCATTATGCACCCGCCCTAATCATGCCAGAGTCAAGTACTAGACATCAGGGACAACCCCTGTGCCCCAGAGCCCACCACAAATTATTCAAATTAGCCAAACCACAGGGAGCCCAAGAGACCTAGATAACCCCTCTCTGCTTGCCATCCATAAGCTGCCCTTGTGGCAGATCCCCTGGAATAACTCTCTGTGGCCCTGCATGGTGGCCTTCTCTCATTTGAAGCTGGAAAAAACAAAGACTTCGCCTGTCTTCTATCTGAGTGTCATTGTGCTGTGTCTGCCTGAAGTGTGTTTGAAGCTCACACAACTCTCCGTGGCCTTCAAACCCTGGTTCTGCCACTTTGTCACTGAGTGACCCTGGGAAGTTGCTTCACCTCTGAGTCTCTCAGTGTGTTTAGCCCTGAGGTGGGGTCAATAATCCACGCCTTGAGTGGACCAAGGAGAGGAGGAAAGAAAATAATGTAGACAGTGTCTCTGGCTGGGTTAACTCCCTTTGTTTCCAACAAGGGCCATGTTGGGCATTAGGGAGACTTCTCAATAACCTGGTAATTCCAGAATGAAACACCATCTATTTCCTCCCCTGGGAAGACCTTAGCCAACTCCTGCCTTATAAATACCAGCAACTGAGATTATCCTGGGGTTGGTGAGAGATTTGGGAGGCTCAGGAGAGAACCTTAGATAAACAAATAAGCAATTTGTGCCGAGTGACTATATTGCTTTTTTGGCACCTACATGCCTACTCACCCCGCAGATTCCAGAACACAGTGAAGCAGCATGCCATTCAGCTTCTTAGATGTTTACGCTACAGGGCAGGAAGCACAACACCTCCACATGGCTGTTGAGGGGGAGAAAGCCTGCAGAAAACAGCATGGAGACACCTCCCACAATGTATCTCACTGTCTCCTTCTCCAACACAAACTGTAGAGGGAGAGAGCCCCCTGAGACCATCAAATGAAAAATGCCAGCCTGTTTTCTACACATGGGGTGACGTCGATGCATTCAGAATGAACTACTTTGCAACCTGTTTGTCTGGGATCTTATATCTAAACTAGAGGCCCGGTGCACGAAATTCGTGCACGGAGGGGGGTTGTCCCTCAGCCCAGCCTCTACCCTCTCCAATCTGGGACCCCTCAAGGGATGTCCGACTGCCCGTTTAGGCCCGATCCCAGGCCCAATCCAGGACTGCTGGCTCCCAACTCCTTGCCTGCCTGCCTTCCTGATTGCCCCTAACCGCTTCTGCCTGCCAGCCTGATCACCCACTAACCACTCTGCTGCCAGCCTGTTTGCCCCCAACTTCCCTCCTCTGCCGGCCTGGTCACCCCTAACTGCCCTCTCCTGCAGGGTTGATCACCTCCAACTGCCCTCCCTTGCAGGCTTGGTCCCTCTCAACTGCCCTCCCTTGCAGGCCAGGTGCCTCCCAACTGCCCTCTCCTGCTGGCCATCTTGTGGTGGCCATCCTGTGTCCACATGGGGGCAGGATCTTTGACCACATGGGGGAAGCTATATTGTGTGTTGCAGTGATGATCAATCTGCATAGTACTCTTTTATTAGATAGGATAGAGGCCTGGTACAGGGGTGGGGGCCAGCTGGTTTGCCCTGAAGGGTGTCCCTGATCAGGGTGGGGTTCCCTTGGGGCGTGGGGTGGCCTGAGCGAGGGGCCTGTGGTGGTTTGCAGGCGGGCCACGCCCCCTGGCAACGCAAGCGGAGGCCCTGGTATCTGGAATTTATTTTCCTTCTACATTTGAAACTTTGTAGCCTGGAGCAGAGCCAAGCCTGGGGCTCCCTCCAAGGCCCGTAGCCATTTGTGTTGGGGTTATAATTGAAACTTTGTTGCCTTAAGCGGGTGGGCCCGGCCAGGGTGTGTGGAAAGCTTTGCTTCCCCTGTTGCCGGCGGCAACCCTGGCCTGCTCTCTCAAGCTCCATTCTGCCGCCATTTGTTTGAATTTGTTTACCTTCTATAATTGAAACTTTGTAGCTTGAGTGGAGGCTTAGGCCTGGCAAGGGCTGGCAGAAAGCTTGGCTTCCTCTGTTACCTAGGAAACCTTGCTCTCTGTGGCTGTAGTCATCTTGGTTTGGGTTAATTTGCATACTCGCTCTGATTGGATGGTTGGCGTGGCTTGTGGGTGTGTCGGAGGTATGGTCAATTTGCATATTTGTCTATTATTAGATAGGACTAAAGGCCCAGTGCACGAAAATTTGTGCACCAGGGGTGGGGGAGTCCCTCAGCCCGGCCTGCCCCCTTTGGCCCGCTCCCCATGGGGAGCGGGTCTAAGCCACAGTCTGGCTTCCCTCTGTGGGAGGTGACCAGGCCGATCAGGGGAAGGCGCTGCCCCCATCACCCCGCTGCTGCTGCCACTGCCAGTTGCCGTGGCTGTGAGGCCTGAACCCTGAGCCTCGCAGCCACCGAGCCGCTGCCTGAGCCTCGGCCCTCCCCTCGCAGCAGCAGCCATCACAGCTGCCCAGATGGCAGCTTCTGCTGCAAGGGCAGGGCTGAGGCGCAGGCTTTTCCGGAAGGACATCTGGAAGGACATCCAGAAGATGTCCAGTTAATTAGCGTATTATCCTTTTATTAGTATAGGTTATGTTCCTCAAGAATTAATAAATGGAGGCTTTTTGCTTGTGTCAACAGTGGCAATTTACAATGAGTCTAAAGGGTCTGAGCACTGACTGGCCTGCAGGGGGCAGACACTCAATCCAAGCCTCCCTCTCCCCTAATTCCATCTAACTTCCATCATGGGCCTGTCCAGAGAGCAGCAGCTGCCGTACTGGTTTCATTTTTGTGTACACCAACTTTATATGGTATTATAAAAACACTAGAGGCCCGGTGCATGAATTTGTGCACGGGTGGGGTCCTTCTGGGTGACCTCCAGGGATCAGGCCAAAATCCACAGTCCAACGTTGCCTGCAGCTCCTACCTGCCGCTCCCGCTCATCCTGGCCCCACTCCAGCTGTGTGCTCGTACCCAATCAGTCCCAATCTGGAGAGACTCACACCTCTGCAGCAACACTCACCAGCCGTGAGCCCTGTGTCTGGCTCCCTCCTGAGGGGAGTGGCCTGCAGGATCAGGCTAAAACTGGCTCTCTGACATCTCCTGACAGGTCCCAGATTGCAAGAGGGCACAGGCCAGGCTGAGGGACCCCATCAGTGCATGATTGGGGTCGGGAGGGACCATTGAAGGGCTCCAGGGCATGTCTGGCCCCATCTCACCCAATCCTGATTGGGGCCAATTGGGGCCGGCTGGCTGAGGAGGGACACAAGAGGTTGACCAGCCAGGGAGGGACCTCTGGAGGGCTCCAGGGCATGTCTGGCCCATCTCACTCAGTCCTGATCGGCCGGACCCCAGTAGAATGCCAACCTACTGGTCAGAGTATCTGCTCCCTGGTGGTCAGTGCACGTCATAGCGTGTGGTGGAGCAGTCTTAGCATATCATTATCATATTACACTTTGATTGGTTGAACAGTCAACTGGTCACTGGACAACCTGACACTTAGCATGTTAGGCTTTTATTATATAGGACTAGAGGCCTGGTGCACAAAATTCGTGCGTGGGGAGTATGTGTGTCCCTCAGCCCAGCCTGCACCCTCTCCAATCTGGGACCCCTTGAGGGATGTCCGACTTACCATTTAGGCCCAATCCCACTGGGCAGTCTGATATCCCTCTCATAATCCAGGACTGCTGGCTCCCAACTGATCACCTGCTTGCCTGCCTGATTGTCCCCTAACTGCTTCTGCCTGCCAGTCTGATCACCCTATAACCACTCCCCTGCCAGCCTGATCGACGCCTAACTGCTCCCCTGCCGGCCCGATTGCCCCTAACTGCCCTCCTCTGCCAGCCTGGTTGCCCCTAACTGCCCTTCCTGCAGGCCTGGTCTCCCCTAACTGCCCTCCCCTGCCAGCCCAATTGTCCCTAACTGCCCTCCCCTGCTGCCTGGTCACCGCTAATTGCCTTCCCCTGCTGACTTGGTACCCCCCAACTGCCCTCCCCTGCAGGTCTGGTCACCCCTAACTGCCCTCCCCTGCAGGCCTGGTCACCCCCAACTGCCCTCCCCTGTAGGCCTTGTCCCTACCAACTGCCCTTCCCTGCAGGCCCGGTCCCCCCCAACTGCCCTCCCCTGCTGGCCTGGTCATCCCTAACTGCCCTCCCCTGCTGGCCTGGTGCCCCCAACTGCCCTCCCTTGCAGGCCTGCCCCCCCCCAACTGCCCTCCCCTGCTGGCCTGATTGCCCACAACTGCCCTCCCCTGCTGGCTGGCCATCTTGTGTCCACATGGGGGCAGCCATCTTTGACCACATGGGGCAGCCATCTTGTGTGTTGGAGTGATGGTCAATTTGCATATTTCTCTCTTATTAGATAGGATATTTATCTTCCATTGTGTTCCTGTAATCAGGAGCAAAGATCCTTTTAGAAGAAGGGATTATTTCTAGGGCCGTGCAACATTCAAAAGGATCTCTGTTTCAGAGAGTCCAGAGTCCATTAAAATCCAATTGACCTGGGTCATGGGGAAGCCCCTGTCCCCACAAGATTGCCTAGAGGAAAAGACCCTTAAGTGAGCACACTTGGCCTGGGAGCCCGAGGTTGAAAGGGCTGCTGACTCTCCAGGGGGCGGTGCCTGTGGAAGTCACTGGGACACACTGAGGCTGGCTCCCGGGGCCTGCTGGAGGAGGGGGTGTTGCTTAGGGGCTATGCTGGACTTGAGAGAGAGGTTCCTACTTCTGGATGGGCTTTGGCTGTTCTGATCTGGACTCGCCCCTTTGGGGCTTGGCTCCGCCCTTCCTGGGTTCAGCACTTTGGGGCTAGGTTCAGCTGTTTGGGTCTTGGTTCGGATCTTTGGGGCTAGGCTCTATCCTTTGGTACTGGCTTTGGCTATTTGGTCCTGGATTTGGCTCTGGAGGGGCTAGGCTCCCCCATTTTGGATTGGCTACAGCTGTTCAGATCTGGACCCGCCTCTTGAGTGCTGGGCTCTGCCCTTGGGGACTGGCTATAGCTGTTTAGGTCTGGGCTTGGCTTTTCAGAGTAGGCTCCGCCCTTCGGGACGGGCTTTGGCTATTCCTAGGACTAGGTTGGGGTCTCAGTGCCAGGGCCAGGTTCGGGTCTTCAGAACCAGTGTCAGCCCTTTGGGACTAGATCCAGCTCTTAGGCCGTGGCGGGGCCATCCCGGGCTAGGTCCATTAAAATCAAATGGACCCTGCCATGGGGAAGCCTCCAGTCCCCACAAGACTGCCTTAGAGGAGAGGACCCTAAGTGAGCACACTTGGCCTGGGAGCCCGAGGTTGAAAGGGCTGCTGACTCTCCAGGGGGCGGTGCCTGTGGAAGTCACTGGGCCACACTGAGGCTGGCTCCCGGGGCCTGCTGGAGTGGGAGTGGGGGGTTGCTTAGGGGCGAGTCGGGCTCTTCGGGGCTAGGCTCCATCCTTAGAGACTGGGTTCGGCTTTTCAGCACTGGCTTTTAGTTGTTCAGGGCTAGGCTCTGCCCTTTGGAACTGGCATCCTAACTAGAAAAACAAACAAACAAAACTAATAAATGTGGTCTAATGGAATGCATTCAGGTGGCACTGATGAAATCTGTTGTGGAAAATATTGTGATTTCATTGTTTTTAAATAACCTCCATAGAAACTGCTTCTTGCTATTTCCATGACTTCTGCTTTTCCTCCCATTTTCAGGTGTTTAAGTTTTTGTTTAGTTGTGGAGTCTGGCAAAACTTCCTGGAGGGTGATTCCCTCTCTCTCGCCTGCAATAGCAGGGAGGCGTGGGGTGTCCAGGCCCAATCTTTGCAGGAGTAAACAAAGCTGTAAATGGTTTATTTATTTATTATTATTATTTTTAATACATTTTTTATTGATTACAGAGAGGAAGGGAGAGGGAGAGAACAATAGAAACATCAGTAATGAGAGAGAATCATTGATTGGCTTCCTCCTGCACACCCCCTACTTGGGATTGAGCCTGCAACCCAGGCATGTGTCCTTGATCAGAATTGAACCCCTGGACCCTTCAGTCCACAGGCTGACACTCTATCCACTGAGCCAAACTGGCTAGAGTGTAAATAGTATATATATATATATATATATATATATATATATATCCTAATAAAAGAGTAATATGCAAATTAACCATCACTCTGCTACGCCCACCAGCCACGCCCACCAGCCACGCCCACCAGCCAATCAGAGCGAGTATGCAAATTAACCCCAACCAAGATGGCAGCAGCCACAGAGAGCAGGAGGGAGGCTTGGGTTTCTCCGGCAATAGAGGAAGCCAAGCTTCTGCAGCCCTGGCCGGTCTAGGCCTCCACTCAAGGCTACAAAGTTTCAATTATAGAAGGTAAACAAATCCAAACAGAAATGGCGGCAGCCAGCCACGGAGCGAGCAGGGGGCTTGGCTCCACTCAAGGCTACAAAGTTTCAATTGTAGAAGGTAAATAAATTCCAGATACCAGGGCCTCCACTTAGATCGCCGGGGGGCGTGGCTAGCCTGCAAACCACTACAGGCCCCTCTCCCAGGCTGCCCCATGCCCCAAAGGAACCCCCACCCTGATCCAGAACAACCTTCAGGGCAAACCAGCTGGCCCCCACTCGTGCACCAGGCCTCTATCCTAAATAAAAGAGTAATATGCAGATTGACCATCACTCCAACACACAAGATGGCTGCCCCCATGTGGACACAAGAGGGCCACCACAAGATGGCCAGCAGGGGAGGGCAGTTGGGAGGGACCAGGCCTTCAAGGGAGGGCAGTTGTGGGCGATCAGGCAAGCAGGGGAGGGCAGTTGGGAGGCAGCAGGCCTGCAAGGGAGGGCAGTTGAGAGGGACCAGGTCTGCAAGGGAGGGCAGTTGGCGGCAATCAACCTTGCCGGGAGGGCAGTTAGGGGTGACGAGGTCGGCAGAGGAGGGAAGTTGGGGGCAAAAAGGCTGGCAGGGGAGCAGTTAGACATCAGTCAGGCTGGCATGGGAGTGGTTAGGGGGTGATCAGGCTGCCAGGCAGAAGCGGTTAGGGGCAATCAGGAAGGCAGGCAGGCGAGCAATTGGGAACCAGCAGTCCTGGATTGTGAGAGGGGTCCTAGATTGGAGAGGGTGCAGGCTGGGCTGAGGGACACTCCCACACACACCCCGTGCATGAATTTCATGCACCGGGCCTCTAGTATATATATATATGTATATATGTGTATATATATATATATATATATATGTATATGTATATGTATATGTATATGTATATGTATATGTATATATGTATATGTATACACACACACACACACACACACACACATACATATACCTATTTCAGAGTGAAAGGGAGAGGGAGAGAGAGATAGAAACATCAATGATGAGAGAATCGTTGATCGGCTGCCTCCTGCATACCCCCTACTGGGGAGCAAGCCAGCAACCTGGGCATGTGCCTTTGACTGGAATTGAACCCTGGGCCCTTCAGTCCACAGGCTGATACTCTGTCCACTGAGCCAAATTGGGTAGGGCTGTAAATGGTTTTTTAAACTATAGTTGGTTTCAGATGAAAGACTGCTATAGTTGATTTGTCTTCTGTATGTGGAAAGTTACAATAGCACTTCTGCCCCACGGAGTTGGATATTTCAGCATTGGTGTACAGCCATTCACCAATGTCATGGAAATCCAGTGCTTAGAAGGCAGAGAGAGGATGATCTCAACAACCGAGAACTGTCCACATTGTGCCAGGCAGCCTGCCAATAGCTTTACCTGATGTTTAATCCTTATGCTAGGTCTCCTTATTGTCACCACTTACTGAAGAAGAAATTGAGACTCAGAGAGGTTTAGTCACTTCCTCAAATCACACAGCAACAAGTGGTGGAGGCAGGATTTGAACTAAAGTTGCTCCGAATTATTCAAAGCCTTTGGCCTTAGCTTCTTTACAATGCCACCTTCTAGTCTCATTTTACAGATAGGGAAACTAAGGCTCAGGAAAGTGAAATGTGGGTAATGGTTAAGAGCCCGGGTTCTAGAGGTCAAATTAATACTGTTTCATCTTGAGCAAATTATTTACCCTCTCTGAGTCTTGATTTTTCCATCTATGAAATGGGCTGTTGTGAGGAATTGGGAGAGAATTGGTGTAATAAGCTAAGTATATGCTTGTCACAGAGTAAGTGCTCAACAAATAATAATTTTAAAAAGAGATGGCTGGCTCAAGGTCAGTTAGAATTGCGAGTGACTGCAAGTAACTGAAAGCCTGACAAACTTGTCAGGGGTTTTATTTGTTCCATGAAACAAGAGTCTTGCTGTTAGCTTCTGAAGATTTCATCCACAAGCACATCCTCAGAGACCCAGGCTCCCTCTAATCTTCCCGCTTTACTATTCTTGATTCTCAGTGTGACTTTCTTACTCATAGTTGCATAATGGCTGCTGCTGCACCTTCAAGCCTCTTGTCTATGATCCAGGCAGTAGAAAGGAGTCATGACAAACCCTTTCTCCTCTTGAAGCTTTGTCTTTTCATTCTGGAAGAGGTACTCTCCCTAGAGACTTGTGTCTCCTCACTGGCCCTAGGTAACTTGAGCTTCAAGAGCTTCTAGGAAAGGCGAGGACTTTGCTTTCTTGCCTCTGTTGAGAAGGAAGGCAAGAGGAAGGGCTGTGAGTGGCTGTTGGGGCGGGGGAGGTGAACCCATAGTGTTGACCACATGGGCTAAATGTGTGTCTTAGTTGGAACTTGAATCCAGCTCTTACTGTCACCAGACTGCTTCACATGGGGGGCTATCCCTGCCTCAGCATAGTCTGGGACCTTTTGCATGTCAGATGATCTCTGGATCCTAGACTGATTCAAGGATAAATCAGAGAGAATAAAGCAAGTTTTATTTAGATAGAGAAACGGAAAGAAGCCAGGGCATGGATGCTGCTGTGAAAGAAGTAAAAAATATACGTCCAAGTGGACTTGGGCCAACTAGAGAGTGAGTTGTGCCTTGAAAGTCTCACAAGGAAGTTGGGTCCTCAAAAGAAAGAGCAGAAGTCTGAAAAGAAAGTATGTCTATAGAAAACTAAAGCAAAATGGGGGGAGGGAGAGGATCCTTTTGGAAATCAGGGGTAATCAGGCCCTGACTTGCTGGATCCCCTCACTCAGGAGTCACTTGGGGAGGGTCATGTGGACGAGTTACCCCATGTCCAAAGGGCAGACTTACCTATGGTCTCTGTGCTGACAAGGCACTTCTGACTAAGGATTCACTCTGCTGCTGACAGGGGACTTACCCAACACCAACAATGAGAAGTGACAGGAAAGATGAATTAGAGTGACAGTAAAGAAGAGAAAATAACTCCAGGTCCTATCTGGGTCTCCAAAAAGTATGAGTCCAGAAAGGGACTGGGACAGAGGTGGGTCTGCACTGGCATTGTCTGGAATGTGTGGGTTCTTGACTTTGTGCAGGAAAGATTTCACAACATAAGTCCAGGGTGATTTTGAAAGTTGAAGACAGTAAAACAAGGAAGGTATTAAAATAGAAGAGGCAAGATCACAGCAACAGAGTGAGCCTAGGAGGAGCTGCCTTGGCCCTTGGGAAACATAAGGAAAAGAAGGAAGCCTAGGTGAGGCTGCCTGGACCTTTAGAAAGGAATTAACAGAGGCAGAAGAAGTGAGCCATGCTGGGCTGCATGGACTCAGGAAATAACGTACAGAGGCAAAAGGAGGTTCCTTGGAGAGAGGATCAGGGGATTAGCCTGGGATGAGCTGCTGTTGCCCAAGGCTTTCCTTGTTGCAAGTCTCGTTGGAACTCTTAGCGCTTAGGAAAATGAAAGCAAAGATACATGCCTGAGAAAGGAGGAGTGGGGGAAGGTGCAGGTGTGCTTGAGGGAGAGGGTGCACTGGATCCTTTGCCTTAAGGGTTTTATCTGTTTTCTAAAGGCGGGAATTTTAGAATGTTCATCAGCTTTCCAGGTGTGTCCTTTGATATGTTGATGCATCAAAATAAAAATATAGGGGGATCAGGGTCATTCTCTAGTCAGTTTCACCTCCAGTGAATGTCACTGAAAAGGGACCAGGACCAAGGCAGTTCTGCCCTGGCACGGTCTGGAATATGTAGATCATTTGCTCCTGAATGTCCTTGGTTAGGGAAGATAAGATCTTGTGATTTACTAGCTGGCTGTAAATTGCTTGGCAATTTGATTAGTTATTTGCCTCAGTTTCCTCATTCCAGTTGTCAAGCAATTTTCCTAACTTCTTACTAACCTGCCACATTACTAAGGCCAAAGCTTCAGGATTTACCACAAGCACATCATTCCTCTTATTGTCCTTTGTGTGGCTCAGTTGCACATGGGGAAAACAGGCCCTGAGAGGCAAGGTGACAGCCCCAGTGCCACCACATCACAAACTAGAGCTAGAGCCAATTTTCTGACTTCAGTCCAGCCTTTTCATTGTGCCGAGCCATCTTGCCAGTGAGGGTATTATATGGACATAAATTGAAAGCCTCTGGTCTTAAACCCCAGAACTTATCTTCAAAGAAATAGGACAGAGGATGTGACAGAGGCTGGAGGACAAAGTCATCTCAGGGGCATTGGTGGCCTTGGGCAGAGTCATTGTCACCCTTCTCTAGCTTCCTGTTTTTCATGCCCACAGCCCTTTGGTGCCTCCTTAATGCCTCAGCCCATCACTACTCTATGGCCCATGATCATGTTACATGTCATCCATTCCCATCCTGTGTCTTCATTCTGTGAAACTCTGCCTCCAAGGGGCACTCTTATCACAAGGTATCCCCACACCTGCATCCCTTTGGGCATCAGAGACATTGAGGAATCAATAAATGAGCTCATTTGATAAGTGAACTTTGCAAAGTATTGTGAGGAGCTCTCTTCTGAAAGGGCATTTTCACAGGGTCTTCTGGAGACAATTCCGTCATACAAAGGAGTGATTTCGGTAGGGAAGGTTCTGATTCCATAGCAGGTACCTGGGGAAGGGGATATTTTGGGATGTTTCTAAGGGTTCTCAGACTCTCCTATCTCCTGGTTAACTGTCAAGCTGTTGTCCTATTCTGGCTGGGAGGTTGGGACAGCTGATCTGATAGGATTGAGGTAGAGATATTGCCTTGAATGGTCTTCAGGGCTATGTGGCACCAAGGAGAGATGATGGCAATGGTGAGTGAAAGGCGTGGGGATATTAATAGAGGCAGGCAGCCAGGCTGTGGGTGCCCAGGTGTGTTGAGGGATTGAGGTGTGGACGGAGGGGGCTGTGTATCCCAGGATAGTAGTGCAACTTTCCATAATGTGCCTCTGTCACTAGCACACAGGAGAATTGGTCCCTGTTCCCTGCCCCCACCCCAGCATCCCCAGTTGACTCAGACATTTCTCATGGGAGCCTTTTTGGGAGGTTCTAGGACATTTGGCCAGGCAGGATCTAGGACATTTAGTAAGGCAGGATCATTAAAAAAGAAAACTTTTCTGTGTATTTCTTAGTGTCGCCATTATCAGCAAGGGTTCTAGAATCTTCTGCCTTGGCTCAAGTCCCATGTACACCATTTATTGTGTGACCTTGGGGACAATTATAAAAAATAATATCATATGACTGTTGTGCGTTTTGATTGAGATATTATACATCTTTTAACACTTAACACATAGTAGGTGTTTGCATAAGTCATTGTTCTTCAGATATCTACATAAAGAGAGACTTATAAGGAGGAGTTGGCTTACATGATTATGGAGGCTGAGATGTCCTGAGACCTGCAGTCTGTAGCTGGAGACCAGGAGAGCCTATATGTAGTTCCAGTACAAAGGCTGGGCGTCATGTGGTTCTGGAAAAGCCAACGTTTCAGTCCTCAGGCAGGAAAAGCCAGTGTCCCAGCTGGAAGGCAGCCAGGCAGGAGGACTTCCCTCTTGCTCATGGGAGGGCCAGCCTGTTTGTTCTATGCAGGTCTTTAATGGATTGGATACCCCACCCCACATTGGGGAGGATGATCTGCTTTATTCAGTCAAATGACTCAAATGTCAATCTCATGGGAATACCCTCACAGACACAACCACAATATTGTTTGGTCAAGTGTCTGGGCACCCTGCGGCCCAGTCAAGTTGATATATGAAGTTACCCATCACAGTGTCCAAAAATTGTCAATCAATACCATTATCTTTACATTCTAGACTGCACTTCAGTTTCCTTATCTCTATCAGGGGCATACGAATCCTGTCCTCTCTAGCCCTTGGAGATGTTATGGGGTCTAAACAGACAATGTTTATGAAGGTGCTCGGTATCTTGATAATAATTGATCTGTGGCTCCAGACATTTTCAGGAATCGAGGCAGGGCATTGGCCCAAATGAGCTCTGGAGATTTTCTTTGCTCCTAGAATTTGTGGCCATTGAATAACAAATCATTTGTATGCTAAGTACTTCCCAGGGGCTGGAGAGACTGATGAAAATAATAATCTACCCTTAGGAAGCTTATGATCTCACTAGAGGCCTGGTGCACAAAATTCGTGCACTGGGGGGTGTCACTCAGCCCAGCCAATCTGGGATCCCTCTCACAATCCGGGACTTCTGGCTCCTAACCACTCGCCTGCCTGCCTGCCTGATTGCCCCTAACTGCTTCTGCCTATCAGCCTGATCACCCCCTAACTGCTCCCCTACTGGCCTGATTGACACCTAACTGCTCCCCTGCCAGCCCGATCACCCCCAACTGCCCTCCCCTGTTGGCCTGGTCGCCCCCAACTGCTCTCCCCTGCTGGCCATCTTGTGACGACGTGAGGTCGGCCATCTTCTGGCAGCCATCTTGTGACGATGTGGGGGTGGCCATCTTGTGGCAGCCATCTTGTAACAACGTGGGTGTGGCCATCTTGTGACGACATGGGGTGCCCATCTTGTGATGACGTGGGGGCAGCCATCTTGTGACATGAGGGCATGAGGGTCAACTTGCATATTACCTTTTTATTATATAGGATTAAGAGAGCAAAGTCTTTGAGGATCCAGATGTGCTTGGATTCCCACTGAGTCAAAGTGGAGATTGGGTATGTGGCAGAGATAGGCTAGATGCTCAACAATCCCATTTGTTCTTCTTGGGCTCATAGGAAGATCAAATATCCCTGCTTCCTTTGCAGTTAAGTTGGAACCATAGGACGGGGTGTAGCCAATGAAAGGTGGGTGTCTCTTTGATGTTTCCTCCATTGTCTCTCTCTCCTCTCATTTCTATAGTGGCTGTGGAGGTCGCATCTTAAAGACTGCCCTGGTGAAAGGAGACTGGATCCCGGAGTCACTGCTTGGAGGGGAGCTGCTGGGAAAGCCTCTGGATCTGCATCAGACTGTGAGGTCAGTGGGAAATAGACCTTGATTGCCTCAGGCCCCTGAGACCTGGGGTTGGTCTGTTATAGAAGCTAGCAATGCCTTCTTACGTCACACAGGGAACACGACGCCAGAACTGCCCTTCTCTCTGCATTTACTGATTTGCACTGGAGGGTTCTGTAAAATAAATAAATAAATAAATAAATAAATAAATAAATAAATAAATAAATAAATTTCATCAGCTTCAATGACCAAGATTCAAATACAACAACCTTTCCATTCATGATAGTGTGGGCGGGGGGAGTGGGGCAGGGAGAGGAGGTCTAAGGAAGAGATTGTGAAGTGACAAAGGGATCTGTTCAAGTGAATCTGGTCAGGGAAAGTTCAATGGGCATAGTGACTCAGTCCAGCAGAAAGTGCGGGGGTTGGAGGAAAAGAGTAATTCTGGAAAGAAAAAAGGAAGTGTGGCTCTTACTTTTGTCATCCTGGACTTGGCACTGTTTAGAGAAAAGGGCTGTGTGTGTCAAAACGTGAAGGGCTGCGCCCTGGCCCGTATACGTCGAGCGTCGTCTCATGCACCGAGAGGTAACAGGTTTGATTCCCAGTCAGGGCATCTGTCAGGGTTGTGGCCTCGGTTTCCCTGTAGGGGGCGTACAGGAGGCAGCCAGTCGATGTTTCTCTCTCTCATTGGTGTTTCAATCTCTCTTTCTCCTTCTCCCTTCCTCTCTAAGATCAATAAAAACGTTATTTTTTAAATGGGAAGGGCTGCAACACTGTGGTCCCAAGTACCAGTACTGTGGGGTCCCCCTGTGGGGCAGGGTGAGGGGCACATTACGTACAGCAGTGGGGAGGTTAGTGCCAGTCAGGGGAGCTCCGAGCCCCACAACTGGAAAGCAGTGGTCTGGTGCGGGTGGTGGGAAAACCAGCAGCTGCCCACAGTGCCAAAGCTATGAGATGTCACCCTCTGGGGACTCCCCAGCTTCTGGATTGGCACTGGAGCCTTGAAGGGGATCTGAATTCCTCCCCCTGCCAGGGGAAGAGGCTATGGAGTCATAGGACCAATGGGCGAATTCCTCAATGCTCAGGTTACTGTCCACACCAGGGAGCATATTGTGAAATGCAAAGTTAGCATAGAGCAGCCTGAGCAGAGAAATATGATGGGGAATTTACAGCAAAGAAATCACAGGGACACCGGCGGGCTCAGCCTTGCTGCCTGAGGACCTCTGGAGATGGATTGTGTCTCTGTAATGTCGCAGCAACACTCCGCTGGTGGGGGCCCTTTGCTCCTCTTTCTTCCTTGCTCCAAACTGTTTGCCTTTCTGGACCTAGCTGTCAGCTCGGTTCCCCGGCCATCTCTCTAGAATATCACAGCCCTCCATCCAGCACGGGGTTCTGTCTCTCACCAATTTTTAGTTGCTCTAAATGTGAACACAAATGGGAAAAAATGCAATTTAAAAAATACGTGGCTGTAACTGATTTATTAATAGGCCATAATGCTGGTAATAGGCAATCTATAAGTCTGTTCTTAAGAATTTATAGGGCAGATATTCCAGAGCCATATTAAAGACACCACTCATAAATGCCTGCAAGCCTCCGCCTATTAACTTAGGTGGCAGGAGAATATGATTATCTGTAGGAAAGCAGAGAGCCAGCCCCCAGCTTTGATTTCCTCCGATGATCCAAAAAGTAAGCAAATTGCATGACATGCCGTAGGCAAAAGTGTCCCGTGCATAGAAATCAGATGTTGGCTTTCTTAGTGTGTGTGTGTGTGTGTGTGTGTGTGTGTGTGTGTGTGTGTGTGTTTCGGAAAGAGCCTGGGCTCAGGAGTGTAGGAGTGGGGTCGGGGAGTCTTAGTTGGTGGGGGCTGGAGAGATGCAGAGGCTGGGACTCAGGCGATTCATGAGGGCCTTTTCCTTTTCTCTTTATTCATTAAAATAATTCTGAATGTAAAGTAAACATGCTCACTATTGCGCATTTGACAAATACTGACAAGTGTTTAAAAAATGGGGGAAAATTGCCTATAATCAAGCAAGCGTGGATGACCTCTTTCTTTTAAGTCACCAGTTTTTATAGAGGCCACTTGCATCAGAATTTCTGGGGATGAGGGGTGGGGCCTCATTTAAAATGGAGATGTCCAGGCCCCAACCAAACCTACTGAATCAGAACATCTGGAGGCGGGGCTCCAGCCTGGGTATTGTTAGCAAGCTCCCCTGGTTATTCTGAGTGAGGCACATAGAAGTTCAAGAACTTTGTTTTTCTTAAAGTGACTGTCGCCCGGCTGGTGTGGCTCAGTGGTTGAGCATTGACCTATGAACCAGGAGGTGATGGTTCAATTCCCGGTCAGGGTGCATGCCCAGGTTGCAGGCTCAGTCCCCAGGAGGGGGTGTGCAAGAGGCAGCCAACCAATGATTCTCTCTCATCCTCGATGTTTCTCTCCCTCTCCCTTCCTCTCTAAAATCAAGAAGAATATATTTTAAAAAAATAAATAAAAAGCCAAGACTTATTGAAAAACACAAAGTGATTGTCACCTCAGTATCAGTACTCAAATGGCAACTTTTCAAATCAGTGACATCAAAATCGCTTGGGGAGAGCAGTATTCAGAATAGCCAAAAGGTGAAAACAACCCAAGTGTTCATCAGCTGAAGAGTGGATAAACAAAACGTGGTCTACCCACACAAAGCGATATTATTCAGCCATAAAGAGAAATGAAGTACTGACATATGCTACAACGTGGATGAACCTTGAAAACATTATGCTGAGTGAAAGAAGACAGGCACAAAAGGACTCCTATTGTATGATTCCATTTCCATGCACTATCCAGAACAGGAAATTCTTAGAGACAGAAAGCAGATTAGTGGTTGCCAGGGGCTGGGGGAGGTGGCAAGAGGGGGGTTTCCTTCAATGGATAAGGTCTTCCCTCTGGGGATGATGGATATGTTTTGGAACTAGATAGAGGTGGTGTTTGCCTGACACTAAGTTCATGGAGCCCCCACGATGGGATTAATGTTCTTACAAAAAGAGGGAGAGCCCTAGCCAGTTTGTCTCAGTGGATGGAGTGTCAGCCTGCAGACGAAATGGGTCCTGGGTTCGATTCTGGCCAAGGGCATGTGCCTTGGTTGCAGACTCCTCCCTGGCCTAGGCCCTGGTCAGGGCTCGTGTAGGAGGCAACCAATTGATGTGTTCCTCTCACATCGATGTTTCTCTCTGTCTTTCCCTCTCTTCCACTCTCCCTAAAAATCAGTGGAAAAATATCCTCGAGTGAGGATTAATGAAAAAAAGAAAAAAGAGGGAGAGACAGGGTCTCACTTTCTCTCTGCCGTGTGAGGACACAGGGAGAATGCAGCCCTCTGCAAGCCAGGACGAGAGTTCTCACTAGGAACTGAATTTGCTGACACGTTGGCCTTGGCCTTCCAAGCCCCCAGGCCTGTGGAAAGTAAATGTCTGCTGTTGAGGCCACCTAGTCTCTGGTATTTGTGGTAGCAGCCCAAACTGACGACCACGGTCTCCTAAGGCTTGCCATGCCTTTGCCTGCGCAGTAACCCCTGCCTGGAGCGCCCTCCTTGGCCTCTCCGAACGTATCAGAAGCCTCGGTTCCAGTTCCAACCTCAGGAGACGTCTGGTGCAGCGTCTGCTCCCTTCCCAGGGCTTGGGCATAGCATCACTACCCCCAGCATCTAGCCGGTTGAATAGGTCAGTCCTTCATGACTTTGCTTTTGCTTCTTCCTGCATCTGGTTCTACTGGCTGCAAACGTCTTTCATCATATGTTAGTTTCATTTTTCTTCATTAAAAAAAAAGAGCCCTGGCTGGTTTGGCTCAGTGGATAGAGTATCAGCCCATGGACTGTAGGGTCCCAGGTTCGATTCAGGTCAAGGGCACATACCTCAGTTGGGGTACATGCATTAGGCAACCAATCGATGCATCTCACATCGATGTTTCTCCTCTCTCTCTCTCTCTCTCTCTCTATCTCTTTCTCTATCTCTTTCTCTCTCGCTCTCTCTCTCCCCCTCCCCCCACTCTCTCTAAAAATCAATGGAAAAATATCCTTGGGTGAGGATTAACAAAAAAATGAGTTTCACACTTTTTTCTTGGGTGAGAGTTCATTGATCTCCCTCACTCACCTCTGAAATTCTGAGCTTCTTTAGGGCAGGATCCCCACCTTGTTCCTCCAGCTCCCCCATCCCCCACCCCACAGGGCCCACACATATCCCAGTGACTCCTTGTCTATAAGCTCTCATTTTCAGTCAGCAGATCATGTCTCCCCTTCACCTTCCGCAGTAATAACAACAGTGATAAAAATAAGAGTATTAATAGTGCGGTTTATTGAGCATTTGTTATGTCCTAGGCATTGTATCAATTCTTTACATAAATCTTCTTGGAATCTTGCAACAGACTTGCAAAGAGGCTATTATAATTATTACCATTTTATAGATAAGGATACTGACGCTCACAAAGCAATTTGTCCGAAGTCCAAGATAGTAAAATAAGAAATGATGCCGTTAAAATTTGATCTCAGCTCTGGCTCCTAAGTCCATGTTTCTAACCACGACACAACGCTGCCTTCCATGGTCAGTCCTAGTGCCTTAGTTGGAGCCCTTAGCACTCCTTGCCTTGAAAGCTATGGTTTCCCATTCATTCATTCATTCTGCAAACTTTGTGAGACACTGAGTAAAGTGCTGGAGACTCAGAGAGGAATGAATGAGAGAAAATCCCTGTCTGTATTTGAGATAGACTTGTTGTTTGTTCACTGACCAGCACCAACTTTTATTTCATAAATCACCGCCTTTATGGGGGTAACCTTTCCCCAGTGGACACAGTATGGTTGGGCCATAATTGGGGGCTCTGCTGTAACCTGGCCCAGGTATGGCCCTGTGCCCTCCATCATCTTCCCCCTGGAATTTGAGTCTGAGCAGAGGGACAAGGTGCCTAAGAGGGTAAAGGTTCTATTTCCATCCCAGAAGTGGTGTCTTGCTCAGATTCTACTTCCCAGCTCTATGGTGCATACTTGGTTCATCACCAAGGCCCATTTCCCCAGCTCTCCTTGATTTCTTGAGCTCTGACAGCCTCTCAATAAACTCTCTTGCTGCTTAGGTTAGCCAGAGGCTGTCTCTGTCACTTACAACCAATGAGCCCTGATTTATATCAATGGAAAAATATCCTCGGGTGAGGATTAACAGAAAAATGAGTTTCACACCAATGAGTTCTCACCCAAGAAAAAGTGTGAAGTAGTGTGTAAAGTGGGAGCACATGACATGGGCACCCAGTTCAGCCTGAGGGGTCAGAGATGCATCTTGGGAGAGGTAATCTCTGAACTGACTCTTGTAGGATGAATAGGAATTAGTGAGAGGTAGATGGGATGGGGGAAGGGTGCACAGGCAGAGGAAAAGGATGCTGGTTCATAACAACTATCAGGGCTTTTATTGGGTGCTTTCCTCACTCAGTCCCCACAATAAGCTCTGAGATTGGTGCTGTCACTGTTTCAATTTTAAAGTGAAGCTCAGAGAGGCAGTGTAACTTGCTCAAGGCCACCCAGCTAGTGAACGGGAGAGATGGGATTTGAACATAGTTCTTTCTAGAGGCCTGATTTCACCTTAGAGGTTAATGCTAGGTCCCCAGAGAGTCAGTCAGTCAGGGGTTCATTCCAGTCAGCTAGCTTCCCCCCTCCTGGGGCAGTGGCCTTTCTGGTCATGTGATTTCTAACTCTGACAACTCCTGGATATTCCTCAGGGAGGCCTGCTCTGCATACGTGTGGGGCTAATGGCTGAGATGTTTTTATTTTCCTCAGAAAGAGCCATCATTTATTTCTTTTCAGGAGTGCGGGCAATTAGAGGAGCCGGGCAGCAGGCCCCTGCTACTTGCCTTTATTTTCAATCTGATACATCTTCCCTTGTGGCCCAGGCAGGAGGGGCCTGCTGGGCATTAGCTTCTGGGCGGATGTGAAGATGCTGCCAAGAGCAGAGAGAGCCTGGAACAAGGCCAAGGGCAGGGCCTAGGAAGGGAAGGAGGCTTCCGTGTGTGTGTGTGTGTGTGTGTGTGTGTGTGTGTGTGTGTGTGTGTGTGTGTGTAGTGTAAGGGGTGTGGACCAGCAGCCTGATTTAATCTCTCCCCTTCCTAGCTCTTCCCACTCCTTCACCCAATTGATTCATTTGTTGTTTTTGCTTTTCTCCTTTCTCATACAAATATCACAAGCTCTTTTTGGGGGAAAATATTGAGTTAGAAAATCAGAAAAAACAAACAACAACAACAACAACAAAAAAAACCAAGGCCCAAATTTACTATCCCAAACCAATCACTGTGAACAATTTGTGATTACCCAGTTTTCTACTCTTTTCTAATGTTCCTTAAAAAAACAAATAATTAAGCGGCATATGTATCACAAATATCTTTCTATGGCAAGGATTTTTGTTTGCTGCATTGTAATTTTTTTTACCACTGTTTATTGAGTGCCTACTCTGTGCCAGGCAGCATTCTAGGTGTTGAGGATACATCAGTCAGCAGATCATGTCTCCCCCTCACCTTCCACAGTAATAACAACAGTGATAAAAACAATAGTGCGGTTTATTGAGCATTTGTTATGTCCATTTGTTATGTTTGAACAAAAAGGCAAAAATCTCTGCCCTCCAATTAAAAGCCAAGGTCCGCACAGTGACCTGCACAACGCTACACCATCTTCCCATTTACCCAGGAGCTTTTTATTCAGTTGCTGACTTTATCTCGCCTTTCTGCTGAAGAGCAGTTAGAGGAAGAATTACATCACCTGTGTGGACTGGCCAGTAAGCCAGGGACCAGGGACCATTTGAATCCCCCTTTTCCTTTCTAGTTTTAGCTCAACTCTGACTCACACTAAGAAAGTAGGGACACAAAATGGGAAATGGACACCGTTGCTGTCCTCAGGGAGCTCACTGACTTTTAGATAGCTTTCAATTTCCCCCACTGTTAATGTCCTTCAGTGAACACTAGAGGATCGTGTTGGTGGAAAGTAGGAGGAGATATTGCCGTTGGTCTGGGGAGACTGGGAAGATGGATGGCATGTCATTCTGAGTCTGGAATCAGCAGTGGAACGTTGTTCCAGGAGTAATGAAAGCTGAACTTTGCTGCTTGTTCAGCCCCTACGTCTGAATCCCTGGGAGGATCTTGAGCCAAGCATTCTAGCTTTCTGAGAGCCTCCAGAGTCCCCTCTGTAAAATGGGAATGATGCCATGAGGTGTACATGTCAGGATAATTTTCTCCAAGTGGGATGGATTTTTCCCTAAAAATAAAAAGCCAAAGTGAAAACAACAAGAGTTTATTTGGGATCAAAATGAATTGCAATTCTGGAAATAGATTCAGGCAGAAACCCAAATAGTGTTCCAATCAGAGGGTGAGGGCAAGGGGTTTCTAGGAGAAAAGGAAGGGAATAATTACCTGAATGGAAGAAAGAAATTTCTGTTGGTGCTAACAAGTTGTACATGGCTGGTTACTGATTTTATCTTCAGAAAGAGAATTCCTAGTCATCAGTCCTTGTGATCAGGATGTCTTCTTTCCTGATAATTTTGCAAACACACCTGTTTGCAAGACAAAGTTGGTTTGGCCCAGTCCAAAATTTTCCCTCCCAGTCCAAACATTCCAAAGTTTCATGGAGCAAGACGTGCAAGACACTTGCTCTGGAATGGCTGCTCTGGCTCCATATTAAAATGGCTTCACTTATGTCAACTTTTCACACACCCCAAATGACTGCTTCTCAGTTATGCGAATTTAATGCTTTTTCTTCACGATTTATTGTCCCAGGCACTTTACTATCTCATTCAATCCTGTGAGGTAGGAATGATTATATGTCTTCCTTTAAAGATATGGAAACCAAACCTCAGAGAGTTTGAATAACTCACTCAAGTTCACACAGCCAAGAAGAGGCAAGACGAAATACCTACACAGGTCTGCTGAATGCATGGCTGGTGTGCTTTCTTTTGCTAGACAGACTAAACACCAGTTCCTTTTACTTGACAACTCTCTCAGGATGAAATACAAAATTCTTCAAGAAAGAGCTTAGCATTGCAAAACCAAGCATCCTGGAAAGAAACGCTAAAAAATACATTTCAAAAGAATATAACAGGACTTTTTAAAAATGCACCCCTTTTTTCATTGTTTTTCTTTTTTCCTCATTATGAAAGCAATTCATGTTTACTGTAGAAATTTGGAAAATACAGAAAAATATAAAGAAGAAAATAAAAATTCACTCTGATCTTATTACAGAAAGAAAATTGCTGTTAACATTTGTTTTACATCCTCCCGGTATTTTTTCATAGGCCTAAAATGTACATATATATATATATATATTAACATAATTGGGATTGTCCTGCCAAATTGCTTCCCAGAAAGGTTGAACTAATTTACAATCCCACCAGAGTGTTTGAGAGTGTTTCCTTTAGTCTGGCCAGCAGAGAGGTTTTTCTTCTTGACTTTGCTAATTCCTTGCTTCCATTTGCTTTTTTTGATTACTGAAAAGGCTGAGTTTTTTTTCAATTTCATAAGCTTATTACACATGTATTTATCCTACTGAAAATTGTTTTTTCATGTCTTTGGTTCATTTTCTTTAATTGGAGTTTTAGTTTTCTTTTATATTTCTTATTGATTTGCAAGAACTCTTTATATATAACAGAGTTTTAAAATTTGGAGGTAATTTGGGGAATGCCTACTTTCTCCTTGGTTTGCCATATTTATTACAGTTTCTTTTTTAAAACTTGTTTGGCTTCCTAATGTGGCTTATGATTTTGGGGGAACAAAAAAGAGGGTTTTTAAAATTGTGGTCAAAATATCATTGTTTTCCTTATGATAATGTTTTAAAATATTGATTGAAGACTTTACCCTATTACTGTAGATCATTCATTAGCTCTATTTCTCTAGCTTAGTGGTCCTCAAACATAACTGCAAATTAGAATTGCCTCAGTTAAAAAAAAAACAACTACCTAATGGTTAGACCACACCCAAATGAATTAAATTAGAATCTCAGGAAGGTAGTTGAGCCTGTGCATCAGTATTTTAAAATCTCCCCTGATGAGTGCAGTGAGCAGTCATGGCTGAGTACCACTGCTTTAGCCCCATTCTTTCCACAGTGGGAAGGTCTTTCTAGGTGCTGATATAACCAGTAACCAGTACAAATCAGTAATAATGCAAAGTCTAACTACTACCCCCATTTCCTGAACACTCAATACCAAGATGGACCTTTGTCTTCTTGGAGCAGAAAACGGTATGATGAGGCTAGGCAGATCTTGGGGAATGTGAAGGCACCTGTATGTTCTCAGAGGAGGTGGGCGTGCTCTTCACAAAGGCAGAGGAGAAGAGCCGTGATCTAAGTCACTTGGAGAAGAAAAGGAAATGCAGAGGAAGAAAAGCAGTGCAGAAGCCTGGTTCTCTGATTTCCATTTTAATTATGAAGAAAATGAGGATTAGGGAAGTTAAGCCAATTGCCCAAGGTCACCCAGCAATGTTCTGAGTTTTGAGGAATAGGGAGGGACATTCACTAGGTATTGTGCCATCCAGCCTCCTTTGGGAAGGGGCTTGATGGGGGTCCTTCCTCCCAGGGTCTTGTTTGCCTTTAGAACAAATGAGGATGCTGGGTCAGTTGAATCTCCTTTTTCATTCTTCACCTATGGTGAGGAAGTTCATGAAAACAGCCAACAACAAATATGCTGTTTTGGGTTACTTTTGTCTAGGATTGCCCAAACCAGCATTCCTTTCTGGTGACACAAGTAGTTGGAAGTTGGTTATAGACCAGTGGTTCTTAACCTTTCTAATGCCGCGACCCTTTAATACAGTTCCTCATGTTGTGGTGACCCCCAACTATAAAATTATTTTCGTTGCTACTTCATAACTGTAAGTTTGCTACTGTTATGGTCTTAGGCTCTACAGCAGTGGTTCTCAACCTGTGGGTCGAGACCCACAGGTTGAGAACCGCTAGCAGGGTCGCCTAAGACCATCGGAAAGCACAGATATTTACATTACGATTCATAACAGTAGCAAACTTACAGTTATGAAGTAGCAACGAAAATAATTTTATGGTTGGGGGTCACCACAACATGAGGAACTGTATTAAAGGGTCGCGGTATTAGAAAGGTTGAGAACCACTGTTATAGACGATCATGCTCTGTTTTTAAAGCATATGGGTCTATAGCCACGTTGGCAGAGACCAGGGTGGCCTTCTTGAGTTCTTGTAGAGTCCCAGCCAACGTCCTTCAATTTGAGGCTGAATTGGAGCTGTTTTGAAGCATGAACTAATAAGAATGTATTCAATTTTTACAACAGCTCTAGCAAGCAAGGAACAGCTTTCTTCCCATTTTGTAGATAAGGAAACTGAAGCACACAATTTAAGCCACACAAAACTCAAGGTCACCCGTGCTGATGAAGGTTGGAGTGGACACACTGGCAAAGGATGGAATAATCTGCCTGCCTGTCCCCAGCCTGACTAGCGGCAGTCCCCCAATTGCCTATCTGTTTCACCTCCCTTCCCTTTTCATCACCTTCCTACCCCGCCCTCCACCTGGCAGATCTGACTCTCAAAACCTTTTCCTCATCAGAGGGTGAGTGTTTCTCTCCAGAGCTGCTCTTGGCAGGTAATTACTAATCAGATGTAGACAATCAAGCTGCATTTCCAAACCCCCTTTTCCTTCTCTCCTCCCCTCCTCGGACACCTTTCTGGGGGGAAGGTGACTCCTTCAGGAATTCAGATTAACATCAACAACAGGGGTGGGAAGTGGGGAGAGGATGAAGAAAGGCATCAAACTCATTTGCAAATTGCAAATGTCAAGGCATCTTCTGTGCTGGTTTGCTCTTTGCTATTTTAAGGGATCTCATTTAGCATAATATTTGCATCCTGTGTGTCTTACCCGGTAATTAGGAGTAGAGACGAATTCTTCTTGTTCCCAGACTACGGGCATTGTGGTAGAGAATAAAGGAAGATCTGGGGATAGTGCTCAGGCAGCAAAGCCTTTAAAAGTTACTTCTTCAGCCCCACCGTCTTGCTGAAATTCGTGGAGCACCGAGACATTCTGAACCTGGGTCATGCTCATTGTTTGGCTTCAGGGGGCCTATGACCCCGCCGCAATTCTAAGCAGAATTCTGCTTATGTAACTGCAATTCCCCCCACCCCCTGGGGTGGAAATGTATAGCTTTCTTCAGTCTCAGTGGTCTGCAACTCTCAAATCAAGAATGACTCACAGTGGGCATTTGTTTTGCTTCCCCAACAGTCATCCACTCTTTCAAGTCCCAACAACTTGATTTTCTTTTGGAAAACTAACCCTCCTCCATTATCTGTTTTATGGCTGTCCAACAGAACTTTCTGTGATGATGGAAATGTTCCATTCAGTCTAGTTTTCTGCCTAAGAGAATCTCGCTAAGGAGCTCCCTGCACTGGCTGCAGCAATAGAGAGGGTCCCTGGTGGTCCACATCTTTGCCTGGTTTCTTCCCAAGCCTGACAGTCCTCCCTCCCCTTCTGATTTACTTGTCTTTCCTGTGACGACTGGCTGAGTATATTTGAATGCAAAATACCATGATCCTTCATTAAAAGGCCTGTCACCATTGGTCTTCTTGGGAGAGAGTGATTACGCTATTAAGGGCCCCTTAACACATGGTCCAGGAATGACCATAGATACAGAGACCAAACGAAGAGTTGCCAGATAGGAGTGGGCGAGGGGACTGGATGAAAAGGCTGAAGGGATTAAGAAATATAAATTGGATGCTGTCCACAAGAGACCCACCTCAGAACGGAAGATACACACAGACTGAAAATGAAAGGATGGAAAAAATATTCCTTGCAAGTGAAAACAAAAAAATTGAGGTAACAATGCTTATATCAGGCAAATAGACTTCAAAACAAAGGCCATAACAAGAGACAAAGAAGGGCATTACATAATACTAAAGATATAGATCCAACAAGAAGATATAACCCTTGTAAACATATATGCACCCAACATAGGAGCACCTAAATATATAAAGAAAATCTTTGTGGACATTAAGGGAGCAATATAGCCATAGTTGGGGATTTTAAAACCCTACTGACATTACTAGCTAGATCTTCTAGACAATAAATCAATAAGGAAACAGTGACCTTAACACACTAGATCAGATTAATGTAATTGATATTTACAGAACATTTAATCCCAAAGCAGCAAAATATACATTTTTCTCAAGTGCACATGGAACATTCTAGGATAGACCACGTTAGGACACAAGTTTAGTCTTACTAAATTCAAGAAGATTGAAATCATATCAAGCACCTTCTCAGACCACAATGGTATGAAACTAGAAATCAACTACAATAAAAAAACTCAAACACATGGAGACTGATTAACATGTTGTTAAACAATGAATGGGTTAACAATGAGACCAAGATAAAAAGTTACCTGAAGACAGTGAAAATGAACACACAACATCCCCAAATGTATGGGATACAGTAGAAGCAGTACTGAGAGGGAAGTTCATAGCATTACAGGCCTACCTGAAGAAGCAAGAAAAATCTCAAACAATCTAATCCTACATCTAAAAGAACTAGAAAAAAGAACAACAATGCTCAGAGGAAGTAGAAGGAAGGAAATAATAAAGATTAGCGTGGAAATAAATGACATAAGAGACTAAAAAAATGATACAAAAGATCAGTGAAACCACAGTCATTATGGAAAATAGTATGGAGTTACCTCAAAAATTAAAAACATGAAACTGCCTTAGGACCCAGCCATTCCACTTCTAAGAATATATCTGAAGAAATCCAAAACACTAATTCAAAAGAATATATGCTCCTCTAAGTTCATTGCTGGTTATTTACAATAGCCAAGATCTAGAAACAGCCCAAGCACCCATCAGTAGATGATAGGATAAAAACACTTTGGTACATTTACACCATGGACTTCTAGTCAGCCTTAAAAAAAGAAGAAATCTTACCTTTTGTGACAGCATGGATGGACCTGGAGATTATTATGCTAAGTGAAATAAGCCAGTCAGAGAGAGACAAATAGCATATGACGTAGACCGGATGGATTTGATAGATATTTACAGAACATTTCATCCCATGAATGAATCTAATGAACAAAATAATTTAACAAAATAGAAACAGAAGCATAGATACATAAAACAGATTGACAGCTGTCAGGGGAGGGAGTTGGAGGGCCGGGTGAAAAAAGGCAAAGGGATTAAGCAAAAGTACATATTATAGACACAGACAACAGTATGGTGATAGCCAAAGGGAAAAGAAATAGAGGGAAGTGGAAGAGGGCAAAGTGGGGATAAATGAGGATGGAAAGAGACTTTACTTTGGGTGATGGGTGCACAATGGTTGTGTTCCTTTTGGAATCAAGTCAACTTGTTCCAGAAGGAGCACAGCCTTATGGCAATGCTATTATATTGAGAATGGCTATAGAGGGGCAAGGATGGAATTGAGGCCAATGAGGAGGCTGCTGCAAAAATCCAGGGAAGGCATGATGGGGGCTTGGACCAGCTGGAGGTGGTGAGGAGTAGGCAGATTCTGAATAGAGGGACTAAGAGTTTTCAGCAAACATGAGGTTTAGGAAGTATCTGCTCCACCCTTCCCAGCCATCCAGACCATGGAGGCTTATGTAACTGGATTCTTGGGTTCTGAAGGCAGCCACTAAGACCCTTGGCTCCTCCATGGGTCTGCATGTATTGGACGTGTCAGCACCAGGAGTTATTGCTGGCAACATCTTTTGTCCCTCTGGCAGAGAGATCAGCGGAAGCTTTTATCTTAATTAGGTTACACAGGGCACCATCATCCATCCATCTTCCCCAGTTAACTTGGGGGAGAACAGGAGGGTGATGGCGGAAGGGAAGGCCGCCCCGAGCTGATCAACATGAATCAGAACTGACTGTTTGGAATTTCTGAGGACTCATCAGAAAGGAGGAGGGAGGTGAGTGGGTCTTGTCAAAGATGTTATGGTGGAGAAGAGAGTCAGAAGGCTGTCTTGTAGTGGGGGATTGATTTAAGAATCGCCCCAGTGGGCTTTGCCTGACTTAATGGGAGAACTCTGCCTGCATCCCACAGACTTGGGACATTGTTTATGTCACCAGGCAGGTTGGAGTATCGGGATCCTGGAAACTTCACTGATTTCTGCCGTAGGAGGGGCGTGTGTGGACTGCCATAGCTGTTTGTAATGGTGTGTCATCCTGGATGTATGTTAGATTCATCAGTGGAGAAATAAAGGGGAAGGAGGGAGGGAAGGAGCAATGGAAGGCATTAATTTAGGTTTCCATCCTAAATATACCAAATTGCAATCTGTTGGAACAAGCTCCCAGGAGCATGGACAGTGGATCTCTGTCCGAGGTGCTGAATTGCCCAAGCACACACTTCTCTTGCTGCACCTTATTTCCTTCATTCAAATTTTAACAAATATTTATTGAGCACCTACCACAAAATCCCTGCCCTGTTGGAGCCTGTGTTCTAGTGGATGGAGTCAGATAAGAAGTTTATAAAAAGATTATATATTAGAAATGGAAAAGTGCTTAGGAAAAAATAAAGCAGGGTAATGGGACAGGGAGAACAGAATTTGCATTGCAGCTGTAATAGGGTGGTCAGCTAAGGCCTTCCGGAGATGGCGACATTGAATAAACATTTGAGAGAGATGAGGGAGGGAGCTATTCAGATTTGCTGAGGGCGTCACACCAACGAAGTGGTATTGCTCATGTGTCCCATCAAATCCCTGTTCTTTCTCACATCAGTGATTTTGCTAATGATGTTTCCTCTTCCTAGAATTTTCTTTACTCCAACTTCCATCACTACTGTGTTCAAATCCTATTCTTTAGGAAAAAAGACCCTAGGTAAATATCACCACCCTTAGAAAACCTACCAGGGTTGTCCTTTTCTACTAACCTTCGTAACTCTCTCTCTTTCTAATAGATGGATGGATGGATGGATGGATGGATGGATGGATGGATGGATATTGCCCTCTGGTTCTTCTTTTCTACTGCTTAGGTTCCCAATGTGGCTCTTTGACTAGCCTGGGAGTTCACAAAGGTAGACCTATGCTTCCCTGGTTAAGATCACAATGCCTGGAATCAGACCTATATTCAAATCCAATCAAATTCCTCTACTTGTTTTGGACAAGTCACTTCACCTTGGGAGACTTCAGTTTCCTTATCTGTAACATGGAGGTAATAATATTACCTGACTTAGGGGATTTTGTGATAATTAAGCATTCATAAATGTAAGGCATTCAGCAAGGTACCTGGTATATGATCATGGTAGCTAGAACTATAAATATTTCTTCTCATCTCCCCTATATCTATCCCAGGTAGTTTTTTTGCCCTGTAATGTTTGTGAATGAATGCATTTCTTTGTCAATCTTTCTCAGAGTGGTCTATCAAGCAGGGCTTATTAAAATGCAGAACTCTGAGCTCTTGGCCCTCCTGGACTCAGAGGGCAGGGGTCTAGGAATCTGATATTTAAACCATGTCCTTGGTGATTCTTATGCACACTAAAATTTGAGCACCACGGATGATGATAATAATAGTAGCTGTGGCATAGAGATCTTTGTAAATTATACATATTTTGGGATTAGGTATATATGAAATACACACACACATATATATACTCATATATATATATGTGCATATATATATATATATATATACACACACACACACACACACACACACACACACACACACACACACACACACTAGAGGCCCGGTGCATGAAATTCATGCATGGGGGTATGTGTCCCTCAGCCCAGCCTGCACCCTCTCCAATCCGGCACCCCTCGAAGGATGTCCGACTGCCCGTTTAGGCCCGATCCCAGTGGGATCAGCCTAAACGGGCAGTCGACATCCCTTTCACAATCCAGAACTGCTGGCTCCCAACGGCTTGTCTGCCTGCCTTCCTGATTGTCCCTAACCGCTTCTGCCTGCCAGCCTGATCACCCCTTAATCACTCCCCTGCCAGCCTGATTGATGCCTAACTGCTCCCCTGCCAGCCTGTTTGCCCCTAACTACCCTCCCCTGCAGGCCTGGTCACCCCTAACTGCCCTCCCCTGTAGGCCTGGTCCCCTCCAACTGCTCTCCCCTTCAGGCCTGGGTCCCCCCCAACTGCCCTTCCCTGCAAGCCCAGTCGCCCCCAACTTTCCTCCTCTGCCAGCCTGGTCACCTCTAACTGCCCTTCCCTGCAGGCTTGATCACCCCCAACTGCCCTCCCTTGCAGGCCTGGTCCCTCCCAACTGCCCTCCCCTGCTGGCCATCTTGTGGTGGCCATCTTGTGTCCACATGGGGGCAGCCATCTTGTGTATTGGAGTGATGGTCAATTTGCATATTATCCTTTTATTAAATAGGATTAGATAGGATAGAGGCCTGGTGCATGGGTGGGGGCCGGCTGGTTTACCCTGAAGGGTGTCCCGGATCAGGGTGGGGGTTCCCTTGGGGCATGGGGTGGCCTGGGTGAGGGGCCTGTGGTAGTTTGCAGGCTGGCCACACCCCCTGGCAACCCAAGCAGAGGCCCTGGTATCTGGGATTTATTTATCTTCTATAATTAAAACTTTGTAGCCTTGAGCAGAGCCAAGCCTCCTGCTCCCTCTGTGGCTGCAGCCATTTTTGTTGGGATTTATTTATCTTCTATAATTGAAACTTTGTAGCCTTGAGTGGAGGCCAAGGCAGGCCAGGGCTGTGGAAACTTGGCTTCCTCCATTGCCGGGGAAACCCAAGCCTCCTGCTCTCTCTGTGGCCGCAGCCATCTTGGTTGGGTTAATTTGCATACTTGCTCCTGATTGGCTGGTGGGTGTGGCTTGTGGGTGGAGCGGAGGTACAGTCAATTTGCATATTACTCTTTTATTAGATAGGATATATATATGTGTATATATATGTGTGTGTGTATATATATATATATATATATATATATATATATATAATACTTTTACAACTATTGACATAAAAACATATGGCTTAGCACAGTACCTGGCACATAAGGCAAGTCTTAGCTATTGTTTTCTGTCTGTAAGCAACCTCTGTGACAAGTCCATTCATGTGAATTTGACAGGGGGCTCCTGGGCTTGCTTTGGAGGCCTCCTTACTGTCCAGCCTTGCTTTGCTCTGTGTGCACAGCTGTTCTAAAGACAGGAACCTCAGACAGGGAGAAAATGAACCAGAATGAGCTTTAAGCACTTGCCCTGCTGCTGTTGCTGCTGCTGGTAGAAAAATAGCATCCTCTCTGCTCTTTAAAATTCCCTTGGCAGATGTGCATACAGCTGTTCCGCCTCCTTCTTGTGGGCAGAGAGCAGGCGGGTGCTGCCAGGAGTCCAGGAAACCATGCTATAACCAGCTCATGCAAATGAGGCCCATGATGGCTTTCCCCCTTCTAACTAGTCTCCCTTCTTTATTTTTCTCCATGGAGGCAGTGGTGTGGGAGACATCTCTTAGTTCCAGGTGCTTCTAGGGGAGGAACTGAAGGAGGAAGGTGCCCAGAGGGGAGAACAGCCAGGAAGGAAGGAGGAGATGAAGAAGAGCAAATCTGGGTGGCTGTAGGGATGCAGCAAGGAGTGTTGGCAGAATTTAATCCTAACAACACTGACTTGCTGTGTGACCTTGGGCAAGTCACTCCCCTCTCTGATTCTCATCCCGAGCCCAACTGCACATGATAGTGGAGTGAGCATAAGTGCTGGAGCCCATTCTTTGCAGGTTGGAATCCTGGCTCCACCTGTACCACTTGTGTGACCTTGGGCAAGTATCTTTACTTCTTTGCATCCTTAGTTTTGTCTAAAGAAGGAGGGGATAGGGAATCTTTATCCTGTGTGCCCAACAGGTTTACTGTAAGGATGAAATGACCCAGCACATGTCAAAACACATTCTAAGAAGTGAAATGCTGGAGGTGTATGAGTTGTCATTCATTCCATCCACAGGAACTTGATCCCTTCATCCCCACCAAGTCCAGGGCAACATTGTGTGGGAACAGAAAACCTAAGACAAGCCACCAGGAGAGGGGTTGCCTTGCGTTGGTGCTGCCTGCAGGAGGATCAATTTCAACATGCACTTTACCCCACTTGCTAACACAGCTCTAGGCACTGACATAGGGAAGGCATACCTTCCATCCATCATGGGAGCTTTTGGAGTAGAAGGAGTTTAATGTAATAGGTAAGCACAGGAGGCGTAAGATGGGTCTAGTTTCAGATCTCAGGTCTGTCACTTACTGGCTGTTTGGTTTGGCACATCACTTAACCTCTCTAAGCCCCGGCTTCCTCCACATTTAAATGAAGATAATCATAACTACCTCACAGCATTATTGAGGATTAAAAGAGATAAAGTATATTGCCCAGTGCTGGGTACATAGTAAGTGCTCAGTGAGCGAATGTTAGCTCTTATTCCTTCATTATTATGTTGAGTCTGAGGGAAGGACAGCCTTCTCAGGTTTGCCATGAGGCCAAGCGTCCATTGGCTGCAAGTGTGAGGAGAGCTGGGATTAGCATGGCTGGGTATGAAGCCTGCTGGGGCTGTGTGGCTTTAGATGTGTCCCTTCCTCTGAATTTTCACTTTCTCATCTGTAAGTGGGGGAAGTGGCCTTTAGCTGTCTCCCTCACTGGGTCGTGGGACTCAGATGAGTGACTTCATAAGAAAATGCCTTGCCAATTTGAAAGTGCCATGGAGCTGAGAAGAGGAGCTAGTGTGTGGGTACTACCTCCTCACATAGGCTGCTTCCTCCTTGCCATTCTGCAGCTCACTGTGAGCCAGGCAGACAAGGCGATGGGATTTGGCTTGTCAAAGCCCGAATCCTCCAGAAATAGGGGGCTGCCCTAGCCACCAAGATCTACCCCCTCTGCCAGCGGCACACGGGACATCACCAACCCCTGGCAATTGCTTAAGGCTCTTCCCACTGGCAGTTTACCTGAGCAACTGAGCCAAGACAGCCCAACTCCTTGAGAACATATTACAGTCTGGCCTCCCCAACACACATACACCCCAATACCCAGGGCCCCACGAGGAAACAGAGAGCTGGGAATCTGAAGAAAATTTAATGAAAGGATTACTTGCAGAGAGGTAGGCAGGGTTAGGGGGACTGATCAGGGATATGAGACCCCCAGAGACTAGCCAGAGCTGGGAGCAGTTACCACCCCTAGGCTTGAATATCAAGGAGAGGAACCGGGTTACCAGAAGCTGGTGAGAGGTGGAGCTGGGGGTGGGGTGCCAGAGGGAGCTGTAGTCATAGAAGGACTTGGCCAGAATCACAGCACTGAATCAGGGAAGGAGTGGGAGGGAATGGGAGAAATACCTCCAAGTCTTTCTTCCAGCTTTCCAACCTCTGCTGGTGCCTCCCAGTGACCAAGCCCACTGGGAAGCTAGAGGACAAGGGACCCCATGGATGCTAACTGGTGAGCCTCTCGAGACAGATGGTGCAGAGAATGACAGAGGGCGACCTGGTTTGGGGAGCGTCACAAACAGAGAATAGCCAGCCCCCTCCCAAATGCTCCTTCCTGTTCGTTCTATTGGGTCCCCGACATATAGTGAAGGGTACCTTCTCCATTTTCCTGGAGCCGTTTTCAGAGTAGCATTGAACTTCTCGAGGATGTCAAATGTAGACTGTAGGAAGCGCTGGAGTCTGCTTCAGGCATAGCTGGATGGGGAGCTCTATGAGGCCAAGGTCCGTGAACAGAGTTCAGCTCTTCCCAGAACTGTTCTTGCCATTTCTTCTTTCCATGCAGCTTGAGGGCATCTCATTTCCGTGGCTCCCCCGTAGTGGTTATGCGCATGGCTTTGGAGTCAGACAGACCTGGCCCTTCCACTGCTGGCTCTTTCGGCTTGGATGTGTTTGCTAACCTCTCTGAGCTTCAGTTCCTGCATGCATAAAAGAGGGCATATATCTACTTTATAGAGTTGTTACGGGGTTGAATGAGAAGCTCAGAGCAAGGATCTGGCCACCCAGAAGACTCAGGATGTGACAGCTAGAATATTATACTGTCACTGGTGTATGACTTTCCCTGGTAGGGCTTCCTTGGCTGGGGAGCAGCCCCCTTCTGGCCCCCACCTCCCTGTCCTGTCCTTTTCTCCATCCAACGCTCACTGCTAGCGCTCTGCTCCTGGGAATGGCTGCTGTCTGGCTCAGCTTGCAGAGAGCTGGGCAGGAGTGGCTGGGAGAATGCAAATGTGGCCTTATCTGCTCGTGTGCAGCTGCTCCTTCCTTGAGTCCCTCGTGGGGAATAAGGGCAAGCTCTGGGCCCCGCAGGCTGCCCAGGTTCTTCTGTCCCGGTTGATTCTGTAATATCAACCACAGCAATACCATCCAGCAACACCTCAGGCTTCTCTATTTGCAATGAGTTCTAATTGCTATCATCTCACATTAGCCTCCCAATGACCCTGGATCATTATCACCACCATGTTGTACAGGGGAGGAACATCAAGGCTCGGAAGGGTAAACAGACTCGCCCAAGATCACATGGCTAATTGGTGGGGGAGTGGAGATTAGAACCCATGCAGCTGGGCTCCAGGATCTAAAGTTCATTATATTAGTGAGCGTTTCTTCTGGCTGCAAGTAAGAGAAACCTTGACTCAATGTACTTAAACAAGGAAGACTTTCATCATGTCCCACACGGGCAGTCTCGAGGACATTGGGTTCTCTGGTTCCTCAGTCAGCATTTCAACAATGTCATCGAACTTGATTCTTCCCATCTTTAAGCTGGCTCCCTCAAAGTCGCCCTCCCTCTGGCTCCTCTCAAAGTCACAACATGGCTACTGTGGCTCCAGCTGTCACGTCCAGATACAATGTCCAGGGGAAATGAGAGGCCTTCTCTTGATTATGTTGCTTTAAGAGCAAGGAGACATTTGCAGAAACCATTGCCCCAAAACTGAGTCCTGTGTCTGATTCCCAAAACAAATCTCGGGGCGGGGGGGCGGGGGAAGCAGGAATGGCTGAGACCAATTAGACTTTACTTCTGAGACAAGAAGGGGAGGGAGAAATGGCCATGATGGGCCACCATCTGTCCCCTGCCTTCATGCTTGTGACTCCTCTACTGTTAATCCTGGCTCTGTGTCTCGTCATCTATCTGTGTCCATTACCAGTCGCAAAGCAGGCTCCATGGTGTATAAGATAAATCTGGTGTTAGGACACTGGCTTTGTGGTTTCAGCCTGGCAGTGACTTGGAAGATAACTGGGACAGGAAACTCCCTCCCTGGAGGGTGTGCCCTGTTGTGGGTGGGCATCCTTTCTCTGGGGTCAGAAAGCTCTGTCCCAATTCGGGCCGTGTGGCCCTGAGCAAGCCTTCCTGACCTCCATTCTTCTTTCAGTAAAAGGGGCCTAATAATGGTGTATGTCTCTAGACTACAATGCAAAAGCGCCTGGCATAGTGCCTAGTGCCTAGTAGGTGCTCAGTAAAGACCAGCCAGTGTTCATTTTCTTCCCCTTGAGAATGAAGGAGCTTGTAGTCTCTTTGAGCCCATGTGCTCTTGGAGACCCTGGCTTTGTGTCGAACCCCATGGCCATCTTAAATCTCATTGCTCCTCTAGAAGAGCGGGGATAGCTAATATCCTTCTGGCTCCTGAGGGAACTTTTCCAGGCGGCCGTAATGCTGTGAAGCTAGACCACCATCTACACGCCATGCAAAGACTTAGAGAAGCAGAGACACTGACATCAGCTGACATTTCCTTCTGCTGGTCAGTACTGTGTAAAGCTGGTGCGAAGGGGCCTAGAGAAGATAGCCTTTCTGGGACAGCAATAGGGAGCTGGTGGCATTTCCTTCCCCCCAAGTGGCCTGGGGGCAGCAAGTGACGCCTAGGAGTCACCTGAGCTGCCCTGGGCTGGTGAGTGCAGCTGTGGTCCCGCATGCTGCTCAGGAGCGTGAGTACATATGTTGGATGGGGGAGAGTGAAGGCAGAGCATGGTCGTGGAGGATGGCATTCCCTCCCTTCCTCTCCAGTCTCTCAATGTGAGTTCTTTGTAGCTAAGATGAATTTTCTTATTTAGCATTTATGTGGCACTTTGGATCTGCACAGTGCTTTACAACCCGTTTTATTGGCTGCGCTTGTGTGTTATATATAGCAGCAACCTCAGCTGCACCCAGAGACTCTCTCCAGAGATGTGAACCGAGCAAGGCAAACTTTACCTAACTTTCTCAAGCTTTCTCAAGCTTGGCCCCTTTCCTGGGACAATGCCTGGTCTTTTGTGTGTGGACAAGTGTGGAGTGGATTGGTGGTGGGGGTGATGCTGGGGTGGGGGGTCCTCATGCGGACCTGGCAGCCAAAGCTTTCCCTTATCCCCGAGAAATCAGTGAATCTAATCACTAGATGACTTGCCTGGCTCAGCCCATACTTGCCTGGGCTAGTGGATAAGGGGCCACTTGCAAGACTGGCTTAAAATTCCTTCCATTTCTTGGTGAAGACACTTGTTCTTTGTAATTGACCTTGCGATATGGCTACTAACCTGTCTTAGAGTGAGTCACCCTCCTACCCCCACTCCACTGGAGGGTGTGCCAAGCTGACCATGAGACAAGGACATGGTGTAAATAAATTATTAGGAAGGTGATCTCAGGAAGCATAAATGAGGGAATGGAAAAGTGAAATGGGGAAGGGAGAGAAGCCTAGAGAAGGGGTGTTATTCAGGGGACCACTCCTGTAGCCAACTGGAGCTTTATTCTACTGGGAAACTTTGGAATGTGACTTCATTTGGAAATACATTCTTTGCAGCTATAATCAAGTTATTATGAGGGTATACTGAGTTAATCCAATGACTGCTGTCCTTATGTGAGAAATTTTGACAGAGAGACACCGAGAGATGCCACGTGACAACACAGGAGGACATTGGAGTGATGCATCTTCAAGCCAGGGAATGCCAAGATAGCTGGAAGCCACCAACCTAGGAAGAGGCAAGGAAGGGTCCTTCTCTAGATTCTTATGAGGGAGAAGAATGGGGTCCTGAGGGCACCTTGATTTCTGACTCCGTGCCTTTAGAACTGTGAGACAATAACTGTTATTTTAAGCCATCCCGTTTGTGGGAATTTGTTATACAGCCCTAGGGAACTAAGGTGCCACTCAAGAACTATGTAATTACACTTGTGGAAGCAAATACAGGGAGCTGTGGTAGCCAGTGAAGGGAGGTGGAGGGGTGGGCACGGGGCACTGGAGCTGGGTTCTGAAGATGGCATAGGAGTTGTGTGTGCACAGAAGGAAGATCTAGGCTGGAGGGAACAGAAAGTGCCAAGTTTCTGTGGATTGAGTCTGACCTGCTCTCTGGAGAAATGGACAGATCAGTGGGGGAGCCAGGCCATTCCCCTCCCAACCCTTCTGGCTTCTCTTCTAGGGGCTGTTGGTTCAGTATGTCTGTCGGTCCATCTACTGGCTGTTCCCCTCTACTTTTACTGCATCCCCACTGCCCTTGTGGAGTCCTTGTCCTTGAACAGGGTCTGGGGCTGCAGGGGGCGGGGGGAGGCACAAAGGTGCTTTGTGCTGTAGCACCCAGCATCTTCTGGGCAAGGGAGCTGGCTCAGCTGTGAATGGGCCTCAGACAAAGGCATCGCCTGTGAGTACCTGTAATTGGAGTGTCCGCGTGCAATGCTAGGGACAAAGGGGAGATGAATGACTGTGTTGTCTGCTGTCTGTTGCTATGGTTTCCATGGGGCTGGTAGGGAGCATGGTTACCAGGCAACGAGAGAGGGACCAAGACAAAGGGAGATGGTGTGAAGGAGAGGTATGGGGCAGGTATGAGTGTATGCAGGGTGAGGTGGGGAGGAGGTACAGAGAGAATGAGGGAGAGACCCAGGCAGACATAGAGGACAGACGGAGGCAGAGGGGAGAAACAAAGAAGATGAAAGGGAGAGAAAGTGAGGGAGAGGGAGGGAATGGGAGGGAGGGAGGGAAGGAAGGAGAGAGAGAGGGGGGGGGGGTCAGGGGTGAGGGAGAAAGAGACAAAGCACACAAAAAAGCCTTAGAGAAGCAGAGATACTAAAACGGAGAAAGAGAGACAGAGACAATAGAGAAATGGAGGTACTCATTCACCCAGGAGTGCCTGCAGTGTGCCAGGGCCTGTGGCCTCTGGGGTTAGGGCTGTTAGGAAGACAGATACCATTGCTACCCTGGGAGCTCACACATCCAGAGAGGGAGAAACGGATGCTGTGATGGAGGCAGGGCATGCTCCCTTCTCCCCTTGGAGTGACTGGGTCTCCCTCTCCAGGCTGGTGTCTCTTGGAGGCTGGTGGCCTCTGGAGAGGGCCTCTGCATTCTTCCTCCTGTCTCCAGGAAGTGTCCACAGGCAGCTGTACTCCTAAGAGGCTGTTTGTACAAGTGACTGGGTGAACGGCACTGGTCTCTCCCTGGTAGGTCTCTCTTGGCCGCCCATCATGATGCTTGAATCTCCCACCATTATGACTACTTTGGCCAATTACTTCCTTTGAGTATTCTATAGCTATAAACTTCTTTTACACATGTTGCTCATTTGATCCTATATGGCAGGAAGCGTCACTGCTTCCACCATGGAGGAGTGGAAACTGAGGTCCTGAGGGATGAAGTGCTTTACCTGGGGTCACACCCTCACTCAGGGGCAAAGCCCCTGCAGCCTTCATATCCCCCGCTCAGTGTTCTTCCTCCTGCTTACATCCCTGTCTGGGTCAGGCTTACTTGTTTTCAAGGAGCAGAAACCTACACAAATGGCCTTAGTCAAATGGGAGGTTTATTGAAAGGACAGTGAAGTGGCTCTTGAGAGCCAAGGGCAGGACTCAGAGCTGTTCTTACAGACTCCTCGGGGCACTGAACAGAGATTAGAAGCCAAGGAGACCATTCCTTTCCGTTCTCTCTTTCTGAGACTGGCTAGTGGCTCCTCTCTGCTTTTCTCTACACGTTGGCTCAACTCACAGGATTGAAAAATGCCAAGAATGACCTTCAAGGAAATTCTCTTTGTCTTACAACTCGGATTCTCAAGAGAGACCCTTATTAGCTCACTTAAATCAAGTGTACGGTCCTGGTCTAATCAGTGGTGGCCAGTGGGGAGGCTCCTAGCATGTGACTTGTGGCTACCTCTTCTGCAACGGCTGTCAAAATGGGGGTGTCAACAAGACAGCGCCCAAGTTATCCACCTAAACACACTCAGTTCCATCCTGTGGATACCAAGATTAACCTTGCCTGTCTTCCAAGGCTGTTGTGAGGAGCTCACAAACTGTCAAGGGCCTCAAAGACAAAACACCCACCCCTCATATTCTTGCCAAGGTCACAGCCCTGACTCAGTGGGGCAGAGTTCAAGAAAATTGTTATTGATGAGCGAGCGATAGAAGGCAGGAAGAGTTGAGAGGGTGGGTGGGCCAAGGTGTGTATCATGAGGAGGTGAGTATGAGGATGCCATTCATTAATTCATTCATTCACTCGTGTACTAAGTCCTGTGAGCCAACAGTGTTCTGGAAACCAGATGATAAAGTAGTGATGGAGAAACAGTGGTGAAGATGGCATGGCCTCTGTTCCCCAGAGATGCACAGGGGGTGGGTGACAGGCACACAACCTGCCGGTTACAAAATATCTTGAGATGTTCTATGCCAGAGAGATAATGGGAACAGCAGGGGTGACTGGGAGCACCAAGGAAGGTCAAGTGCAGGTAGCCCAGAAGGGCCTTTGAGGGATGAATAGGATCTGGAGAGGCAGAGAAAGGTCGGGTTAGAGAGTGGTGAGCAGAGATATACTGGAAGAGTCATAGAAGCATGAGTGACATGAAAGTGAAGGGTCCCCCTTGGTGGGGTGCAGGGCGTGTGTGGGGTGGTGGTGAGAGCACTGGCAATCAAGGCTGGAGATCATCATGGAGCTAAAATATTCAGACTCAAACCTAAGGATACTGGGAAGCCATTGGGAGGTTTTAACAGGGGCTGGAGAAGAGGGTGATGCTTCAGATTTGTCTCTAGAAGATCACTCCAGCTGCAGTGCAAAGTAGAATGAGTGGGGAACATGGAGGTAGAGAGGTCTGGGTGAGGGGATGGTGAGCACTGCCTTTCAATTTTTAATGTTCCCCCCAGGGAACTTGGCTAAAGGTACTGATTATAGGTCTCTGTCCAGCAGAGATCAACTCAGTAGGTTTGAAGTGGGGCCCATGAACTGCCTTTTCCAGTAGTACCCTTGGTGATGAGTAAAAATGGTTCCCAGACCACTCTAAGAAACTGTGGTCTAAGGGGCAGGAAGGTACAGACACAAACCAGGGCATATTTATTTATTTTTAAAAATATATTGATCTCAGAGAGGAAGGGAGAGGGATAGAAACATCAAAACATCAATGATGAGAGAATCATGGCCCCCTGCTGGGGATTGAGCCCACAACCCAGGCCTGTGCCCTGATCAGGAACCGAACCATGACTCCTGGTTCATAGGTCGATGCTCAACCACTGAGCCACACTGGCTGGGCTCAGAAAGTATTTTAGAAACACCTTGCTAGTTACCACTTTAAAACCAAAGACCATTTTATGACTCTGATGGATTTTCACAAGAGTGGTTATAATTGGTTCATCATTATCATCTCACATATATATCATGTTACACACTCAGCTGCCAACATCTGTTGCTTGTAACCAGGGAATAAGACAGTAGGATGGAACTTTGGTAGGAGCTCATTCTTACCATTTTTTTATCTGCCTTCTCATAGGCAGATAAGAAGGGAAAGTTAAACTTTATTGACTACTTTCTGCAATTTTGCAATGTCTCAGATCTGGTGGCCACCCAAGGAACTTTGAGGTTTCATGCGGATACCTGGCATAAGCAGAGGAGGTGCGGTAGTAATAGATCATTTAGAAACGTCTGGAGGTTATGGAGGGTGAGCTTCCTCAGGAGGGACTCTTCCTCACATCAGAATTCAGTTCGGCACCTACAGGAGACATGCTATTTCCTCCCTGGGCGGGGCCCTGCTCTGGGCCACCCCCAGGATGACCTTGCCAGGAGGGGGTCAGGAAGGCCTTAATCAAGTCACGAGCTCCTCCAGCTCCTGGCTTCACTCTGTCAGACCCTGCCTGGCGGTCCATCCAGCTGGCAGCCTCTGACCTTTGTCATTTCAGAAGCTCTGCATTACTAAATCTTTCCAGCCAAGAAAGCCAAGGAGGGTACTCCCCAGCTGCTGTCTCCACTGCTGCCTTCTCAGGAGTGGGAAAAGGGGGCATGGGGGTAGATATTCACTCTCTCTTTAAGGACACAGAGGGATTTTGCCAGGCTTGCTCAGTCGGCAATTCCAAGACCTCCAGGACACAGCTGGGACAGTCCTGGGATTTCTTCTTTGGGGAGAATGGAGACAGAGGAATATGAGGGGATGGGGAAGGGCTGGCCTAGTCCTGGCCACTGGTATAGCTTTCTGTCCATTATCTTTAGCCCCAACATTGTCCCTCCCTCAACTATTTGCCTTTCTCTCTCCAGCTCCTCTTTCCTCCTTCTTCTTCCTCTCAAGCCTATCTGGATATTGGTCAAAGGGAATGAGAGGACCTGGGATGATTTCCCTGGCAGGTGACAAAGATTCTCTCCTCGCCCACACTCCAGTCAGGCTCCTCTGAACTCCCTTCTCAACCGGGTCCTGACTTTGGGGCTCCCCTGTTCCTCTCTGCATTTAGCAAGAATCCTGCTCAGTTGGTTGAGCCATCCTTGACATCTGACCGTTCGTATCTGATTGGGTTCCTCATCCTCCACCATCCCCCTGGGCTGCCTTCAGCAAGACCCAAAAGGTCTGCTTAGCCAGCATCTCTACCTTTTGAGGTTTCCTCTTAGTAATTTTCTGTCCACTGACCCCCCAACCTGCTCTTTGACTTATAAATTCCCACTTCTGCATATTGTATTGTGTTGTATTGAGTTGTATTGTATTGTATTGTATTTAGGTTTCTCTCCTACTGCAAAGTCCTGTACCTATAACCGTGGTCATCCCTGAATAAAGTCCGCCTTACCATGCTTTAACAAGTGTCATGAACAACTTTTTCTTTAACAGGTCAAAGGTATTTGTTCAGTAGATTCTATAGCTCAACAGAATTTAACCCAGCAGAGTTAGGGTGGTTGGTCTCACAGCTCTGCCACTTTCTAGCTATGTAGCCTTGAACACATGGCCAACTCTCTGTGCCTCAGTTTACTATTCTGTACAATGGGGATAAGTACCCACCTCCTGCAGCTGCTGTTTGAAGAGGATGCCTGTAAAATGCTTAGTCTAGTGTCCTGCAGATCTTAATTTCCAATTGAATGGTGATTAGCCTTAATAAGGGTGGCTGCTTTTATTTCTGGGAATGAAAGATAATTGAATGAAATAAGCACTTAGAGACAAGCAGGCCTAGTCTTGAATCCCTTCTTTGCTGCTTACTTGCTCAGTGACCTGGGGTTAGCTAATTTAAGTCTTTGAACCTCAGTATCCTCATCTTTAAAACGGAAACAAACAGATCTATCTCTCCAAGTTGTCCAGGTGAGGATGTGAGCTAATGTTTGTAAACTCCTTGACACTTAGCAGGGGCTGAGTAACTATTTGGCCTCACCACTTACTGTGCCCTGGGCAAGTGACACTCCCTCTCCTGCCTGAGTTTCCTCATCTGGAAAATGGAGACAATGAGCGGACCTATCTCATAAGCTTGCTGTGAGGATTAAAGAATTCATTTTAAGTAAATCTCTCAAAACACTACTTGGCACTGTTAAATATTACAATTATCCTATGATTCTTCTTCCTTCAGTAATAAAAGTTGGTGGCCACTATTGACTAAGCACATTACAGCCCCATGAACTAGGAGCTTTTGGCCCCACTTTGCAAAAGAACAAACTGAGGCTTAGAGAGGTAAAATCACTTGCCTAAGGTCACCTTGCTTGTAAGTGGCAGAGGTACTATCACTGTCATCACAAGTATTCATACAGTGGTCTGAATATGTGCCCACATATCCAAACATAGTGCCATCCTTGTGGCCCCAGGCTCCCAAGCTCCTCTTCCCCCCCAGCCCAGGCTGTGGGCAAAGCCTAGTTGGGGTGATGGATGATGAGAGATCTGCAGTGCAAACAGAGAAATAAAGGTCAGTTGCTGCAGCCAACCCCCACCTCTCTTCCTGCTTGTATCCCAGAGCCAATCTTGTCAACTTGATCTTCTGCCCTGAACTTCAGCTGTCCTCGAGATGTTCTTGCGTTTCATGAATCATGCAAACCTAACAAAATGTGTGCTTCACAGATGAAAGACTATGGTCTCCTGACCGGAAGGCCTTTCTCTCCCCATCTGCATGCTTCTCTTCCTCTTGCCCCAGCAGCCTATTTTTTAGCCACCCTGCAGAGATTCTTCTCTCTTCTTGCTCTTAACCTGCTCAGCTTGTGACTCCACTGCTTTGTACTATTCTCACTACAGACTCTGTCTCGTCAACTAAAAACACTTTGGAGAATCCCAAGGGGTCCTGGATGAGCTTCTGGGAAATTCCCTGGGCACATTTAGTGGATTAGAACTCTGATCATAGGAACTACTGAACTGCAATCAGTAGTGTAAATGGACTCTCCAATCAAAAAGAAAAGCCCTCATTATTTGCCAGTTTCCATGGTGTAAACATCCCCATCATGGTGTTTTTAAACTACCAGTATGACATCACTGAATGGGATCTTGGTAATAGATGCCCACAATCAGCTCTTATGAGCTGGTATGATCTGGGTGCAGTGCATGACTTTGTTCAGTTCCCGTGAGTGGCAGAGGCAGTTTTTATTATTAGTCTCAGTTTGGGTTCTAACCATGCCACTTACTAGTATTAGCTGTGTGAACTTGGGCAATTTACTTACCTCTCAGAGCCCCAGTTTCCTCATCGGGAAATGGGCATGCTAATAGGACTTCTGTCTAGGGTTGTGGTCAGGGTTCAATGACGCACAGAGTTAAATAGATGGGAGCTGCACTAGGTCAGACTAGGGAGGCCTCATGTCAGTCAAGATAGGCTAGGTGTTGCTATAGTAACAGATAAACCCAAACCTCAGAGTCTTGATTTAAGGAAACTTTATTTCTCATTCCTGTCAGGTGGCAAAGGCATGTTGGCAGGGAGGTCTTGGCTTGCCCTGGTTTTCCAGGAAAACAGGTTAACAGTGGCTCCGTGTGACATGTCTGCATGGTCAGCACAGCATGAAGGAGAGGGCACACTGAACTGCAAGCTCTCTTAAACCTTTCCCCAGAAGTGGCACATGTCACTTCCACTCATATTTCATTAGCTAAGGTAAGTGAACGGACATAGCTAAATCCAAGAGGGTGGAGAAGAGTAATCCTAATATGTGCCTGGAGAGAGAATCCGAAATTCTTGGTAAGCAGTCTTAAAGATTCCCATACTCTCTTAGATCATTTTTTTCTAGTGGCTCCCAATTTTTTTCATTATGCGGCTATTGTTAAAACTGAGCAAAGAGAGTAAGTGGGAAGCCCAGCCCTCAAAATTTACCAGCTGGGTAACCTTGGGCAAATTACTGAACCTCTTTGGCCTCAGTTTTCTCATCTGTAGAGTGGGGAACATAGATCCTTCATCTGTCAGCCTTGTAGTGCAGATTACCTGAATTAATATGCATAGTAATTGCAAGGACTGTGCTAGGTATAGATTGTCATTATTATTAACCCACTAGGGGCCCAGTGCATGAATTCATGCACCTTGAAAGGAACTGTGGGCCACGAGGCTGCAGTGGGCACAGGGGCGGGTCTTGGCCCATCCTCTGCACCTCCGCCCAGCCCCTCCTGCTGCAGCCCGGTCCCCTGTCTGCCAGCAGTCCCTGCTCCCACTGCTGCCGCCACTCCCACGTGCTGACGGCGCCGGCCCCACTCGCACCCGCTGATGGCGCAGAGCGATTGGTGCCAGCAGCGGATGCAAGCGGCAGCTGCTGCCCTGATCGCCCCTCAGGAGCAGAGGGAGGTGGAGAAGCCCTTAGGGTTGATCGGGGCCGGCAGCCGCTGCTCGCACCCGCTGATGGCTCCAAGCGATTGGGGCTGGCGTCAGGCACTGGCAGCAGGTTCAAGCAGGGCCAGCGCCAGCAGCGGGTGCGAGCACTGGGCGGGACCATGGCACACGGGAGCAAAGAATTTTCAGTAACCACCAGAGGCTCGCCCCAATGATAGCAACCGGCGCCCCACCTTGTTCTAGTGCCCCCGCTCACTTGCTCCACCATCCCGCCATGGCTGATGCCCACCATGTTCCACGCTCTGCCACCTGCTGCCAATGCCCACTATGTTCCGTGCACACCCCCTGGTGGTCAGCACACGTTATAGCAACCAGTTGTTCAGTTGTTTGGTTGTTCCACTGTGCGGTCTATTTGCATATTAACCTTTTATTATGTAGGACTAGCTTTCCCGTTGCAGGAAAAATCCTGCAATAGGATTTCCTGCTGCACTCTACCCCGCCTCCGTTCCTCCCTTGCCGCCTGCCTCGCCTTCTCTTCCAGCCCGCCCACGTTTCCCTTCGCCCCCGGCCCCGCCTTCTCCTCCAGCCCGCCCTCGTTTCCCTTCGCCCCGGCCCTGCCTCCGCTCCGCCCTTGTTGCCCGCCCCGCCTTCTCCTCCAGCCCGCCCGCGTTTCCCTTCGTCCCCAGCCCCGCCTCCGCTCCACCCTTGCCGCCCGCCCCGCCTTCTCCTCCAGCCCGCCTTTGTTTCCCTTCGCACACGGCCCTGACTTCGCTCCTCCCTTCTCCTCCCCCCGCCCCCCTGGCTTGCTTGCTTCTTCGAAGCTTTACTCCCTTTTGCAGCTCTTGGCTTCTTTGACACTGTCTTGATATGCAAATTAGCCGCCATCTTTGTTGGGGTAATTTGCATACTCGTCCTGATTGGTTGGTGGGCATGGCTCGGCTGGTGGGCGTGGCTTAGGTGTAGCGAAGGTGCGGTCAATTTGCATATTTGTCTATTATTAGATTAGATAATAATCCTATGAGGTTGGCAATATCATTACCTCTTTTTGAAAATGGGGAAACTGAGGCTCAGTGGAGGTTTCACTTGTCTAAAGTCATACTGTTGGCAGGTAACAGCATCAGGATTGAGTGTATGCCTATTGGACTCCAATCATTCTACTTTTGAGGAGCCTGGCACTTTTTTTTTTTTAGAGGGAACCACCAACCTCTCTCCTATCTGGTGTGTCTGAACCCAGAGAGATGTCCTTGGCTCAGTCTGGGGGTTCTTCTGCAGACCAGGGACCATGGTGACTAAACAAAGCAAAAAAAGTAAACACTCATTAAAATGCAGACACATGGGTTCCTGCCTTGCTTAAAGGAAACGTCTCAATTAACACAGAAGACCTTCCTTGTTCTGTAGCTGCAGGCTAGTTTGTCTTTTGGATCAATTAAGTTGTTGACAGTCAGCACAGGAGGCTCTGTACAAACGAACAGCCAAGGTGCCTTTTGATGCAGGTGTGTGTGTGTGCTCTGATGGGCTGTGTGAGCAGGGAATGGACTAGAGCCAGGTTCAAATATTTTGATGCTGTCTTTGGTAAGAAATACATTTTATATCACAACCAGTACATGGCATGCACCCACAAACACATGCATCTGTCACACATGCTTACACACACAGGAATACACATAACTGTTGCACAGGGATCTTTTCATTTTTTCCATTTCACTAAACTCCATTCCATTCCACCCTGCTTAACTTCACTCCACTCCATTCCACTCTACTCCATTCTAATTTTCCCCACTCAATTGCACTTCATTCCTCTCCACTCCACTCCACTCTACTCCATTCAGTTCTGTTCCATTCCATGCTATTCCATTCCACTTACCATTCCACTCCACTCCCACGCCACTCCACTCCATTCTATTCCATTTCACTTCATTCCATTCCACTTCATTCCATTCCACGCTACTCCATTCCATTCTACTCCCCTCCATTCCTTTCTGTTTTGTTCAACACCACTCCATTCCATTCCATTCCATTCCATTCCACTCCACTCCACCTTTTCCCACTAAATTTCACTCCATTTCTCTCCACTCCGTTCAGTTCCATTCCATTCCACTTCATTCCATTCTACTCCACTCCACTCCATTCCATTCCATTCCATTCCATTCCATTCCATTCCATTCCATTCCATTCCACTCCTTTCTATTCCACTCCACTCCATTCCACTCCTTTGTATTCCATTCCACTTCATTCCATTCCACTCCACTCCATTCCATTCCACTCCATTCCACTTCATTCCACTCCACTCTACTCCATTCCATTCCACTCCACTCCACTCCATTCCATTCTACTCCATGCCTTTCTGTTCCATTCAACACCACTACATTCCATTCCACTCCACTTTTTTTCACTAAATTTCACATTTCTCTCCATTCCCTTCCACTCCACCCCACTCTGTTCAGTTCTGTTTCATTCCATTCCACTTCATTCCATTCCATTCCATCCCACTCCATCCCATTCCACTCCACTCCACTCCACTCTATTCCATTCCACTCCACTCCACTCCATTCCACTCCACTCCACTCCATTCCACTCCACTCCACTCCACTCCATTGTATTCCATTCCGTTACACTGGACTCCACTCCATTTCATTTCATCCACTCAACTCTATTTCATTCCAAAAATTCAGATTTCAGATCACTGAATTGGTTTCATGGCACCATGAATAGGTTGAAAACATTGGACTGGACTGTGAGTGTCCAAGCTCGGGTGTTGAGACACTTGGATATGGTAGGAAAATGCCATGGGGTTAAGGACCCACAGGAGTGAGACAGACCCTAGCACTGAATATCAGTAAAGTCCCACTGCTGCTTAAAAGTCCTGCCTTCCTCTCTGACCCTCTCTCCCCCATTCTTCTCCTTACTGACTTTACCCCAGCTGCATTGACCTTTTTACTCTTCCTATCATGCGTCAGCTCATCCCATCTGGAAGCCTTTGTACGAAGCTGGTCCTACTGCTCTGAACTTGCTCCCTCTCCAATCTCATTTCCTTCAGTCTGTCTGCTCATCAGTAAAACTTTCCATGACCCTCCCCCTATAAATGGCAGACCCAGTCATCTTCTATATGATTACCCTGCTTTGTTTTAAACATTTTTTACTACTTCATATATGTTTATACATTATCTAACTCTCTCTACTCAAAAGTAAGTTGCCTGGGGGCAGGAAATTTGTTTAGTTTGTTTTATCTTGGAGTCTAGAGAAGTACCTTGTGCACAGTAAATAATAAGCGTTTATCAAAGGCACAGTAAACACTTAAGAAATACTTGTAGTTTTGTTTTTATCTTTTAGGTTCCATTTTTTTGTCTATGTCCTCTATTTTTTTTAAAAAATATATTTTTATTGATTTTAGAGAGGAAGGGATAGGGCGAGAGAAACATCAATAATGAGAGAGAATCATTGATTGACTCCTCCTGCATGCCCCCTACTGAGGATCGAGCCCGAAACCTGGGCATGTGCCCTTGACCAAAATCGAACCTGGGGCCCTTTAGTCCACAGACCAACACTCTATCCACTGAGCTAAACCAGCTAGGCCTCAAAAATTTTTATAACAGCTTTATTGAGAAATAATTCACATACTATACAATTAACTCATTTAAAGCTTATAATTAAATGGTTTTTAGTACATTCAGAGATGTGTGCAATAATACGACAGTCAATTTTAGAACATTTTTTATCACCTCAAATAGAAATCTCTTTAGCTATCAGCTCCCCAGACATAAGCAACCACTAATCTGCTTTTTGTCTCATAAATTTGCCTGTTCTGGTCATTTTATATAAATGCAACCATATAATACATGACCTTTTGTGACTGGCTGCTTTCACTATGCACGTTTTCAAGGTTCATCCATGTTGTAGCGTGGGTAATTCTTTGTTCCTTCTTATCCTACATAATAAAAAGGTAATATGCAAATTGCATCACTCCACTACGCCCACGATTGGGCTGGCTGGAGGCGCGGGGGGGGGGGGGGGGGGGGGCGGGACTCAGGGTGGCCGATTGGCTGGCGGGAGGAGCGGGGGGGGGGCGGGGACTCACGAGTCCCCGACCCCCGCTCCTCCCGCCGGGCCCTGTAGAAGGACCCATGGGGCCGGCGGAAGACGCTGGTGGCGGAACTAGGGTGGCTAATTGCGTGGCTGCCGGCACCAGTTTTCCGCCCGCAGCAGTTTTCCTCTGGCCACCCGCCGATCGGAGCGCCTCCCGATGGGAGTTCCTCTTGGGGTGGCCGATCGTGCTTGCTGGAGGCACTCTGATTGGCGGGTGGCCTGAGGAAAACTGCTGCTGGCGGAAAACTGGTGCCGACAGCCAGGTGAAGGAAAAGTCTATTGCAGAAACTTCGTGCAACGGGCTCCTAGTAATTGAATAATATTCAATTGTATGGATATGTTACATTTTGTTTATCCAGTCATCAACTGATGGATTGGGGTTGGTTTCAGATTCTGGCTAAATGATGCTCCTGTAAACATACTTGTACAAGTTTTGTGTGGATATATATTTTCATTTCTCTTGTGTAGATTCCTATGGTAGAATTACTGGGTCATAGGGTACCTCTATGTTTAACCATTTGAAAAACTGCCAGATTATATTCCAAAATGGCTGCATCATTTTATAGTCCCACCAGTGGTGTAGGAGGGATCTGATTTCTCCACATCCTTGTCAACATTGTTATCTGGCTTTTTTATTCTAGTCATCCTTATGAGTGTAAAGTGATAGCTCATTGTGGTTTTGATTTGCATTTCCCTGATGACTAATTCATATGCTTATTGGCCAGTTGTATGTCCTTTTTAGAGAAATATCTATTCAAGTCCTGTGCCCAATTTTAATTGGGTTATTGACCTTTTTATTAACAAGTTGTAAGAGTTTCCTATATTTTTTAGGTAAAATTTCTTTATTGGATAATGATTTGCAAATATTTTTCCATTATGTGGGAAAAACTTTCACAGAAGTTTTTTTTTTTTTTTAATTTGATGAAGTTCAATTTATCTTTGGTTGTTCACACTTTTGGTGTCATATTGAGGAACTTATTGCCAAATCCAAGGTCATGAAGATTTACCCCTATATTTTCTTCTATGAATTTTATAGTTTTAGCTCTTTGATCCATTTTGAGTTAGCTTTTGTGTACGATGTGTGGGAATTCACACTTCATATTTTTGCATGTGGCTGCCTAATTGCCCAAGTACTTTTTGTTGAAAAGACTACTCATTTTTGTTATTTGCTTGTTTACTTGTTTTGTGGTGGGTGGACTATTTTAATGAAGTCTGTTCCCTTCCCCTGGTAGTCAGTGTGAAGCCTCCAATGTTGCTTCTCAGGGGTGCAGCCTGGGCCATGTCCACAGTCACACTAGGATGATAGTGCCTCTGACAGAACTCTGCTTGTTTCTTTCCCTGAGCACACTGACTGTTAAGCCCCATTATTTGTTCTATTGTCAGCAACGATGCCTTGGGGAATAAATTGTCCAAAAATAGTTGTCATTTGCATGAAGCAGGTGCTGTTCTTAGTGTTCTTTACAGCCCTTCAGTCACCCTATTACACATCATTTATTATGTTTAACCCTATCATACCTCATTTATAATGAGAGCATTGAGACCTAGAGGTTTGCATCATTTGTCCGAGGTTTCCCACTATAATAAGCTTTGGGGCTAGTATTTGAGTTCAGGGAATCTGAGCCCTAGCTAGTTTGGCTGAGTAGACAGAGTGTTGGCCTGCAAACTGAAGGGTCCTAGGTTCGATTCCAGTCAAGGCACATGCCTGGGTTGCGGGCTCGATCCCCAGTAGGGGGCGTGCAGGAGGCAACAATCAATGGTTCTCTCTCATCATTGATGTTTCTATCTCTCCCTTTCCCTTCTCTGAAATCAATAAAAATATATTTAGAAAAAACTATTTTGATAAGTTGTCTAAAGTGTATACCAAGTACACAGTAACTCCTCAGTATAGCAATTAGTAAAATGCATGCATCAACAAACCTAACCTCTGATTAAAGAAAGGGATTTCTGATCTAGTAACTGGCTTTGTTTTTTATGAACTAGTCTGTGTCTGATCATTGCCCTCCTTAAATGATGAGATCTGAGGCAGCACCTTGCAGTGTCATCTGCCTGTGCCCCACACTCACAGATCTGATTCATAGCCCAAGAAGGGCTCCAGACACCCCAAGTGATTCTGATACAGTTCTCCTACTGACCAGAACTTTGGCTTTCAGCAGTGGCTCTCCATCCAGGCTGCACATGAGCGTCACCTGGGGAGCTTTTGAAATGTAGGATGCCCAGGAGCAGTCTCTGACAAGTGCAAAGGACTCTTCCAGATGAAATGCCCCATAGATGTGCCTGCTCATCTGCCCCTCTGCCCCACACGTTGCCTTTGTCACTGGTTCTTGTTTTGTGTCCCTGTGTATTGATTTTATTTTTATCTCCTGAGTTTCTGTTGCTCTGTTTGTTTTTATCCTTGTTTACTGCCTCTCTCCCTTTCTCTCGCTCTTCTCTCTCTCTTCTGTCTCTCTCTGTATTGGGTGTTATCTCTCTGGGTGAATATTTCTGAGTCGCTGCCTCTCTGTGTCTCTCACCTGTCTCTCCCTTTTCCCAGGTTGATTGCTCTGTGTATCTCTGAGTCTCTGCCTCTGATTCTTTTCTGTCCTGGCTCTCTCACGAACTCTGGGTCCCTCTTTTCTCTTGTCCTGACTACTGTGCATCTGAGTGTCTCTGTGTGTGTGTGTGTCCATGATTCTCTATCTTGAGTCTTTCCATCTTCTCTCTTATACCTCCCCGCCCCCACCTTTCTCCCACCTCCCAGCCCTTCAGCAGATTTTCTGTGAAATACAAAAAGACTCCTGTGGAGCAGCCTGAAACACTTGGGTCAGACTCCTGACCCCTGCACCCCTCAGAATGTTTAGCTGTAATTAGGAGCCCCATCTGGGCCTGTCCCACTCTCCTGTAGGGCTTATCTGGGGTCCTCAGCCTGCTGTGCTGCTGGAGATAAGGTGCCCTTTATGGCAAGGTTGCCTTGGGCATGACTCTCAAAAGACTAGATAAGAGAAGCAAGGCCTTTGGGATCCTGAAACACTGCCCCCTCCTCCCAGGCTGAAAACTGACCTTCCTATTACAGTATTGACCCTACATGTCCTAGGATACACTCAAGGGCTTTAAGGCTGATCCAGATAGCCTTTAGGACGATCAGACTAACTTCTTTTTTGAGTTAAAACATTGCTAATTTATCATTAATTAAATAATTGATTTGCCCACTATTTATTAAACACCACTGTGTACTGTATTCTGTGTTGAGAATAGAGCAGTAAAGATAATAGATACAATGTTGTAAATCTCAGTACTCATAATAAATGAAATGGATTTAGCACCTACGGTGTTTCAGGTGCTTAATTTATATAAGGAACTTCATACCAGAATTCCTCGAGGGGAGACAACTGCCCGTTTTAGTGGAAAATACTTTAATTATCTGCCTGTAATCATTACAGCTCTTAATTAATTATAGCTATTAATACACTGGACACTTAACTCCCCTAGATTCAGGGTTGGTATTTAAAATGTTTAACAAATGACCAATTAACCAATGAATACATTTGTCCCACTTCTCACTGCTATAGCAGTTTATTGCATAAATATCAAATCTTCAATTATTCATATTTCCTCCCTCCCTCCTTCCCTCCCTCCCTCCCTCCCTCTTCCTTCCTTCCTTCCTTCCTTCCTTCCTTCCTTCCTTCCTTCCTTCCTTCCTTCCTTCCTTCCTTCCGCATATTGTTGAGGGCCTACTGGATGTCAGGTGCTGTGTCAGAAACTGGAGATACAACAATTAAGAGGACATCATAACTAACTCAGAAGAGGGGGATGGAGAAAGACATTGACCAAGTTCATGAAATGTGACAAAGGAAAAGTTCAAGAGTGTATACCTAGAAGTCTAACCCCACTGGCGGCATTAGGGAAGGCTTTCTGTAGGAAGGGACATTAATACTGACTTAGGGGGTGAACAGGGGTTAGCCAGATGAGGTCTCTTGCTTTCTAATTTTTGTGTTCCATAAGATAGAACATGTGTCCTGAGCTTAGTAGGGCTTTACCAAATCAAATAAAACATGTTGGCTTTGAAAGCAGATTTCTGGCTGGGTGGTAGTTGACTAAGCAAGTCATAAGGAAGATGTATGACATCTCTTGTCATTGCATGCAGCCAGCCGCTAGCCGAAAATCAAAGGCAATTTTCTCCACTCAAAATTCATGGTGACATCAGAGCTTCCAACATACTCTTTACCTGCTCACTCCCCAAGACTGATAGGCTACATTAGAGCCCAGCAAAGTAGGCCTGGGATACAAAAGTTGATGAGAAAGAACATTATTAGGTCCTAGGCTCTCAAATTCATGCCTGCAGGAGCCATGCTGGTTCATGTTTCTAGAGCTTCTGTTCTTTTAGAGAAACAGAAACCTAAATTTTCTGATTTTCATGTTAAAACCTAATTTAAAACTTTAAAAAGTCATTGCATACAGCAAATCAAATATCTATGTTTGCTGTCTTAGTCTGTTTGGACTGCTGTAACAAGAATACCATAAACTGTGCAGCTTAGACAGCAAACATTTCGGACAGTTCTGGGGCCTTGGGATGTCCAAGGTCAAGGGGCTGGCAGATTTGGTGTCTGGTAAGAGTCCACTTCTTGGTTCATAGATGGCTGACTCCTTGCTGTGTCCTCACATGATGGAAGGGGCGAGGGAGGTCCCTGAGGAGTAATCCCATTCATGAGGATTCTACCCAGAAGGCTCCACTTCCTAATATTATCCATCACCTTGGGGATTAGGATTTCAACATATGAATTTTGGGAGACACAAACATTCAGTCCATAACAGCTGCTATTTCTGACTTGGAAGTTATTTCCTAGAAGTGGCAAGGGAATATGAGGAATTTATATTTACTATGTAGCAACATTGTTCTGAATATTGTACTTCATGTTCCATGGGTCTTCATCGTGAATATTCATTGCATGAATATCTCTATTATCTTGTTTGATCTTTGGAACAACCTCATGGGACTGGTATTGTCCTATCTGTTGAGGAAGATTGCCAAATTAAGTCCTCAGGGACCCAATATTAACCATAAGGAAGCTTAATAGTCAAACAGAATTGGAAGTGAACCAAGGAGAGGAGAAAGCTTTTGAATTAGAGACCTGATTTTATAAGACCCCCAGGTGGTCTTATAAAGAGCCTTGAATAGCCAGATGTTTGTCTAAAAGCTGTCCTTTTGTTGATTGGGTGTCTTCACTAATTGCTGTAAGTACTACCGCTCTTTCTTGCAACTTTCTTGCTTAGATAATTTTAACATGCTGGTATAGGAACCTGGCTCCCCTGGTATGGAAAATGTATGTAACTCATAAAGTGATTCACATTCAATTAATTCACGTTTGTGGTATTTCAGATCCGGCTAAGTAACACTGTTATAACTTCGCTTTCTGATCTCTTGATGCCTCTGAGATACTTCAGTCCTTTTATTTGATTGTCAAGAGGAGTTTCATAAAAGAAAAGACAATAAAAAAATACGTACCTATTCTAGCTGGTTTGGCTCAGTGGATAGAGCATTAGCCTGCAGACCAAAGGGTCCTGGGTTCGATTCTGATCAATGGCATGTACCTTTGTTGCAGGCTCCTCCCCAGCCTGGGCCCTGGTCAGGGCACATGCAGGAGGCAACCAATCGATGTGTTTCTCTCACATCGATATTTCTTTCTATTCCACTCTCTCTAAAAGATCACTGGAAAAATATCCTCAGGTGAGGGTTAACAAAAACACACACAGAAACTTACCTTTTACCACGAATTCTGTAATTTTTTGCCTGTAATCCTAGAGTCTTAAGGGCTCCTGTGTCAGCGAGTAGTTCACCAGATGAATTCCAAGGCCCCTCTGACTATTGCCAAGTGGGATTTGTCAGGTCGTGGATCTTCAAACCATCCCTTAGAGATGTTGTCTGTTCTAAGATGGGAACCCCATGGATAATAAGATAACAGGGATTAACTAGCTCAGAGTCACTGAAAGGTCAGAAATTGAATGGAGTAGCCACATTGCTTAGCAAAGTGGATCTTGATTTCTGTCGTGCATTAAGCCATCCGGTTGCTTGTTGGAATGCAGATTCTTGAACCTGGTCCTCTATTCTGATTCACTGGAAGGATTAGTTATGGCAAAAGGTTAAGTTGCTGTATCAAGAGACCCAATAATAATGTGGTTTAGAGAACGAAGAAGGTATTTCTCCCACACAATTACAATCCAAGGTGAGTGTTCCTTATTTTTGGATACTGTTTTGTTTCATGAGATGTGGCAGATTAAGGATGGCCACACATTATTTGGCACTCCTCTCTTTGAGAAATGAAGTTGATGTCCCCTCTTCTAACATCTGGGCTGGTTCTATGACTACTTTGGGCAACAGGCTGTTGGGCCCAGGCATTAAGAGACTCCACTTTTTTTCTATCAGAAGACTCACTCTTGGAACTCTGCTGCCATGCTATATGGAAGCCCAACAGCCTATGAAGAGGCACATACACTGAGTGGCCAGATTATTATGATCTCTGAATGCATAATAATCTGGCCACTCAGTGTGTGTGTGTGTGTGTGTGTGTGTGTGTGTGTGTGTGTGTGTATTAGAGGCCCGGTGCATGAATTTGTGCATGGGTGGAGTCTGGCCAGCCTGCTGGTCGAAATCCTGGTCGAGGGGACAATTTGCATATTAGCCTTTTATTATATAGGATATACACCGAGTGGCCAGATTATTATGCATTCAGAGATCATAATAATCTGGCCACTCAGTGTATGGAGAACAGCAAAGGTTCCTGGCTGTCAGCTGAACTCTCAGCTGAGATTCAGAAATGGCTCTCCAACCGTGGGCATGACTCATTATGGAATCAGATCCTCTAGTCTCAATTGAGCCTTCCCAAGTGGGGGAAGCCATCCCCATCAATCCCTGCCCAAGTTGTAGATTCACATTTCCGATTAGAGTCACATTCCCAGTACTTGACTGTTGTTTAAAGTCATTAAGACTTAGGGTGTTTTGTGTAGCTGTGATGACCAAACCACATAAGCATTCAGAAACCCAGGTTTCTTCCATAAGAGGCTCCTCCACCTTTCATGAACTTGTCATCATCTGCTCAGTCAAAGTTGATTGAATTTCTACCATGTCCAGGTTCTAGTCTATGGGAGAGGATGGAGAAGATGCATCTATTTCTTTCCCACATTGGCTTGGAGCTGGTACCCATTACTTCTGCTCACATTCCATGGGCGAGAACTTGTCACATGGCCACATTTAATTGCAAAAAGGACAGGGAAATACAGTCTCTAGCTATGCAGCCATATTCTCAGCCACTGAAAAGAAAGGGGAGAATGAATGGGTTCTGGTGGAAGTCTAACAGTCTGGACTGGGGCACAGAGATTTAATTTTTTTGCAAGACCTCCAGGTGATTCTGATGTAAATGGTACAGCTATGGCATGGAAGAGTATGAGTTTTGAACTCAGTGGGATCTGAGTTTAAAACTAAATTTGACCATTTGAGTTTCAGTGTCCTTGTGTATATAAAACTGCATGAAAAGTGTGAGCACAGAGCAAGCACACGGCAAGATCTAAACAGTAGGAGGAAGGAAAGGAGGGAGAGAGGAAGGGAGGAAGGGAGGGATGAAAGAAGGAGGGGGAAAGGAATAAAAGAGGGTTGGTTTTATTGTTAACTTAATCAAGTATTCTATTCTACCTTTTATTTTTATTAAATACATTTTTATTGATTTCAGAGAGGATGGGCAAGGGAGAGAGATAGAAACATCAATGATGAAAAAATTATAAAGCAAAACAAACAGAAAAAAGGGGTAAAAACATCAATGATGAGAGAGTATCATTGATTGGATACCTCCTGCACACCCCACACTGGAGATTGAGTCTGCAACCTGAACATGTGCCCCAACTAGGACTCGAACCATGACCTCCTGGTTCATAGGTCGACACCTAACCACGGAGCCATGCTGGCCAGGCAATCTTTTAAAACATCAATGCACTCAGTCATTACACTTAAAATGTCCCTTATACCCTCACATCCCTAGTCTTAGTCCCATTTTACAGACAAACTGAGACTCAGAGAAGTTAAGTAAGCAGACCAAAAACTCTCAATTGTTAAGTGCTGGTGTCAAAATTGGAGCAATATTTATTTCTCTTGGTGTTTGATTACAAATGCTTTCTTTTAGGAAAAAGTGAAGAGGAGCTGTTCATGAATTTGGGGCAAGGAAGTGACATTTCAGAATGCTGTGTAGAAAGATAAATCTGAAAGTGTTGCTATGAGATTTGTGGAAACTGGAGGCAGGAGGACCAGTTTAGGAATGAGGTGAGGAGGTTCTGAATTAAGCTGAAGTGAAGGCTAAGTACATTCCTGCCTCCCCATCTGCAGATACTTATCTCTGAGGAAGCAATCCCAGGCATAGTCCTTTCCTCCTTCACTTGAGTATGCCTCTGCAAACCTGTCTAGCCAACTTTTCCACTCATTTGGATATGGCTTGCAATGTTTAGTTAGCATTGGTTCCAGAATCTGATAGGTTCTTTTTGTGTGCCTCAGTTTACGCATTTGGACAATTGGAATTACAATGCCAACTATAGCCATTTCATAGATATTTTATGAGGAAATGCATGGGAATGTATTTTTTAGAAGTTGAAGTCATCAACTTAATGTTGAGTTTTCCTGAAAATTGAACAAAACAAGACAGCAGGAAGCACTCATTTAAACTTCAATTTCATGATTGATTCTGTGTGTCTTAATTTTGTAAATTAAAATTTTATATATTAAAGGATGAGGTAGTGGAGAGAGATCGGAAGATAAATTTTCTTGTGTCGTGGTTTCCATGGTGACCAACTCTCAGGCCTCAACCGCTGGCTGAAATACAGAGAAATAAGAAAATGATGGTGCAGTGCTTTGCACAGTGCCTGGCACATAGGAAACAATCACTGTCAACGACATCAGAGTCGCCTCTGTAAAAGCAACCTACACATAGGTGCTTCTCATGAAGAGCATCATGGGAAAGTCCCTTCTCCTTTGGGATACTTAAGCCTGAACATTCTGGGATTTACCGAGGTTCTAAGGCAGTGAACCTTTAAGGGATGGGACTTAGATAAGGAGTTTGATTTGTGAGGTCCCTGTTATTTTTAACTAACTGTGCAGTGGGGCATCAACATCCCAGCTCCTGCGTGTCTTGTTTAAGACATCTTTGCATGCCTCCAGCTCAAGATTCTCTCCTATGTTGTCTTTTAGACGCTTTATCATATCAGTCCACCTGGAATTGATTTTTATGTATAATATGAGGTGGAGACCAGGATTCAGAGTTTTCATATGGATGGCCAACTGACTTGCACCATTTATTGAAAAAGTCACTGTTTCTCCCTTGCTCTCCAGTGGCCCCTTTGTTATAAATCAAGTGTCTTTGTATGTGTGATTTTGTTTCTGCGCTCTCTCTGCTGTTCCACTGGTCTGTTTAATCTTTCTTTGTATCAAAGCATGCTCATTAATTCTCTGGCCTTGTAATAACTCCTGATATCCAGTAGTGAAATTCATCTGACTTTGTTCTTCCTTGTGATAATCTTGGCTCTTTAATTTCTAACACATATTTTAGAATTCTCTTGTAAATACACACACCCCCCCCCAAAACAAAACAAAACAAAACAAAACAAAACACCCAAACGCAACTTGCTGGAATTTTGATTGGGATTATACCTCTTTAGATCAGTTCGAGGAGAAATAGCATCTTTACATTTTTGATTCATTTTTTTCTCACAACAGCCCTGTGAGGTAGGTTCCATTGTTGTCCCCATTGACAGATGCACCTCCCCCGTGTCGCTGGTGGAGGGATGGGAACTAATCTACTGACCTACCAAGAAGGAGAGGTGAAGCGGCCCCTCCCACCTGGATCTCTGTCACATCTTTGATATGGTTTAGAAATATTGGCTTATGGTCATAATATAAAGCAACGTATATTCAGTTTTACTATATTGCTTTATAAAATTCGGTATTAAATAAGCACTCCTTTCCTCTTTGCACTGGGGCAAACCACTCCCACTGCCTCTGGCATGCCTGTGACCTAATGCTGCCAGTTTTACTCGCCTATCAAACTGTCTGTTTGGAGGTGAGCAGTGTTGGTAAGCAGGTATGGGTGGAATCCAACTTTGAATGAGCAGGTGGCAGACACACCCCGCTTTTTAGGGTCCACAGTGGCAGTGGGGTGGTGCTTTAAATCCAAAGTCACTAATATTAATGGGAGTGTCCATAATGACTATTCAGAGCCGTTATCTTTGCTGAGGTGGTGACTTGGATTTCATTCCAGGCAATCTAATTCCTCATCATCATTTCTTGACCACTCCCACTGGAGATGCCAGAAACTTCTTGACATCATTAAGATTTCTTTCTGATAAACTTGGTAGAAGTACTTTACTTGCAACTCAGGATCCCGATGAGTAGAGTTATCACTGTCATTGTGATTAGTCATGCCTATTCTACCCAGTTTATACAATGCCAACTCTCTGCACTGCACACTAACCCAGACTTCCAGAATACCAAATCTTGCTCAGCCCACACACGCCAGGCGCCTGCTTGTCAGGAGCCAAGGACTGGGCAAATACCAATTAGGACTTGTGTTGTCCAGCTGGAGTGTAATGAAAGGTGTCTCTGTTTGCAGTGGCCCCACATTAGGAATGACTCTGTGTGTTCAGCGTCCTCCAGCTCCCCTCTGTTTGGCAAGAGTTAAATGACATCATGTGGAACAAGCCAACATGCCACTGGCTAAAGGATCCATGAATCATGCTGTGGACGTGGGAAACAGCGAGGCCTTCCCTGGAAAAGCTTTCTCGTCCAAGGTACCATTAGCCACGCCACTATTTGCAATCATAATAAAAATAAAAAGTAATAGGAAACCCACGTAGAGGCAATTCTACTGCCTACTGGATTTTTAATTTTCTTGAGGATGCCAGAGGCAATCTCGAGCCCATTATGTCTAAATGAGGCACATTAGAAAAGACTTGCAAAGTCCAAACTGCTTTTACAGCCATTAATTAGCCAGACTTCTAAATAGGCCCACAAGATTAAGCTTGGGTATGGTCTCTGGTCTCTTGAATGGGGTTGTAGTATGCAGAGATGTCAGAACCCATTGGTCAGTCATCATTCCCTACCCTCTCTCTCTCATCTCTGTTCTAATCAGATGTTGCCTTGTTTGGGATGTGGGGAGGGAGGATACTACATAGCCAGGCACCTGATGAGAGTGCTATGAATTTCCCTGCAAGGTCATGGACAACTTGAGCATAGTATCTTGTTTACAGTAGGTGTATCATCCAGCATCCTTGGTGGCAAGGGACAGAAACCTAACTTTGGCTTTCTTCAATGAAGTGGGGTACATAGAATGAATGATGAGCTGGATGACCAGTGAGCCTCAGGAAGTACAGCGAATGTCCAGCAGCAGAAATCGTCTGGGTCACACTTCAATCATCTCTACATCTTTAAGTCACTCACTTAAGATTCTAAGCCCCTGGAGAAAGCAAGGGACTAGAGGGATCCGAGTTATTCTCTTTCTCTTCTATGGCTGCTATTGTGACGATGAGCACTCATCCAGAACCATTCTCAATGGGAGAGCTCCCAGAGCGGAAATCAGCATGCCAACAGGAAGAGGAGTTGTAGACTGGACATCCCAAAGTGACAGATGTCTCTGGGCTAATGTGGTCCATAAGTGTTACAGGTTGAACTGACTTTGCTACCTTCCTACGCTGGGCAGAGTGAGGTGTCTCCCCAAAAAGGAAGAAATAAGAAAATGTGATTTCCCCCCACTCTGATATGGGCCAGAGAGAGCTTATGGTGTCCAAGGAACTATGCTAAACATTGCCCATACATTATCCTCACAGCCCTTGAGGTGTAGGAACTCAATATCCCCATTTTACAGATGAGGAAAAGGAGGCTCACATGGGGAAGTCACTTTCCCAAGGACACAGGTGTAGCAGATTCAAACCTAGATCTGTCAGGCTCTAAAATCCATGCTTTTAATCATCCCAGGTATTTCCTCCTCCCATTTCTGGTTTGTGGCAGGGCACATGTTAAAAGACAAAAAGACCCTCAGAACTACAGACTTGATTGTAACCTGACTGAATAAATGAACATATCCAAACATAATAATAATGTGCTATTGACAGGGAATGATGAGGCTGGGAAACAGGGTGAGTGAGTGATTGAACAGTACTGAATGGACTTGGACTGACCTACCAAGAAGGAGAGGTGAAGCGGCCCCTCCCACCTGGATCTCTAGCACATCTTTGATCTGGTTTAGAAATATTAGCTTATGGTCATAATATAAAGCAAATCCATTCAGTACTGTTCAGGGGATGGGAGGTCATGGGCAACTGGCTTTTTTTTCTTCCAAGGGCAAGAGTAGGTTTTTAAAATTCCCTGAGAAGCAGCATGACTTTTGGAGCTAGATGGCCCAAGTTTAAATACCCTGTGTACTTGTGTGGTGCTGGGCAGGTTATCTAACATCTCGGTGCCTCAGTTGCTCTGTGAGCATAGAGACCTCCCCTGCCCACCAAGGACTGTTACAGGGATTAAATGGTTCAGTGTGTGTGAGGCACAGAGGAGGGCTTCTAGAACATCTCAACTTTTGGGTAGGTGTGTGCTGATAACATTACCTCTCCTGCTTAGTCCTTGGTCCCTTTGCTGCTGAAAGTATTCCACTGTAACCATCCCCAAAAGATGGATATTAGATCATTTCCCACCTTTTGGCTATTACACACAGCTCAGTCTTGAATATCTTTGTGTATCCCTCCCTGTGTGCATTGTGTCTATCTGCATCTTTCTCTAGGCTAGGTGCCAGGAAAAGAAATGTCTGTATTCTAGGGCAGCGGTCGCCAGCCTTTCGGACTTCATGGACCACCAGTCACTTTTTAGTTCCAGTGAGTGTTAGGGTTGCCGAAGGAGGAAGGAACACATGAGGCCAAAAGGGGTAAAGAATTATGACTTTACTAGAGGCCCGATGCACAAATTCGTGCAAGTGTATGGGCCAGCCAGGGGGAGGGGCCGAGGGTGGTTGGCCGGCCAGCCCCACCCTCTGGTCAAACTCCCAGTTGAACTGTTGGTCAAACTCCCTTCTAGGGGACAATTTGCATATTAGCCTTTTATTATATAGGATTAGGTCATCTGGAAAACCAGATGGGCTGAGCCCCAAGATGGCGCCAGCACCTAGGGACAGGGAGTCAGAGATTTTAAAGGACTCTAGATGGGCTTTTTCTGGGCGGAGAATTCTCTGGGTAGGTCTTGAGGGGAAAGGTAATGGTCTTAGCAAGTGGAATGTGGTCTTAGCAAGTGAAATGTGGTCTAAGCAAAAGGGAATGTCCATTGTGAAGTGGTCTAAAGGTCAGTGCCCCGGGGGGAGGGTAGTGGAGGGGTGGTATCCATTCAGTTATTTGATCAGGCCTAACAGTGAGTACCACCAAATGGCCCCCCAAAGGTACTGAGCCAAGGTGCACCCCATCATTAGAGTGGGACGATCTAGTTCCCACCTGGTTAATCTGCCTTTTTGGAGAAGCCCAGCCTCCCTCTTCTCATTAAGGCACACCTATTTTTGGAGCTCAGCTGGCATCCCTGGCTGCCCCCGCTTTGTGGTTCCAGCTTTGTGTCCTCAGCAGTTCCTTGCTATTGTTTCTCCTTCCTGGCTCCTATTTAATGCGGCCAAGTGCTTTTGGAATCCTTGGAAATAAAGGCAGACAACATGTGGAATGGAATGTGGAAGCGGAGGTGCTGAATGTCGCTTTTGTAAGGAGCTTTTGGTGTGATTTCAGCTGAAATGGAGCACTTTTTTGCACTCAGCCTGAATTGCCTGCATTGCACCTGGCCTGCTGGGTGGACACACAGACAGGCTGAAGGTTTCTCAGGAGGAGTTCAGGCTGCTTTCTGTGGCTTTGGATTCAGGGCAGCAGCCCAGCAGGTGGGGAAGGGTTTCAACCCAGCATTGTGCTGCCAACAGCACTTTCCTTCCCACCCTGCAGATTTCAGTCAACGGGCCTTTTCCAGTGACCTCAGAGGAGTAATAACCCGAGATGGAGAAAAGGGAAATTTAGTCATCGAGGGCCTAAATTGGCCGTCGTAAAACCCCCTTTATTTATCATTATTATTTTTTGGAGGTATATTCGCAAAACAGAGCTTGAAAGATTATCTAAAAATCCAAATGAATGCCTTAGCAGCTCCCTGGAGGAGAAGATGGACTTAAAGTTACCTTGTATTTTCCCATTTCTTTGGAAAGTTTGCCCCCACCCCGTCACGATTGTTGTATTTGGTTTACTATCCCCTGGGGTATAGATTTTGCTGTATTTGCTTTCTCTGAGAAAAAAAAGGGAAGGTTTTGAAATAAATGTCTGTAATGGTGCTTTGCATTCAGATGCTAATGAGATGGCCAGGCAGAGTGTGTTGGACACTAAATGTTTACATTAAAATGGAAATATATAATCGATTTTTCAAACAGGGCCTCCTATTCACTGTTAAAATAACACTTCGTGGGACTAAAACAAAATGGAAAAAATCACCGTCTTTAAGTAATATTGGCTGAGGCAGCAACTTCTGGCGAGCTCCAGCCCAAACTAAGTAGAGAGACAATCATTTCCAAGAATGCATCGGCATACCATCGTCTTTGTTATAATAGAAAAGGAGAGTTTCTTTATGAGCTGGGCCTGGGATTGTTATCATTTCAGTAAAATGATGCCTTCTCTTCAGGAGACAAGTAAAGAAGTTGATATTTCAACATGAATCAAGTTGAAGCTGTCTGAGTCTATTCATTCGACTGCTGGTAGATGGTTTGAGAAAAAGTGGGTTAAACACAACTGTTTCAGTCAGAGATGAGAATTGGAATCCAAGATCCCGTTACCAGCTGTGCAGCTTAGGGTCTTTTGGAGCCTCTGTTTCCACATCTGAAAAGTGAAAAAAAAAAAAAAAAAGGCTGAAAGAAGGACTGGGTTATCAGAAGAAGTACAGAGGAAAACTCATTTTAGGTAATAATTCAAAATATCTTCCTATTATATGGAGAGAACACACTGTAAATAATAAGATTAACTCATTTATTGAGTGCATGCTGTGTGCCAGGCACGGTAGAACTTTAATTACATTAACAATGTAATTCTCCTAATAACTTTATTAGGTAGGTACTATTAAGTAGGTGCTAATATTATGCTGGTTTTAAGGATATTGGCTAATTTATTCAACAAAATGTTTATAAAATGAGTTTGAATTTTTCAGTAAAATAGGATTTGTTGACTTATTCCTTGAAATATTTATTGAGTATCTACTATGCCCTAATCAATGTGTTAAATTCTGGAGCTGTGTTGGTAAGCAAAATTAGCCATAGTCCTTGCTCTCATGGAAATTAGAGTTCAGATGGGGAGGCAGACCATAATAGAATAATCTCAAAAATGGGTGAATTGTAACAAAATGAACCAAATGTGAAGGATGAGGATCTGTTCCTGTGAAAACATCTAGTAAGACTTGGAGGAATGACCTGCCCTGAGGTCTAAGGAGGTGCTGAAATTAAATGAGGGGGAGGCAATGGGAGTGTGGGCATTCTAGGCAGAGGGAGCAGCCCTTGCAAAGGTCTGTAGTGGGAGGAACATGGCATGTGAGTGAGCCCCCCCCCCCCCCTTTACCCATTTCCATCTCTGTCTCTGGTCCCAGAAAGTGATAAGGATCAGGGCATTTTCTCAGCAGTTGGCCAACTGTTGAAGTAAGAGGACAGCTGTGCTTTGTGAGGAAGGGGAAAGCTGTGGTATAGCAGTGGGGTCATGACTATAATCCTCACTCTTATTAGAAAACTTTGTTCTAGGGGCCTGGCCAATCTTGCCGTGCATCCCAGGGAGCTATGAGATGAGACTCAAGTCAAAGTGACGAGAAGAAGTAACCATTTTGGATAAAACCTAAAGAACCAATGCGGTAGCCCAACTGACCAGTGGTGACATGGAGAGCCTTCAGGGGACTTGTCGTCTCAATCCCTGTGGGACAGTTTCATGACACGGTACGTGAATGATTGAGACAGGACCGTGCATCTCCTGACAGGTGCCCTGGGATCTTATTACACTGTATCAGACCTGGGCTGGAGCCTCTCACAATTGCAATTCCTCTCACGGGTGGTGAGTGGGTGTGCACATGCTAATGAATTAAAGTCTGCCAAGTATTTCAGCACTCCTGAAACAAAATGGAATAGAAGTGTGAGCTTTTGTAAATGTGATTGTTACTGAGACTCTGCTTCTCAGCAGAGCCAGAGGATATTCTTGTTAAAATGCCCGTGTTCTACCAACAAGACCAGAACATGTGTTGGGATATTGCCAGACACAGGGCCTTTCTCCGCTGTGTGTGAGTGGTGCATGCATACGTGTGTGTACAGAAGGATAAACACTAGATGCAGAAATAAGGGAGAATTTATTTGATTTGTAAAATATCTCAGAAATCGCCACTGGAGCCTGCTTAATTGAGAAGTGTCCTTTCTTTAAGGAATAAATATGAAATTGTTTCATTTTTTCCCCAGTAAGTACTGTGAGATTAATCTCTGTTCCACTTCCCACCCACTTCCTACCTTTCTGCTACCGGTTAAGTCTGTTTGGTTCTATAACTTTTCAGTCTTCTGGTTGCCGGGCCATTTTTCAACTCCAATCTTACATTTTTTTCAAATTTCCCCTTTTGTTTCTCAGCATTGACTGGACTTGGGAGGTGGATCTGGCCTGTCTCTTACAACCCTGTACTCCACACTCTCCTGCTCCCTTTACTTTCCCTGCTGTGTTGAGGTAAGAAGGACGAAGCAGAGAAGAAAGAGGACATTTCTTTTCCTTTTAAATAGATTTTATTTTATAGAGCAGTTTTAGGGCCACAGAAAAATTGAGCAGAAAGTTCCAAGAGTTCCCATATACTCCTGTCTTCACACACACACAGCCTCCCCCTCTAGCAGCAGAGTGGGGCATTTGTTATAACCAGTAGATCTGCACTGACACACCATTATCACCAAAGTCCATAGGATGCATTAGGGTTCACTCTTGGTTGTCCATTCCTTGGCTTGGATAAACGTATGGCATGTATCCACCATTACAGTGTCACAGAGAATAGTTTCCCTGCCCTAAAAATCCTCTGTGCTCTATTTATCCTTCCTCCTCCCAAATCCCTGGCAACTGTGATCTTCTTACTGTCTCTGTAGTTCTGCCTTTCCTGAATTCCATATAGTTGGAATATAGTCATTACAAATTGGTATCTTTCACTTCGTAAGCTCCTTCCATTTCTTTTCATGGCTTGCTAGCTCACTTCTTCTAAGCATGGAATAATATTCCATTGTCTGGATGTACCACTGTTTATTTATCCATTCACCTACTGAAGGACCTGTTGGTTGCTTCCAGATTGGGCGATGGACAAAGCTGGTAAAAACATGTGCAGGTGTTTGTGTGGCCATAAGTGTCAACTCATTTGGGTAGATAGAAGGAGCATGGTTGCTGGACTGCATGGTAAGACTATGTTTAGTTTTGTGAGAAGCTGCCAAACTGCCTGCCAGGATGGAGTGAATTTTGCATTCCTACCAGCAGCCAGTGAGAGTTCCTGTTGCTCCACATCCTCTCCAGCATTTGGTGGTGTCAGGATTTTGGATGTTTGCCATTCTAATAGGTTTGTAGGACAGAGGGAGCTGGGGTCAGACACTGTCAGGATGCGTAGGCCATAGCAAGGGAACCGGTTTGTATTAGGAGTGGGATGGGGGGCTGTGAACAGAGAAGTGACGTGCTCTGTCTTCTGCCTGAAAAGGGGGCCTCGGGCTGCTGTGATAGAAATAGAGCTCAGGGAAGCAAGAGAAGCCAGTTGCGGGGAGCTCATTGCAAATAACCTGGGTGAGGGGTGATGGGGGCTTGGATCAGGGTTGTGGCATTGAGGCATTGGGTAGCGACTGAACTCTGGAAATATTCTGAAAGGTCAGTTGCTGATGGGTAAAATGTGGGGTGTGATGAAAAGAGAGGAATTAAGGGTGACGCCGAGGTTTTTTTGCCTGAACAATTGAATGGATGGAATTGCCATTTGCTGAGATGGGAAGGATGGGGAGTTCAGTATCAGACTTACTAGTCTGACATGTTTATAGGTATCCAAACAAAGCTGTTGAGTAGGAAATTGATCCTAGGACCATGGAGTTCGGGGAAGAGGTAAGTCAGGAATACTATAAGTAGGTAGCGAATGTTTCCAAAGCAACGTGTAAGTGCAGCCATAGGGTGAGTGCGATGGGCTGTGGAAGCACAAGAAAGGGGCACAGACTGTGGTGCTGAGAAATGCCGCTGGGGTGAGTGGTCTTCAGGCTGTGACCTGAAAATGAAGTGGGATGAGCCAGGTGAAAATCGGGGCAGGAAGTAGTTTAGGCAAAGGGAACAGCCTGTGCAAAGGCCTGCGGCAAGGGAGAGCGTGTTGCCATTTTGGAACTAAAAGTAGATCAGTCTCACTCAGAGAAGACAACGGGGGTGGGGGAGGGCGAGGGGAGTGGGGAGCACAGGAGTGAGGGTGGGGGCGGGGATAGAGACACACAAGCAGAGCCCTGGAGGCCTCACTGTGGAGTCCGGACTATCTCATGTGAGCACAGGGTATCGCTGAACATTCTGAAGCAGGACGCCCTTGTGGTCAGACTTAACCTGCTTCTCCTCTAGGGAGACCTTCCCCCAGGAGAGTGTGAGCCAAGTCTTGTAAGCTCATCTCCCCTGGGCCCAAGCCTGCCTTCTTGTCCGTCCCCATTAGCTCCATTCCAACTCTCGTCAGGCGTGTCACAGCTAAGTAGGTCAGGCCAGGCCGAGCAGTCCCCTTAGGGACTTCGTCGAGTAATGGCCAGGCCCAGAGTCGGGGGTGGGGGAGTGATGTGCATGGACAGCCTGGCTCCTTGCAGGGACTGGGTGCAGCAAGGGGAAAGGCAGCCTGGGGTGCTTCCAGGGCAGCCTAAACGGAGTAGCTTTCTCTTTCTTGCTAGCCACCAGTTTTCTCAAAAGGCCCCAGGCTTCGGCAGGTAAAATTGCTGAACTCTGAGGCTCCAGATAGGTGCTGACGAAGGTGATTTTCACTCTGGACAGCTCTTTCTCTCTGAATCACCAGATCATGCCAAGGAGTGGCATGTGGGCATTTAAAGTGCTTGTGTTTGTCATTTTCAGAGAGATCCTTAGACCATTTCCTTGGGCTTTCAGGAGGGGGTGAGTCTGGATGTGGCAGATTGAGAGCAGTCGGCTGAGCCTCTGAAGACCGGAGGCCCTGTACTTGTCTGTCATTACTATGTGGCCTGGGCATGTCAGTTGTCATATCTAAGCTTTCACTTCTTTACCATTAAGTTAACTGGTTAAATCTGATGACTTAGATGAAGTGTATAACTTCCCTGAAGAATATAACATACCAAAATTAGCAGAGGAAGAAATAGAAAAACCTAAATAGCCTTGTATCTATTTAAGAAATTGAATTCATAATTTAAAACCTCTCCTTGCCTCCCCTCACCTACAACTACAGACACATTTTATCAAATATTTAATGATAAAATAATGCTGAGATTACACAAACCCTTCCAGAAAGTAAAGAAGAGAATTGGTAGGTCACAGGTTTGAATCCCCATCAAGGCACATACCTGGGTTGTGGGTTCAATCCCCAGTTGGGTACATGTGGGAGGTAACTGATTGATGTTTCTCTCTCACATTAATGTTTCTCCCTCTCCCTCTCCTTCTCCTTCTCCCTCTCCTTCTCCCCTCCCCCTCCCCTCTTTCTCTTCCTCCTCTCTCCATCCCCTCTCCCTCTCCCCCTCCCTTCCCCTTCCCTCTCCCCTTCCCTCCCCTCCCCTCCTCTCTCCTCCCCGCCCCCTCCCCCTCCCCCTCCTCCCCTCCCCCTCGCCTTCTCCCCCTCTCCTTTTCTCCCTCTCCAAAATCAATAAACATATCCTTGGATGAGAATTTTTTAAAAAAGAGAATTGTTTCCAACTTGTATCATCAGGCCAATATAACTTAGACAGGAAAAGCAGATGAAAGAAAAGGGGAAAAAAAGCAACGCAGATGAGGACATTAAAAACAATTATAGATGCAAAAGTCCTTTAAAAATATTATCAAATAGAATTCAGCAGCACATACAAAGGAGGAGTTGCGATCAGAGCCATGGGCACAGGGCCTTCCACTCTCCCATATCAAGCCCTTGACAGACATCACCAGTGGATCCCTCTGATTTTTCCAGCTCAATCTTTCTCACTTTAGCTCTACAGGAAGCTCCCACCCTGGTCTGAGCTCCCCTCACATTTTCTATGTGGAAACAGATAAGTGGAAGAAACTGATGCCCAAACATAGAGTCAGTGTCATTTACATGCTAAGAAAAGAGGTGTCATAATATGGTCCACTGACCAAATCTGGCCCTCTGCCTGTTTGTGTAAATAAAGTTTTATTAGAACACAGCCACACTCATTTGCTTATGTGTTGTCTATGGCTGCTTTTGCACTACAAGGACAGAGGTGAGTGATGCAATAGAGAACATATGGCCTCCAAAGCCTAAAATATTTACTATCTGCCACTTTACAGGAAAAAAAAAAAGTTTGCTGACTCTTGTTAGAAGCATGAACTGAGTTTCGGCTCCAACACATACTAGCTGTGTCAGCTTGAGAAAGTCATAGCACCTCTCAGAGCCTTAGTTTTCTCATCAACCAAATGGACAGAGTAATAGGATCTGTCTCATGGCTGTTTAAGGGTTTAATGCACTCCATGCTTTGCACATTGCCTGCCACATAGAATATGCCTAATAAATGATAGCTATTATTAATAAGTTAGTACTATAAACAATGAATATCAATAATAAAACAAAGCCTTCTTTTGTGCCTTGGACAGATGTAGATACTTCCCTGGGGCCTGGCAGTAAGTTTTCTTCCTTCATCACAGACACGGTGGCAGCCCATAAGGAAACGTGTTTATCTTGAAAGCACCCGGCAGAGACGGCAAGGAAGGGGCTGAGCTGGTGGGAAGACCCCATTTCTCAAACCCAGCTTTCTACACGGAATTATTCAAAGGGAAACCTTATCAAGCAGCCTTCCAGCTTGGTGTCATCCATCTTCCAAAGGTAATTCAATAGCCCTTGGTAGCTGATGATTTATGGAGCCGGTGTCCGCGGGGAGGTTGCTCTTTGTATTACAGCTTGTTTTTATCAATGACCAGCAACCCGCTGGCTGGGGCCAGAAGCAACAGGCTCTGTGTTTAATCCTGTTCCCCCAGGCTGCAGCCAGCTCCAGGCCAGCAGAGGGCCGCTGGCCGCTGGGCAGATAAAGGAATCGGATCATTCAGAGCTGAGAGTTTCAGTTGTTAAGTAGGACTGCTCTGTCTCCTGTACAAAGCTGCTTTAAGCCTCAACCCTCATGTGATCAATGCTGCCGTTCCCGCGAGGGGAGAGACTGTCGTTGCTGCTTTACAGATGAGATGCTGAAGCTGGGAGGGGGTTACTGGTCTGGTGCCTGGATTAAGAATGCACGGCAAGTGCTCCTGTCTTAACAGGACGTGTGTGTGCCTTGTGAGGAGGCCTAGTGTGTGGGCCATTTATGAGGGCTTGGCTTTGTCTCACTGCTGCCTTATTCTGATCATGCCAGGACAGTCTTCATGGGAGATAGGACCTTACTCTCTCATTTGTCATTTCATTCATAGAACCAGGCCTGGCATGTGATAGGTATTTCATAAAGAATGAATGAATGGTGCCTGGGCCTTTGCATATGCTTTTTCCTCTCCCGGAAACACTTTTTCCATCCTCTTTGTCTGGTTAGCTTCCACTTGTCCTTAAGGCCACAGCTGAGATGTCATCTTGTGTCAGTCAGTGTCTAATCAGGAAAATAGAAATCATTTCAGTTAATTTAACCAAGAGAATTTGATAGGGATCTGGTTAAGCTCTTATTGGAAGACCGATAAGGTGAAAAGGGAACACTGAGGTCATAGAGATAGTAACCACAGTGGGTTGGTTATTCATCGCTGCGTAACAAGTTACCCCACCACTTTGTAGCTTAAAACACCTATTCATTATCTCAGGAACCTGGGCATGGCTTAGCTGGGTCTTCTGCCTCAGGGTCTCTTACAAGGCAACAATCAGGTGGCAGCTGAGGCTGGGGTCTCATCGGAAGGCTCTCCTGGGGGAGGATCTGCTTCTGAGCTCACTCAAGCGGTTGTTGGCTAGATTCAATTCCTTGTGGGCTGTTGGACTGAAGCCGTCAGTTTATCACTGTCTGTTGGCTGGAGGCCTCCTCAGGTCCTGGCCACCTTGGCCTCTCCATAGGGCTGACTCCTTCTGATCAGAGCGAGCAAGCAAGACAACACCCACGATGGAGGCCACAGTCATCGTTTAATCTCTAAAGGGACATACCATCATCTCTGCTGTTTCCCAGTAGAAGTGAGTCCGTAAGTCCCTCTTGCACTCAAGGGGAGGGGATCACACAAGGGCATACATATCAGGGGCTATGTCAGAGGCTGCCCCTCTCAGGCAGAAAGACTGTAGTACCTACAGGGCTGGAGGACAAAGGGAAGGGGTTGGGACTTTAGAATCTACTAGTAGATGGTTGGAGGAAGGTCCCCATGGGGCTGAGACGGGCTCTGAGGGGATGGCCCTGACCAGTTGATACGAGTGACACTGGTGGGACTTAAAGAGGCTGTTTATAGGAATGTGAGGAAAACAACACTTTGAAGCTAGAGCTAGCTGCTGTTTCTGGAACCAACTGGCACTGCCTGGAGTTGGGGGGAGCCATTGACCCAGATAGGAGCAGGATGCAAACGGTCCCTCTGCCCCTGGGATGGGTTGAATTTCCACCACCACCCCCCTGCCCCACAACCCCCTGAAATTCCTGTGGTGAAGCCCTAGCTGCCAGTACCTCAGAATGTGACCTTATTTGGAAATAAGGTCATTGTAGGTGTAATTCGTTAAGGTGAGCCCCTACTCCTACATGACTGGTTCTGCTATAAAAAGGGGACACAGTCCACGAGAACAGGAAGGCAGAGGTCAGAGTGCTGTATCTGCCAGCCAAGGGACACCAGAGATGGCACACCACCAGGAGCCAGGGGAGGCCGCAGCAGACGCCGTCTCAGCCTCAGAAGGAGCCGCCCTGCTGACACTTGGGTCTGGACATCTGGGCTCCAGAACCGCGAGAGAGCAGCTTTGTGTCGTTTAGGTGCCCAGTGTGGCGCTTCGTTAGAGCAGTGCTTGCAAATGAAAGCGGCTCCTCCAGCCCTGCAGTCTCCTCCGGCACCACCCGTCTTTCGGAACCTGCAGGCATGTGTCCAGCAAAGTGGGCATAGTCACGGCCCCTCGTCACCACAGGGGCGATGGAAGGGGGGGTGTGAAGCTGGGTGTGAGGGTGCTGGCCTGCATGCACCTCTTCTGGGAAAGCCTGCATGGACCCCGCCTGTCTCCTCTGTGCCCCTTGGCCCTCGGTGCTGCCTTCTGTCATAGCCCTTACTGCCCTCTTAAACTAACTGATGGTCTGTGTCTTGTCCTAGACTGTTAATTTCACCAGGGCAGGCACTCTGTCCTGTGTTCTCAGTTGTATCATCTATACCAATACAAGGATTATATGTATAATAACCTCATGTAATCCTTGTCATAACCCTGCACAGAAGGTATTGTCATCCCCATTTGCTTATGAGAAAACTAGAGATCAAAGGACTTCAGTGGCAGAGCCAGAGCTTGGGCAGACCTCCTTCTACCACCAACTCTACTCCCCCCACACCCTGGATTTTTAGAGCCACATACATTACAGTTTTGCATTATGCTGGGAACTGGGTTAGAACCTCTCTGCATATCTTTCTCTATCTCCATATTTATGTTAGCCACATAATCATCCAGTCCCATTTTGTAGAGTAAGCAGGGCTGATGGAAAGCTAGAAACCAAACCTAATATTTCCTTTAAATCCAGCTCCACTGTGCAGCCAGAGAGCTGAAAATCAACCAACGTCCCTCCACGAAGAGCGGATTAATAGGTTGTTGATGCATCTAATGGTTTGTTTAATTGATGGCTTCTGCCATTATTAGGAGACAGGTTAGAGGGGTTTTTATGAGTATAAGGCCCACATCAATTAGCCCTGGAAGCAAGAATGTAAATACAAAATGTTGTTTGTTCTGTTGCCAAGCAAAGTAAGCACTATACTTGTAGCCAAAGCTTTAAGAATTTATTCTGCAAATATTTGAGCATGTATCACGTGTTTGGCACTGTTCTCATAGCTGCGTGGGATACAAAAGGGTAAGATGCATTTCCTTCCACAGGGACCTTGCAGTGTAGTTAAGGAAAAGAGATCTACATACACGCAACATTAATGAACAAAACAAGGCCATGGAGGGTAAATTGTGTATTAATGGAACGGACAATAGGAAAATGGTACTTATGGGACTTCAGAGGAGGGTGTGGTAATGATGATAGTAATGAAGACTTAGCTACCATTTTATTGAGCTTTTATTGCGGTCCAGGCATAGTGCTAAGTGTTTTTGTGCATTAGCATTTTACAGATGAGGCACCTGCGGCTCAGAGAAGGTGAATGACTCGCACAAAGTCACACAGCCGGTGGGTGATGGAGTGAGTATTTATCCTGGGTCATATCACAAAGGAATTAGCTCTTAATTACCTACTGTGATATAGCCTGAGAGTAGACTGTACTCTGTACTTCCACAGAAAGCAGTGACTGTCGTGGGGGCCTGGGGAAGCTCGTGTACATTGTAGAGTTGATGGCATTTAAACTGGGTTTTGAAGCATGAATAATAGTTCATTAGTTGGAGAAAGAGAGAAAACATTCTAGGCACAAGGAACAGCTTATGCAAAGCATGTAGGTTTGTTCCTCCCCTCCTCCCTGCCTGTAGCTATGCCCACCACACCCCCCTTTTCTCATAGATGGCCAGTATAAGTCGTTTCACTCTCTTTTCCCCCTTCATTCGGGGGACGGGGGTTCGGAGTGTCAAGATATTTACCCTTTGACTCTACTGGTGCCGAGGCTTGATTCTTGGAATTCTGCAGCAGACTCAGATCTCATTGAGTATTTTGAGCATTTAGAAGAAGACCTGGTGGGACACCCTCCCTCACGTCAACACATACGCTTATTAAAAACATTAGGAACATGTTGAGTGAGCAATCCTTGGGAGAACTAAAGTGCTCTTGCCACTTAAAAAAGGCCTTCCAAGAGAAAGCTGAAACAGATGGAAATAAATTGAATTCACTGCCCTAGGAGATCTTGCACAGGGAAACTCATGTAATTGACCACTGGTCTTCTGAGGGGGTGGGTATGAGAAGCGAGAACGTAGCAGGAGGAAGGAAGAGGAATGCAGAGCTACATTTAAAATGGCCCAAAACGGGCTAGAAAATGGGACCTATATTAAAGTTGACACCATTTTTATTAAAGTTGTAGTGGATGCTTCGGATCTGTCTGATCCCTGATGAGTCACTGGGGAGGTGGATTGAGCAGAAGGCTACTCCTCTGTGGGGTTTGAACTGCTGTCTCCACCGAGGTCCTTGCACTTGGAAAAGGATCCTGTGGAACAGGAAGGGGCAGAAGGCTTGGGGGGGGGGGGAAACCAGTGGGAGGAGTGGGAGGAGCCACACAGGAGGGCATTTACTAATAGACCAGCAACATTTCACTGAGAAATTATTTCTCCTTCGACGAGATAAATATGGCTGTCAGAGAAGGTTTTCATTTTCATTTTTAAAGATCTAGTTAATTAAAGTGGAAAACATGTATGCTAAACAAAAGAACCATAATTTTTCTTCCTTACCCTTGAACACCAAAAATAAAACCACCACACCCATCCCCCCACCCACCCCCCACACACACCTGGGGCAAGCTGGACATGTCTGCATGTTAAGTAAAAGAAGAATCTATATATATAAAAGCCTAAGCGACTGAACAAGCGAACAACCAGTCGACCAGTTGCTATGATGCACACTGACCACCAGGGGGAAGACGCTCAATGCAGGAGCTGCCCTGTGGTGGTCAGTGTGCTCCCACAGCCAACCTCCTGCAACTGGCCAACCTCCCGCAGTCCCTCCCCCTAGCCAATGTCCCCACCCCACCCCGATTGGCCCCAATCACTGGCCAGGCTGAGGGACCCCACCCGTGTACGAATTCATGCACTGGGCCTCTAGTTTATGAAATAATAATGCAGTTCTGATATAGTCATTTTAAAATTTAAGAGTGTAATCTTGTTTCAAATATAACATAAAAAATAAAAATAAAATAAAATGGAGGAAAAGATGGTTTTGCAGAATGAGGAGAGTGTAGCCCCCTAGCAGATCTGGGTTCTTTCTGAGAGGCCAGAAGAACTTGTTAGGGGTGATGCCACACATACCCTCCCAAGCTGCAGTTTCCTCATCTGTTAAATGGGGGTAATGTCACTAAGCCTTTGAGATCATATATGACGAGGCACTTAAAGCATGTCCCATATTGTCTGGTATATAATAGGGGCTCTAAAATGTTAGTGGTTGTTAATGACAGTATTGTGGTCAAGAGTGAAGTACAAAGTTGATATCTACAAACTGAATGTGAGACTCTGGCTCTCCGGCATGTGATGTATTGAGCTTTCAGGAGCAAGGAGATGGACAAGGACAAAGAAGGAGCAAGGATATGATCTCAGTGGGAGACTAGCTACAGTCTCATCCCTGGAGTGTGAACTGTGCTGCAGAATTGATGCCACATTAAGGTGTGGGGTGAGCCTTTTTTTAACTCCTGGTCAGTCACTATTGTATATGGGACGCCTTGCGGGGAAGGGATGTGCCCAAGGTGGGCTTTCTGGGTGAGGTGGCTCCTGTTTGAGAGCAATTCTCTCCCAGGGCAGATGGGAGCCTAGCAGCCAGTACTCACAGCATCTGGGGGATGGATGCAATGGGCTCGTAAAGGGCGTTGGGGTTGGGTCCATTCACCTGTCAGGGTGAAGGATGCGGAATGGAAACTGAACAAAGTGAGAGTGTCAAGCCTATTTGTATGTAGCATGAGGACAAACCTTTTGACGCAAAGATGCCAGGAAGATCCAGGATATTTCTCACTAATTCCTCACAGGGATGTTGACAAAGCGAAATCCTCCGCTTCCTACCAGAGCCTGTGTTATGTTGTTGTTCAAAGTCAGGATGCTGGCTCTTCTCATCAGTGAGTCTTGAGATTCTACCCATGCGATGATGATGCCTTCAGGGCTGAGATTACATCTTATCTTCCTTTGTGTCCCCCATGGTGCCAAGTGTAGTGCCTTGTATACAGTCGGTACTTACAAAGAGTAGTTGATTGAAGAGCAGCTCCCCCAGGCATTCTCAGGGATCCCAAACTGCTGACTTTTGGGGGGTGGTTAAAGACAGTGCCTTCATTTATGAATGTCTTGTTCTGGTGTTTAAGATCCCCCCCCCACACTCTTGATCTGGCCTCCAGAATTTTTTCCAATGACCCTCTCACCTACTTTCATAAGCCTCACGCTGTAGTCCAATGGTTTCCAACCTTTTCTGATTTTCTCATACAGTGGATACATCCATCCAGTTGTGCAGGCTAAAATCCTAGGTGTAATTTTTTTCTTTTTTCTTTTATTACTAGAGGCCCAGTGCATGATTGAATCATGCACGTGTAGGGTCCCCTACACGCTTTCGCTTTTCGCGGTGGAGCTGGGTGCCTGTCCGCTGGTGCCGGAGCAGACAGGCACCCAGCTCCCCGACTTTTGATGGTCCGCAGCCACAGAGGGGGGCTACCCTGCTGTTGAGAGGCGCAAGGGGCGGGACTCCCGCCCCCTGCGCCTCTCAACGACCGCTGAGGGGGTCTGCCGTGGACACCTGGCTACCCTGCCGTTGAGAGGCGCAGCTGGGTGTCGGCGGCAGGCCCCCTCAGCTGCCGCGGATCTGGCCGTTGAGAGGCACAGGGGCAGGACTCCCGCCCCCTGCGCCTCTCAACAGCAGGGTAGCCCCCCTCAGTGGCAGCGGATCTGTGCCTCTCAATGGCCGGATAGGCCACCCCGAGTCCCGCCCCTCAGCCTCCCACCGCCCAATCGTGGGTGTAGCGGAATGATGGTAATTTACATGTTACTCTATTATTAGATAGGATTATTATTTTTAAAAATAAATCTTTATTGTTCAGATTATTATCATTGTTCCTCTTCCCCCCCCCATATCCTCCCATAGCTCCCCTCCACCCAGTTCCCACCCCCCCTGCCCATAGACTCCCCCACTGTCCTCGTCCATAGGTGTACGATTTTTGTCCAGTCTCTTCCTGCACCCCCTAGACCCCTTTCCCCCCGAGAATTGTCAGTCCACTCCCTTTCTATGCCCCTGATTCTATTATATTCACCAGTTTATTCTGTTGGTCAGATTTTTTATTCACTTGATTTTTAGATTCACTTGTTGGTAGATATGTATTTGTTGTCACTTCGTTGTTCATAATTTTTATCTTTACCTTTTTCTTCTTCCTCTTCTTAAAGAATACCCTTCAGCATTTCATATAGTACTGGTTTGGTGGTGATGGACTCCTTTAGCTTTTTTTTTATCTGTGAAGTTCTTTATCTGACCTTCAATTCTAAATGATAGCTTTGCTGGGTAGAGTAAGCTTGGTTGTAGGTTCTTGCTATTCATCACTTTGAATATTTCTTGCCACTCCCTTTTGGCCTGCATAGTTTCTGTTGAGAAATCAGCTCACAATCATATGGGTACTCCCTTGTAGGTAACTAACTGTTTTTCTCTTGCTGCTTTTAATATTCTCTCTTTGTCTTTTGCCCTTGGCATTTTAATTATGATGTGTCTTGGTGTGGTCCTCTTTGGATTCCTTTTGTTTGGGGTTCTCTGTGCTTCCTGGACTTGTAAGTCTATTTCTTTCACCAGGTAGGGGAAGCTTTCTGTCATTATTTCTTTAAATAGGTTTTCAATATCTTGCTCTCTCTCTTCTTCTGGCACCCCCATAATTCGGATGTTAGTACGCTTGAAGTTGTCCCAGAGGTTCCTTACACTATCTTCATATTTTTGGATCCTTTTTTCTTTTTGCTTTTCCAGTTGAGTGTTTTTTGCTTCTTTGTATTTCAAATCTTTGACTTGATTCTTGGGATCCTCTAGTCTGCTGTTGGATCTCTGTATATTATTCTTTATTTCAGTCAGTGTATGCTTAATTTCTGATTGGTTATTTTTCATATTCTTGAGGATCTCACTAAATTTCTCAGAGGTTTCTAGAAGATTCTTGAGTAACCTTATAACCGTGGTTTTGAACTCTATATCCAGTAGTTTGCTTTCCTCCATTCCTTTCATTTGTAACCTGTTTCTTTGTCTCCACATTTTGGCTGCTTCCCTGTGTTGATAGAGTCGCTTTGTGTTCTAGGTGTCCTATAGGGCCCAGTGGCCTAGCCTCCCTAATTACCTGAGGTGGACACTCTTGGTGCACCTCTTTGTGGGCTGTGTGCACAGTCTTGTTGTAGTTAAGCATTGATTGTTGTTGGTATCACTGGGAGGAATTGACCTCTAGGCTAATTGGCTGTGAGGACAAGTTGTGTCTACAATGGGAGAACTTCTGTGCTGGAGACACCCTTATGGGGCAGGACTTGCTTCAGTGGGGCTTTGGCGCTCACTGAGTCTGCCCCCTGAGTGTGTCTCTTATGGATGTGAAGAGTTGTAGTCTGGATGGTCTCACTCTGACCACTGGGTACACTGGCTCTTGGATCTCCAAGGAGGTGCAAAGTTAGCCACTGCCTGAGGCCACCCAGCAGGAGCTACAGAGAGATCTGCAGATTCCTCCTCTTTGTTTGGAGTTTGGAGGTGCCCAGATGAGGCCCAGCTGTGAAGCAATGCAAGCTGCTGTGGAGCCTTGGGCCTTCTTTTGGAAGCTCTGGGGCTCTCTGACCCAGATGCAGTTTGTTAGGTTTTAGATTATAAAAGGCCAGGCCATTCATATGCAAAAGCCTCTGCACACAGCTTGGGTGGGGTTGTAAATTGGGTGGGGTCTCAGGGAATCACCAGGGTGGAGCAAACAGCAATGGCTGCCTATCAGCCCTGTCCCAAAGAATCCTCTGGGTTTCTGTGTCCCGTGGCACCGTGCAGGAACAATGATGGCTGCAAGCACCTCTGAGAGAAAGCCACCCTTGCATTCCAGCCCAATGCCAGACAGTCCAGTTTCTCCCCATATGAGTCTGGGTCCCCAGAGTCTCGCCCAGAACTGTAGTTCAGAGCAGTCGGGAGCTTGTATCTCCCTCCAGATTGAAAAAGACTACAGTATATCCAGTTGTGAGCCCATTTCCGCGCGCACCTCTGTACCTCCTCCCAGTCTCAGTGCACTTTTCTCTTTCCTTCTAGTTATATAACTTCCACCCAGCCAGCCTTCCTGTGGTTCTGGATGATGTCCATTTTGTCTTTTAGTTGTAGTTTTGATGTGGTTGTGTGAGGCAGCAAGTTCAGGTGTTTACCTTATGCCGCCATCTTGGTTCTCCCCTAGGTGTAATTTTTTATTTCTCTCTTTACCTGACCCCCTCATCATCAAATCCACCAGCAAGTCTGGTTTATTCTACTTTCAAAATATGTCCCAATCTGGCCATTTTTCATCTTTTGCTTTGCTATTTTCCCAGTCCATGTCTCTTCCTCATCCTTGCTCAGGTTACAACATCCTTCTCCGTGGTCTCTCTGCTCTGAACCCTGCTTGCCACAACACGTTGTATCTAGCACAGTGGCAGGCACATATGGGCTCTCAATATATACTTGTTGAATGAATGGGATGAGATTTCCTTTTTGACATTAAAAAATATTGTGGATTCCCAAAATAACAGTCTAGATTTTAGTATATGTTCCTTGAGAAACCATTTGTTGAATTCAATAATGCTTTTGAATAAATTGACTTTCAGATATATGAAAAGTAGTTGTATTAAGGAATGAGACGTTGGCACATGGGCATGAAAATTGGAAGATGCCTCTACAGCCCTCTAGGAGGCGGTGGTTCACAGGTAGACGAGGTTAACTAGGTCTTGGCTATTTCTACGAATGACTCATTCTGGATTTCTGTTCTCACCTGTGTGCCTTTTTTTCTGGCTGTGCCCTCCACTTGGAATGCCCTTTTGAATCTACCTCAAAACTCTAAGTATATAAAGTCCATCCATCTTTAAAGTCTCAGCCCAAATGTCAACTCTTTGAAGTCTTTCTTGATTTTACCCAAGTGAGAAGACATCTCGCCCTCCTTGCTGACTCCCAGAGCTTTATCTGTACTGCCTTTATTTATAGCTGTGGGTGCCTGATTTAGATATTTCCTTAGCCAATAGCATTTAAAAACGGGGGTGGGGTGGAGTTCTGACATAGATTTGGCAACTTTTGACTTTGCCCAAAAGACCTTGAGACAAACAAATTTTATCTGTACCATCATTTCATAAAGGAAACTTATTTAAGCACAAAAAGAGAAAACAGGAAGGAAGAACATTATTTCAAAATAAGGAACTATTTTAATAATGAAATAAATTTAGTTCTATAAAAAATTCATACAGAGGTGGTTTTTATTTTTCTCTTGATTCTGAGTCCTGGTAAAGAATTAATCACAGATAAGCTCTGGTTTAGAGAAGGGTATTAGGAAACTTTGTGTTCTAATTCTTCATGTCCCTACCCCATGGCCACTCTCAGCCTGAGCTTTTCATGGGCGATCAGTGGGTCTGATTCAGCACCAGCTCCCAACAAAGCCTGGCTCATGGTGACTGTTCTAAGGCTATTTGATTGCACATCATGAAGGGCATAGACCCTCCTCTTTCTCTAGAATGCTTTTGATTCCTGATCCTTTGGTCTCTGCACCATGTTGGTTAAAGAAAACTGTAGCAGTAGAATTAACCTTTTCTGAAAAAGGTGAGGGCAGTGTAGAGCCCCTTGGATTTTTACCTACCAGCTCAGCACTGAAGGTACTCATTTAGCTTTCCAGGAAGACATTGTCCATCCAATATAGCGAGAAGAGGCTATGATATTCTCAACTTGCACTGTCATAGTAGGTGTTCAGTAAATACTTGAACTCTACAATGTTGATCTTAAACTCTACAAGGTTAACTCTTTGCTTTGATCCTAGGGGCTTTCTCTGTTCAACCTGAGCTCTGTCATGCTTGGCTTTATGTTCCAAAGTACAGGTATTCCTTTAAGCAATGGCAAGACATAATGGAGACCAAAGGTGCCTGTATCTATCTTCCTTCCAGTCACCTAACAGAGGGAGGTCTTGTGACTCACTCTGTGATGCTCTGGATTATGGCTCTTTTCAGAGCCCTTGGAAGAATTGGGCCAAAGGCAAACAGCATCTTCCAGGGTCAAGGCAATAACCACAGACACCCCAGGAATGGAGGGGATAGAACCAACCCAAGGAGGCTGAATGTCTAGTACCCAGAATCTCTGTCTGTGGAATAATGAATTCTCGTTTGATCATCTGCTGTGTAAATCACCGACGATGGGGAGTTAATCATGCATAGGAAATGAATTCTTTCTCTGAGTTAATGAGCACAGAGCTCAGAGCAGCATCTGTTTACTCCCTCTACTTTAAAATCCCTGGCAGTTTGAACAATTAATTGTACCCAATAATCTCTCTTTATTTTCAAGCATTTGGGGGAAACCCCCAGTTCTCCCCAAAACACATACCACTGAGTAGTGGGAAAAGAAGCCTCTACTCGGCCTCTTTACCCACTTAAAAGTGATGCTCTAAGAATGGAAGGAAGGACATATATGTATATGTAAATGTGTGTGTGTGTGTGTGTGTGTGTGTGAGAGAGAGAGAGAGAGAGAGAGAGAGAGAGAGAGAGAGAGAGAGAGAGAGAGAGAATCAGGAGGAAAGGTTAATTTTGGCCTCTATTTTATGAGCACTGCATAATGTATCAGGCAGCGTACCAGTGCTCCACTTACAGCATCTTGTTTCATCATCATAATACAATTACAGGCAGAGGTCTTATTTTATAGAGGAGGACACTGAGGCTCAGAGAGGTTTAGTCATGGTCCATGCCACCCAGCTAGGAAGTGGTTGGGGAGTGGTTGGAGCTCAGGCTTTTCTGACTCTAAGGCTCAAGTCTTAGCTGTTCTATCACACTTGCCCTTTCCTCACTCACTTTGGAGTCCCTGCTATGATGCCCCTCCCCTGATGCCTCTTGGATAACCCACAGGCAGAGGCTCTGAGGCTAAGCTGCCTAGGTGTCCATGTCCCACTTTGCAGCAGTGGGCTAGCCACTTCACTTCTCTGAGCTTCAATTTCTTCATCTATCAACTGGATATAATTACAGTGCCAAGAGAAGGAGAGGTAGAGGAAGAGGGAGAGGGAGAGACAGAGAAAGTGACACACAGAGAGAACAGAGCCCTATATCAGTCATATTCTTATTATTTTTTATGGAACACCCATTATGTGCCAGACATTGCTAAACATGTTTGTTATATGCAGTATGCATCTCTAAGAATCAAAACCATTGCAGAAAGTAGGCATTAATTAACCAATAATCAATCCATCATTTAGCAAATATTTACTGAGCATCTGCTACATGCATGCATGTCTTAGTGCTAGGGCTGGTGTCTATCTGGGAAGATAGACAACAAGCAGTAATTATGCCCTTAAACGGTAAGTTACAGAAGAAAGTGCATGGTGCCATCAGAGCACATAGTGAGGGGAAGAGGACCCAGCCTGTTTTTGGAGAAGGGGGTTTTAGAGATGTCTGTTTGAAGAAAGTGACCTTTTAGCTAAGCCCAGAAGGTTGACTAGGAGGAAGTCAAGAAAAAAAAGATGAGGGGAGACCAAATGAGTAGGGAATGAGGGTGTGCGATTCTTATTTAAGCAGGCTCTTTCTTATTTTAATCCAAAGGAGTGATCTGGTCTGAGCTACTGTCAGATCTGTGGCAGACTGTTGGAGCTGAGGGTGGGGAGGAGTTTGAAGCAGGGCTATGACCTATTCAGATAGCCTGGAATGTTTCCATGCAAATGACTAATGATATCCTCAGTTGACTTTATTCAATGTATTACACTCTCACCAGACCCTAGAATGTCAAAACTGGAAGGAAACTTTGAGGTCATCTGGGCTCAGAGATTACAAATAGATCACACTTAGGGTGGCAGCTGGTAGTGACTGGTAGTGTCTGCTTACAGTTTGTTTTCTGTTGAATAGAATCCCTCTTAGTGGCAAATAGTGGTGAGATTGATTAGTGATGTGTTTCAGGCATGGAATTGGAGGTTTATGGCAGGTATTTGAATTGGGGTAAAAAAAAAAGCTATATGCACAATTGTCATCAGAACCCCTCTTAGAGAGAAAGCTGTCTTTGTCTTAGAATGTATTTTTATAGGCTGTTTTATGTATTAATGTTGGGGCCCAAAGGACATATGGTGTAAGAAAACAGCAATGCAGAGAGAACTAAATTGTTCTGCATAATGTGTAGGAATTCAAGGTTGTGGATGAAGCAGGATGCAGGGAGAGCTTGTAGGAGAGAAGAGGTTGAGCCACATGATGGACAGCTGAGCCTCAAGGAGAAGAAAAGACAACATGGGAACTCCCTGATGGTAAAGCAGCCAAAGATCTCCAATCAGGATGCCTTGTTTCCAGCTTTGCCTCACTGCAGTCTAGAGTTTGTTGACCCAAATTGCCAATGAAAGTCAGTTTTACACATTGAGACTTGTGTTGGCAGCAGTTGGGAGAGTGAGAGAATAGGGTCATCGTCCAGTATCAGATGACATAATATTGGGGGAAAAGAGACCACATGGGATGCTAAATGGATGATCCATAAACTGAACCAGCTCAGCAAAATAGAGAACCTGGAGATAGAGAAATACAAGCCCCACCCCACCCCCAAACATCCCTGGACAACCAAGAAGGAAACTTGTTCTGTTGCTGCATAAAAGATAAGAGTCTAGGCTGATTTCTTTTGAATTTCCAAAAATGGTATAATAGACATAGATGTATGTGAGATACGTGCCTGTCTGCTTCCCAATTCTAGTTTATCCTCCTAATTTTAGAGATGGGGAAACTGAGGCGCCTGTAGGGGGAAGGAACCCAATGGAGGTCTCATTCGGTGGCTGCCCAATGAGCCTCTTCTCTGAGACTGTGGTGGAGACATTAGGCGGGAGTAATGAGCCAGGCTTCCTGTCTGCCGTCACCCTTGGGCTGCAGCACCAGCTCGGGTGGGGAAAATATCACAGTCTCAGATGCACTTGTATTTTTAAAGGGAAAATTATCAGAATTTAAATGAAGGCTGTTTAGTCGTATGCATGTGTGTGTTTGGTCAGATTATGGGGTATAGTTGGGGATCTGGATCTGACGTGAAGGGAAAGGGAAAGAATGGGGATTTCACTTGGTTCCATCTCCTGCTTTTAACCCCTGCGACATCTCTCCTCCCTGGAGAGGTCATTTCAGGAGAACGCCTGAGACTTAGGTCTCACATGTAAGTGGTGGGTGGTCACCTAGGTAGCGGTAATCTAGGGCAGCCAAAGGGCTGCCTGCTGAAGAACTAGTTTGTGCTTAACATTTCCACCAGTTGTTACCCCTTTGGGATGAAGCATGGATATGCAAATGTCTTTTTTCAATTCAGATTTTTATTTAAGTGTAGTTGGTATATAATCTTATGTTGCTTATATTAGTTTCAGGTGTACAGTATAATGATTTGACATTTTTATACTTTACAATGTGATCACCCCACTAATTCTAGTAATCATCCGTCACCATGCCAACGTATCATAGGGTGCCCCCCCCAAAATGTGTACACACTTTGAATAATTATTAATTCCAACATTTCTTTTCAGATTGAATCCATTGGAATTAATAATTATTCAAAGTGTGTATATTTTTTTGGGGAAACCCTATATTATTGACTATATTCCTCTCCCCTTTTCAGTCATCCCCCCACTCCCCTTCCTCTGGTAACCACTCCTTTGATATCTGTTTCTATGAGTCTGTTTTTGTGTTGTTTATTTGTTTTGTTGTTAAATTCCACATATAAGTGAAACCATGATAGGTGAATAGAAAAAGAAGATGTGGTATGTGTGTGTGTGTGTGTGGTCATGGTAATATGAAGACCACTTAATTCATGGTTGTGATGGTGGCAGGATGGGTCTTGATGAGTAAGTGGTCCCAACTTTACCTCTAGAAAGGTGGAGGTGGGGAGTGTACAGCTTCATAAGAAGATTCTAAGATCCCATGAACAAGACAGAAAGGAAGGCAGGGAATTGAGATGAAAAGGAGGTTAGGTCAGAAAGACAGTGAGCGAAGACGAGAGAGGGGGCAATTTTGTTCATTTGGGTAAAATGAGCCCAGATGGGCCTGTTATCTGCAAATAGGCCATGGCGTAGGTTAATGCCTCAGACCTCGGGAACTAGTCACACAGGGTGGCATAGACGCCAACACTGTCCTTCCACATCCTCTGCAGAATCAGGCTCCGCTGCCCCTCCCCAGTCCCTGCCTATGCTGATCATTAGTTGGTAAGAGCTTCAGTGCATCTTATAAATATAGACATCTCATCTTGGATTGCTTACTGGCTCAGATAGCACCCCTTGTTTTATATCTGTGACATTAAATAAATGCTTCTGAGGACTCCATGCAAGTTTGTGGGTAAATGCCAAGCTCTAGGAACCCCTGGTTTGATATCTCCCTCTTTTCCCTCTCTGCCCCTCCCCTTCCCTCTCCTCTCCTTTCTACCTCACCCCCTCCCTTCCTCCCTGCACACATGCATGCATCTACCCATCTGCCACCCATTTCTCAATTCATTTAGTGAGTCAATAATTCTTATTAAGCCCTAGCTTTTTGGCAGGTATTGGGCTAGGTGTCAAGGACAGAAAGAAAAGAAGAAGCAGTTACTCTTTAAAGGGAGTGGGAAGCACAAGAATTGCTCTGATCTGCTCCAGACAGGCAGTGACATCTTCATCTGTTATTCCAAAGCAAGTCGGTGCAGGCTAGTTGCACTGCAGTTGCACGAGGACTTATTAAAAGCACATGCCCCGAGCCCACTGCAGACCTGCAGTCTTCCGGGTGGACGTTTCGCTGAGGTCCCCAGGTGACTCTGAGGCACCTCCAGGTCTGGGAATTCAGCTGACAGAGTTTTGAGTGAGTCTCAGATGGAAAATGGAAATAATTTTAAAATAACCCCACTTTGCAGCATTGTTAGGATTAAATGAGAAAACAGCACCGGACTGTTTCCAAGTGGGCCTTCTGGATAGAACCAGTCTTCTGTCCTTTCCTTTTTTTTTTAGATATCAGTTGGGATCCAGAGTAGACAGCTGAGTTGAGAAAGAGCCATCTGCTCCAATTAGGACAAGGGTCCTGGAAATGCTGTCAGTAGGAGCAATACTCTCTTCAAATAGAATCTTCTGGTTGAAAAAAATCTTTCTGGGACTTCAGCTTAAATCATGCCTGTTGCCATCGCATCATGCTATACTCTTGTTTTTCCCCCCATTCATGGGAACTCATTCTCCTGTTAGCACACTAGCTAACCACAACCCTAATCCTAACGCTAATACATGGAAACCTCATTACTTACATATAATTCAATTTGAGTTAATACTAAACTGCTTGGAGTGTTTTCCTTTTCTCTCTTGATGACAGTGGGTGATTTCTGCACACTGTTAGAAGCTAGTAAACCATTAATGTTCTTTTACCAGTTCCATCGTATTTCTGACAGAATCCCCCACCTCTGTGCCTAGGTGCTAAGCGCATAGTCTAATGTAGCTGCTCCTCCCTGCTGCTTAGAGTATTCCTACCCTTTTTGCACTCTCTGATGGCGAGGATTCAGGAATTCACACGCATTAGCATCCTTCTGCTCTGCACGTGGGGAACTGAAAGCCCACTGCCTTTGTAGGCTGACAGTAGCATGAATTCCCTTGTTCTTTCTTGACACATTCTTCCAGCAACACACTCCTAAACACACACACACACACACACACACACACACACACACACACACACACACACCCTTTTTCTCGGTTATTGGCCATCTAGCGTCTTTAGGTCAGTCACTGTGTCTCCTGTTTCTCAGCTCTGATGCCATTAGGGCTAAGCACACAGTCACCGATGCTTCAGCACACATTTACAGAGGTTTGTCGTTAATAATGATGAAGCATGTTCCAGTTATAATCATACTTTATAGCATTTTCCTAGCACTTGGAAGTTTACTAATGCATTCCTTTGTTATTTTGTGCAATTCTAACATGTCATTTTTGGCAAGTGACTGATAATTAGAACCACTGTGGTTGTATTTCAAGCACACACGATCTCAGGACCAAGTGCAGCCCAGCTCTCAGACAGGAATCTGAAAGTCCAAATGCTCAGCACTCTCCCGGGCGATCTTTAAGATGATCCAGATGGGGAACCACAGTGTGGTGGCCATGTACAGGGGCTCGGAAGTCAGCCTGACCTGGGATGGAATCCCGGCTGCTGGGGGACCATGTGCACATCACTGAGGGTCTCCAGAGTGGTCGCATCTGTGAAATGGGCTGATGAGACAGTATCAGGAAGATGAAATGAGAGCACATGGGGATGATATGTACTCAGTGAGCAGCAGCCGCTACAATTATTTATTTTCCCTTGTGGCAGCGTAAAATTGTAGCTAAGGGCATATATCGGGGCTCAAGCCCTATCTCTTGCACTTATAACCCGAGTTGCCACCGAGTCTCAGTTACCTCATCTGTAAAATAGGGATGATGGAGACCTCTATCTCATGGGACTGTTTTGCAAATTGACCCAGTTAAATTGTGAAAAGTGTCATGTTAGAGCAAGGGCTGGCGCTTTACCAGGGGGAAGGGGAAGTGAGGCTTCACAGCCTGTGTGCTCTGCCTAAACTCTGGGCTCCTCCCACGCGACAAACCTGACTGTCACCCCTTCTCAGACTTAAAACCAAGTCAGTGACTGCTCATCTCTGTTTTTTTGTGCTTGAGGGAGAAAAGGATCACTTCCCTATATCCCACGGTCAGCTCTCCTTCCCTCCCGCAGCCCTCTCCTGTTCTTTCTTCCCAGAGCCACGCCCCATCACCATTTTTCAGAAATGGCAGCTTTTGGGTACCACACTCAGAGGCCCTAGAACAGAGTGATTTGGGATTCCCGCCTCGTCTCCATCTGGCTGCTGGAGTCTGGGCAGACACCAGAACAGACTCATCCAGTCAGTGGCCGCGCCTCCTCTGGGGCTCGGGGCCGCTGGGGCGTGGCTGCGCATTTCCCCAGCAGAGACGAGACGTGATGCCTCAGCAGCGAGGCTGGCAGTGGAGGCTTCCCCACAGAGGCCTGGGAGCAAAGAGGTTTCCAGCTTCTGGAGCAGGGGGTCGGGAGCCTGGGCGGTAGGCACTCAGAACTGGAGGCTGCCTGGATGCAGTTGTTGGGAAGGACATCACCTCACCACTCCGACCTCCGCATCCTTATCTACAAGATGGAATAATAATTGCACCCGCCTCACAGGCTTGTCAGGATTACGTACATAGAGTGATGCTCTCAGGATCACCTGACCTGAACCTCCTTCCTCTCTCTGCTTCTTCACCGTCTTTCCAAACTCTTCAGTGATTTGGAGTGAGGAGGAGAGAAGAGGAGTGAGTGAGGAGGAGAGTAGAGGAGTGAGTGAGGAGGAGAGTAGAGGAGTGAGTGAGGAGGAGAGTAGAGGAGTGAGTGAGGAGGAGAATAGAGGAGTGAGTATGAACCCTGGCAAGTCACCTTGAGCAGGTCACCCTCCAGGCCCAGCTTCCTCATCTGTACATTGGAGGCGATCATCTTGATCATGTTTGCTGTGATTCTAAAGTGGGGTCAAGTATGTTGGCACATAGTAAGTGCTCAATAAACATTCAGTAGCATCAACATGAATAAGCATAAGATTGGACTCACAGTCCTTCCCAACATTTCTCTTTTTCATATGGATGATAAGCCATTTCCTCTCCTGGGACCCTCATCACCTATGTCCGTGGTCGGCAAACTGCAGCTCACGAGCCACATGTGGCTCTTTGGTCCCTTGAGTGTGGCTCTTCCACAAAATACCACGGCCTGGGCGAGTCTATTTTGAAGAAGTGGCATTAGAAGAAGTTTAAGTTTAAAAAATTTGGCTCTCAAAAGAAATTTCAATCGTTGTACTGTTGATATTTGGCTCTGTTGACTAATGAGTTTGCCGACCACTGACCTATGTGATTTGACAGCTTCAGGATTCAGCTCTTGGGGACTCTCCTCTGCAGAGCTTTTCCTGACTGGGCTTCCTCCATCCATAATCCTTTGCACATAGCATTGTTTGAGTCTGCTCCTCCCTTGGACTTACATCTCTTGGGGCAGGGCTCCTGTGACCCAATGGAGCTCAAGACCTTCCCTTCCACCCCCGCTACCCCAGCAATTTCAGCGCACAGGCCCCTGGTCAACGTGAAAGAGAGGGTGGAGACCCTCTACATAAATCACAGCTGCACCAGGAATGCAGGCAGGTTCCTGTGGCAGGGACCTTGAGATGCTTAGCCGACTGAGCCCCACACTCATTGTCAGAGAAGAGATCACCGAAGTAATTTACCGTCACTCCAGTTATGCCCTGCTACACCCCCCCACCCTGGTGTGGAGACCCCTCACTCACAGTGCAATGCTGCTGGAGCCAGCAGAGCAGGGCAGAATGGTTAAGGCTTCCCCTCCTCCCTCCCCCGTGGAGGAAGGACCTGCTCATGGCAGCATTCATGTGGTGCCTCTCAGCATGGTGCTGAGTCACATGGTCCTGGTTCTAATACAAACTGTGCCACCAGCCAGCTGTGTGTCCTTGGTCAAGTAGCTTTACTTCTCCCTTCCTCCATTCCCTCATTAGTAGAATGGGAATTGAATAATATTTTCAAATACGACCTATTTTTTCCTGTGAGAAAATGAAATAATGCAAGTTAAGCATCTGACACTTAAGTCCTCAGTGGATTTCATAATGATCCCCCTCATTGCGGTTGCCGCTGCTCTTGCTTTAATTAATGACAATCACAAATGAACACGTTAGCTTCTGAATGAGGTGCAGAGCATCTGTAACGTGGAGAGTGCTTGAGAGATGGCATCCTCTTGACAAGAGAGAGCCCAATGTTCCTCTGGACTGGCGGTGTTGTTGCCTCCTAGCAGAAGGCTCTAGATGCATGGACATGTGCTTGAACTTTGGCCTACTAGGAAGAAGGAAGCCGTTTTTTTCATTCTGGGTACGAGGGGGCTTCTAACTCCTGCCGAATTGGGCTAGAATAGAAAAAATGGCCCAGAGAAGAAACACATACCCTCATTTCCTTTTTCTTCTGTGGCCTCAAACTTTTCTCTCATCGCCCAAAATGGACTGTTTTCATTGCTATCCTGACACCTTCCCTTGCCCTGGGAATTTCTCAAGGCCAAATGGCATTGGTTCTTGTTCTATCTCAACGTCAAGGACAGTGCTCAGTTAGCAAGTGGCAGAGCTCCATAGATCAGTGCTGAATCTGTGACCCTGCTTACCTGGCATTTGCTTCTCTCCTCCACCCCTGCCCCAAACTGAGCCACATTTTGATTTAACTCATTAGCTGAAAGATCAGAACTTTAGCAAGCTATTTTAGCCCTTCTCCTTCCTCCCTCCCTCCCTCCCTCCCTCCCTCCCTCCCTCCCTCCCTCTCTCTCTTCCTCTCTTCCTTTCTCTCTCTCTCTCTTTCTCTCTCTCTCTCTCTCTCTCCCTCTGATGCTGAATTTCAGCAGATTTACAGATGGGGTGGTCCTGTTATCTTCAAGGACAATCCTAACCGAGTAAGGCCCATTTAGCATTTAAATCTTCTGATGGTCAAAGAGAAGAAATCTTAAGAGCAAATTATTCATGCTAATCTTATTAGAATCTTTAGATACAAATGGTCAAACCGCTCTGTGTGTGGTTCCATCATAAATTTTGAAGAAAAAAATTTCATTTCCCGATATTGGTTGGTGGTAAAATGACCAAGGTTGGGAAAATATAGCTAAAGAATGATATCAATTTGAACACCCACATAATTACCACTCAGGGCAAGTAGTCACACATTGCCAAACTCCAGGAACTCCCTGTATGTACCTCCTCCCTCCTCCCTGGAGTTAACTACTATATTGCCTTTAATTGAAACCACTTTATTGCTTTTTCTTAGAGTCTTACTATTTATGTTTACATCCTAAACAATATAGTTAAGTCTGTCTGGTTTTTAATTTTACGTAATGGACTCGTACTCTGTGTATTCTTTTTTTGCTTCTTCCATTTAATGTTGTATTTGATTCATCCATGCTGTTGCATGTGTTACTAGTCTGTTTATTTTCATTGCTGCATAATTCATTGTAGCATTTATCTATTCTTCTGTTATGGGCAGTGCCAGAATTCCTTTATATGTTAAGTTTGTTTGTGCTGTTTCTATGACGGATAACGGTGTGATGAATATCTTTACAGATATCCATAACAGTGTGCCCAGGACAAATTCCTAGATGTAGAATTTTTGGATCAAAGATCATGACTACTTTTTAAGCTTCCTTTAGAATGGGTGTACCAATTCATACTTCCACCAGCAAAGTACTTTTCTGTCTGTGTTCTCACACTCCTGCTAGCTTATTTGCATGTATTTTAATCAGGCCAATTTGATAGGCAAAAGATGTTCTCTCAAGATTGTATGCATTTCCATTTCTGTGAGAATCATGAGGCTGGGCTCCCTCCCTCCTTTATGTTAATTGGCTGTTTGTATTTATTCTTTTATGATTGCTTTTTTATATCCGTTGGCCATTAAAAATTGTGGATTTTAATAACAGTTCACACGAGGGCTCAGCCCTGGTGAAATGTCACTGAGGCACATTTCAAGTAGGAGTGCTCGGGAGGTACAGGGCAAATGGGAGGCAGGGAGGGACTTCTGAGTGGCTCGCAGATCTCAAGTGGAGCTGCCAGGCGGAGAGTAATTTGGAAGCTTATTGTTCAGAAACCAAAGAGGACAGTTGTGCATTCAGCCCCATGCTGGGGAGAAAACAACGCTTCCTGGACCCGAAGCCATTTGAGAGCCAGCGATCCTGCTCTAATTGAATCTGCCTTCCACTTCCTTTGTGCCAGGGGGCTCTCTTTATGATTATGACTGCCTGGCTTAGGAGCAAGATGGGGAACATGGAAAAGGAGACAAAGCGTGTCGCTTGGCTTGACACTTGGGATTTGAAGGACCAGCATCCCAAACTGAATTTTCACTTCTTCCTTTTGTTCTCCCTGTCCTCGTCCTTTCTTCAACAAACGTTTATTGAGCTCCTACTATGTGCCAGGCAGTGTACTGGTGTGAGTTGTTTTCCACCGCCCTAACCCTGATGTTTCCCATCTTAGCTACTGGCCACTTCATCTTCCCAGTTCAGGCGAAGAAGCTGGCGTGTTTGTGACTGCTGTTTCTGTAATATGTTGCAGCCTATCTGCCAGCAAATCCTTTCCGTTCTACCTTTAGAATAGGACGGCGGGATAATGTGGTCTGCTGCTCTAGAGTTTGAGCGTATCTCTTCACAATATGGAAATCTTAGCTCAGATTCCCTCCTGAAAGTGGAGCTGAGAGAATGGCTTGCATGCAGGTAGTTTGGTTGGGGAAAGATGCCAAGGAACAGAAGAGGGAGGGCTTGGAAAAGTGAAATGGAGAAGGAGGGGAAGCCAGTGCAAAGGTGATGTAGGCAACAAGGCTCCTACTCACCAGAGGTCCTCTCAACAGAAATGCCCTCCTGAGAATGGGAGGGGGATAATTTACCCATCAGTTCCTGTTCTTACTAATCGAAGGATTGCCCAAGGGGTGTTACCTCCCTCTCATCTTCAGTGTTGCACATACACGAGACTGCCTCTTAGATCAAACCCTAACGCAGAAAGCAGCTAAGGCAAGGTGTACACCTGTGAGCGGGTGATTTGCTGCAGCAAGGCTGAAGGTGAAACGGTAGGCCATGAGGATGTCAGATGGAGCAAACAAATTGCCTATCCCAGGAGGTATGGGCAGGTTGTCTAAGAAGACAATGTAAGTGTGGGTAGAATTAACTCATGTCTCTAGTATCTGCTTGATGAATGTTTTCTGAATGAATAAAGAAATGAAAATTGATGGAAAGGTTCTTAGAGGAAGCAAGGTTTGAAGACCCCTGACGGCTGTGTCTGGAGGCACTTGGATAGTGATCATCTCTTCTCAAGTATTTTTCTACTGAGGACTGTAGGCTTTCTTGATGAGTCTGTGATGTCCTAAGGAAAGTAGAGGATATTTCCCCCACTTGGGAATGCTGAGCACTTTAGCACAGGTGCACAAGGTCAGCACCAGGTCAAAGTTTAGGTTTTCTGTCTGCTTTCTCCCCTTCACCTCCATTTTCTTATGGTCTCCTCTGTGTATAATTCAGCACAGTGAATACAGTGGTTGTTAAAACCTAAAGCAGGTTCTAATTTTCTTTCATTATGAGTATGAATGCAACCCGTAGGACCCATCCCTATGGCCTTAACTAAACGCAGTCTTTCAAGCTAGGAATCGATGAGATAAAGATCTGAATGGAGACTCTAGTTGGCAGAGGGCGGGGCTGACTCAGCCCCTGTAAACCTGCCATCAAGAAATCAATAGAGCTTTTTCAGAGCTGCCATTATACAGCAAGGAAAGAAATTTCAGAAATAAATTGTGGCATAGAATCAGATTCAGTAGATAAGGGGTGTGCTGACTCGGGCCACGTTGCGGGGGGAGGGCGGGGGTGGGGGGACGCGGGGGCAGCCCACAAGGACGAGAATTAGCGATTTAATGAGCTGAAGTTCTCTCCCTGCTTGTGCTATGCAAGTGTTGACTTTCTGAACAGGGAGGGAGAACAAAAGTGAGAAAACAAATTTTAGTTTCTGTTGGAATTGCACCCCAAAGGTGACCAGCCCTGCACTCTGGGGGCAGCTCACCGTTGTTTGGTGGGGAGCTTGCACAGCACCATGTGTCTTAATCGGACTTCGCCAAGCACTGAGGCAGCCACTTCGCCTGTCTCTCAGCTTCAGTTTCCTTATCTTGAATTGGGCTGCCTGTTGACTGGGCCTGGGGGAAAATTATCCCACAAAGGAAGTTGCTGTGATGTTAGAACCAGAGAGAATGGATGCTGGGCAAGAACAAACCACAAGTGGGCACAGTTACAGACCCGGCTTTTTTTGTCTTGACTCTGGCATTTCCAGAACCCTTAAACATGTCCCCACTGAGCTCCTCTGTGGTTGAAGTTAATGTAAGTGCACCCACAGCCAGGTGGCCTGATGGAGTCCAGACAAAGTGCAGGAACGAACCCGCGCTCCCCTCAGGGACCCCCCTGCCCCTGTGCTCCTCTGGGCTCTGCTCCCTGCCTGGTTTCGGAGCCAGGTGCTTCTTCTCCCTGCTGTCTTAGGTGGCCTCTTTGGACTTCATCTCTCGCCTGCTTACACTACCATTAACCCCTAGACCCACCTGACCGTCCCCTCTTACTCCTGGCACCTTCTTTCTTGCTAGCTTGGTCTTATTCATAATAGTACTCTAATTATTGGCTAAGATATGGCAACCCCCCAAATCAACATGGGTGCTTCATATGGGCTGGGAGTCTATTCTAACATATGCTTCCCTCTTGTCACCAGCGGAAATCTCATGGGTGGGTGTGGTTGCTTTACAAGGAGGGCCCAGCTCCAGGGGGCGCCATCCATGTCATACTCCACGTGAATGGGCGCTCCAGAATGGAGGTGTCTGCAGCAGCTCTGCCTTCAGCATCTGAGAAAGAGGACACTGCTCTTTACAGTGTTTGCAAGTCACTGCGAGGCTTTCCAAGTGCCATTGGTCCTGAGGTCAAGTCTGGCTCTGCATTTATAATGCAGGAATCCTTCATCTACTGCAGTGGCTTTGTAAAGTGCCTACTCAGTGAGGCTGAACTACATTTCCCAGAATGCCCTCTCTGGTCTATTTCTAGAGCCACAAGCAATGTTTCTGGGAGAGACTTTAAAGGCAGAAGTGAAGCAGCAGCCATTTTTATTTGTTTGTTTCTGTAGGTCAAGGTATGGCCCTCTCATAGCTCACATATATTGTCTTGGGTTCACCTCATTGGCCAGCTCCCCACGGTCCCCCTTCAGGCTCTTTGCTTCCTGGGCCAAGTGTGTGTGTGGTAAAGGACGCCCACATCATCAGGGTCAGAGGCAGTGCGGGCCAACGTGGATTCAAGTCTACGTCCTGTGGGTTCTAGTTTGTGCTCACGGATTCCAGCTTGTCCTTGTTCTCCCCCACTTCACACCTATCTGCCCTTCGGGACAGTCTGCCCTGCAGATTTCAAACTCTAGCATCAGATGTAAAGGCAACAACAGCCTCACAGAGACTGTTCAATCAATTGCAATAGAGGAAGGTCACAGGCCTGGGACAGATTCTTTAAAATGCACATCAACCTCCCAGGGGGCCTGCTTCTTTGATTGAACGCTGACTGATTCTCCTAAAGGATACATGCTTGGGGGCCTTATTTTGGATTCTTCCAAAGCAGAACCCTGACATATGTACTTGGGGGCAGGTTGTTAATCTGGGAGCCGGTTCCCAGAAGCAGAAGTGAGGGAGCAGGGAGACTGAAATCAGGAAACAATGAGACATCAAGGAAGAATCATTATTTACAGGCTGTGGCTGTAGGCAGTCGGGCTGGACTCCACTAGGGCACCTGAGAAGTGTCCAGAGGCCTCCCAGAAGTCTCAGTGTGAAGGGAGGCAGGAAGCAGCATGTTTGTTCCTCCGAGGGCGTTAACGGCCCTGCACTGTCGGATGCAGCTGCCTGAGGCTGAGCAGGCTTTTGAGCTTTAGGAAAAGCATTGAGGCAGAAGGCAGAGAGCCCTGGGTTCTGGGCAGGTGCTTGTAGCTGAAGGGTGTCAGTGAGGCCACAACCAGGGATGAGCTGAAGGGTGGTGACTTGGCCACCAGGAGCAATTGTTGTCCCTGGCTAAGCCATTGTTTGCAAGATCAAGTCCCATAGATGTTAGTGGTCAGGAAGAAATGATTAAGATGGCATAAAAGGTATATTTAAAAGGCAAAATAAATAAGAGTTCTAGAGTTTTTTTTTAATGTTAAAGGGCTGTTAGGAGCACACACGCGTGTGCATGTGCACACACACACCACACACACACACTTTTCCTAACTCTCACTTCACCACCTCTTTACCTCCTAAAGTACTTGCTTCCATTGTTCAGGAAAAAGTTTTTTTTCCTGCAGCCCTGGGCTCTGCTGAGGCAGATACTTCCCAACCTTCCCAGGCAGCCTTACTCCAGCCCTGGTGAGGGCTATGAAAGCGCCCATCCCTGGCTCTTTTAAAATGAAAAGAACCCTTCATGCTAAAACATTGAAGACTGGTAACACATATAAAAGCATGGTAGCTCAGCATCTTGGGGGCAGGACTGTGACTAGCAAAAGGTTATTGATTGTCAGTTTTCAGGTAAGGGTCAGAGGCCTGATGGTTTGGGCCATGCCTGTTATTTAAGGCCTGTATTTGGTTATCATTGGGTCAACCTTACTTTCTCATCCCCCGTTTCCCACCCCTTGGCCTTCATGTTTGTTTTCTATTCCAGGCTCAGTGACAAATCAAGTAATCTGTCCTCATCTCAGTTTGGGACTCCGCCTGGGTCAGGGTTATGCTACATGCTAGGCAGGGCAGCCTTCCGATGTGAAAGATACAGAGAGGGACAACTTCTTAAACACACAGAGTTTCTTTCCATTTTCCAAGTGGATGTTGACTTGGATATTCAAATGGATACCAACAGTATCACTTGATACTCAAACCTCCTCCTAGATGCGAACATTAGTGATAACTCTCCACTTGATAGATGAGAACGTTGAGGCCCTGAGAGAAGAAATGAGTTACCCAAATCCCAACAAAGCATTCATGGCCAAGCACATAGTAGGTTTTCAATAGTCATTTGACTATATTGATTAAGTATCATGGTTAAGGGCACAGGCATTGAAGGCAGACAGATGGGGGATATGCCCTGACTGCTTATCCCTGGAAATACTATTGGGCAGGAGACTTGATCTCTCTGAGCCTCAGTGTTCCCAACTGTAAAGTGGGAATAATAACAGCACTGTTGTAGGTTGTTGAAAGGATTTAGTAAGATTGTGAACTGTGTAGATGTTTGACAGATAATAGAAGTAACTGGTGATGATGATGATGATGATGATGACAGTGATGGTGATGAGTTAGCCTGACCTGGCTTGTGGGAGCTGAGGTCATTCTCCAGCTACCTGACCTCTGAGGGCTTGGCAACCTTCCCACCCACTGGCAGGTAGACAGGAGCAGAAGCCTCCCAATGCTGTTTCCCTGGCTCACTGGTAATTGTTTCTTATACAAGCCAGTGTTGTATTGATTGACCATTGATTTTTGCAGGGGCCAGGGAAATTCTTGGGCCATGGAGACAAAGGCAGCGCTTTCCAGCTTGAGGGGTCCCAGGTGGGTGTCAGAGGCATCACCTGCTCTGCCCTACTTGGGACAATTTCTTAATTAGAACCAGCTGTGCCCCCCCCACCTCCTCCCACATGCGCCCCTTTATTGCGTCCGTCAGCCCTTCCTCTGCTGCTCCTCTTGACCTTTAATAAACACCGCTTTGTGCAGAGCTGCCGACGAGACATCGCTGAGTGCACAGTCCCCAGGGCAGGCTGTCTCCCCAGCCCCTGGCCTTGCCGCCGCTTGTAAAGGAAAATTACTTTTTGATCTACATTTCCCTTTTCCATTCTCTGTCACCTGGTTTTGGAGACAAAAGGAAGAAAATAATGTTTTCTGGTCCCTCCCTCTGTCTCTTGTCGCCTCTTGGGTTATGCCTGTGTTGTTTCCTCTCTTCCCTTCCCACTTTCTCAAGTCCATCCTGATGGTCAGTTAAGGAAGGTACAATAGCCTGGCAGGAAGCTCTCACCTAGGCCATCCAGCCCTGGACACGTGGATCATCAAAGGTGACTTTTGATGCACAAATTTTTAAATTTTTATGAAGTCCAATTTATCTACTTTTTCTTTTGTTACTTGTGTTTTAGTTTTCATATTTGAGAATCTTTTGCCTAATTCAAGGTCATGTAGATTTATAACTATGGTTCCTTCTAAACTCTTACATTTTAGGTCTCTGATCCATTTGGAATTAATTTTTTAATGTGTTAGGTATGGTTCCAACTGTATTCTTTTGCATGTGGCTATCCAATTGTTCCAGCACCAACTGTTGAAAAAACTATTCTTTTCCTCTATTGAATGGTCTTAGGATCCTTGTCAAAAATCAGTTGACCATAGACACATGGGTCTATTTCTGGACTTTCAATTTTATTCCATTGATCGATGTGTCTGTTCTATGCCAGAACCAAATTATTTTGATTGCTGTAACTTAGTAGTAAGTTTTGAAGTGAGGAAGTGAGGATCCTCCAACCTTGTCCTTTTTCACGATTGCTTTATCTAACCTGTTTCAGAGCCCCCTGTTGGGCTTGTAGAGACTTTATTGGATATGCATTGGGACCTAGTGCATCCTCCTGCCCAATCCAGCTTCATCCCTTTCTCTTTCACATGTTTAAATCCCCAGGAACACTTTTGTATTCTTAACTCTGCCATGGTGTCTGATTCCTGGGGAACCCAACTTGCAGAAACTCCCAGTGTCTGGCACATTGTTGGAGTTCTAGAAACATTTCCAAACAGAGAAGAAAGATACTCTTTTTAAAAAATGTTTGTATTGATGAGAAAGTGAGAAAAAACATCCATGTGAGAGTGAAATATCAATCCACTGCTTCCCACATGCTCCCTACTGGGGATGGAGCCCACAACCCAGGCATGTGCTGGTGAGCTCTCTGTGCATAGGACGATGCTCAACCAACTGAGACTCACTGGCCTGGGCAAGACACTGTTGATGTGGAGGTCTAGGCACACAAGAGTGTGCCATCAGGTATAACCTTTCATTATTGATCCAGATAGCATGGTGGCCACCCTTTTAAGAACTTTTGGCCAAATGGAGCTTGTTGGTAGTGGAGTCAGGATAGTTAGGGTGGTTAAAGAGCCTAGAATTATGCCATCCAAGGAAAGAGAATAGAACTCCCCAGTGTGGACCAGGTGGTCAGAGCAGAGTGAGAGCAGAGGGCAAGTGTAAGAGGGCACAGGCGACTTTTAATGTTTGGAAAGTAAAGACTTTCTCTGTGCTGCTTTATAAGGAGAAACTTGGATCCACGACTCCTTATTTTCCTGCAGGTCTTAGATTAAATGTCACTTCCCTCAGAAGCTTCTCTGAACCACCTCCAACATGGGATAAGGTCATCATACACGCTGGGCACACTGCACTTCTCCTTTGAAACCTTTCATGAGGGCAGGTCCTGGTCTGATGCATTTCCTGGTGTTTTCTCAGCACCAAGGACAGCTCTGGGCTCCTGGTAGGTGCCTACTGTACCTCTGCTGATGAAAGAAGAAACAATGAGCCAGTAGGTAAGAGTTAAAAGTGGAACAGATGTGGATTTCATTACAACACTACGTAATAGTGACTCACACCCAGCTGTGTGGGGCTGCTTAAAAGCACCGGCTGCACAGAGTAGGGACATGAACCCAAGTCTTTTGCCTTCAGGTCCCACGAATTTTCATGACACCAAAGCTTCCTCCTGCATTCCTTTTGCTTTTCTCTGTACCTTCCTCTACTCAGGAGGATTTCCATGTTCTCCAAAGGGGAACTGAGGAGTAGAATTGTTTTCCATCTGCTATGAAAAAACACACAAGTCAGACTGTGTAGGAGCTACCCAGAAGAATAAATTTTTGGGTCATCTCAAGTGCTCAGGTATTTATTTCCTTAATAACACCATTTACTGAACACTTACTAAGCACAAGACACTGTATTATAAACATGACATATAATTTTCAGATTCTCAGAACAGCTCTGCTGCGTGGGAATTGTTATTTCCCAAATATGAAAACTCCCTGGTTTTTCCCAACTGCCTTGGAATTTAGAGCTACCATCCAACTTTTAAGGGAGTCGATGTAGAAATACAACCAGCTCAGTGGAGACACTCTTCCATAGAATAGTAGACTGACCCCAGACCATGGAGGAGATGGGTGTCTTCTCATATCATTCATCATGCCTCCGATTCTTCTGGTAAACAGCCCAAGAAACCAGATATGACATTTATGTTTGACTTAGTCCCACAACCATGTACCTCCCAGAGAGCTCCAACAAGCAAAGGTAAGGCTCTATTTTCACTACCCGGATTTTTTAAATCTCAAATAAAGGAGAATGACATTCAGAAATATCTCCTAAATCATCAGAAAGATGCAATTATGTTTGTTGTCATTTGTGTTAACTGTACTTTGAGGAATGCTAATTTTCAAAACATTGGTTACCTCAATGTGTTATCTAAAAAAAGTCTCTCCCTAATCAAGCAAGCAGTATTTCCCTGAAAATTTCAATGGTAGGAAAATTCAAGCCCTTGAAGCTTAGGATCATCCCTGGAAAATTGGGTTGTGTTGTGTAAGGGTCATGAGTGAAACTGGGAGAGTCCTGCTAAATTTTCTTTTACATCAAATAAAGCATAGGTGGCATCTAAATAAGGTGGCATTAACCAGGTTATGCATATTAAGTGATTGGTAATGGGACATGTATAATTCATTGCCATGCATCATCCTTGGCTCCCCAGAAAATGTGTGTGCTATCTTTGCAAACTTGTAGGCAGTCAGTCAGAATGGTGGGCGTGAGCGTTTTTAAGGAAATCCAGTCTCAGGTTAAAGGCCCATTGAAGTCGCAGGTGAGGCCAGTGCTTTAGTCGGGCTTCCTTTGATGGAAGTCAACAGAAAGCCACTCCAACTAGCTCAAGGGCAATTGAGGCTTTGCTGTGAGAGGCAGAAAAATCTCATGGGAATCCAGAAAAATAGAACAGTGGGCCTCAGGAAAGGCAGGGAGAATATCTGGAACTAGCAGGATGATGGTTGCAAAAGACTCCTCCAGTTGCTTGCTGTGTGACTTTGGGTGGATTACTTCACTTCTCTGTGCCTCAGTCCCAACAGAAAAGGTGATACTGCATGTGCTTCTATGTCAAGTTTTAACTGAGTTTATCACTGCACCGTACTTAGCACGTACTATCTACTCAATGTGTGTTAGCTGTTGTTATTATTTTTATACTTTTCCTGCAGTACTTTTGTGCAACTGTTCCATCATCCTTTTGTTTCCTATGGTTCAACCTTTGCAGTGGTCCCTGAGTCAACAAGACCTTCTAAGAGGGAGAATCTGATTGCTCATCCCTACCCAGATCATAGGCTCCTGCCCACCCATGGCTGGCATCCCTCTGGGTCAGAGACCTTCCCTGCTCCCCAGGTCAAGTGGCAGGGTTCATTTGGCAGAGCTGTGGGAGAGAGTCTCCCTTTAGGGGGTGGAGGTGAGCAGCAGACATGTGGAGCTTGTCTAGAAGCAAGGATGAGAGCACTTCTGGCTGGGAAATGAGGGAAAGCCTGTGATGGGCTGTGAGGACAGATTATGTGTGGGGCAGTGGTTACTGGTTAGGGAGGAGCCATCAAGTGGCAGCAATTCACTTGGAAATGGAATAGAAAAGGGGTGTGTGTGTATGTGTGTGTGTGCGCGCACGCGTGTGTGCGTAAAGAATTTGATGAATCTAGATCAGGGTATATGGGTGTTTAGTAAACTACTCCTTTAACTTTACTATGTTGCAGTCACTGTTTTAAGCATCAGGGACACATCAATGAACAAGCAGCCACTGTTCCAACATACATAGCTCATGCTTTAGTAAGGAAGACCAACAATAAACAAATGCATGTATATGTTCATACAGAAGTAAATGTTTAGAAGAAAAACAAAATATATAAAGGGTTATAGAGTGATGCATCGGTGGTGTATTAGATAGAGTGGTCAGGGGGTTATAGAAGGGAGCTGTATTAGATAGAGTGGTCAGGGGAGACTTTTCAGAGGATGTGCAAAGACTTGCATCATGAATAGTGCATTATGCAAAGAGCTGGGGGAGAGTATTCCAGGCGAGGGGGAACAGCAAGTGCAAAGGTCCTGAGGCAGGAATGAACCTCGCAAGTCTGAAGACTAGCAAGGAGGCCAGCATGGTCCGACTGGTGTGAGCAAAGGGGGCAGTGATATGAGATGCAGTCAGAGAGGGAGACAGGTGCCAGATCTTTAACCTGGATTTTGTAGACCAGGATAAAGAGACTGGATCTGCTTTAAGGGAGAAAGTATGTCTGAGTTACATTTTTAAATATCAGTCTGGCCACTGTGGATTGTTCCATCACTCTTATCTCCATTCCAGCTCATGGGAGAATGAAAAACGATTGTTTGCCCTCCTTTGAGTGATTCCAGCCATCATCCCCCTCCTCTCCTCTTCCTTTCTCCTTGGGAACTCCCTCGTCATTGGCATGGCCACTGTTGGCATGAGGACACCCACTGGAAGCCACCCATTCCTCTTGTGCTTGCCTTTCTCCTGGGACCCTTGGCATGACTACTCAACCCAAAGCTCCTCCCAACAGGAAAGAAAAAAATGTAATGGCCTAACCGGTTTGGCTCAGTGGATAGAGCGTCGGCCTGTGGACTGAAAGGTCCCAGGTTCGATTCCAATCAAGGGCATGTACCTTGGTTGTGGGCACATCCCCGGTAGGATGATGTGCAGGAGGCAGCTGATCGATGTTTCTCTCTCATCGATATTTCTAACTCTCTCTCCCTCTCCCTTCCTCTCTGTAAAAAAACCAATAAAATATATTTTTTTTAAAAAGAAAAGAAAAATAGTAATGAACATACCCAACAATAAGGGGTTGGTTAAGCAAATCCATTCACTGTGACACTCTTGGCCATCAAAATTAAGTTGTGGATAAGTAATTTCTAATGTTACAGCAATAGTAATGATAGCTTTTGGAACATCTATTATGCCATAAGCTCAGTGTTGATAACTCACATATTTTACTTCATTTAATCTTCTCAACCCAGAGAGATCAATTCTGCTTTTGTCCCCAGTTTATAGATGGGGAAATTAAGGCCTCAGCATCTTGCCTGGAGAATTAAATAGTAGATGGTCCAGCGAGAGTCAGATGCAGGTCTTCCTCATTAAAAAGTCTTTGTTCTTTACAGAGGCCCTGGCCTCCCGTTGGAATATAACTATGTGTGGCTTTGCCAAGTCAGGAAGGTTGGCTGTTCAATAATCAATGCGGCCTCCAGCCCATCTCTTTCAGCACCAAAGTGCATGCAGCTAAGCATTAAAGGTTGTTATCTCTGGGTGGTTAATTAGGGGAGATTTTTGCGTGTGTTTATGATTTTTGTAATTAGAGTTAAACAAAAGCAATAAAAGATCTCCACGTGTTTCCCCCCCTACTCAGCCCCTCTTTCCTTTCCTGTGGTCTCCAGACTGGCTCCGGGTTCTTGATGCACATAAAGCTGGAGTGGCCTCTTCCCCTTGGCCTCTAGCTTTGCAATTTCAGCACAATCTTTTGTTTGCTTCACTTGCTGGCATTCTGGATGCTGAGTTTTTCAGCTCCCAAAACAAAAGTGTTGTTTCTTAGCTAGAGGCTGCCATAATACATTTGCAAAAGATCCAGGTCTCGGAGGTTTTGTTGGCTCTTTAGGGTGTGGGCTTGGTCATGGCCTCAGCTCCTGGGGCCAGGCCTTTGGTGATAAGAAGAGCACCGATTTGCTCAGCAAGGAGCTGGACCCAGACAATAATGGGGGTGCCTAGAACTCTGCTGCCAGCCTGAGGCCTGACATCACCCACGTGTCCTCAAACACCGCCCAGGAGATGGAGATCTGTATGCGCCATGTTTGGAGGTCATTTCCATGGCAGGTGACTCCCAGCTGTGCTCTTGGTGCATCCATGATTCACTCATTGCGCTCTGACTTGCTCCAGCCCGTGCAAAATGCTGGGAACTCAGCAGTCAGGAGAAACCCGAACCTGCCTTGGTGTGGGGTTCAGGAAATGCAGTCTCCAGAGAAGACAAACACTGAACAAGTGTCCCAGTGCTTAAATGCGACAAAAGGTGAAAATGCAGGAGGCCCTGGAGACGTGTCATAGGGGAGCTAGCCGAGCCTGAAAACTCAGGAACGGCAGCCCCAGGCAGTGATGTTAAGCTGAGAATGGAAGGATGCCTGGAAATGAACCTGGTTCAGAGAGGAAAGCGTTTCAGCATGAGAGGGAACTGATAGAAAGAATCGAAAAAGGGCAAAGACAGGCGCTCCTGACCAGCTGAAAGAATGTACACTACGCAGACACAAGACAGACAGGGGCATGGCATGAGCTGAGAAACCTCACCCGGAAGCAGAGCGTCCAATTAACCACATCACAAAGGTTGTGTTATCCTAGGGATGACGAGAAGAAAGCGGTTGCAAGATTTTACCAGAAAAATAAGTGTTATTTTTAAATGACGTCACCAAGCAGCTGACAATGAAGTTGCTTCTTGGAGTAGAGGATGCTTCTGTGACAACATGTTGTTCTTTCATTCAACAAATATTTACACAACATCTATAATGTAACAGGCTCAGCCCCCCGATTGTGGAAATGGGGCGGGGGTAAAGGTCTCTGACCTTATGGCGTTTACAGTCTAATGGAAAGAGAAAGGTAATTTACAAGAGAACAAATAAGCAGATAATATAATATTGGGTATCGCTAAGAGTCAGGGAAAAAGCAAAGAAAAATAAGGGGTATAGAGGCCAGGGAGGTGGCCTGAGGCCATGCTCTTAGCAGGGGACTGGGGCCAGGGAGGGCGCAAGGCAGACCTGTGAGTCACAGACCTGATGTGGTCTCCCCTCCGTGGACTTTCGGGTAGCCAGGCCGACTTGGGAGGCCAGCGAGGGCTTTGGAATAGTAAGGAAGTTAGCCTTTTTGGACTTTTGACCTCGGACATTTTAACCCTGCCTGTCCGGTGAGCACAAATGAAATGTCCAACCACACACTCCAGTGTGAACCCCAGTAATTCTTTAACAGCAGCTTTGGACTTCATCGCCTGGTCCATGGTCACTGTACCGGATGCATGTCTTTACTGACCTTTATATTAAAATCAGAGATGAGGCTGCTCAAATGCATGTGGAACCCACACTTCTGCCAGAGCCCCGTGTGGGCACCTGTCGCTGAGATGGAAATCTCCTGGCCGTCTAACGGGCCTGTATTAGGAACCGGAGTCTGAGGCTTGCTCATTAATCAGAGCCTCCTGATAAAGTCTGCGGCAGCCAGAGCGTAGGCGTGTTCTTTCTTTCTTTTAAAAGATACAAAACAGTTTCATTGTCCTTATCCATCTCTACTGTTATTATCAGAACACCCCCCTGTCCTGTAGCCCTGCTTTCCGGGACACAGCGACAGGTAGTGGGTAAGACTGAAGGTTTGATGCTTGATGGTCTGTGTTTGAATCACATTTCCTACATACAGGCCTGGTGACCTCCTTGAATCTCCATATGCCTCGCTATAAATTGAAGATCATCACGCCTAACTCTTGGGCTAGTTGAGAAGATGAAATGAATTGGGGGAGCTTGTGCTTTTTGAAAATGGCTCCCAAAATGTAGCTCATAAAAATGACTCTGAGAGTCTGTTAGAGTTCAGATTGATGAGCCTCATCAACGGAAATCTGTGACCCAGTAGGGCAGGCATGGTCAATTTCAGGTGGGTTTGTGGAAAGGCTTCCATGGGATACACTTGGAGAAACATGATTCCAAATTTGTGTTTTGCCAAAATGTTTCTCCTTTTATTTCCTCAGCCTGGATCGGAAATGTCCATACACCCTGGATTCCGCCTTTGCTTTAAGATCCACAATAGATATCTCCTCAATGTCTCTGTCTCTCCCAATTTCCCCAGGTTTGCAGGCATTTATCTTTTCTTCTATTTAATCTCTCCTACACTATGGAACCTTCTATTATAGATTACAGATAAAATATTGTAGGCTAAATGTTATCTTCTGGAACTAAGGAAGTAATGCAGATACACTAGATACAAATTACATACTATGTATTACTTTTGCAGTAATGCAGATAACATATTATAACATAATAGACATGGACAGTATACCTTACAGATGTCTTCATTCATCCATTCCACTGCATTTTAAGCATCTACTATGTACCAGGCACTGTGCTAGCTGCTGGGATATAGCAGCGAGGAAGACTGACAGGACCTCTAGGCACAGAGCCTAGAATCCATTTGCCCCTCCTTCCCTGGACTGAAAAACCCCGGGCTCCTAATGCCTACATTAATGCAGCCACCAGTGACTAGAATGGCATCAAGGCCACTTTCAATACATCTGCATGATCCAACTGGTGCCTGTGGCTGGTGGTTAAATACTCTCCTTGAAATTAAATCTCTTTGTGGATTTTCATCCTTTAGCAGCCAAGCCATGATCCCCTCCCCTGGGTTTCTGCATTTGTCACATTGGCAGCAGTGGACTAATGCCTTTGGGGTTTTGCCCAAAAAAGATATATGCATCTCTTTTAGCCAATTTCCCCCTAGATTTGATTGCTTTTTGAAAATTCAGGTTCCAAAAGAGGAGGCATTATGGATTCCTCAGTGGTTTCACAATATACAGACTTCTATTCATCCATTCATTCCTTTAACAAGAAAGTATTTCCCGTCTACCCGTGCACTAGGGGCTCCGCACTGGCTTAAGCCTTGCCCCGGCAGGTGCTCAATAAATGTTGGTGGAATTGGTGCTGCACTGGCAAATGCTCTGGGAGTTCGCTCTGTATTTACTAAGTGGTGGGAGTGTGTGTGTCGCTGGTCCAGTCGTTTCTGCCTTCCAAGTCGATGGCGATGGCGCACTGACCAGCTTTGATGCAGAGCCATCCAGCGCATTAGAGCCCTGTTATCTTCTGTGCGCCAGGACGTGTTGTGCGAGACCAAAATGCTGATGTGCCAACACGGGAAGAAAGGAAAGCAGATTTTTACATTTGCAATAAAACTGCCATCCATCACACCAGCAAGACTCGGAGCACCTGAACTAATATCTGAGCTGTAAGATTGCAGTTTCTCTGACTTGCCTGTCAATAGGAAATGTTTGTGCATAGCAATTCAGCGGCTGATACAAGCATTAAAAGACAAGGGAGAAGGAGTAATGTAAACAAGGACACAGAAACATCCTGTCAGCCTGCCCACAGAGTGCTAATTAGGTGCAAGCCTGTGCCGGGTACCGGATATGTATTGGATCCATATCCATTCTTCATCCTGTTTGGAATGTTTCCCAGCCAGTTGATACTCTCCAAGAACCGAACGGGTGTCCTCTCATTGTGTCATTGATGAGGATATCATCAATGTGACCATAAATATCTTACACCACTCTGTAGAGGAGGAACTATTATTATCCCTGTATTATACACAAAGAAACTGAGACACAAAGAGGATGACTAACTTTCCCAAGTAAGCGACAGAGCTGGGATTTGAACCCTAAGGCAGGCGAACTGCCAGTTGGATCATTTGCTCACCAGGAAATCACAAACTGATATATTTGAGGGCCGTATGCTTCCATCAGTTGAGTTGGTGAGACCAAGCCTGGTAATTGGTTGATCTGGGCATCTTGGTCTGAAGCAAACTGGTGGGCACATCCTCTTTGGATGCTCGGCTCAATGGTGGCTGAAGGAATACTGAACTGACCCGTGAGTGTGACTCATAGGTTAACATTCACATAATTCTGAGAGCCAGCCAATGCTGATGTGAATGAGAGACGTCCCCAGGAAACTCATAATCTGGCAGTGGGGAGGGGGAGGGAAACAGACTCTGAAGGGGGGTCTGCCTGTGGCCTCTATGGCCAGAGGAGGCGCCTCAAACCTATTCTTGGTAACATTAGCAAAAATTCTATGTTAGGAGTCATCTTACTCAAAGAGCAGGTTGGATACCTGTCTTCCTGCCAGTTGTGCGTTCATTAATTGCTTCTTTTTATAAAGCAGTCAGCGAAACATTCAGAACTCCAAGGAATGGAAAACAGTCAATACAGCTTTTCTTTCCCCCTCCACAAACCCCTTTATTTTCTACTGGAGGTATCATTAAGAAGCCACCCCACTGGTTTCCCACATCTCCGTTAATGAGGCTCTCTTCTTAAATGACTTCAAGGGTCTAACTGCAATGAAAGCACCTCCGTCTCCCCTCTCCTGCTTTTGGTTAGGAAAGTGGGTGAGAACCAGATTCATCCAAGTCAAGCTCCTTGACCACAACCTGGTCACTGCTTCATGCTCCTTCCCTAGAAGGGGTGACCCGCCCTCTACTTTGTACCCAGGATGATTGACAGTGATGACATCCAATTACAATTTTTTATTTTTGTTTTGACACTGAGGAGGCTGGCCTCCTGTATACTGTGATAGAAATAACTAGCTGGCAAGCATGCAAAGTTTTTCATTTATGCAAAATGAATGTTAAAGGCTCATGATTTTGTTTCTTCCCTTGTTGCAACTCATGGGAATTATCCCAGGGCCCAAGCCTTATGGTGTTACGATCCCCAAGTGACGATTTATCCAGCCCTGTATCTGCAAGGGAAGAAAACAGTGACACACAGGAATGCCCAGGAGTTTTCCACCTGCTGAAACAGCACTGTCCAAGGGTCCCCTGACACACATTCCAAGAGGAGGGCACAGCTAAGCCGAGACTTTGAGGATGAGTAGGGATTAGCTAGGAAGAGAGAAGGAACAAGAATGCCCCAGGTAAAGATGATATATCTGCAAAAAACTTGTGGGAGGAGTTCACCCAGTGTTCCCCAAAGATCAGTGGCTGCAAACAAACTTTGTTGCTAACTAGTCTACAGGTCAGCTGGGCTGGCCTACTGAGCTAGGGCAAGGTGGGCTGATCTCAGCTGGGTTTACTAATCAACCTGTGGGCAGATTGTGGTTGTCTGGAGACTTGTTAGGAGTGGCCTCACTCACTGAAATAGAAGTTACCTGGTTGCTGGATGGGGTGACTGCAGGGTGGTGGCTGGGCCATGTCTTTCATCATCCAGTAGAGCAACCCATGCCTGTTACAAGAAGGAGAGTGGACATGTGCAAAACCTCTACTTCTGCTGCATTCCGGCAGCCAGACCAAGCAAGTCCCACGCCAAGACTGGGAAGCGCCTCTGACTCTGGATGAGAGGAACTGCAGTCACGTTGCAAGGGGTGTGGCTATCTGCAGGGGTGAAGTGTTGTGGGTGTTTCTGCAATTGATCTGCCGCAGACCTTAAGGAAGCAAAAGGTTTCAGAGAGAGAGAGAGACATAAAAGCTGGGCAGCCTGTCTCTGAGCCTGTGTAACTGACCTCGTGGAGTTTTGACAGATCTATTGCATTTCTGTAATTTACAAGAGATGTCTTTGACCTCTGGGAAGGCAGAGTAGGAGGGTAGAGCACATGCTCCCTCCCCGTCCTCACTTCCCCGTGCTGTGATGATGCCCAGCACCTGCCCCGGCTACCTTTAATCCTTGATTAGCTCTACCTGCTTTTGACGGACTCAGTGGGATGAAGTCCATCAGAGGGAAGGAAGGTGCCAGGGTGCGTGTGAAGCAGCAGAGGAACAAACCCAGACTCTTTCTCTGCTTCCCGACTCTGCCAGCCGCTCGTGCCCTCTCCAGATGGACGAATCAGAGGCTTTTCAGAGAGCTCAGCTTGGGCCTGCCATTGCCACACAGGTATTTAATATAGGAAAATTTTAATCACGTTTGTTTTCCCATGTTTCGTCCTAACGATGAATCATTTTTAATGGGAGACCAGGGGGTGGAAGAAAAGATGTTAGCAAATCTTGGCTGACGGTTTTATCACCAGTCTCAGATCTCTGGTCCCAGGGCTGAATTCACCACCAACTGCAAATCATCCTGATTTAGATGCACGGGAACTGGACAGTGGGACCAATCTGAAATTCTCCTGCAGGGGCGATGGCTCTCTGGCTCTACTTGTCCACCACCCCAAATGGGAATTTGGAGACTTCTGCTATATTCCAGCAGTTTCCACACTTTATTTTTCTAAATCTTTATTGTTGAAAGTATTACATATGTCCCCTTCTCCCCGCCCCCGCAATTACATATGTCCCCTTCTCCCCCCCCCTCTTCTAGCCTGCCCCCCACCCCAGGCCCTCACCACCCTATTGTCTGTGGGTTATGCATATATGCCTACAAGTTCTTTGGTTGATCTCGTCCCACCCACCCTTTCCTGCCTTCCCTCTGAGGTTCGACAGTCTGTTCCATGCTTCTGTGTCTCTGGATCTGTTTTGTTCATCAGATTCCACATATGAATGAGATCATGTGATACTTATCTTTTTCTGACTGGCTTATTTTGCTTAGCATAATATCCCCCAGGTCCATCTATGCCAGGCGTCCTCAAACTACAGCCCGTGGGCCACATGCGGGTGTTTTTGCCGTTTTGTTTTTTTACTTCAAAATAAGATATGTGCAGTGTGCATAGGAATTTGTTCATAGTTTTTTTAAAAACTATAGTCAGGCCCTCCAACGGTCTGAGGGACAGTGAACTGGCCCCCTGTTTAAAAAGTTTGAGGACCCCTGATCTAATGGTAAGAGTTCTTTTTTTTCACAGCTGCATAGCATTCCATTGTGTAAATGTACCACAGCTTTATCCACTCATCTGCTGATGGGCGCTTGGGCTGTTTCTAAATCTTAACTATTGTAAAATGTACTGCTATGCACATAGGGGTGCATATATTTTTTTCTGATTGGTGTTTCTGATTTCTTAAGATATATTCCTAGAAGTGGGATCACTGGGTCAAATGGGAGTTCCATTTTTAATTTTTTGAGGCAACTCGATACTGTTTTCCACAGTGGCTGCACCACTCTGCATTCCCACCAGCAGTGCACGAGGGTTCCTTTTTCTCCACGTCCTCGCCAGCACTTTGTCATTTGTTGATTTGTTGATGGTAGTTATTCTGACAGGTGTGAGATGATACCTACCTCATTGTTGTTTTGATTTGCATCTCTCAGATGATTAGTGACTTTGAGCATGTTTTCATATGTCTCTTACTTTGGACAAGTGTCTATTTAGGTCCCTTTTTTCATTGGATTGTTTGTCTTCCTTGTGTTAAGTTGTATGAGTTTCCTATATATTTTGAAATTAACCCTTTATTGGAGATATCATTGGCAAATAAGTTCTCCCCTACAGTGGGCTCTCTTGTCATTTTGTTGATGGCTTTTTGCTGTGCAGAAGCTTTTTGTTTTGAGGTAGCCCCATTTCTTTATTAGTTTCCACATTTTAATCCTTTCCATAACCCTGTAGGGTACGGCTTCGCGCTTCCCTTTGGCATACATGGAACCTGACACTGTGGAGCCCCCAGTGCCGTGTCGGGTCACACCTCGCACTAGTAAGTAGTAAGTCACGGAGCAGGGCTTCACACCCAGGTCTGTCGCACGGAGAGCCTCTGCTCTTCCCCACGCGCCATGTGGCTGCTCTTACAAATCACAAAACATTTCAAGTTTCTTGATAGTTATCGTTTCTGAGATTTGAGAGATCCGGAATTAATTTTGCTTACAGAAGACTATTTTTCTAGAGTATACTTACACAGACGAAGAGTCTCACTTCAGCATGGATACACCATTCCAGGTCCCAGGTGTGGGTCCCAGCAGAGCCGTGCCTGACAGCATGTCCAGGGTTCCTCTGACATCACATGCACACACGGTCCCCTACCTGCCATGTATGAGGCGGGTGCTGTGAGCCTTGCTCTGGCCGAGCCCTCTCCCGATCACCTGAGGCGTGCTGATCTCCGTGGTGGACAGACCACTGTTGTAGGACCCTGAAGGAGACCTGGCTTTCTAAGAGGGAATCAGGGTGGCAAATACAAACACTTCTTATTTTATTTTTCAATTACACTTACCTCCTTAATTACATAAAAAATACTTGACTACATCTGGAGTATTGTAAAGCAATTCCAAGATAGGATATCATTTCACTCAAAAATACTTGAGTGACTATCTCCAACAGATGAAGACTTTAGAAAACACACATATTCACACTTGGATAGCTTATTGTAGCCTTAGTTTATTCAGTTATAAAATGGCATGAAAACCCCAGAAAAGTTATAAGTCAAGAGTCAGGAAATATTATCGTGAAAATCAAGGAATAGGAGAGTTTTACACAGAAGGCTGGTGAGTCAACAGCATCAAATGTTACTGAGGGGTCAAGTAGGAGGAAGGCTGAAAAGCAACAATTGAACTTGGCATTGGGAGGTCCCAGAGCTATCCAGAGCGGTTTCAGTAGAACTGGACAATGAAAGCATTGAGGAAGAAGAAATAGTGCATCGACTATGTTTTCTGGAAGTCTGAACAGTAGAAGCTTAGGGGAATGCTTCTACTGTTGAGGAAGCCAGGATGGAAGGAAAGTGCTCTTACGATGGGAAAGCTTGAATAGCTTGCTGTGATCTAAGGGACGATCTACTTAGAGGGTGAGCTTGAGCCCAGCCGGTGTGGCTCAGTGGTTGAACATCAACCTATGAACCAAGAGGTCACAGTTCAATTCCGGGTCAGGCCACATGCTCGGGTTGCCGATCAGTGATTCTGTCTCATCATTGATGTTTCTATCTCTCTCTTCCTCTCCCTCCCTCTCTCTGAAATCAATTAAAATATATTTAAAAACTTATTAAAGAGGGTGTACTTAAATCTATAAGAGAGAAGGGACAATTGTTGGAATGAGGGCTGCTGAAGTAGGGAGTTGGTATCAATAGAATGAGGGAGGAGTTGGCTTAAGAAAAAAGGAGGCGTTCTTCAATTGCCTGAGACATATTCATCGACTCTCCTGTGTCAGACTCTGTACAGGGTCCTGGGCAGTACAATGGGAAGCACAGCCCGCCTTCCTCTTCAAGGTTTTCACAGCACTGGTTGCTAAGAGCCCACTAAGCAAGCAGTTATGGGGGCTGTGATGTATGGTCTCTGAGCTGTTTATATGGAGAGGGTCAGAGAAGAATTCCCGAAAGAACAACTGTAGGCTGAGGCTTGAAAGCTAAGTACAGATGAGCTGGGTGAAGGGTTTGAGGAAAGGGTGGGAAGAGTGTGTGTGAAGGCCTGCCAGCTCACGCCAACATGGTCTGCCCTTTACCCTCAGGAGGAACAGACAGGTAAGGATGGGTGAAGATGCAGGTGAGTTTGGAAGCAGAAGTCAGAGATGTCAGGGTGCATACGGAATGGCCTATTTTCTTGGAAGTGACAGAGACTTACTGAGTAAGGGCTATGATAGTGGTAGTGAGATGAACCAATTTATTATGTGTTTGCAGGGCAGGCATTGGCTTCCATCCTATAGAAAGTGGGTCTACTTTTCACCCCCACTGCCATCTAAGAGTCCGAGTGATCCTCACATTTCCTCGGGACCAAAGAAATAGCCTCCTCATTGGTCTCTGCCCATCCATTCTTGCTTCCTCCATTCCCTTTGCTATGCACCAGCCTTTTAAATTGGTCACATACCCGCCCAGCTTAACACCCTCTGATGGCTGCCAACTGCACTTAGAAAAAAAATCTAGACCCTTAGCCACATCCTCCAAAGTTCTGTGGGATTTCTCTGCACAGCTTTCCAAGCTCATCTTGAGCCTCCTCCTCTCTCTGCTCCAGCCCCTCTGCCTTCTCTCAGCCCTTCCTCAGACCTTCCTTGCTTCCTCTTCTCCCCAGCCTTTGTACACACAACCTCCCTAGGCTGGATCACTCTTGTGTCTGTACCATCTCCCCAACCCTGTCCCCACCCCACCCAAGTTAACCTCATGTGACTTGATAATTGAAACCTTAGCTCAATTACCACCACCTCCATGAAGCTCTCCGTGACCTCACAGAATAAGCTCTCCCTCTTTACGCACGCAGAGCATGGTAAACCTCTTCATTGTGGGCACTTCATTCGGGAGCAGTTTACATTTAATTGCCTCCTTCTTCAGCTGGCATCCCTCTAAAGCATTACTGTAAGTGCCAGGAGAATAGAAATGGTGTCTCTTCCATGCCCCCCTCGCCCCTTTCACCATTATGACCCCAGGATCCAGCACATGTCTGACACACGGTAGGCATGCAATATGAATAAATGAATGAATGAATGAATGAGTATTAGTACTCCTTGAAAAACCATCGCACCCTTAGCCAATCTTTATAGAGGCATTGATCTAATCCAGTTTCAGCTGAGCACGTACAACCTCTTCCTGCCAAACATGATGATTTTTCCTCTTTTGTACAAACATATCAACTCCCTGCACGCCCATGCATGTAGCCCGGTGTGCGTGACCCAAACCTCAGTAAACACATCATTTAGACAAGAGACGGAGGACACGCTCCCATCAAACCTGTGCCCTGGATGCTTAGCACACATGTTTACTGATGATGCAGATTAACTTTAATCATATTGCACAGTTTCCATTTCCAATTGAAATTGAACGTCTGAGCCATGTATGGGCTTTTATTACCTTCCACTTAACGCTGCTGATGAAAGCAATCGGAGGGGAGCCATCTTCTCGGGCCTCAGGTGGGTGGCTGGGGCATAAATCAAATTAAAACTGCAATGTAGCGGAGGTGGTAATACACCATAGGAGATGAGAAGGGTTAGAAGCAATTTAGTGAGTGTGGGGCTCATCGGCAGGGCAGGTGGTGCGTGACGTGAGGGGGCTCCAACGTGGGGAGAGGGGCTTCTGCCTCTGGTTATCCGCTTGGCACGTGCCAGCAGCAGGTGATTTTATAAGCAAAGGAAAATGCTACCAACCATGCTGTCAAAAACAGCTACAATGGCAAAAATTTCTCCTGAGGAAGGTTATCACTTTAAAAAAAATGTTTTTATTGATTTGTAGAGAGAGGAAGGAAAATAGAGAGATAGAAACATCGATGAGAGAGAAACATCAATTGGCTGCCCCCTGCAAGCACCCTATTGAGGATGGAGCCCGCAACCTGGGCATGTACCCTGACCTGGCATCGAACCAGTGACCTCTTGGTTCATGTGTTGACGCTCAACCACCAAGCCACACGGGCCGGGCTGGTTATGACTTTTGAGTGTTTGCACACGTGGATTCCTAAGTACAGCAGACGCTGCTGAAAGGGAGGAGCCGCCCAGGAGCCCTCCCAGAGTCACCTCATTAGAAGAAAAGAGACTCCTGTCACTCAGGAATTACCAGGGTTTCAGGAGGTCAACTTTTAGGACAAAAGATGCCCCTACTGTTCTTATCACCTAGGAAATGATGAGGGTTTCAGGAGCCCTGAGCCAGGAACTGGGGGCAGAGACCAATATGTAGTTTCTGTCATCTCACAGGGACTCAGAAAAAGTGGGGAGGACATGTGCCTTTATCCCTTTACTCATAGTGGACACTGATGGAAGGGAAGTTATAACATTGTCAACAGGAAGGACTAGCACTCAAATGGAATTGGAATGCACCCTTCCCATGGGCTCCGTCTTTTATCTGCCCCACCAGGAATCTGCATAAAGCGGACTTGTCTATGTTGACACAGTGGTCTCTGTTAGCTTTTCTCAGTTAATTTTTTAGTGTCTCATCTCTGATTCTACATTTTTACTTCTCTTGATAGAGACTGAGTTTTCTTCTTGGTATGTATATAAACTCTAAGTAATTTAAGATTCTTGGTCTATGACTACTGGTCTTTAGGAAAACACAGATACATACATTTACAATTGTACGAAGATCCAAGAAGTTCAGAATGTTTGATGATACCAAGGCTGGTTTGTTAATAGCATACCTTGAAATGTCTAAACTTATATCCAAAGAAGTCAGTGCCTGAAATCTTTTCTTATTTGTTATTGCTTCACATTTTCATTATAGAGTGTGGGTTGTTACAGTGACGGGCAGATGGGATGGATATTCAGAGGCTCTTGGAAAAAATATATTCTCTCTGTGAATTGATCCACTGCTAAGTCAGGATGGGGATGGTGAGTAGTCTTGTCCTATCGTCTAGTCAGTCAAGCATCATCAGGTGGGGATCCCATGGCTGGGTACCTGGACCCTCTGGGAAAAGAGATAAAGAAACTGGTTCAAGGAGGACTTATGTCAGGAAGGCCTTCAGAGTCCTATTAATCATGCAGAATCCCTCGCACCCTACCTGAGGTTAAATTGATTAGGATCTTTTCATTTGCTTGAGGTTGAAGCCAAGCAAAATGGGCAAAAATTGATTTCCTTTGGTCAACCTCTCCTTATCAGTCTCTTACCACCAGTGGGACTTACCTGCATGATTCTACCCTAATTTTTCTCCCCTCCTTTCTCTTACTAGAGATCACATTCTTTTGGTTTACTTTCCTTGGTAGAGAGCTAACTAACAAATGTGGTACATTTTCTGTTATTGGAAGCTCAGATGCTGCCTCCCCTCTTGCTCTCTAATCCAAAGTGTCAGTCAGAGATCTTGGATTTTAAGACGTTACAACAGACGGTCTAATTTAAGCAGAAAATGGATTTATTAGAAGGATATGGATCATAGGATCAATGAGAAGGCTGGAGAACCCAGCTCAGAGGAGGAAAGGAATGCTTTGGTATGGGGTAGGGTGAAGTGGGCGACATTCCTAAAACCGTGTCATTCTGGAGGAAGTGATGTCAACCAGTTCTCCCTCCTTATGACACTCCACCCAGGATTCAAAGTCACAGCAGGAAAGGAATGATCACACTTGAGTCATGTACCCCAGGGTGGGAGGTACAGTCCTTGACTTCTGGTATCATTATGACCATGCATACTGAATGAAAGGGAAGTCTCCCAAAGGAAATGAAGGAGCTAAGGGGAATGGATGCTGGGCTACCCAAGCCAACAGATATCCTTTACTCCAAAACAGAGACCATGGCAGTAGGGTTTGCAAAAAAAAAAAAAAAAAAAAAGGAAGGGAGAAGGACCCTGTGGACAGAAGGCTGCTCCCATTCAGATCCCATCTTATCAGAACCAGATCATATTCTGTCAGACACTTCACATGTTGTGAGAATTGAGTGGTGCTCTTTGCTCCTGAGACAGTTTCTGTTCATTGAAGTCAGACCAGCATGTAATCAGAGCCGGTAGTTGTCTACAGGCTGTGATCTGAGGAGTTCTCGGAAGCCTCCCCTCCCAACACTATCCGTTAGCCTCTGGCCACTTGTTGGTACCTGGACTCACTCGTGCAGGAGCCATCTCTTTGGATTTAGTACAGTCATGCGCCGAAAAACAATGTTTTGGCCAATGACAGGCGGTGTGTGTGACAGTGGGCCGATTATATTGGCGATTATAATGGAGTTGAAAATGTCTATCACCTAGCGACATTGTAGCCATGGTAAGGTTGTAGCACAACACACTCCTCACATGTCTGTGGTGATACTAGTGCAAACAAGCCCTTTGTGCTGCTGATTGTATGAAAGTTCAGCACCTACAATTGTGCACAGGACGTAGAACATGATGCTGATAATAAATGACTGTGTTAGTGGATGGAAGACCAGATGTAGAAGCATAGTCCCCGCTGAGCACCATGAGGATCATGGCCAAAGCAAAAACCTGTTTGTGATGTTGTAAGAAAAGGCTGGACCCGACTACCGTGTTGAATATACTTCTATCTCTGGGTGGCTTAAACCATTTGAGAATTGTTATTCACTATATAACGTGAAAGCGAGCAGGCAAATGGGCCAGTGCTGATGTGGAGGTGGCTGAAGAGATTTTTGAAACTCTAGATAAGCTGATTGGGGAGGAAAATTACTTGCCTGAGCAAATATTTAATATGAATGAAAACCTCCCTGTACACATACATATTTAAAATTATTAAACATTTTAAAGGAATTACATACATCAGGTCACTTCACTTCTAAATACTTAAGCCTTTATATTAAAAAAATAAGGACATAGGTTGTTGCTTTTTACAATTAAACAGCAATAACATTATTACTCTTTTAAAAAATATATTTTTATTGATTTCAGAGAGGAAGAGAGGGGAGAGAGAGAGAGAGAGAGAGAGAGAGAGAAGAGAGAAACATCAATGATGAGAGAGAATCATCGATCGGCTGCATCACGCCCCCCATTGGGGATCGGGCCCACAACCTTGGCATGTGCCTTTGACTGGAATGGAACCTGGGACCCTTCAGTCTGAAGGCTGATGCTCTATACACCAAGCCAAACCAGCTAGGGCAGTGGTCGGCAAACTCGTTAGTCAGCAGAGCCAAATATCAACAGTACAACGATTGAAACTTCTTTTGAGAGCCAAAAACCGACTTCTGCGCATGGGCCACGGAGTTTAAATCGCACTGTACGTGCGCGCCTGCACGTGGTATTTTGTGGAAGAGCCACACTCAAGGGGCCAAAGAGCCGCATGTGGCTCGCGAGCCGCAGTTTGCTGATCACTGAGCTAGGGCAACATTATTACTCTTAAAATGAACAATAACTCCATACTACCATCTAATATCCTGTCTCTAGTAAATTGCCTCAGTGGTACCAAAAATTTATTTTTTTATTTTTCAATTACAGTTGACATTCAATATTATTTTATGAGTCTCAGGTGTGCAGCATAGTTGTTAGACATTTATGTAATTTATGAAGTGATCCCCCCACTAATTCTAGCACCCACCTGCCACCATACATAGTTATTGCAACATTGTTGACTGTATTCCCTGTGCTGTCCTTAACATCCCCGTGGCTATTTTGTAACTGCCAATTTGTACTTAATCCCGTCACCTGTGCACCCTGCCCCTCCATCCCGCTCCCATATGGCAGCCAGGTTGTCATGAATAGAGAGGAATGTTCATGATGCATTATCTGATTACAAGCAAATCTATAATGAAAAAAGAAACAAACGAAGCAAACCACCACCGATGTATATCTGAAAAGAGGAACACCTCTTCAAGGAGAGCCCCAGGCAGGTCCTGCAGGGGGTGTTCCAGAAGGAGGCGCTGTTGTCCTGGGAGAGGACAGCTCCATGAATGCCCCAAAGACTTTCAGTTGAGACAAGCTGTGGAGGTGGATACAGTGGTATTGCTGATCCTGACCCCATGTAGGCCTAGGCTAATGTGTGTGCTTGTGTCTTAGTTTTTGACAAAAGAAGTTTAAACAGTAAAAAGAAAAAAGATTTAATAGATAAAAGCTTATAGAATTCGTATATAAAGTATTTTGTACAGCTGTACAATGTGTTTTAAGCTAAGTATTATTACAAAAGAGTCCATTTTTAAAAAAGGAAAACTTATAAAGTTATAGTAAGCTAAGGTTAACTTATTAGTGAAAACAGAATTTTGTGGTAGATTTGGTGTAGCCTAAGCATACGGTGTGTATAAAGGAGTGGACGGTAATGTCCGAGGCCTTCACATTCACTCACCACTCACTCACTGACTCGCCCAGCGCAACTTCTCCTCTGCAAGCTCCTGGAAGCGCCTGTACAACAGCACCATTTTTATTGTTTACCTGTATTTTTGCTGTGCCTTTTCTATATTTAGCTATGTTAGATACCATCGTGTTACAATTGCCCACAGTATCCAGTGCAATGACATGCTATACAGGCTTGTGGCCTAGGAGCATCTAGCCTAGGTGTGGAGTAGGCTAGGTTTGTGCAAATGCACTCTATGATGTTCGCACAACAACAAAATCACCTGGCGCGGCATTTCTCAGAACCATAGCTTGTGTTAAGCTATGCGTGACCGTATTGCTATCTCCAGTCCCTGATTCAAATGGCAAATGGCCTCTAGAAAGAGCAGCATCTTGAGTCCTTAATATCTGAGATTGAACAAGTATTTTGCTGGTTAACTGGTACATTAAATCAATTCAAGACCATAAACACTGAGCACCTATTGTATGCCAGACACTATGCAGTATGCCTGTATATAATCCTTATAATAAAAGGGTAATATGCAATTTGGCCCTAACAGCGGATGGAAACGACCCGTCACTATGATGTGCACTGACCACCAGGGGACAGACACTCAATGCAGGAGCTGCCCCTGGTGGTTAGTGCACTCCCACAGGGGGAGCTCTGCTCAGCCACAAGCTGGGCTGATGGCTGCAAGTGCAGTGGCGGTGGCGGGAGCCTCTCCCTCCTCGGCAGCGCTAAGGATGTCCAACTGTGGCTTAGGTCCATGGGAAGCAGGCCTAAGCTGTCAGTCAGACATCCCCTGAGGGCTTCTGGACTGCCAGAGGGATGTCTGACTGCCAGCTTAGGCCTGAGCCCCCGGGGAGTGGCCCTAAGCCAGCAGATGGACATCCCCCGAGGGGTCCCAGACTGCAAAAGGGTGCAGGCCAGGCTGAGGGACCCCCCGACTCCGAGTGCACAAATTTTCATGCACCAGGCCTCTAGTCTTAATAATAAAAGCCCAATATGCAAATTATCCCCTCAACTAGGAGTTCCACTGGGAGTTCGACCAGGGGGCGGGGCCGGCTGGCCAACTGCCTGCGGCCCCTCCCCCCTGGCTGGCCCCACCCCTGCTGGCAGTGGCAGCAGGCAGCTGGCAGCCGGCAGCCATTAGGGACCCTACCTGTGCAAGAATTTTGTGCACTGGGCCTCTAGTGGTAAATAAGATAGAAGTAATTTCTTAACTCAGGGACCTTATAGACCAGCAGGAAGGATAGATGTCTTAAAATGCAATGAAAATAAAGTGACAAGAGCTTTGAGAGCAGTAGGCCCCTGGGGGAAGTAGGGCTGTAGGTAAAGTGGGTGGGGGAGGAAAAGGTGAACTAGACGCTCTCCAGCGTTCTGAAACAGCTCCCCCAGCTCTTTTCCACTTCCCTGTTCTATGGAAGCCCAGTGTATGGATCCCAGCAGAGGGTGTCGGGCCTGAGACTGCAGTTAGCACTCTAGCAGATCCATGGGTTTGAAAACCCTAGGTCATCCCAGAGGCTGTCAACCAGCATGGTGTGAGGCATCCCAGCCTGCTTTATCCAGCTGTTTGCTCTACATCTTGCAATAAAACATTACACCAATTTTCTTTTTCTTTCTGCCAGATCATCAATTCTTATTACTTTAGCATCTAAACATTTCTGCATGACTATCAGACAACTGAATTTGGGGGCAAGTAGCTGCAAAGAGTGAATCTGCTATTGCCGTTTTTTGATTTTTTTTTTTTTTTTCATTTTAAGGGATCTATTTCCCCCTTTTTATATTCCTCCCAGTATGAAACTAATTTTACAATAACAAAGTTAACTCATCACTTACTATCTGTTAATTTAACTTTTAATTGTCCATTAATTGTCCAGTGCTGGGCTGTTTATTTCAATTTTTAATGTCAGGGAGTTAAATTGCTTTCCAAATGAAGGTTAACAAGAGAGGGCTATTCCTGACTCTGGAAACAAGTGAAATCATGTGGAATCATAAGCTTCTTCCTCCCTCCCTCTCTTCTTTCCTCCTTTTCTCACTCTCTTTTCCCATCTCTTCATCCCTCCCTTTCTCACCTCTAACCACTACTTATTGGGCCTTCTCTGATTCAGGCACTGCCTTAGGTGCTATGGGGACAGGAGTGCAGAGAGCAGCTCTTGGCATATTGGGACCTCCCCCTTTAGAGGTTTCCCAGGGATATTAAATGTGGAAAAGCTCCCGTGTTCAGCTTCCACCTTGGGAAGCGAGGTCTTTGCCCTTTCATTCTGAGCGAAGTCACAACTGCTCTACTTTCTCAAGTATAACATTGCCAGAGACATCCAATCAATTTTAGTTGTGCTCAGAGCTGACTCTCCCCTCATAGAAGCATCATAGCGTAGAGGTCAAGAGTATGGTCTCTGGAGGCAGACTTCCTGGGTCCAAATGCTGCCTTTTCCGCATCTAGCTCTTAGGCCTTGGACAAGTTACGTAACCTCTCTGTGCCTCGGTTTCTTCACCCATAACATAGGGAGGAGTTTCCATCTCAGAATTGTTTCCAGCATTATATAAGTCAGTATTTAGAGTGATTAGAAAAGTGTCTGGTACAGAGTAAATGTTTGTTAAATAGATAAGACTTCCTTTGCCTATCCCTACATAGCTCCTGAATTAATAGCCAGGCCCAGACTTAGCTGACTTTCTCCTGCATTTTCTTGTGCATGGCCCTGGGTTCTAATATGAAGGTGCTGGGGCATCTGAGCTAGCCTCAGCCTTTCTCTCCCACCTCCTCACGAGCAGGCTCCAGGCACAGCCAGCCTTTACTCTGTATCAGCGGTGCCCAAAGACATTTGTTTTATAACATCCTTGGAAATGTTGCTGGGCAGTCAGGTTGCCTGGGTGACATGGACCATTTCCCTTGTGGTCCAGATTTTAGCTCCTGGGAATTAAATGTGTCTGCTCTGAACCGTGCCCCTAAGGAACAAATTGTACAGGGCGGGTAAAAGGTATACCGTGTGAGTACACAAAACACAGTTTAGTCTTGTATTATTGTTTATTGACTATTGCATTATTTTCCACACAAATGACTGGAAACTTACTTTACCCCACCCTGTGTAGAGTGTGCATATTCAGGAATGTTAGCCTGGGGGTCAAGCCTGCCTGGATCCCCAGAGGTTGCTTTTTTTTTTTTTTTTTTAAGAAGAACATCAGGGAAGGCTCAGAAGAATGAAGGACCTAATAAAGCTAGCATTCTGATCCTGTCCCCCCAGAGCACTTTCAGGCCCATCCACGGGCTTCTGAAAATCAATTGAGTCCTGAGAGAAAACAAGAGGAGCAGTCAGTGGCGCTTGGTGCTGCTGGCCCAATTCCCACTGTGATTAAACTTCATATTTTACCCTGGGCTGGGCTGGTTTCCAGAGACCAGTTGATGAAAACAGCTATATTGAGCCAACTCTGTTTTCCTAAATAGCTGTGCGAACAGAGCCCTTTACTGGGTTGGCAGGGGCTCAGGCGGGAAGAGGCCCTCCTCGGTGTAAAACACACCAGCTCGGCGTCTGGCACCACTGAGCTTCCCAGGCTACTCCAGATGTGCAGGAGACATTGTCTTTAGTTAGGATGATCTTGTAGAATGGCCATGGTCTGGGGGTGACGGACATCCTGCGTTTGATCCTGGCTCTGTCTCTGAGAAAGTCACTAATCTCTTTAAGCCTTAGAATCTTCATCTGTAAAATGGGTGTGTTAGTCAGATTAAGTTCATTGCTGTGGTAACAAACAGCTCCCCCTCCCCCAGTCTTGGTGGCTTAGAGCAATAGAGGTTTACTTGTCACTCATTGTATTTTTGTTGTGGTCGGCTCTCAGCTGCGGGTCTGTGGCTCTTGTCCGTGTAGATTCTCCATTCTGAGATCCAGGATGAGGAAGCATTTAACTTACTGTCTTGGTTTTGTGCCGAGGGGAGAAGGAGCGATGGTAGTCCTGCAGTGTCTCTTAAGCTTTTGCTCAGAGGCCCTCTCTATTCACTTGGGCTCACCTTCTATTTGCTGTGGGGGCTGGGATGCCATCCTTCTCCCACCGACAGGCAGTGCAAATCACATCCGTAAGCAGGGTCACGCGATCCTCTTGCAGGCAGGGCAGCAAATAATTTGGAGCCGTAATTTAGCCTACCACAATGAGATAATAATACTCCCCTCTTTGCAGGATGGTTATGAAACCCAGATGAAATTGTACACATGAAAGTTTATTGCAAACTATTAAGTTCTGTGTTCATGCTAATTATTACTCTTTAATGCCAAGTTCTCCATGGGTCTCACAGAGGTGGAATGGAGACGTATTTTGTGCATTTTTCTATTTGTATGGAAATCTCTTTGCCTTCAAATATATTTCCCATGTGCTTTGAGGGCTCTCACGATGATTTCAATATCAATTTCATGCCATCTATCCCTTTTTATAGAATCCAACGGGTTTAGTTAGTTTTGCATGCAGATGAATGTTCAGATCAATATTTTGGAAACTCATGGTAAAGAATTGTGTCATTGCCTGCTACTTTTTGTCACTAAGAGTGACATATTCTTCGGAATGGAGCTGGGCTTTGTCGGTTGGGATAGGACTCCTCATTGCCAACTACCCATTGATTGACTGTTCGTACCACTGGAGAAGACATTTACAGAATAACATCAGGACTGGCAAAAAAACAACACAAACCAACAAATTCCATTAATAATTGATTAGGAAGCTGGAGAAGGGGATTGAGAAACATGAAAATGCCAGGGGAAAAACTCACTTAGCCTTCGTTAGTTAAATAATTTACTCAATAAATTAATACTGAGTGTCTACCGGACGTTAGGCAGTTGGTATTCAAATAATTTATTCATTCATTCGTTTATTCACTTACTTGACAAATAGTTATTGGACATCTATACACCACACACTGTTGTAAGCACTGGAAATATGTCAGTCAGCAGAACACTCAAAATTCCTTGTCATTGCGGGACTTATCTTTTGGGGATGGAGGACTACTCAGGAGACACACAATTAATAAAACAAGTAAGCAAGTAAAATATATGGTGTCCAGGTACAAAATTAAGAAAATAAGGAAGGCTGGGAGAGTGTGTTGAGAAAGGGGCTGTCATTTAAAGTAGAGCATCTGGGAAGGTTTGGGAGAGTGATGTTTGAGCAAAGAGCTGAAGGAGGAGGGGGAGCAAGCCTGGTGGAAGAACAGTCCATGTAGAGGGAAGGGCAGGGGGTCGTTGTGAGGTGGGAGCCTGCCTGGGTTGTATGGTAAGTGCTGTGGCCTGGAGAAAGGGGTTAGAGGAAGCTTATTAAGTAGAAACAAATCAACAGCATCCACAGTCCATTTTTTTTGAATGAAGAAAGCTCTCAGGAAGAACACTAGAGAGAGAAGACTTGTGAGCCAGGAGTCTCTTAGCTCTAGTGTTCTTCATCTCTGTGTCTTGCCTGGCCATAGAGGCTACATTAGGATCCACAGCCAACATTTACTCCCAAATTAAGCCACGAGCTCTCAAACTGCCGAAGCTTTCATGGTTGGTTCTCTGTGCCAGGAGAACCTGCCCTTTTCAAACTTGGCCTCTTCCCAAATTCAACACAACTGTCTCCTCCACTATGAAGCGTTTCCATCATCGGCAAGTCAGATTGGTCCAGTTTCCTCTCTGTGTCCCTGTGGCAGTTCATTCATTCCTCTGCTACAATACCCAGGAGATTTCTTGTCCTTCGCTGTTTCCTGTCTGCCTCTGATCTTTGCTTCCCAGACTGTGAATTTCTGCAAGATGATGACTATATCTCATTCATTTTCATATCAAAGTTCCACGAACAGTAACAGGCACATAACAGATACTCAAAAATAGTAGCTCAAAATGATGATTTCCTTTTCCTCTGCTGAGACCAAGTTTGTACAAAATCAGCATTTCTTAAGGAACATTAGCCCAGTGATGAAATGCTAAATATTCAGAGTGGATGCACTTTTTTTTGTCACCATCAAAATTCTCCTTTTGGGAAACACTTGCCCTCCTCTTCCTACTTAATTTATTTTCACCTGTCCAATCAGATTACTTTATACCCCTCACCACAGAGATTGAATCAGACATGTGTTCATGATTCAAGATAGGTAAATTGGGGAAAATATTTTCTTTTTCTGTATTATTGATTGTAAGCTTGAGATTTCTATGGAGCCATATTGCTGTCAAATGCAAAAGCCTAATTATGAAGTGAAACAGAGAAGAGATGTTCAAATAGATGAGGAGAGAATGAGGAAGAAGAAGAGGGGTTGGAGGAGAGAGGAAAGGGGGAGAGAGTGGGATAGGTATTAATTAGATGGCATAATTTGAAACCCTGGATCCATTTAACCTAAAGTACATACAATCCTAGGATTTAGAGTTACCTGAACCAGTAGATTATATTTTTGCTTAAGCTAAATTCCGCTGGGTTTCTGCCATTTGTAGCTGGAAATATTAAGATTAGTGCAATGTTACACCTGCCTCTTAGAGAGGCACAATTGGAAATCCTGCTGACATACAAAAGGCTCTGACAAGTCCTGCAGGAAAGAAATCCATTTCACTTTGTTTAAGTGAAATGTCTCCCAAACTTATGTGATCACTAATTCCTTTTTGCCAGTAACGAGTATTAATGTCTATAGATACTATTTCTATACTTTGTGAAATATAGTACTGAAACATTTGCTAGTTAGGTTAAGGGCATCCATTTAATAATGTAAAATGAAATTAAGTGATGAGCAAAGAGATTGGATTTGTGATTCAGCTCAGCTTAATGGGGGGAGACCTAATATCCTGAGTGAGGACAATTCTGTGGAATCTCTCAGGAGCCGTGGCAGCACTTGAGCTTATAATACTACCACTAGTCAGGAAAACAACTGCTATTGTCAAGCACTTACTATGGCCAGGCGCAGTGCAGAAGCTCAGAGAAGTTTGAATGACTTGCCCAAGGTTATGAAGCCAGGAAGTGGAGGGACCAATATTTGAACCCACATCTGGCTGGCATTGAGACCCATGCCCTTTGCCATTAAATGTTCACCCTCGAAAGCTTGGAAATAAATCGTCTGACTAGAGGCATTGGCTATCTCTGATGACTCTTGCCTAATCGGCACATCTACATTTCTACCAAGGAATCCAGTCAAAGAACCTCCTCCTGTTTTTAATGAGCACGTTCTCCACTGCACCCTGGCGGAAGCAGCTCATGCAGATGATAAATATGGGCGATTGCCATTATCCTCTCATATGTCCCAGCGCTCATTTAATGGGCTCAGTGTTTGCAGTTCCATAGAAGTGCAGTGCAAAATAGAAATTCTGAAGAAAACAAATCGAGCTACCATCCGAACACTGCTATTTGGAGGCGAGATTGCGATTAACTGACATAGTTAGAGGTCTTGTCTATCGGTAGTTGCTGACTCAGTAATAACACTGCACTGCTTTTGATGTCATAAAAATCTGCTCAAGTCTGACTCTGGTGAATGGCCATCAGAGATAAGCTTGATTACTTCCTGGGATGGGAAGGTCACTACCTGATATGTTACCAGTCACAGAGAAGAGTCGGGTGCATCAATGAAATGTCCTTGGGTGAGGATTAAAAGAAAACAGAAGAGAATTCTGGTTGTAGAAAGGTCAGGGAGAGAGGCACGGGGCCCGCCTTCCTCGGTGGCCTGGGGAAGCAATAGTTCTGAGGAGAATGAGCAGGGGCTGTAGGGGAACAGAACTCAAGTCTTAGTCCTCCTTTGCCACTTCCTGGATCTGTGGTTTGAGGCGAATCACTTTCCTCTCTGTGCCTCCATTTCTTCCTCAATAAAAGGACAGGATCGGGATATCCAACCAGTGGTTCCCATACCCAGCTGATCACTGGAGTCACGTGGAAAGCTGCTCAAAAACAGCTTTTCAGGCTCCAGGCCTTGGCAATAGGCTGAGACCTTTGGTGATGCCTGGGAATCTGAAGTTTAACCAGCTCATCCAGGGATGGGAAACACTGGGCTAGATTATTTTTAAGGCCTTTCCCCAAAACAAAGCATTGATAAATACCCTATCCTTCTTGGGTTAATGGAAGGCTCCCTCCTCACCCTCCCTACTACTGTGGTTCTGGTGAAGCTGATAATCACAGGACTTGATCCAAGACTCAAGCCTGTTCAATAGGACCACACTCCTCTGGTCACTGAGAAGGACCTGTGGAAGTCATGTGGCCAAGCCCAGCCAATTACAGCTCTTTCCTGGGACTTTGTACTTGGAACTGGAGAAGAACTAGCCTATTCCAGAAGGTCATGGAACTCAGGCCTCTAACAGCGTCAGATAATGCCAATGGCCTTGTTTCTCAGGTCCCAGGAGCTACCCTAATTGTTGCCTTCTATTCTGTTGAATGACCCCTTCTCCTGTGAACCAGCAATGCCCCTTTTGCTTGAGCCATGGAAGTTGGGTCTCTGTCACTCCCAACTGTGTTAAATTCAGGGTTTGAACCTAGGTCTGTCTCCAAAGTCTGCGCTTCGAACTGCTATTCAGCCTTTTCTTTACCTGTTATCAGTGCCCCTCTGCCCCGTGCACACAATGCCTGCTCCTCCACCAGCCCCACCATTGTTAAAGCCTAACCCTCCTGTGTGCTTCTCACTGCGCTCTTTCCCTCCTCCGCTGTGCTCTTACGGTTCTTTTCACACAACTCATTTGCTAATGATCATTTATTGCTATGGACCATAATTTCCCATATCTACATTAAACATTTGCAATTTTTTTGTTCTGTCTCCTCAATTAAATTCAGAGGACATAAGTTATATTTTTCATAAGTTATGGGCACAGCAACGATTAAGCAGCAATTGCCGTTTTTGCTAACTTGTAAATGGAGGAGCTGGGATTTGAACCCAGGAAGGCTGGCTCCGGAACCCATGTCATCCCGAGCCACAGCTGTGATGGATCAGGCACTCCAAGGGGAGAACACCCAGAGGAGCCTGCCTGCTGATACGGGGAGATTCGGAGGAAGTCGCTGCCTTCTGCACAAGCAGCCACATCTGCCAGCCGCAGGCAGGTTCCCGCAGGAAACAGAAGCGCAGTTTGTGAATCCGGCAGACACGATGTAAGTGGAAGTCATTAACCTTGATTCCCTCACCTCACTTCCTTAGAACACCGGCAGTGATGGAAGCTGCCCTGTCCAGGTCCAGAGCCCAGGCCCCCAAATGATGTGAGCCTCCTGGGGCTGCTGCCTGGGGAAGAGCACTCGCCCGACCCTCTGCCCTAGCTACGGATGAGCGCTCCCCTTGAGGGGATGCACCGCTTCCTGGGACTCAGAGACAGACACCCACGGGAACCAGAGACCTGGGCCCTGCCCGCACAGAGTGAAACTTGTTTGAGGACACAGCTCACATTGCACATGAAAACCCGCTTTGAATATTTATGAGGCTGCCCAGGATCCTGTGTAAACAAACAGTGCATGCTGAGGACTGAGAGAGACAGCCTGTCTTGGAGCAGGAAGGGACCTTGCAAATTATCTCGTGAAGGGGTCACTGAATGAGCTGATTGGCTTGTAGCTGCGTGTGTTTGCGTTTTGTTTTCTTTCGATTTGCATTGAGCTGACTTTAAAACTTAGAAGAATTCATATAAAATACAGATTTTGGCTTCCCTTGTAGTAGGCAATCTGGCAGTCCTGGGCTTATATATCTGCATGGCAGCAACACCTGGCTAGTGCTAAGGAGGTTTGCTCAAGAAAGGACAGATGCTCTTCAATTTGCCACAGTCCTCACCAGTCCCTATTGCCTTCCCAACTCTGATGCCCAGTGCCATTTGCTATGTACATATGCTTCTATTTTCCTTAGAGTAGAAAGATCATTCTCTATTGACCTGCTTTTCTCACTTAAATAAACTGACTTGTGCAACAAGCTTTTGAACATATGACCCCTGGCTTCTTCCAAACTCTACATTTAATGAAATTTAAGCTCAGAGAGAGGAAGAGACTGTAGCTTGGCATCATGGAATGATCTCTGGGCTCAGTTCAAGTCGGGCAGACTGGAGGCCTGGGTCTGAAACCCATCACTGGCATCTGTTGACTATATACTCCTGGGAGAGTTGCCTTAGCCCTCTGAGCCTCAGTTGGCCCATCCATAAAATGGACACAAGAATAGCCATCCTGCAAGGCTTAGTGTAAGAATTAAGAGATAATTCCATAAGCACTTTATAGACTTTATAAAGTACAGGGAATAATAACACGTCTGTCTATACAGTGCTCTGAGTGTTCTTGTCTTTATAGTTTGTATTTTATTTGAGCCTCACAGCCCCGGCCATTGGCTTACTTAAATCTTTGCAATGCTTGAAAGGATGCTCAGCTTTTTACACTTTTATTTGCCTCATCTCCTCTCTGTTTAGCTTGGATAACAGAAATGTTGTCTTCTTGGCCCTGCATCATCTGTGCTTTAAGTAATTCATTGATGCCTCTTCCAGGGCATATTTTTACAGAAACATTTCCCTGAGTCCTTGAATCGGAGCAAAGAGCAAATCATTTCTTTTTATGGCCAAAAGTAACAATGACTGATATTTCCTGAGCTGTTATTATGGGCCAGGCACTGTGCAAGGCAAATCTCTCACATGCATTGAGAGTTCACATTGGCTCTATGAGGTGAGTGTACTAAGTATCCATTGCTATGTAACAAATCATAACTCCTGTAACTTAGCATCTTAAAACAGCAATAAACATGTACTACTTCACATACCGTTTCTGGTGGGCAGGACTTTGGGAGTGATCTAGCTGAGTGGCTCTAGTTCAGGGTGTCTCATTAGGTTGCAGTCTCATCTGAAGGTTTGATGGGGGCTGGAGCCATTTAGACCTGCAAGAAAGACTCAGCCAGAGTCATCATTCACATCTCACAGAATCCGTCATGATGAGCATCAGGTCTTGCCTCCCAACATATTCCAGGCTCTGATGAAAAATGCGTTGTATCTGGCCAGCAAGCACAGGAAAAGGTGCTCAACATCACTATCATTGGGAAAATGTAAGTCAAACCACAGTGAGAGACCCTCACTTCTATTAGGATGACTACTATCAAAGAAACAAAATAACAAGTCCTGGTAAAGATGTGGAGAAATTGGAGCCCTTGTGCACTTTTGGTGGGAATGTAAAATGGTGCAGCTGCTAAGGAAAACTGTGGCAGTTCCTCAAGTAATTAAAAACAGAATTTCCATATGATCCAGCAATTCTGTTCCCAAAAGAATTGAAAGCAGGACTCAAAAGGCATTTTTACAGCCATAGCAGCATTATTCACAATAGCAAAAAATGAAGAAGAAACACAAGTGCCCATCCATGAATGGATGGGTAAACAAATGTGTGGTTTTGTTTAGGTGCAATGGAATATTATTCAGCCTTAAAAAGGAAGAAAATTCTGACACATGCTACAACATTGAGGACATGTTCCGTTTATATGAGTTGCCTAGAGTAGTCAAATACATAGAAATAGACAGCAGAATGGAGGTTGTGGGGAGGGACAGTGGGAGTTGTATAATGAGTAGAGTTCCAGTTTTGCAAGATGAAAAGCATTTGTGATGGTTACACAACCAAGTGAATGTACTTAATACCACCAAACTGTGAGCTTACAAATGGTGACGATGGCTAATTTGGGGGTGACTTAAACCCAAATCCTTTCCACCAACATGCACAGCCTCTTTTCCCTCTTGCTCATGGATTTATAGCTAAAGGAAGGCCTGCTAGCCATTTCACTGATGCTGAGGTAGCAATTTCTCAGTCACGGAAGGCTTTGGGGACACAAGTGGCTTTTAGGGCCTGAGATCAAGCTGGGGAGAAGGAGAGTGGGGGCTCTGGGACCCTTGACTGCGGTACAGCCGAAACCAGAGCCATGTCTGCGGAGAGCTAGTTCTCGCAAGAGCATCTGGGTGGGCTTTGGTGGCCGCACAGCTGGGGTAATCGGCGAGCCTGGGAGCTCCGGAGAGACACTGGCAGGTCCAACTGCTGTAGATGTTTTCCTGCACCAGCTGGGCCAAATGCCCTCAGCTTTGAAAAAGCCCTGACATACGGGGATTTCACTTTTGTTTAACTTGCCGGTGGGAGGGGCACGTATCATTGTGCTTTGAGGGGGTGGTGACTGGGGGCTGTCCCCTTTGCCCTCCCTGCCTTCCAAGCTTTGTGCCTGCACTTTCCACCTGCAGCCCCTTGCCGGGGAAAGTGACACTTTAATTCAGAACAAGTGAAAAGGAGGCTGCGCTCGGCATAATGAGAAGTGACCAGGGAACATGCTGGATTAACCAGGGGAGATTGTAAAGCGCTGGGTAAATGTCAGCGGCTGGAGCACAGGGGTGGGAGGCGTGTGAGCCGGTCTGGAAGCCGCAGTGTGAGTTAGCTGCTTGGCAACCCACTGAGGTCTGGGGCTTGCTGGGTGCTGAGACGGACACGCTGGTTCCGAAAAGAGCTTCCAGGCCTTTCTGGGCCCTGCAGGAGCTTCTTCCCGCTTACGATTCTGACACCACTTCCAGTGTGTGTCCCCCCCACACCACCAAGCAATTCTCTGACCCCAGCTGGGTGTGTTCCCATTCGGCTCAATTCTGACAGGATCTCGACTTGATGCTGTGGGTCCAGGGTCAGGCTCACAAGACTGCCTCCACTTCAGGCGCCTGTCACAAGGCCAGGTTGTCACCTGGACTTTTGAATGACTGGCTACCGGTCAGAGGTTCCAGCAACCCTCCCTGTGGGTTGAATTCATTTGCTAGAGCAGCTCACAGAACTCAGACATGTTACTCACTAGATTACTGGTGTGTTATAATCAGACTAGAAGCCTGGTGCACAAAATTCACGCACTCAGGAGCGGGGGTCCTTCAGCCTGGACTACACTCTCTCGCAGTCCGGGGAGCGGGCCTAAGCCGTCAGTTGGACATCGTTAGTGCTGCTGTGGAGGTGGGAAAGGCTCCCACCACCGCCACTGTGCTCACCAGCCATGAGCCCGGCTTCTGGCTGAGCAGCGCTCCCCCTGTGGGAGCGCACTGAGCACCAGGGGCCAGCTCCTGCGTTGAGCATCTGCCCCCTGGTCGTCAGTGTGCATCATAGTGACCGGTTGTTCCACCATTCAGTCAATTTGCATATTAGCCTTTTATTATATAGGATGTCACTCAGGAACAGCCAGATGAAGGGATGCTCAGGGCGGGGCATGGGGACCGGGCCCAGAGCTTCCATGCCCCCTCCAGAGGTCCTCTCTCCCAGTCCCTCCAGGAGCTCACCACCCCAGAAGCTCTCTGAACCCATCCTTTTGGGTTTTTAGGAAGGTGTGTTGATTAAGTCATTGGTGATTGAGTGCAATCCTCCTTCTTACTCCATGGAGGTCGGGCTTGGGTGAGGGGGACTAGAAGTTCCAGCGCTCCAATCCCATGGCAGGTTCCCTGCAGTCACCCCATCCCTAGGCTACTGAGGGGCTTCCCCAAGTCACCTTGTTGACATAAAGACACCTTTATCCTCGTCACTGAGACAATTCCAGGGGTTTAGGAACTCTGTGCCAGGAATGGGGACAAAGACAAAATATATATTTCTTATTACCCATCACAGTATCAACTGGTTTACAGGGGTGGGACCGACCCCTGGGCAAGGAGAACAGGAGAAAAATGTATTGATGAAAACCTTACCGGATTCATCAAAGCCGGCTCCTGCTGAGTGTTTCCACACACAGGTGGTGAAGAGCTTTGCCATCCTGTGTGTCCACCTTTGGACCCTGTTTCTGTCCTTTGTCAGCTCGTTGACCTTGGGTCTGCCACTTGACCGCTCCAAGCCTCATGTTCCTCATATAGCAAAGGGTTGAGTAATGCCTATCTGATTGGTGTGTCAGGGAGCTAGAGAGGACTCGCCCCATACCTGGCACACCGCCAGCACCTCGTACACGGGGTTGGTTAATGTCATTACTACCGCTCTCCTCTCCGGGGATCATGACCCCGTGTTTTTGAAAAATAACCAGATCTGGGAAGAAGCAGGGAGGGTGGGTGATTTTCAGTACAGGTCCTCTGTCCTCCTCCTGCATCAGGGGTCGGGAAACTTGCTCGGTGAGGCGCCGTGTGGTAAATGTCTTCGGCTTTACAGGCCAGGTGGTGCCTGTAGCCGCTATTCCACTGAGAAGCAGCCACAAGCACTGTGCAGACAAGTGGGCCTGGCCGGGGGCCAAGAAAATTCCCGCACGCACACAGGCAGCAGGCTGGCTGGGCCCAGGCGCCGTGTGCGGGTTCCTGACGTGCAGCCCTCTGCCTTCTGCATGACCCGGTCACTTTTCGTCTTGTGTCACGTGCAGCTCCTGGTGAGCTGCCTGTGCTTCCCACCTGAACACAAGCTCCTCCAAGTCAGGATGCATTCCGGAACTGCGCTGGTGCAGCCCCAGTTTCCTCGGCGTGGGGAACTCGCTGGATAAGCATCATGGGATACAGGCCGGTGAGAGATGGTCAAGAGCACCGGGCTCAACGTCCTGAATGCCTGGGTTCCAATTCCGGTGACTTTGGTCAGGTGCTTTCCCTTCTCTGAATCTCACACGGAGGCACACAGAGTGCCCACCGTTCCGCCGGGTTTTTGGAAGGATGGATGCCTGGGGGAAAAGCGCTCTCTTTCTCTGGGCCTCCGTTGCCTCACCTGTCAAGTGGCAACAGGAAGGTATATTGCTGGGCTGCCATGAAGTGCTGGTGAGACGGTGAGACTGACAACCCTGCTACCTCATGCAGGTTCTCTAGCAAAGAGCTGCTTTTGCAAGCCTCATCTTTATCTCCATCTCCTTCTGTTCTCCTTAGTAACCCCCAGCCCTCATCTCTTCCTCCCATGTCCTTTTAAAAAAGGGTTTATCGACCTTGGCACTATGGACACGTTGGCCAGGTCATTCTCTGTCATAGGGGGCTGTCCTGTGCACTGTAGGATGTTCAGTAACATCCCTGGTCCCTACCCACCAGGTGCCAGTAGCACCCTGCCCTTCCCCCGCCAGCTGTGACCACTAGCAATGTGAGAGGCCTTGTCACATGTCCCCTGGAGGCAAATCCCCCCCCTGGTCAGAAACCACTGCCTTAGAACAACTGACACATATGGCAAGGCAAACATTGGGAGGAGTGCGCCTTTGGAGGTGTCCGGGTGTTGTGTTCTCTGCAGCAGAAGATGCACAGGGAACGAGTCCTCTCCCCACAGAGACAGGTCCTGTGTAGTACCGAGTGACCTTGGACAAGTGACTTAAACTCAGCGGGCCTCAGTTTCCTCCTCAGTAGGAGTGAGAGGTCCTGTGCCCCCAGAGGTGTGTGGAAGACTCCATAGAGTAATATAAACAGGTTGCTAAGCGCACAGTAAGTACTGAATAAATCATAACTGTTCTTTTGACTGTGTTTTTTTCATTGTGGTAATTGGTGATATATTAAAATTTCCTTCTGCCTCTGGAATTTGGAGCTTCTTTTTAATGCTCAATTTGCAAACTGAAATGAACGGACTGGATTTGACATTCAGACATGTTTTGTTTGGCCTGCAACTTGATTTTAAAATGTTCGACCCCATAGCTTACATTTAAATGTCAGGAGAGTTTACCTCAAGTTCTAGATTTGGAGGTTTTTTTGGTGTTTTTTTTTGTTTTTTTTTTTTTTTTTCTGGAAAAGTGGCTAATTGGCTCGGAGCTGAAGCTGCAGACCCTCCAGGCATAAGTAGCTGGGGCTGGCGCCGGCCACCTCCTTTAGACGGAGGGTGTGCCCTTCCGTTCCCACCGAAGCCCCACCACGCTCATTTCACCTTCACTTAGTGGTGTCTCTAGGGGTTTGAGTTTGCAACTTCTTATCTGGAGTTCTTTTCCAAGACCCTCAGAGCTGATGATGACTTGTATCCAGATGTTTCAGTTCCTTCATTACACCTGAGCCCCTCTCTGACCGGAGAGGGTGAGTCATGTGACTCACCCCATCTAATCTGTGTCCCTTCCACAGTGTCACTCTGGACAGTCAGGCAGGAACGTCGCCCAATCGTCAGCTCTGCAGGTCTGAGGCCCTACAGGTCTGAGGCTCCGGATCCCCCATCCTGTCATCTCTCCCCATTCTCCTGACCTGTGTCCTCCCCTGTCCCGTCTCCCCCAGCGCAACCAGCACTGGCAGCTTCTCAACAACCGTTTATCAGACTCGAGGAAATAACAGCTTTTAACCATGGTTCTCAAGCTCGAAGACTGTGATCAAATTCCAAACCATTTCCAGAAGTGCCCCTTGGGGCCCTGGGGAGACGTGGTTTCCATGATAACAGCTCCGTGCTGTCTCCCATCTCTGGTCCCTGGCAAGGGAAGCGGATCTCATCTCCCAGTGGCACTGGAGGAAATTTAACTACAAAAATCCTCCAGGAATGACATATACAGAGACAACCGCACCACCTTGATGGGGACCTGCAGTCGAATGTGCTGCCAGTGACTCAGGTGTAACAGGGAGCCCTGTGGCGCCCGTGCCTCCAGACACGGCTCCCAGCCTGCGGGCTGTGTGCAAACTGGAGACGGGCACTGTGGATGGGGAGAAAGACAGCCCTTTCCCAACAGCGTCCTAGCCTCCCCCTCAGACTCTCTCAGGTCTGGAGTGCCTTCGCAGGATTGATAAAACATGAAGTAAACAAAGGAGAAGTCAGAAAATTAAACTAGGAAAGGCTGGGTGGAGGGAAGATGCTTCATAGATATAAAATGATAATATATGCAAATTACTTAGTGTTCTCTGGTCTCGAGAAGGCGCTCTATATTAGTGATAATATTTATTATCATCTGATTGGGTCTGCTTCAGAGGCTGCGGCGATCACCATAGCAAATGTCTACGAAGCACTTGTTCTGATTTGTGGCCGTGATCTTATTTAATTCTCACAACAATCATCCCTGGGTATGGTTATTGCCTTTTAGAGAAAAACCGAGGCCCAGAGTGGTTAAATAGCTTGCCCCAGGCCACACAGCCCCTTAGTGGGCGATCACAGACCCAAGTCCAGGCCTCCCTAATTCCACCCTCCATGGTCACCTCTACCACACGGTCCTGCAGCCCCTCTTTTGAGTCTGGGGAGAGAGCAGTGTTGAGTCTATAGGGAGGGGCAGAGGACCTTGTGAGCGTCTAAAGGCGATGGATGTATCCACTTTATCCATCGTTTTATCCCCGGTGTCTCGTGCAGCTCCAGAAATGTAGCAGGCTCCCAACAAGTATGTGTTGGATCGATTAGAACGGTAATTAATTCAAATGGTGTGTCTCTATTGGTGGAGATACACTTGTATTACAATTGCCTGGTTCATTTTCCTCTCTGTCTCTGAATTGTGAGCACCTGTTTCTGTGATAGTGTCTATGTTGGTTTGCTTGAGCTGCTAGAATAAAGTAGCACAGACTGGGTGACTTAAACAACAGAAATTTATTTTCTCACTGTTTGGGGAGCTAGATGTCCAAGATCAAGGTCAGCAGGTTTGGTTTCTTCTGAGACCTCTCTCCTTGGCTTGAAGATGGCCTCCTTCTCTCTGTGCGTTCCCCGTGTCTCTCTCAGTCTGTGTCTTGATTTCCTCTTTTTATACCGACACCAGTCACACGGGATTAGGTCTCTGTTTTGTTTTTCTCTTCAAGTGCTTATCACCATCTTATGAGTGTTTTTGCTTACTTGTGTTTTTTTTTTTATTGTTTGCCTTCCCTAGCTAGATCTATGAGGATCTAGTTTGTTTGCTGTTCTATTATTGGCTCCTAGAATGAAGCTAGCACGTAGTACGTGTTCAGTAAATCTCTGGCACATGAAGAAATGAATGAATTCATCTCCTTCTATAGCCCCATCTAGATACCTCAAAATCCAGCAGAAAGCTGTCTCTTCCTCTGAGAAGCCTTCCTGGACCACCCAAATTTACAGCGATCTTCATGCTTCCCCAGAGGTGGGACATGTCAGGCAAATCTGCTGTTAAATTACTTGATTACAGGAGTCATATAAGCCCTGGTGGCATGGCTCAGTGGTTGAGCGTCAATCTATGAGCCAGGAAGTCACAGTTCGATTCTTAGGGCACATGCTCGGGTTGCAGGCTTGATCCCCAGTGTGGGGCATGCAGGAGGCAGCTGATCAAGGATTCTCTCTCATCCTTGATATTTCTATCTCTCTCTCCCTCTCCCTTTCTCTCTGAAAGCAATAAAAATATATGAGTCGTATAAGTAAAACAGCTTATATATCTACTAAAGCACCTTCCCTAGCACCACTCCCAAATAGACTGAGCGTCCAAGTCTCTGGGTACCAGGCCCTGGAATTGGCATCTCAATACCCCTCTCCCAGCATCATCGGAATTACATGGTCCTCAAATCAACTTTGAGAAACCCTGCAAAACTAACTACTGAGAACCTGAGGTCATAACTGCCTGAGAGTTTAGTCACGTCTCCTGTACGTCTTTTGGCAAATAGCTACTGGTGCCTTTCCGTTTGTCTTAAGAAGGCTTGCCTTTCCTCTGATAGATAAGTACAAACTATGCCACACCGAGGTCTTTTCTGATGACAGATGCTGACTTGGGGGAGGGATTTCAGCCCCAATAGGTTTTAGGAAGCCCAGACCTTTTGGTGTTTCTAGCACAAGGTCCCAAATGCTTCCAAGAAGTGGGCAGGAAAATGGGTTCTCAGGGCAAAGGTTGCCGATCCAAGGGCAAAGGTTCCAGGGGCCAACTGATTTATTTCCTTGCTTTTGTTCATGCATCTCTCTCTCACCCTCAGTACACTCACCCATTCACCCCTCAACTTCCACCCCATGTCCTGGGCTTACGATGTAGGTGGCTGTGGGATTATGTTGGCAGGGAACTAAAGCGATGGGGTTAGGAAATCCTTCACTGGGGAAAGAATATTTTTTTCTCTTCTCTTGGTTTTAGATGTGTTTGGAAAAACAGCTCTTACTTTCCTCTTGCTCCTCTTCCTTCCCCTCTTTTTCTTCACCTTCTGTCTCTTCTTTCTTCCTCTCCTCTTCTTCCCTCTTCTCTTTCTCACTTTCCGTAAGCCTGGCTCGTCTATCAAGAGTTTTCTATGTATTGTTCCACTGAATCCTTACAACAAAGATCCAGGTCCCTTTGATTACCTTCCCCGCTTTACTTATGAGGAGACTGAGGCTCTGAGAGGTGAGGTCACTTGCTCAAGGTCACACAACTTGTTCCAAGGCAGAAGTGGGATTCAAACTTAGTCTGTCTAGTGCCAGACAAAGCCTATGCTTGGAACTGTGACACAAGGACAAACAAACCCAAATGCTTGCATGGGGCATTTAGACCGTAGGGAGTAGTGGGACTGTGGCCAAGAGAAGAACTCTTGCCCCACGTGAAGGAAGCTGCTGCTACTCATTTCCACCTGAATGTTCCCAGGTGATCTCTCTTGATTTTTCAAGAAAAGCTAGAAACCCAACACTTTATGTGACATCTCTTTGTTTTTCAGTGTCAGCAATTTCTTTTAAGTGTGTGAGTCAGACATGCCTACACTGTTGAATTTAGGTGGCAGACCACCAATCTGTGACCTCTTCTCGAAGCATCCACTAGAGCAGCCGCCACCAACCGGTGGTCCACAGACCACTGGAGGTCCAAAAGGTTGGCGACTGCTGTACCAGAGTGAGGCTCCTCTGGGTGGGGAGCGTCATGACATCCACCCATGGACCCCAGGTTCTGTGAGTCCAGTGGATCTTTGTCTCCTTGTGTGTTATCCCATGACTCACCAAAAGCTATGGTTACTGTAATGGGGGAATGTCCTGGTAACCCCATAGCAATATCTGGTAGAACTTCACTGATGAATATAGTAGCCACTAGTCACATTTTATTACTTAAAATGAAATAAAATTTAAAAATTCAACTTCTTAGCCACGCTAGCCACATTTCATGTAGTTTGTAGCTACTATATGGACAGCACAGATAATAGAACATTTCCATCATCACAGAACATTCTACTGGACAGAACTATTAAGAATCAGACTCTTGACCTGCCCCTCCCAATCCCATAGGGAAACCTCTACTGGTGACAAGAGAGCTTATTTGGAGACACCTTTCATATGTGTCTATGGTAGATGGCTTCATGATCAATTCCCCTTTCTCTCTTGGTAAATATGTCCATCATTAGTGCCCTTCTAGTGACTTTTGCCTACCTCTAATGAGTTCAGAAAAAGCAATTATTGGAAAATATTTCAGAACATACAGAGGAGCAGCAAGCCCTTGGAAGAGATGTTTTGAGGACTCACTTGCCAGCAATTGACACCTGGGAACCTCCACCCTGATGCTGTGTCTACTGATGCTTCTGCAAGAACGTTATTGGGGTAAGTTAGTCCAAGTTCGTCCCAGCTCAGTAATGGGAAAGAAAATTAAACAGAGGTGCTCAAATGTATCAAGGAGAAAAGAGAGGTCTCGGTGGGGAGTGTAGACTAGCTAATAAGAGAAGGCACGCTTGAAATTAATGATTCAAAAATGCCGTAGTTACCAAGTTTTGTATTTTAAGTATTCAGTGGGAAAGACAAAGTGGAGAAGTTGGAACATACACCAGACATAAAGAAATTGCTAGAATAGCTATCAGCCAAGAAGTAATTAGAAAAGACTTGGATGAGTCGAGGCATCTGCAGGGTTGGCAGAGGGTAAGGCATGGGTATAAAGCAAATCTGCCAAATTGCTCCATGATTCAGGACCTGGGTGGGTGGGGAGCCAGGATATCAGGGGAGCAGAAAGCCCAGGGAAGAGCTATCTGTGCAGAAAGTTTGCTTAGGATAGCCATCTGGAACCGTGACAAGAAGACCTAATGGCGGATTGGAATGAGCATCATCAAAAAGAGAGGAGTGAACCTTATCAAGGTGGCACAAAACGAATCGCAGGAGACACGAAAGTCTGTCAGATGGAACTCAAAGTGCCAGTTTTATTGCTGATTAAAAAATAAAAACCTCTTGTAGAGGACACAGCTTGCTAATACTCTTCTGAATTGAACTTAACCTCCAATTCCAACTTCAAGCAAACAAAGCCTGCTCAGCGAAGCCCAGAATGCACCTTTTCTGCAGGCAGGCAACACTCCAAAGAGAGAAGACTGAGCTGAGCATGTTCAGTTTCTTCTTCCAGATTCACCAATCAGGTGGGGCAAGAGCTGGGAGTGTCCCTCTATTGGAGGGTCCCCTGCAGGGAAACATGAGGAGTAGGGAATAAATGTTCCTCCTCCCACATCCCCTTCTCCTCCCAACAATATCAGGTTGTCTGAAGAAAATGGAATATTGCTTTTAAAGATAAAAGAGAATCAGAATTACGAAGTCATCAGAATCTGAGGGAAATGTATGGGGCCACCTGCTCGCTCCCTCTCTCTTTTTCGGGTTCCTCATTACTAGATTTTAACATGGATAGACTTCCAATGAGGCCCTTCAATTTCATGGCATTCTTTCACCCTCACTGCTTCTGCTTTTTGTGATTTTCACATTGACTGTATGAGTTAGGTGCTCTTATCATCTCTCTGTTTTACTGATGTGAAAACAGGCTCAAAGATGTTAAATACCTTGTCCAAGGCCACATAGTAAGTGGAGGAGCCAGGGTTTGAACCTAGGCCTGTGCCCTTATCCACTGCCCCAGAGAATCTGATTGGCCCAGCCTCTTTTCTTTGTTTCCATACCAGGCTGTGAGAGGAGTCCACAGGCAATTCAAGACTTGTCCTATCCAGCAGAAACTGGAATCCTCTGCCTTGGGAGCTGCCCATCACAGCTGGTGGTTGAGAGAGGTGTGCTAGGGTCAGACAGATCAATATTCAAACTCCCACTTAGCTGGTAACTTGAACAAGTCACTTCCACCTTCTGAGCCTGTTTCCTCACCGTAAATACAGATTGCCCATTTCATAGGAATGTTATAAGAATTCAGTGAGACACTGAGTGCTAAAATGTAACAGAGTGAACACTGAATAAATGCATATTGTTCTTTTTGTGATAGAGGAGTCAGGAGAGTGAGTGCTAAGCTTCTCATGTTTTACCCAATTATGACAAGCCTTTTCATACTGCTATGTCTTTGTCTACAGTGTTCTTTTTCCCTGGAATGCTCTTCCACCCCCTCTACCCAACTCTCTCAATTTGATGACCTCCCACTCACCCTCTTAAGACCTAACTCAACATTCACTTTTGGGGAGCCTTCTCAGATTCTCCCAAGCAGAATGAACTGCTGCCTCTATAAATCTCTACTAGGTTCCTCTTCCGTTCTCTATCAGCGCTCTTAAATGCTATATTACAGTGATCTGATGACTCAACTCTCTTCCCAACTCCCAAGTAGGCTGGAGTTTTTCAAAACTAGAGAACACGCTTGAGTCATCAAAATGTTCCCTCAGTCAACAAGGACAACTTGTTAAACATTCACCAAATGTCTGAGTCAATGAATATTTAGTGTATTAGTTACCTATTGATGCTTAACAATTCCCTCTCTTGAAATAACATCCTTACTATCTCACAGTTTCTTTGGATCAGGAGTCTGGGCATGGTTTAGCTGGGTCTCCTGCTCCGGGTCCCTCACAAGGCTGCCATCAAGGCATGGCCCGGAGCTTTAGCTGTCAGCCATCTCAAATGGGAAGGATCCACTTCCAAGTTCGCTCATATAGTGTGGGGCAAGATTCAGTTCCCTGCGGATTGTTGGACTGAGACTGTTGAGCTGTTGGCCAGAAACCTTCTTTGATTCTTTGCCATACGGGCCTCTCCATAGAGCATTTCACAATACAAAACTGCCTGCATGCGAGTGAGCAAGAGAGAGGACAAGAACGGCAGCCAGGGAGAGTGCTAACGGGACAGTCAAAGTCTTTGGTAATCTAATCACAGAAGTGACATGCCTTTGCTGTATAGTCTGGTCATTTGAAGCAAGTTCCTAGATACAGCCCACACCAAGGAGAAGGGGGTTACACAAGGCTGTGAGTATCAGGAGGCAGAGATCCTGGGGAAACATGCCTGGAGTTGCCCAATACACTTAAAAATGCAGAATAAAACAGAGGGGAGAAAAGGAAGTGCCAAAGGGAGATGAGGAAGAGGGGGTGGAGAAGAAGAAATAAGAAGAAAGAAAGGAAAGGAAGAGGACAGAAGGGGCTCAGTCATCAAACACTGATTAGACATCAATTGTGTTCTCAGGAAGGTGGTATACAAGAGACACATGTGCTGAGCCGTGGCTTCTCCCAGGGGTGTCTGTCAAGGTGGAGAGATGAAACACCTACGTGAGGAATGACTACAGAGCAACTCATGGTCCTCTGTGGGATGGGCTATGGGGTTCATCCGACCCCAGTGTTAGGAGATTGAGAGGAAGGGGAATTCATTGGGTCAGTATGTTGAGACAGGAGGGGCTAACAACATGGGTAGGTTTGCTAAGGAGAGAGGAATAGTGTGGGGGAAAGCTCAGAAGTGAGAGACTTCTTAAGTAGAAGGGACTCTAAAGTAACTGACATGGAGGATCCAGAAGAGCATGAGTGGGACACAAGATGGTGGAAGCAAATGGAGACCAGGAGAAATTTGAGTTCTATTTGGTGGACCGCTAGGAGGGTTCGAAAGTGCTAGAGTGGAAGCAGTATTAAGTAGGATGAAGCACAGACGTTTGGAATCAGAAACACTGGCTTTCCAGTCCTCAGCTCCTCCAGGTATGCAAAGCTCCTTGGACAAAAATCCTGAGCCTCAGTTTCTTCATCTGTAACATGGTAACATCTCTCTCGTGTGTTTGTTGTGAAGATGAAATGAAATAGTGCAGTAAAGTGCTTAACATTATGCCTGTCTTATGGCATTACACTGCTATATGGCAGAGTTGCTGCCATTGTTGTTGTTATTACTATTTAAAGGGTGGGGGGCCTGATACCCTGAGAGATTAAGTTAAGGGTGGCAAAGCCTTCCTTTTAGTGGCAAAACATTTATTTAGCCTTTCGCCTGGTCTCTTACTCATTGTGGACCATGACAGATGAGCAATGGGGACTTTAAAGTGACAGATGTGCCATCTAGGAAAGGACAGAGGGAGACGGGACTGAGGAATGACCTAACAATGCCTGGAGTCACGGTCAATGGAGCTACAGAGGACTGAGGAACTGTCTTTACAGAAACGTAACTCTGAGGCCAAGGCGAGGGCAAGTTCCCAGAATTTGCCTGGGACACTGGCACAGTAACTCTCATTCAGCGGGAGGAGCCTGGCTAGGATTCCAAAGACAGGAGGGGCCTTGGAGGTCAGAGGTCAGAGGTCAATGGGATGGATGCCCTTCCTTGTACTGTCTTGTTATCCTTTGAAGGAGGTTGTTGATATGAACAGTTGGGGGCGGGACCACTGGGAGGTTCTTAGACTTGAGTAAATTAAGATACTGACTCTCTGGGATGATGGGGTTAGAAAGTAGGGAAATTCGCTTGCTTGTTGCATCTATCATTTTGACCCCTAAACACCTTAAGCATTTTTATTCAGATCAAATGTGCCTCCCTGGCCATGGCCTATGCTGTGGTTCTTTCCTCTCCACTTCTTCCACCCAAACTTACCAGTTGTGGGTTACATTCTCTCCGGTTCTGCTTTCTACTCTATTATCTCATAAAGTGGTGGTTCTCATACTTTTGAATTTCAAGTGCTAGTGCATTTTCAATTAATGCACTTGAAACTTGCTTGTTGAGATAGAGATAAGATACAGAGATGTGTCTCAACACATAGACTGCAAACTCTCCATTTTGTCAAATAAATACCTTTTAAAAATTATTCCATAAATGACAAGTGTTATTTCTTATTCCAAACAAAGAAGAAAGGATAGTCTGAAATAAAAGACAGTCTCTTAAAGGGAATAAGCTGAGCTTTCTGAGAAACTCCCCCTACACCAACTTAATTTTGTGTGAGTAGACTGCCATTTGGAACCTGCAGTCATAGGTGGTTTATACTAATGTGTTCATAGTTTGATAACATGTTCGTCTCAGACATATCAAACTCCTCCTATGTGTTAATCCCTGTGCTAAAGGCTGGACCCAAGGAGATGAAGGACACTTGGTATCTGCCAACACATTCAGTCCTGATGGGAAAGCATCTGTGAATCACGCTGCTGATTGCAGTGTAATCCTCCAAATGACGTGGGCACGGTGAGTAGTTTAGACAACTTGCTAAGGGTGGGCCGACAAGAAAGTGAAGGAAGTTTCACGGGTGAGAAGGAAGTGGAGGAAGGAAGGGCACTCGGGCAGAAGGAACTGTCTGCTGAAGGGGAGAGAGATATGAGAATAAGCACTGCCATTTACCTTGGATCTACTGCGTGCTAGGGGCTTTCATGTCAGCTCATTGTAATCCCAACCACAACTCTGTAAAGTGGATGTTACCATTTTCATTTCAGCCATACAGAAAAGAGGCTCAGTAGGGAACACCACTTGTTGGAGATCAAAGAGCGAGAGGCAGGCATGAGGTTTGAATCTGGCCCTGCCTGACATGAAAACCCATGTATCTAACTACCTCATTGGCGCCCTCAGGAAGCCTCGAGGGCTCTCCTCTCTTATCCACACTCCTGTTACTGCTCGTGGGGAAATGAGGCAGGAAATGAAGGCTGAGGTTAAGATGGTCAATAGGTAGGGTTGCCAACTAAAGTGCAAGATGTCAACAGACCAACACACTTACATTCCAAAAGGAACCTTCAGAACCCAAGAGCGATTTCTGCAAAAAGTTCTTGCTTCCCACGAAAACTCAAGTTCTCATTATAGTCAAGCTGCAATTGGATTCCCAGTGAAGAAAGATGGCTTTAGGTTAGCCCCCTCCACCCACCCATCCCTCGAAAGAAAGGAAGAGCAGTCTATCTGGTTTCTTACATGGAGAAGGCCATGGAACAGACTGGGTCCCAATGTGGCAATGTCCCTAAAATGACAGGGGGCAGGGCACAGGCGTCCTAGACCTTACTATCTTGAGTCCACAATCTTGTGGGGACTTCTTCGGGCCTCCCACCTCATCCCCATTTTCTCTCCTACTCTAGGCAGCTAAGCCTCTGCTTTGCCTCCTGTCCTTTGTAGGGATTGGGGGCCCCCACCAGAGGGAACTGGGAGGGAGCCCACTTTCGGAGCACTTAACAGCGACAAGAGCTTCCCTTTCTTTTCTTCTCCCTGTGATTCCACAAACAAGAGGGCTTTTAATCACAGAAAGCAGACTGGAGTGGAGTTTTTATCTAGAGCCATTCACCAAAGGGATCACGTTTAGTTTGCCTTTGAAGACATGAAAAAGAGTGTCTTCTCTTCCTTCATCTTTCCTGTCTGTCTGCTTTAAAAAAACAAAAGACCGTTCGAAGGGAAAATGTTCCCCTTGTGGAAAAGATGTAGAAACTTCCTTGTTGGTTAAAGATGCATCATCAAACGTTTTGGGCAAATTAAACCTAATGCTGTTCTACACGGTTTCTTTCTGTTTTTGTTCCACCATTTTTCTGCCAACCCTGTGACCCACAATTACACACTTTTTGCCCTTTGTATTGGAGCTGCCTAGAATTTGGGGTCTGGTCGTTGTGTTAACCTTACGATTGCTGGGAAGTGTTGGCTGGTGCATGGGAAGAAAGAAAAATAGATGCAGGCACTTTGGATACTTTGTCTCATGTAATCCCTCCAACAATCCTATCCAATAAGTACCACTCTCCCCACTTTACAGATGAGGAAACTGAGGCTCATGGAGGTTCAGGCTAGATGAGGTAAGATATATGCTTGAGGGAGTTATGGCCATTGGGTGGGAGTTAGGGCAGGAGGCAGATGCTGCTAATTTGACACCCACAGAAAGACTTCCTTGACTCCCCTTAGTTGCATTCTTTGCCTTCAGAATGACTCACCCGCACTCTAATGACAAACCCAGAGCTATGATTGTAAATGTGGGTATTTCTCCCCTCCCTCTCCTCTCTTCTCTTCATAGTGGATCCTGAGAGCAAATAAAAGTCTTCCCACCTTCCTGACAGCTCAGAAGGAATAAGCCAAATGAGGCAACTTGCTCATTAGAAAATAGATACTAGGATTTTCAAAATGCAGGTGTGCATGACGTGTCGGTGCTGGTCAATGATGGGGCTTGCTGACCACTTTGGAAAGGTCCCTGGATTCTCAGCCATAGGCTGCATCTGCTCACTAAGCGATTAAAAACATCGATAGGAAGCCGTGGAGGCAGGCTGCGGAAACCTGCTCGATGCGATAGATGTGGTTCTTTTCCACCATACCATGGTCTGCAGGGGTCAGCACTTAAAATACAAAATGAAGACTTGGATGGGGGTTGGATGGGGGTTCGGGTTAAGGATGAGAAGGGAAAGGATTCAGTCAATCAAGTAGTTGTGCTTATTGTGTGCCGGGACCTGTTCAGAGTGTTGATACTGCAGCCATGAACATGACAGATGATATTTTCCAGCCCAGAGTGTTCCCTCTAGTAGATGGGAGGGTGCAGGCAGATTATTCCTTATGTAATCACAATGCATGGTGATTGTTTCAAAGGAGCTGTGGGTGTGCAAGGGGAGGGAGTGGCCCTCATTGGGGAAGTCAGGGGCTGCACCCCAGGAGGAAGGTTTTGAGTTGTGAGCGTTATATAACACTGTGATTGCACTTAACGCCACTGAGTTGTAGAGGTTAAAATGCTAAATTTTAGGTTGTGTATATTTTACCACAATAAAAAATGCAGAAGAAATAAAAAAAAAATAGAGGGGGATTGGACAGATGGATCTGTAAGGAGAGTGATTCTGTGACCTTAACTTTGACTCTCCAGGCTGGGTAAGAAGCCACTGACTTTGCTGCTTATTCTAAATGTGCTCTCATTGAATGCACAGCAGGCTGGGGGCTGTCTGCATCATACCCCGGGCAGTGCTCCAGGGTGCTGGGCCGGTCTGCGGCAGGTCTTCTGTGTCAACATGAGAAAAAGGGAACAGTATGGACAACGTTGTGAAATCTTAGGCAAGTGAGAGTCAGTCAATTTAGAAGCGTATTCTTTCTTCTGAGAGCACATCTTTCTCTCTCCTGCATTTTGGGTATAAAATGTGCTTTTTTCTTCTTTTTTTGCTTTTTTTTGCAATGATCATGATAATTTTGTGGTAATTGATTATTTCAAGAACTGTCTACACTTGACAAAGAGAAGTCTCACAGCCTCTATTTCATTTATTTATATTTTTAAAGTTATACTTGTTTGCAGAAACCCGACATCTCGGGATGCTCATTGCTAACTTAGAAGGGGTCAAACTGCTGGAGTGGGGCCTGCGAACCTGCATTTCTCTCAGCTTCCCGGGAGCTGCTGCTGCTGGTGTGCCCTGTGCTCAAGTTCCGTCTCACATCTGCGTCTTTGTCCTCAGAGCTCGCTCCCGGGAGTGTCCCCTCCCGCCCCGCCTCCTGTGTCCGCCCGGATAGCTCATACTTCAGGCCTGTTCTCCCTGATTACCCAGGGACGGGTGCTCCTTATGTGTGCACCCCAGCCCTCTGTGTGTAGCCCAGGGGTTCCCCACCTTTTCTTGGCCATGCCCCACCTAAGCATCTCTAAAATCCTGATGCCCCCACCCCGTGACATAGAATTCTTATTATTAAAAAAAGTGAAGTCCTATTCACATGGAGAATGCCTAAAAAGCCATTCATTTGGTCTAAACCAGTGGTCGGCAAACCGCGGCTCGCGAGCCACATGCGGCTCTTTGGCCCCTTGAGTGTGGCTCTTCCACAAAATACCACGGCCTGGGCGAGTCTATTTTGAAGAAGTAGTGTTAGAAGAAGTTTAAGTTTAAGAAATTTGGCTCTCAAAAGAAATTTCAATCGTTGTACTGTTGATATTTGGCTCTGTTGACTAATGAGTTTGCTGACCACTGGTCTAAACAAGCTTCCAAAGAACATGGCATCCATGAAAGAGAAAAATAAAAGAACAAAAGGACAGTGGAAGTACTGAGGAAACAATCACTAAGAAATTGTTAAAAAATAGGAATAATATGAAGTGATATGAAAAAAAATAGCAAATAAAGTTTCCAAACATATAATAGAGAACTGAACTGAAATGCATAAATGTGTCAGAATATATATTTATATACTGTATATGAGGCCCCTAGAACCATAAGAAATGCAAAAAATTCACTGTTAATAACTCATTCTCAAATTACCCCCCTTAAAAATCAAATCGCCCCCTGTGGGGCGTGTGCCCCACGTTGGGAACCACTGGTGTAGCCCATAATATCACAGGTAATAGCACAGTCACTGCCTGTCTACCTGTCTATCCCCTCACCTGACACCCTCCCCCCCCCGCCGATTGTGAGCATATCAAAGGCAGAGATATCATCTCCTCATTGAAACCTCAGTGCTTGGTACAACCTCTTGCACGCGAGTCTGTGCCCAATGCATTTTGTAATTTGTTATAATAATGAGAGAGGGCACATGTCTTGAATTACTTTTCTGAGACCCAGCCAAGCTCTCCTGGTTTGGGGGCCATATTAAGTGATCCATTGAGTAATACCTCTGGCCTCCTTCAGATCATGTAGAAACTCACAGAATTGTTTTTCCAGGTCAATTCCACCTTCCTTCCTCCTAAGTTTCTGAAAGCAGGGAGGCTGGCTCTGTTACTGAGTTTTGCCACCTCTCCATCTCTCAGGAGACCCTGTCCACCCCCTGAGCCACTGGCATGGGTGCCCACTGGTCGAACACAGGCTCTCAAGATACTGCAGGTGCCCCTGGCTCAGCGTCACATGGAGCACGTGGGGTGGGTAAGAGCAGGAAGGCCACTACGCGAGAGGCAGGTACAGCCACACTGTTTAATGGGGAATTGTCTCCATTCAGCTTGGTAAAGAGCTGCTTCTCTGGACCCCTCCAGGGCCCATTGTCTGCACTTCATCCTTCCCTGGAGCCCAGGCTGCCTGTGTCCAGCGCCCACCTGCCGAGTCAGCTCCATGCCCTACTAGTTGCTAAGTAGTTTGAATATCACTTCTGGGCTCAGAAAGACCTAGATCTAAATCCCAGCTCTTCTTCCATTGACTACCACCTGTGTGACCTTGAGCAAGGCTCTTTCTCTCTTTTGAGCCCCAGTTTTCTTGTATGCAATAGGGGTGCGTATCTTAATAATAGCTTCCTCCTTGGACTACTCTGTGTGTAAAGTGCTTAATCCCTTGCAAGGCAGATAAGAAGAGCTCAATACATGCTTGTTTCTGCTATTATTAAAATTACTGTTATGAATATTATAAGCAGAGTGTCACTCCTGGGAAGATCCTTAGAGATGCTCGGTCCCAGGAATCGACATAGAGATGAGGGGAGGCATGCATATGCACAAGGAAGGCTGGGTGAGAGGCAGTTAGGATGGTGGTGTTTGTGGCACAGAGGAGAGCATTGACCTTCGACTATAATCATTCAGCTTCTCCAGTTTTAAAGACTCTGGGGCATAAAACACAGCACATCTGTAGGCCAGATTCATCCTGTGGGCTGCCACTGAAGCCCTCTGACAGGCCAGTCCCTTCCTCTCACAGATGGGAAACTGAGGCCTGAGTCAGGAATGAGAGATGCCAGAGTTCAGCGAGGACAGGAATGCTGGCCCTTCACACCCTCTGTGCATTGCCCAGGCGCATCTACAGACCCCCTGAAGGAGATCGGGCTGGGAGTCATAGCTTGTTGCCCAGAGTCCTGAGTAATAGACCTCGGGAATTCTCCATAAAGTCTAGTTGAGAGGGACATTTAAAAAATAGCACGTATCACTTTTCTAAAGACAAAATTCTATGACATTTATTTTAATCTCAAAGAAAAGTAGCAGGGAAAGGCACCGTGGACCCGTGCCCGTTCTGGCTGTATCACCTCAGACAAGGCCCTGCACTCAGCTGGGAGCCTGTTCAGAGGGCGGCGCGGAAGTCAGTGGGAAGATGCGGTTATGCTGCGCCTTGGGGCTGTCAGGAGCCTGTGTGGAATCTGGCCTGCCTGTAAGGCAACCCAGTTTCCAGGAGGAAAATAATGCATTAACTACCGCGTCACATCGCAACACTGCAACACTGACTGTCGATTCCTTCGGTAATTATTTTGGCGACATCCAATCCAGGAGCAAGGACTGCGGGAAGTTGCTGCCAAAGGGCGCTGTCCCCGAAGCCCCTGCTGCAGACCACGCCCGGCTTCAGTTCTGCCGCCAGGCCTGCGGGTGCACAGCCCTGGTTTTCTCCTTCGTGGCCTCTTTTTTGGTCCAAGCCAAAGGTCAGTTACCTCTGTCTCTGCTTCAGAGCATTCCAGGAGAGAATTCGGTATTTCTTTTAGTAGAAAAGTAACAGGCAAGACAAAGTAGCCACATTCAGAAGTTGCAGCCTATCTTCAAAAGCAGAAGGCACTAGAGGCAATGCGCGCGCGCACACACACACACACACACACACACACACACACACACACACGAGCCCTAACATGGAAGAGGGATGCTTTGTTAGGCAAGTCCCCTTGCCACCTTCCTGTTGTGCGTCCGCATTTAAATACTACATGAGCTTAGTCAGGAGATGAGATGTCCACAGTGTGTCATGCCTAATGTGTGCTGCTTGTAAGTAAAGGAGCTATGCTACACACCTCTGCATAAAAAGTCTGTGGAGCCCTGACCAATGTGGCTCAATGGTTAAAGCATCTGCCCTCAGACCAAAGGGTCACAGATTTGATTCCCAGTGAAAGGCAGGTACCTGGGTTGCCGGTTCAATTGCGCACCCAGGACAGTAGGGGCACATGTGGGAGGCAACCAATTGATGTGTCTCTCTCACATCGATGTTTCCCTCCCTCTCTCTCTCCCTCCCCCTCTCTCTAGTCCAATGCTGACAGGCCCCTTTCCAGTCCTGGAAAGGCAGGCTGGCTATTCCCACAGGTAGATAATGCAGTGTGTCCTGAGCACTAGAGGTGTGACTACTACTTGAGAATCTCTGTAGCATCTTTGTCTCAACCTGTGCTCTTTTTTTTTTCTTTTAATGGAATAATCTTGAATGAGAAATATTTTTTAAATGGAAGGATAAACCATGAGAAATTTTAAAAATATACCTAGAGAGGGAAAGAGGATGGGTGGGGCAGGGTGTCTAGATTTGTCTGAATATACCTTTTTGGAAGTTTTGACTTTAGAGCCATGTCAATATTTTACGTAATTAAAAAAGAAAGTTATATTTAAAAGCAATCTCTAAAATTCAAAAGGCAAAGTAAGTAAATAAACCTCAATGTGATTTTATTCCAGTTGACTTTAAAACACAGTAATTTGAATATACACCCAAGTAAGTAGTTTAAAAGAAATCTTAAACTGATTTTAGCAGTCACATTCTAGGTAATAGTCTAAGCATGGTCGTTCTGAAAGGGGTGTGTGTGTATTGTGGGGTAGAGGAATGGGCAATTATGTTGGTGTCACTAAACTCAGATTTTTGGCATGGCATAAAGGAGATACAAGTATAAGATGTATGATTAATGGGGCAAACCTGCAGCCCTTATTTGAGAGGAAATTATCAGTAGAAAGTCATAATATATACCTTTTGTCCTCAAATAAAAGTTCCTAGGTCTCTATTCTAAAAGTCCCAGAAACAGTAACTAACCTAGTAGAGGTGAACAGCCCGGGCACCCACTAACGGGAACCAGTGCTGTTTGGAGGAATGGCCGGTTCCAGGTCTGGGCAGGGAATTTGTGAGTTGAGCTGGGAACATCTTGGCATATCAGAAAAAGAGAGTGCCGTCAAAGGCTCCTCTGGTGCCAGAGGGCTCGGGAATCAATCGAATGGGCTGTTCGGGCTTCGCGAAGACAGTTTCAGCACTGAGAATACTAATAGCAATGAACTGCAGCGCGTCAAATACATTTAGATCTGCGTTTATCCGAAGGATAAAAAAACATACTCACTACTACCTTGTGAGGATGTCAGCTCACCATCTCTATATTTTTTAAACCAGTAAATAAAGAGAAAGGGGCATGTTTCTATTCTGCTTTTTCTGTACTATTCGGACCCTGAGTTACCCAGATAGTTGATGAGGGGGTATTTCTCTGTAGAAGTGTTCCAGCTCATCCATGAAAAATGAATGGTAGATTGGAGCTCACCACCATTTTTCGACCTCTAATAAATTCATAAATTAGACAGAGATCCTCAGTGTCAGCTAGCATCACAAGAAAAGGAGAAGTCATAAATTATTAACCTCCTGGTGAAATTTCATTTGAACTTAAGTCTGATTAAACTTTCTAGATCTTACTGTCACTTAACAGGAAATCAAGGGCTTAGAGAAACGTGTTATTGATGCCACAGGTATGCAGTCAGGAAAACACAGGTTATTATGGGAAACTGAACTAGACAAACAACCAAGTTTCTAAGAAAAAATAAGACAGAGCCCTGGTCAGTGTTGGTTGGGCATCGCCTGTGCACTGAAACGTTGCTGGTTCAATTCCTGGTTCAGGGCACCTGCCTGGATTGGGGGCATGCAGGAGGCAGCTAATTGATGTTTCACTCTCACATTGATGTTTCTCTCTCACTCTCTAAATAGCAATAAAAAAATCTTTTAAAACGTACTTAAGAGAGTAAACATTGGCTATTTGATGATATTAAGGAATTATTGTTAATTTTATCTAGCATCATAATGACAATGACCCTAAACTTAAAAAAAAAAAAAAAGCTTTTTTTATCTTTTAGAGATAATCCTGCAGTATTTACAACTGGACTAATGCAATGTTTGGATTTGCTTCACAATAATTTGGGAGTGTGGAAAGTGGGTCAGAGTGAGATAAAAAATCAACTGCAGCCAGGCCACAGTGACTCAGTTGATTTAATATCATCCTGTGCACCAAAAGGTTGCCAGTTCGATTCCTAGTCGGAGGCACATAACTGGGTTGTGGGTTGGGTCCCCAGTAGGGGCATGTACGGAGGGCAACCAATCGATGTTTCTCTCTCTCTCTCTCTCTCTCTCTCTCTCTCTCTCTCTCTCTCTCTCTCCCCTCTCTCTCTCTCTTCCTCTCTCTAAGCATGGCCTCAGGTGAGGATTTTTAAAAAATCAACTATGTATTGTAATGGTTGAAATTGGAAATGGATACACAGGGGCTCATTATACTAGTCTCTTTACTTTGTGCTACACATGTTACACAAATATAGTACACAAGTGGTGACTAGAACGTAGTGACATAGACTTAATTAACTGAAGCTATTTTTATCTGAGATAGCAATGAATGTATTTGTCTTGTAGAATCTTGGAAATTATGCAACTAGGGAAGGAGAATTCCTGGTTTATCTGTGTTAATCCAGGGGCATTTGAACCCATGTCTACCTATATTTTAGAGGTGGGATTCAGATCAGACACTAGGTGCAGCCTTCAAGAAGTGAGGATTGGTAAACCTTGAGCAATGAAATCATTCCCCCCCCCCCCCCGCCACAAATGTCTATATGAAGAAATACAGAATCCTGTAGTTTGAATAATTTAGTCTGATCCATTTTAAAGGCACAGAGAGATGAATTGGTCTCATTATTATATTTCGTATTATCCCGGTAATTATTTAAATTATTTATTGTTCACTGGACTTTTAGAAATGGGTCCAGACTGTCAATATCCAGATGTCCCTTAATGCTGATGGACAATGATTAGCCATATTGTACTGTTTAGATATCAAAGGAGGTAATGTTATGCAAATAGAGACTTTATCAATATTGCAGGAACTTCACACTGGAACTGGCTGGGAAATGTTAATTGATCTTGTGGAGGTAGGGACCCAGCTACCACTTCCATGCAGGTGACTCAGTTCCCACCTCAAATGCCATGATTAAGGCTGAGTTTAAATATCCCAGGCTGCTTACAGAACCAGCTCTCAAAGGCTTTAAAATGAAAATGTCAGGAAATAGGGCCTGAGAGCCAAGGGCAGTGGGGGTTTCTGAGAGGCAGGTGGGGATGGGAAAGGTGGAGCCCAGTCTCTAGTTTCCTTTACCTCCAAGCTCCCCAGCCCTAACTAACCCCACCTCCTGGCAGCAGCAACCCACTCTAAGCCAGCAAATGCATCTCTAGTTGTCGACCAGAAGGGGTCACTGCAGAGCGAGCAGCACTCCCGGCACTCACATAAACCGACTCCAATATCCAAATACACATACATATGTCCAAAGTATATGCGCTTCTGGGCCAGTACCCGGTTACCTCAGGGTTCTTTTTCCTTCTCCTCCTCCAGCTTGTTCTCTCAGCGTTCCTCCTCCTCTCCCCCCACGCCCCCCCCCCCCCTCGCCGCGTTCCCTTTCAAAGAATTCCTGAAGTTCACATTGCTGTTGTGGTTCCTGGGTCCCCATAGCTATCAGCAAGAGCGTGGGTTTGTTAGAGCTGTGGTGGAGACCTGGTGCTAGGCGCTTGGAGGCCTTTAAGAATTGGCGAGTTTTCCTTCCAGGAGTGTGCAGCCTGGGGAGAGAGAATAGCAACTCTGCTGAGAGTAAAGGGGGAGATGAGCTAAGGGGTCCTACCATTACCTCTTCTTCTTAATGAAAACCCCGAGGGTGAAAGTAGAGAAATTCTTCTGCCAAAACCCTCTGTGGCTAGGGTTTATTTGTGGTTCTGAGCTTCCACTTTCAGGGATTAGGGTTGAACTGGGAAGGGGTAGAAGATCGAGAAAGAGCTAAAAAAGTAACTATTCCCCCGCCCCCCACAATCCTCAGATTTCCCCCTCAAATCCCTCCCCCAAAAGCTTTCTTCTCCAAAACAGACTCTTCTCCCTAGACAAGCTGTGTTAAGAAAAGTGGCTGTAGCCGAATTCCCAGGAGTGGGTGGGGTGCTCTTTCCTGTGGACCGCTTGGCAGCGGGGATGGTGGACTGGCTGGCTGTGAGGCACAAAAGCGCCGCATGCACAGATGTGACGCTGCACCCCTCTGCGGGCGGGGCGGCTTGGCAGATGGCGAGAAGCCGAATTGGTGACGGATTGTCCATCAAATGGCACTTTCTGGGTGGTGGGGATCTCGAGGCCCTCAGGCACAAAGAGGAACACAGGGGACCCCCGTCTCTGGCCTAGGCAGCCCCTCCCAGAAGTGTGTGGGGTGGGGAGAGATTGGCTTGGGTGAAGAGATTAAGTTTTTACTCTCTCCTTCCATAGGAGATCCGCTTTGAGACTTGCCAAGGGGCTGGGAAGGGAGGTGGCCGCCTGGATCACACCCAAGAATGGATGGAGGAAGGCCTGCGATAGTGGGGGAGGAGAGAGGGGTGGGAAGCAGGATCTACTGCCTGGTTCCGTTCGGGGTGCCCATGGCTTTTCCTGGGTTCGGCTCCGCAAATCTGTCACCGCGGGGCCCTAGTGACAGGCGCACGCCCCGCCCTTTCTCCTCCCAGGACCTGCGGGCTTTTGTTATGCAGATGGCGGCGGAGGGCTGAGTCGGAGGAGGCGGGAGCTGGTGGGGAGGAGGAGACGAGAGGAGGGAGGAAAGTGCAGCTTGCGCGACCAGCCAGCCTCCTCTTCCAACGTCACATTGTGAGAGAGACAAAACCCAGCGCGCCTGAGCTCACACGCGCACGCACACACAGACGACCCGGTCGCCTCTTCTGCCCTGGCGCCGCCGAGAAAGCCAGCCTTCCCTTCCTAACTGGGGCGCGGGGGCTCCGCAGGCTCAGCGCACAGCCCCGAGCCAACCCAGAAGCCGAAGAACGCCGGGGACAAGCCTTCTTTCTCCCCCGCCTGCCCGGCTGAGGCGCCCCATCCCCCGCCCTGAACCCCGATCTTTCCCACCCGATCCCTCTAGGTTTCGCGTGGACAGAGCCCAGAGCCGGGCGTGCCCCAGTTTGGGATAATCGTTTCAGCACTTCGGACAGCGCCCCGGGAGTGGCCCTTGGGTTGGCTATGGCGAGCGTTCAGCAAGGCGAGAAGCAGCTTTTTGAGAAGTTCTGGCGAGGAACCTTTAAAGCTGTGGCCACCCCGCGTCCTGAGAGCATCATTGTCGCCAGCATTACAGCCCGCAAGCCTCTGCCAAGGTAACGACCTCCTTCTTAAGGGGGAGACCCTGATGGGCCCCCTTTCTGGCCTGTGCCCTGAAGGGTGGATGCAGACAGCTGGGCCACTGTGCCCGTCTTTCCCTCTTTCCGTCACTACTCGCTCTCTCCCACTGGAACATGGGAACTAATTGCTTGCATGAGGTGGGAGCTGGCGAGAAGGGACAGGGAGTCTTGAGCAAGGAGCAGCACAACTGTCTGCTGACCTGGCAGCTTCTGGTCAAGAGGTGTTGCTTGCTTGGGTGGGGGTGTAGGTGGGATACGACTTGACTGAGAAACTTTTCTTGGTCTCGGGAGGAATGGTGGGTTTGAGGTGGCTGGAGGTGTTGTACACACAGAGATGAGGGCTGAACCAGCTCAAGCAGTGTTCAGCGATAGTGGCACACTTCTATACTCAGCTCCAAAACTAGCGAGCTCTGAAGGTTTTGACAAAAGCCCATATTCTGGTCCCTCCAATAGACCCCAAAAAGCACCCTGCTCCTTGCCTTTCTGGCTTCTGTTGCTGCTGAATTCTGTCCTCGCCAGCATCCAAAACGAGGAACGGAGCTCAGGAGTCAGGGAGGAGCCTCGAAAGATCACAGGGATGGTCTTGGAAGAGTTTTATCTGGTCTTTCAAAAAGGATCCGAGTGCTTTGCACGCAGGCATGAGAAGGGATCCTTAGGTGGTGGTGGACACAGTGTGACGAGGGGAAGATAGGGAGAAGGGAAAGGGATGCAGAAAGAGGGAGAAGAGGATACGGGGTGAACGGAGAGAAGGCTGAGCAACACGGAAACACTCCAGGGTGGAGAAACCCCAGTTCTTTTCATGACTCGTTCAATCTAGAGGAGTTTGAGAATGAAGGGGAAAAGGCTGTGCCCTCCGTCAGGGAAAACCGAGGCGGTGTGAAAACTCATCATGTGCTGGTGTTGGGTGAGTGGTTTGGTGGGAGATAAAGAAAGAAGTGGACCAGGGGAGACTGGAGGATTTATTAATCCTGGCAGCCTGCATTAAGGGAGTAGATTGAAAATATGTCTGGGAAAGTGCTTCCGACAGAATGCCCCTTCTAGAACAGCCGAATCCGAACTTTCCAGCGGCCGAGGGCTGGAGGACCGACAGGGAACCTACCCAAAAGCAAACTCAGCCTGGAGAACTTTTCAAGGTCTGGAAGGGACCCGGCTCATCTCGGTCTTTAGAAAAATGGGTGCCCCCCATTGGGAATGGGTGGATGCAGTGAGGGGCCAGCAGGGTGTAGGGGCTGCAAGCAGCAGCAGCCAGTGTCTGTGGATGGGAGGGAGGGAGCACCCTCTGACACAGGCTGGAGAAGGGGAACAATGACACCCAATGCCATCAAAAGCCCATGTTTCTCTGCTTGGAAGGAGGTTCTTTGTAGAGAGTTTTGACGTCAGCGGTTTTGTCTCCTTGGGTTTCTGCCATTCGTTCCACCTTTGGAGTGGGTGCACCTACTGTTGGCAAATCAGGTGCTGCGTTGGCCAAAAAATAATGCCCTTGTCGAGGGGACCAGAGAGAATTTCACTGGAAACCAGCAGCGTGGCATTTGGTCTAGGGTCGTCTATAGATTTCAGGGGTCCGGGGAAAGGCGAGCAGATTCCTGGTGGTATTTTAATTCTGCAAAGCTTGCCCAATGCCCTACCGGCTTGGTGCCCTCACCCGGTGTCTGTCAGTCTGTTACTGGCATGCTCTTTTCTTGGTCACATTCTCAATCATAAAAATCGCCCGCGAGTTCTTCCAACTCTCATGTGTGTTGTATCTTTGTATAAATCCCAATCTCAACCATCTGAGAATCTCACAGTAGCCAACCCTCCCCACGCGGTGATTTTTCACCTGGTGTGTTCTGGGTCTCCATCCCTGAGACGAAGGCCTGAGCCACAAGCCCCTCACTCATGTCCTGCTGGACGGATCCTCTTCTGTAACAGGTGTGGCCTCCCTTAGAACAGACTCCACACTGTACCCGCCTCAGTCCCCATGCTTCCCTGCCTGAGGCGCTGCTGTTATTTCTATTTCCCAGCTGACAAAACGGCTCAGCAAGGTAGAGACACTTGTCCAGGACACTCAGCTGCGTGGCAGAACGAATAGAAATCCAGGTTTGTCTGAAGCCCAGGTCTGAACTCGTAACCACTGTGTATACTGCCTGTGACTCCTGGTTTGAGCCGGGGGGAGGGGTGGGGAGAGTGAACAGGGGGCATTTGTAGTCAAGTTTTCAGGAAAGGCTGAGTTTGAGCAGTCTTCTAACAAGACTGTCTGTAAAACCTAAAACCTGGGTCACCCCAGCCAGCCACGCCCTGTGATGGTCCACCCCCTTCTTAACGTTCTGTGCTTACTTAGGGGTGAAAGTCCCATGTTTCTAAAGCAGAGGTCTTAGGAAGGGAAGGGACAGAGGCACAGGCATAGCATTGGCTGGGCCCCAGCGGCTTTCTCCAGGGGCAGCCTGGGGACTTGGTCTCATCAGAAATGTTGTTTAGTTCCATGAGTCAAGCCCCGTTCACAGTCAGCAGATCTGCTCCTGTCGCTGTCTGCTGGGAGATGGGAAGAAGGCGGGTGCCCCACCAGCCAGTTCTGTGGGTTACACACTTGTTTGTTTATAGATGAGGGCTACCTCCTGAACGAACTTCCCTGGGATATTTTAAGTCTCTCGCCGAAGATAATAGACTACCAATATAGACACTTACATTCAATTCGCTGAATCCACGGCAATGTGCATACATCATACAGGCACTGGGAGCGAAGCAGCCCCTGCTCCCTCTCCCCCCTCGCTCCCCTCTGTGAGGCATACTTGATGAGGCAATAGCTTTATAATGTATCAAATTGCAAGCAGATGTCTGACTCAAATGTCAGAACAGTGTAACGGAGTAGGTGGCAGCACATCATAGTGGTTACGAGTTCAGACCTGGGCTTCAGACAAACCTGGATTTCTATTCGTTCTGTCACGCAGCTGAGTGTCCTGGACAAGTGGCTCTACCTTGCTGAGCCGTTTTGTCAGCTGGGAAATAGAAATAATAACAGCAGCCGCCTCAGGCAGGGAGGTCTGAGGACGGAGGAGGTAAAGCACTCCCCACAGTGTGCGGGGAGAAGAGCGGTCGTTTAATAGGCATCGTCTCTAACACAGGCAGTCAGAGCTGAGACGGCCAGAAGAAATCAGCCATTCCTCCCAGGACTGTGCCCACCCATTTCCCTCCTCACCCCATTAACGCTGACAATAGAAATGGTGGGATTTCAACTCCTGACAGGAAACTACATGGAGATGGAATTAACACACACCCCTGGGAGCTGTCCCTAATTCCCCTCCCTTAGGGGAAGGGGAGCTGCTTTCTGACCTGACTCAGTTGAAGAATGATTGGATCCAGCAAGGACTGGTGCAGCATCTTTATGGAGTATTCTTAGGTTTGCTGCCAGTCTAGAGGAGGCTCAACCTCCTTGAAAATCACAATTTTAATCCCTAGTTCCATCTAATCTAGAGCAACTACATAATCTATGGTTTCTACCAATATTGAAAAGAAGGGGTTGCTGTGAGGAGTTCTCCCAGGGAGAACTAACAGGAACGGTCCCAGGCAAACCAGGATGAGGGTCACCACGGTCAAACCTCACCCCATCCCAGCTGGGAGAGAGCAGCGTGCATCAATAAGTCCTTGGATTCTGCCCGCACCGAAAAGGTGTAGCCATTTTCCCTGGCGTTACGAGTCACCTTGTTAATCGCTTAGTCCGGAAGGTTGTACCCAAGAAGTTTAGGCTCAAAGTGGAAAGTCGTGTTCGAGGCCAACTCAAACTGTAATAATCGAGTGGACCAATAGTAGTTGAGGACTTAATGAGCATGTAAAAGTCATTTGTAATTAGTATATCAATTGTTTGTGGATACACGTGAGCTAGTAAAGGGCTAAAAAGGGGCTCCCCTTTAAAATAGGATAAGCATTCCCTTTACAGTTCTTTTGGCAAACTATTAATTTTCTTCGAAAAGCCTTTCTTGTCCGAATAGTCCAGAAGCAGACTTCAGCCCAGTCCCTGTCCAAACGGTCATAAATTCCAAACTATCGGAGATTTTTCTGCATAAAGGGAAAGATGGCCAAATTGTAAGTCAGGGAAAGAGCGTTTGAACCATTTAATTCAAGACTCCCCTTTGTGCCAAGAGATCAGTGAGCACGTTTGTATTGACCCTGCCCTGGGGAGCCCAGTACGGGGCTGTGGGAAGTGGCCTGACAGCCGTGGTTAGGAGCCAGGCACGGAGGGTCATTGAGAACGCTGGCCCTGGCGATGAGCGAAGGCTTTTCTCTGGGAAGGGCGTGTCATCGTTTTGGTCCAACCTCTCTTCTTCTGAAGGTGAAATGTGCCGAGGGGTGAACAGGGGTTGGTAGGGGATCATGTCGGGCCGTCTGTGTCCATTGTGGGGTGCTATTGGAGAGACTTGGGCTGCGGTACATGTTGGTGACCGTTGGATGTGTTAATGGAGTGAGTACACGCGGTCCCAATCCAGCAGCAGATTCGCTCTCTCCCAGCGCCACTCCCAGTCCTGACGGGATTCTGAGAAGACTTGGCTCTCGCTAGTATCAGGGTGAAGCTCCCTACATATAGCCGCCTGGCTGCTGGGAGATTAGACATGGCGGCTGGTAGGGGACAGAAGGTTGGACCTGATGCCGCCTGGAAGTGCTTTCTAGGCCTGTGTGAGGCTCCATGAACTCTGCCCCCGCTCCAAGCCACCCCGAAGGGGCCCTCCCTAGCAGCACAACCCCCTTCACGAGGAAGGGAGCCTGGGTCATGTGCCTCCTGCTCCACAAGCACCCAGGCAGGCTGCAGGGGCACAATCACCCTAAAGATATTCTTTCTTTCACATGTTACTTTCCTGGGAGGTGGAAGAACTTGCAGGAGCTTAACAGAGCCAGCGTTCTTTAATTGCTTGCTAGGCAGGCTTGCTCTGAAGTGTGAGGGGATGTTTCCGAGGTAGAGAAAGCAAAATGGTTCAAGGCTTGAGCTCTGAAGTCAAAGCCACCCAGGAGGAAATGCCGCTTTGCTCTTTCCTGGCTTTAGAATCTGCTGGTCACTTCACTGCTCCGTGCCTCAGTTTCCCCATCTGTGAAATGCTCAGCAGATGGGGTTGTAGTGAGGGGTGAATGAGATAACTCCTATAGAGAACATGGCCCAGTGCCCGGCACAGACCAAGACCCCCATAAATGGCAGTCTCCTCACTAGGATATGAGCCACCCCGTGAGATGCAGGGAGAATGCCACATCCCTCACCACCTGGGCGGGGTTAGTTACCTGGTGGGGAGGCCCGGCTCCCTTGGCCTTGCCACCCGTCCCCCCCACTGCTCTGCATTTATTTGAGAATATGATTTTGGCACTCCCCAAAGAGCCACTGGAGATGTAGAGCTATTGAAAAGAACCTGACAGCCTGATGGCAAACTAATCAAAAGAACGTTTCCATTCACTGTTTGCAAACGCTTACTGGCTACGTGACTTTGGCAAGCAAGCTGGCCTTCTCCATCTTGGTTTCTCCATCCACAGAATGGGGCCAACAGTAGCAGCCACGTGCAAGAGGTGTTGTCAGGACTGGAAGGACTGATTCTGGAAAGCGCTGCTTGGCCACAGTGAGGCCTCCATCAATGTTAGCTCTTGCTATTAATAATCAGTCATAGTTTTTATTCGTCCTCCATGCCAGGCCCTTCAGGGAGGAAAGGATGAATGAAATGCAGTGTCTCCCTTTAAGGGCCTCGGAAAGTTAACTCACACACATGTATACATGACATGAGGCAGACGGTCTGGAATACTATGGAAAGTAGGTGGGAATAAAGAAAGGGGAGGTGGGAACCCAGAGGAGGGAGAAGCCCTCTGTGAGGCTGGAGTCCCTTGCTTATAGTCACACAGTTATCCTTAGTTATCTGATCTGTAAAGTGGCAATGATTCGTTTATTTCATCAATTTTACCTACAAATGCAAGGGATGATCAGAACGAATAGGGCCTTTATCCCCAGTAGAGTCTCAGGAAAGATCCTTTCCCAGAAGAGCAGTAGGTTAAACTCTCTGGGGGGAGCATAGTCAATGCGGATGAAGGAGGGCCACGGGAGGGAACCGCCCATGTATTACAAAGCTTCCAGCTTCCCTGGCGCAAGGATGCAGGGTCTGGTGTGGGCCATTGGGTTTCTTGTCCTTCCCTGTCCAGCTCTGGCTAAAGCGAGATTCCGTCTGCATCAGGGGGCTCAGAGTGAGCCCACACACGTTGCAGACAAAGCCCGGGGGAGTGAATGCACATCTGGAGGAAGCTGCATGCGGTTAAAAAATAAAGCTGTACCTTCATTCATTCGCCCGTTTTCTCGAGCTCCTACTCAGTGTAGCAGCGAACAATGTGAAGTTCCTGCTCTTGCCCAGGGAGAAAGATAATAAGTGAAGAAACAAAAATGCAATATAAGATCAGGTGGTAACGAGGACTCTAGAGAAGAATCAAATTGGGAGAACGGGAGGGAGGGAGGGGGCTGCTGTTGGATGGAGAGGTCCGGGACCTGGATGAAGGGAGGGAGCAAGCCAGGAGGATAACTGGGGGAAAGTGTCTGAGACAGAGGGTGCAGCAAGTGCAAAGGCCCGGGGGTAGAAGCATGCTGGGTGTATTGAGGAACAGCAAGAAAGTCAGTGTGGCTGGAGCAGAGTGAGAGGAAGGCTGGAGAGGGCTGCATAGATGTAGGCAGCAAACAGCTGAGCCAGCGCCTGGTGAGCCAGCTTCCAGGCAGGGGGTCCCGTGGGGCTCCTGCCTCTCAGTCAGGGTCCAGGGTCTGCTCTGCTTCTCCTGGCTTCTCTCTCCCGATTCTATGCAGCCAGCGGTGACTTGTCAGAAGCTTAGCTGGGCCCTCCATGTGTTATGGACAAGCATGAAATTTACAATCTCTCTGATTGTGATCAATCAGATTAGGAAATTGAAAAAGACACTGTTTAGACTTCCAAATAGCAGTGGCAAATCTTGTTCCCATGCTGGCGAGGGTTTGATGTATCTCTCATATTCATGCATGCAAATCTAGACGCTCCCTCTCACCCAGCAGCCCCCTTCACTGCACACCTGCAACACCGTCAAAGCTAGTCTCCTCTCCCTCCCTCCCTCTCTCCCTCCCGCCCTCCCTCCCTCCCTCCCTCCTCCCTCTCTCCCTCCCGCCCTTCCTCCCTCCCTCCCTCCTTCTGCATTCCCCTCCCTCCCTTCCCCTCTCCCTTCTTCCCTCCCCCTCTCCCTTCCTCCTTCCCTCTCCCTCTTTCCTTCTCTTCCTCTCCCTCCTCCCCCATCTCTCTCCCTCTTCTCTCCTCCTCCCCCATCTCCATTTGAGATTTTGCTGAGGGAGCTCCCATATGCCACAGCCTGTGTGCGGACCTCCGTGAAATAAAACACAGAATTAAGATGTCATAGAGACAAAGCCAAACCAAGTACAGGAACAGTGCCGAACCCTAAAACAGTCATTAAGTAATTCATGTCTACATGTGTCTGTTCAAAACAAACATGAAGATCCTCTGGATGCAAATGTCTCTCATCAGGAGATTCCCTAGTCGCCGGATTCCCAGGGCTTACATCCTGCTGACAGCTTCGCTGAGCAGAAACCCCCGATCACTGTTCTCCGGCTTCATTAAAAGTTAAGCTTACGCAAGTGAGCTGGAATTTTACAAGGCGGGCACACTGCTGCGGGAGGAGAGGTGCCATCTGGGCCTGCGTGTGTACATCCATGGTGCGTGTGCGCACTCCCTCACGGTGGGGATGTGTGTGCTGAGCTCCTGACGCATCATGTGCCCAGCCCTGTGCTAAGCACATTTCACCTGTTGTCTAATTCCACCCTCACCATCACTTTAGGGACAAGCATTTTTAAGAACTTGTTTTACAGATGAAGAAACTGAGGCATAGAGAGTGGAAGTGACCTGCTCAAGGGCACGTGGCTGGTAGAACTCGGAATTGGGAGAAGAGCCCAGAGCTCTTAATGGATGTGTTTATAGTTTAGCACGCTTTGCAGAGAAGGAAAAACTGAGACCAGGGAGGGGAGTGTGGCTTGTCCGAGGTCGCAGTTTGGAAGTGATGAAAGTGAGATCTGAACTCAGGTCTGCTCGACTGCAACTGGCTACATTCTTCTCTTCCTGTCACTGTGGTTTGGCTTTGAAGGTTGTGGGTGTTTTTGCTTTGTGTTGCTCGTCTTGTTTTAGTCCAATCTAGGCAATCGCCATTGTTATAATCCCATCTCACAACACGCTACCCTCACCTCCTTGCCCATTCTCCACACTGAGCCAGAATAATTCAGAGCCTGTCAGATATACATCCTCCACCCAGCTACAGACCTCCATCACTATCCCTTGGTTTGTAGACTATAGAGCCAACTCCCTGCCAAGGCCTAAAGTTTCTTTAGGCTCCAGTTCCTGGCACCCCCCAAGATCATTCCTAAAATACTGCCCTTCACTCCCTCTCCTCTGCTGCACCCTACTCAAACTTTCCATCACCTTCCTGCCTCAGGGCCTTTGCACATGCTGCCAGGAAAGCTTCCCCTATCCCCTGGTGCCTAATCTACACCTACTCCACTTTAAGATTTCAGCTCAAGTGCTGTTTTCTTAGGGAATCCTTCCATAATGCTCCAGACTGGACACACCCCACATTAAAGCCTTTCTTAGCACTGTAGTACCCCTCTTGGTTCTGGACATGTTTGTAGTTTTATATTGATTGTGAGATCGTTGATTAAAGTGTACTCCTCCCAGTAGACCGTAAGCTTCATGAAGAAGGGGCTGTGTGTACATTGGTACATCTCTCTCACCTGATACATAGGAGAGGATCAAACAAATGTTGGTGGGATGTATGAATTTTAACACTTTCCCTTCATCAAATCACTTTCATGCCTGATAGTATGAAATTGCCAATATATGAAAACAGTGATGTTATTTCCTTTGAGAACGGTTGGAACTTCTGAGGTAGAACCATGTCCATCTCACTCCTTGCTGTATTTCAGCACCTAGGACAGTGACCCACAGTTGGGGGGGTCTTTGAATATTTGTAGAATGAATAATTAATGAGGGCACGCCAGGTAGAGAAGCATGTGTTACCCATGAGGAAACTTGGAGCCAGACCTAGGCACAACATCGTATAGCATCAGAATTTTAGAGCTAAAGGATGTAGAGATCACCCAGTCTCCTCAGTTTACAAGTGGTGGATGAGGGATAGCTATACTAATAAAAGGGTAATATGCTAATTAGACCAGGTCAACCGGGCATCTTCCAGTCATCTGGTCCTCCTTCCGGACAAAGCCACGGTCATGGGGACTGAGGCAGAGGGGTTAGGGGTGATCAGGCAGGCAGGCAGAGGCAGTTAGGGGTGATCAGGCAGGCAGAGTGGTTAGGGGCCATCAGGCAGGCAGGCAGGTGAGCAGTTAGGAGCCAGCGGTCCTGGATTGCAAGAGGGATGTCCGACTGCCGGTTTAGGCCTGATCCCGCAGGGAACCCTGTGGGTCAGACCTAAACCAGCAGTCAGACATTCCTCAAGGGGTCCCAGATTGTGAGAGGGTACAGGCTGGGCTGAGGGACCGCCCCCCCCCCTTGCACGAATTTTGTGCACCAGGCCTCTAGTGTTTTATAATATGCATAACGTTTTGGAACAACAGTGTGTGTGTATATAATTTATAAGTAAATACATATACAGGATGTCTCAAAAAATGTATACACACGTTAACAGCTAATAGCTCAATTTTGAAAATGAAATGTATTTCAGTAAACACCGCCTTTATAATTATTCAAAGTGTGTGTATACATTTTTTGGTACATCCTATATGTGGTGGTTTTATTCTCAAAATCTCTTACTGAGAGGTGGGAGATCAAGAGATCTTTAGGACCCGCTAGTCTAAGTTAGCTCCTCATTTTGTGGGTGGGGAAACAGACCCACAGAGGGGGAGGGATTTTCCCAAGGTCCATAGCCTGAGTCAGCCTGGGTGAGCTCTGTGTTCAGGGAGGTGGTGTTTGCCCATCGTCCAGGTTCATATTTGAACTTCCCCGCTGTGACCAGACACCACTCTCTCTTGCTCCCCGCCCCCACTGTGAGATATGGCACCTGCCCCATGGAGACCTCCAGGCATATGCTGCCCGGAGCCTGGTCTGGGATCCTGAGGAGATGTCCATCTGTGCCCAGCCTGTGCCCAGCAGAGCAGGTGAGCAGCTCTGGCTGCTTCTGGGATCCTATTTCAGAGCTTCCAGCTGATAAGGAGGCTTTGTTTGGCCAGCCTGGCTTCCACAGCCAGGTGGCAGGTGACGCTGGGCCCGCCACTGTCACAGGGGGAGGTGTCTGGGCAGGGGTGCAGGATGGGCTCAGGGCCACCGTTTACCATGGGACGTTTGTTTCCAGAAGGAAACCACTCTCATAAAGGCGCCTTCCAATGGTTAGGTTCTTACAAACCGGCATCACCTCACAGAGGGGACCTTTGAAGAGCTCAAACACAGCTTCTTCATGTTGCCGACGGGGAGACTGAGGACAGAGGGAGCACAGGGAGTCAGTGGCACACCCGTGTGAACATCAGAGCTGGAGCTGAAACATGGACCCTTGACACCAGTCCTAAGACCCTCCTTACAGTGCTCAGAGTTCCTTGGGGAAGAAGGCAGAAAAATTAATTTATTCCCATTTTACAAACAGAACTGGTGAGGCTCAAATATGCAAAATGACTTGCCCACTGTCACATCATTGAAATAACCATATATCGTTACTCCTGCTGCCGTTGTAGTTAAACAGTTACTATTGATCTCCTTTGATCCTCACAACAGAAAGGGCAGTTTTATGTCAACGTTTTCATAATGGCTACTAACCATAGTTTCTGCTTACTGACTATATGCCCATCACTGAGCACAGTGCTTTCTCTGCAATATATCACCAACCCACTCATTCGTCCTGTGAGGTAGTTAGATTCTATGACAGTTTCCACTTTGTAGACGAGAAAATTGAGGATCAGAGGGGTAAGTCACCTGCCTAAACTCACGCAGCTGGGAAATGTCAGAGCGGATCTGAAGCCTGTGCTGGGTGGGACACCTGCCCTGCCGATCCCCTGGCACAGGGAGGAACCCCCGTTGCCACGATCCTTTACTTTCAGTTGTGCGGAGGGACTGCATCTCCCTTCATTTATTCAGATCTCCCTTCAGCACCGAGCTTCTACTAAATACAAAGCGTCGTGACGAGTAAAATTTCCTCTGCTCTCGAGTTGCTCACATTTGAGTAGGGAAGATGTGTCTATAAATAAGTAGCAATTAGCAGGCAGGCAGGGTTAATATTGTCAAAAAGGGGATTCCTTAGTGGCTAGCTCGGGTCTTCAGAACCAGTGTCAGCCCTTTGGGACTAGATTGGGCTCTTAGGCCGTGGCTGGGCCATCCCGGGCTAGGTCCATTAAAATCAAATGGACCCGGCCATGGGGAAGCCCCGGTCCCCACAAGACTGCCTCAGAGGAGAGGACCCTAAGTGAGCACACTCGGCCTGGGAGCCCGAGGTTGAAAGGGCTGCTGACTCTCCAGGGGGCGGTGCCTGTGGAAGTCACTGGGACACACTGAGGCTGGCTCCCGGGGCCTGCTGGAGGGGGGGGGGGTGTTGCTTAGGGGCGAGCCGGGCTCTTCGGTCCTGGCTTGGCTCTTCCGGTCTGGGTTCAACTCTTCAGGGCTAGGCTCTACGCTTCGGGTCTGGGCTTTGGCTCTTCAGTTCTGAGTGCGGCTCTTCGGGACTAGACTGGGCCCTTCGGGACTAGGCTGGGCTCTTTGGAGAAGGTTCTGCCCTCCGGGACCGACTACAGCTGTTTGGGTCTGGGCGAGGCTCTGGGGGGCAAGGCCCCTTCCTTGGAGACTGGTTTTGGCTCTTTGGGACTGGGTTGGGGTCTCAGGGGCGAGGCTTGGCTCTTTGGAACCAATGTCAGCCCTTTGGGACTGGATTTGGCTCTTAGGTCTTGGCTGGGCTATTCCAGAAAAAAAGAAAGATGGGGGAGGGGGGATTAAATTGTGAACAGGTCAGTTGCCCAAGGTCATGTAAGTTAGTGGTAATGCCTTGCAATTTTAGACCTCTCCTGTTCATAAGCTAAGCTCCATGGCAGTGGATAGATACTGCTTCATGGTATCTTCACCCCAACCTTAGGCCGTAGGTACCATTGTCCCCATTTGGTAGATGGTGGAAGTGAGGTTCAGAGGATTTAAGCAACTTGGCCAAGGTTAGCATCTTGTAAGGGTCAGAGTTAGAATTATGGCCCTGATGTGTTTGCCGCCACAGCCTTCCCCACTACCCAACACCTTCCCCAGAGGCCAGACAGGGAGCAGAGGCATCCCAGGTGAGGCCACGCTGTGCTCCTGCCTTCGGGTGTTAGGTGAGCACTTCGTGGAAGCTTACGTTTCCTGGGTGACATCTGTGAGGCTGCCCTCAGGTGCCGGCTGAGGGGTGGTCCTGGGCACCGATGGTTCCTCGGAAGAAGAATCAGCAGGAAATGCCTTTCACGCTACAAGTGCTCTTCCAGCAAGGAGATTATCGAGCCTCCTGTGAAGAGGAATAGCCCTTCGTAGGAGATGAGAGATGCTGGCAGTTAATCACGTGTTTTCTTGACCAGAGCTGGACTCACTGAGGGGACGCAGAGGACGGGCTGGACCGTTGGTGCTGAGGAAGGGGCTAGGAGGATCGGTATTTGTTAAGCTCCAGTGTTTCCCACTTCCTCGCACTAACCTGTAGGGTGAACAAGAGCGGCCTTACACTGTAAGGAGAACACAGGCCCAGGGAGGTTCTTTTACTTGCCCAAGGTTGCCCAGCATGGCAGAGCTCTGGCTATTGGCTGTTGGTTCATACACGTTACCATGGTCACACCCATCACTCCTGCCCACAGGACACCTTTCTGGTCTTTTGGAATCTCTCTTCCTCCCTTCCTCCCTCCCTCCTTCCCTTTTACTCTCTGTCTCTTCCTCTCCTCTCCCTGGTCCAGAGGCAATCTTTCTCTACTGTAGAGGAATTTTTCTTCCCGTGTGTTTCTCCAAGACTCTCTGTCGCCCATAAATCCCATTCTCCTAAAAACTTTTAACTTTTCCAAAATGCAAAAGCTAAGAACACTCTCATATTCTTCCTGTTTTCAGTCCGGACACATGCCTCCCCTGAGGCAATGAGGATAGAGCCCAGGATCTGCTTAGTTAGAAGAAGAGAGGAAATACAGGGAGGAAAACCGTCACATGAATCAATATCAAAATATCCCACGGCACGTGCACTCTCTCCTTTCATTCCCTTCAGCTTTTGAGCCGGGAGCTATGACTGTCTCCAGGTAACGGACAAGGAAGCTGAGGTTCAGGAAGGTTAGGTGGCTCCTCCGAGGTCACACAGATGGGAAGTGGATCCAGGATGCAAGCCCAGGTTTGTAAGGCTCCAGCAGTCAAGATTTCAGCCCATGTCTTACGAACACACGTGAGGGGAAAAGTCAAAACTGACCAGAAAGGACACGTGACTTGCCCAAGATCGATCAGCAGTTCAGCAGAATGGGAGCCAGCCTTGCTGCTCAGGAGCATGTCAGTCAGGACCTGCATTGAGTGGACACCACCTGCATGCGTCTGGGCCTGTGCCCATGGAGTTCAGTCTCCAGGGAAGTTACACTCAGCACCCAGTCATGAAGCTCAGAGAGGAAAGAGATTCCTTAGAATGTCCACCAAACCACAGAACGAAGCAACTGAGTGGATAAGGGCAGGAAGGCAAGAGAAGGAAAAAAAAGTCCCCCAGAGTGCCAACAGCTTCATTAGTAGTGGTTGCCGGCAGCACCGTGTTGAGGTGGCTCCTGGGCTATATCTGCGATCAGTAGCAAGGAGTGTGTTATCAATTAGTGATGCCCCTCGGTGGTGCCGACAAGGGCGGTGGCAGAATTGGGGCAATGTCTTTATCTTCCCCAGGACGGGAATCCTACGGCTTTTGGGAGGACCAGTTCAAGTACCAACCGTTGAACACTTACTGTGCTGTTGGTGCCGGGCTCTTGGCATTCATTGTTTCAATTAATGCTCATCACACCCCCGCATTTTTTCCCAGATATAAATAACAGAACCTCAGAAAGGCAAGTCACTTGCCCAAAGCAAAAGAAACTAGTTAGTAGCTAATCAGCACTGGTAACTACTGTTAAATACAAAACCATTGGGTTGATGGAGAGAAATGTCAATAGAAGAGCCATCCCGGAACCTTTTAATTAGTGTGTGAACGTCTATATTTGGCCAAAGGGCTTTGTCTTGTTTATCTCCATAGGTCTAGCAGCTAGCACAGGGAGGACACAACCCATGGACCCAGGACACAACCCATGCCCAAAGCCTCTTTACTTAGAACTGTGACAGGCACGGTGCTAGATCCCCGAGGCGGGGGTGTAGTGAGTGAAGAGATTTGGCTGTGCATATGTCATAGGAAAGCAATCTGGTGCAGTGCTTGGCACAAACTAGGTACACGGTACGTGTTTGTTGAGTCAACCAGTGCTAGATAAAGACATTGCCCCAATTCTGCTGGGTGGGATTCAGAAGACAAGAGAGAGACCATCTTGGTAAAGGCAGGACTTGAGGACCAGCCTGCTGGCTGCCGCTTCCACAGATGCCAAGCTCAGCGGACACGTGTGATGATCTCCTCAGGCAAGTCAGGCAGCTGAAGGGGGGAGGGAGGAGGAGGAAGCGGGTGTCCTGCACCGAGGGAGCTATTTTTGGCTCTGTGTTCTGCCAGCAGGATGCTGGGAGGCCGCAGGAGGGGACTGCTGCAGGGGCTCTGGAACTCAGAGCCAGGACGGGCCAGCTTCCTCCTGCCTGGAGCACCTGAAGGCCACGTGGAGCGGCGGGGGGCGGGGGAGGGACGGGGGAGGGACAGCCAGGAGGGGCGGCCTCAGGGAGCCCCATCTCCTCTTTCCCAGCTGTGTCTAGCCTCAGTTAAGTTTGGGGGGGCGGGGGGCGGATTCTTCTTATCTGCAGAGCTGGCAAATTGCATCTTTAAAGAATTTCAGATGACGAAATCACTGTGAGATGGGTAGACTTATTTATTCCCATTTCACAGATGAGAAAAGTAAGACTAATAATAATGACAAGGATAACGATAGCGACCACGTAAGGTAGATGCTATACTAAGCAATTCGTATATATTAACTTCTCGAAGCCTCGCAGTGCCCTGTGAGACAGGGAATATGCACATCTCTACTCTGCAGATGGGGAAACCGAGGCTCAGAGCGGTCAGAACGTCATCACGTTCAGTCCTATCTGGTTCCAGAGCCTCTGCGCTTAACCTCCAAGCTATCCCGCCTCCTTGTCAATCAGCCAATTTTATTTATTAAGTAATAACTTGCATTTGTATAGTGTTTTCTATTTTCCAAATACTTTATATATATAGGACATCCCCAAAAAATGTATACACATACTTTGAATAATGATAAAGGCAGGGCTTATTAAAATTCATTTTCAAAATTGAGCTATCAGCTGTGAAAGGGTGTATACTTTCTCTAAAATATATTTTTATTGATAGAGTGTATACGCTTTTTGGGAACGCCCTGTGTATTGTGCCTTTGAGCTGCGCGGTAATACTGCAAAGGAGGCGGAACAAGTATTCTTTCTTCTTCACGTACGTTGACACGTACAATGTGGTGCCTGGAAGGTCCTTTCTGCTGTGCTCCGTGCGGTGCTTTGTACAGTATGAGTGACATGCGATGCTTAGAACAGTCCTGCAAAGCACCTCCTGCGCCGCACGCACTGTTTCACTTCCCCGAGCCTCGGTGTCATCACCTCCAAAACGGGAGATGCCTTTCTCCCAAGGTTACTGCGAGCATTAGAGACGATGATTTGGAAAAGAACCTCACACGCCTGGCACATTAAAGAAGCATCCAGCCCTGCCGGTGTGGCTCAGTGGTTGACCTTTGACCTATGAACCAGGAAGTCACAGTTCAATTCCTGATCAGGGCACATGTGCAGGTTGCGGGCTCAATCCCCAGTGTGGGGCGTGCAGGAGGCAGCCGATCAATGATTCTCTCTCATCATTGATGTTTCTATCTCTCTCTCCCTTCCTCTCTGAAGAAGCATCCAGCTACATCCCTTGGGGTTTTCCTTTTATTAGGAGTGAGCAAATACTTCTGTTGGCTCTCTCTTAAAAAAAAAAAATGATTTTAGAGAGGGGGGAAGAGAGAGAGAGGGAGAGAGAGAGAGGAGAGAGAGAGAGAAATTTTGAGCCTATATCTAATTCTAAAGGCAGTGCTCTTAACTATAGACTGCACTGCCTAGGCGAAGTGCCACTTTCAAAGTGTTCTTGGGAAGATTAAACATGGTGATAGACAAAGTGATTAGCCTACCATTAATGCTTATATTAAATAGGTCACAAAAAATAAAACAAGAAAAAACTCGGTTGTCAGAGTTTCTCTTTGTTTTATCCTTTGCAAATTGGTATCCCATATGGTCACTTATTCAGCGACATATGTACTGAGTGCACTTTATGTGCCGGAGCTGGTGGGGACCCTTAGCACATGACAATGAACTAGATCCTGTCTCTGCTCTCACGAAGCAGAGTTGGGTATGGGATGGCTTCATCCTCCCCAAATTCTTGGAGATTCTGAGAAAGAACACCTGCGTTGTCAGAAATGTGGGGTCTGATTGGCTATTGCAATGGGAACCAATTGGTGGGAAGGGTCCGTTTCCCATTCGTGGGACACACTGAGCCAGTAGGCAGGGATAAGGGACTGTAATATTTTTATTTAAGTATTTCAAGAAAGTATTTCCTTTCCCTTATAGTGACAGAGCCTTACCTCCATGCCAGTTAGGGCCACCATAGACACAATTACATTTCTCAGATGCCCTAGGCACGACCATTGGTGCAGGGCTAGCATATGGTCCTCAGAGAGCCGATCTTGGCCCTCCTCTGGTATCAGGTGCAAGGGAGGGGCCTCTCGTGGGCTCTGGTGGTGAGCACGGCCCGGCTGGACAGGAGTAGGAATAGTAACAGTAAAACCAGCATTTACTGAGTGTTTATCCAATGCCAGGCACTGTGCTAAGCACTGTATGTGAATTATATTGCTTAATCCTCCTGACCACCCAAAGGTGAGTACCTTTTCATCATCCTCATGTTGCAATGTGACATGTGGGGCTCAGTGAAGTGACAGCACTCGTTCAAGGTCATGCCACTAGCAAACAGTGAAGCAGGCACTGGATCCCTGGCCCCTAACCACTCTACTGCACTGCTACCCAGCATCTCTCTATGGCTCTATATCTGGGTCCCAGGGAGGCAGGGAATGTGGGGAAGCCTGTTAGGCCTGGGGCACAGCCTGTAACCGAGGACTAGGGGTAAGTGGATAGAACCCACCCAACGACAATGTCACCCAATTAAAGCCCCCGCTGCATGGCTCTGCACCCTCCCAGTCCCCAGCCTGTCCTGAGCCCCATCCCGGGGTTCCATGGCATCCTTGATTCTTGATTCTCTCAGGGACATGCTGAAAAGATTGAAGTCAGCAATTGCATAAATCGCTGACTATCAAAAATGAGGGCAATTTTATATATTTTTTCAGTTCCTATTTCCCCTACTTGCTTTGCTCAAGGGTTTGGGATTGTTCTGTAGGCAAGCTCGTAGAGGTGATGAGGGGAGGTCACCACGAAAAATGAGCCGTCTTCTCTGCATGGATATTACCTGCGGCGCAGACAGCAGAGCCCGAAGGAAGCCCGCCGTGGGCAGAAGGCGGATGAGAGGGACGCTGGACGCCCCGTCCTCCCAAGCTCCCTCTGGGCTTGCTGTCACGGCCTGGCCTCAGCCACTTGTCACAGACACCCTCCCCTTTCCTGCCTCAGTGGGACCGTGGAACCTCTCAGCCAAGTGGTCCCAAGGCCCCCCAAGCAGACCATCAGAGAGAGTACGGACGGTCTTTCTCTTCTCTCTGTCGATGACAAAACTGTTAGCCGAGGAAGCGATCAGAATATGCAGCCAAAAAAAATCTAGGGATGAAGTATGTTAGTAGTGTTTCAGTCTGTTAATTAGGAATGTTTGTGGGTTTTCTCATTTTTTAAAATTTGGTTGTTTATCCTCTCATTGTAAATAAATACTGGGCGGAGCAAAAGGAGGTTTACAATTGTGAGTATGTAGACGTTTTTTTTGTACTATTATTTTTTTTCATGCTAATCAAACCCACTTTTGCCCCACCCTTTGGCACCTAATTTCATTTCTGAAATTGTATATATTTTTTCTTAAAGAGCCCCCCCACCCCCAGCAGTGTAAGTAAGCTGTTCTTGGCCCTGGTTATGGCCCTGCTCTAAGATTCTGAGATCATAAGATTCTATGTTTTTATGTTCCACGAAGCTAAGGTTTGTCATCGCTGAGCCCCTTCGGCTCCCTCTCACCTCCCATGGGACATTGGGACGTTTGATTCCTAGACTTCACAATCCCAGAAGCTCCCGTGTTGCGCCCAGAACATCTATAAACCAGGATTGTGAATTCCAGGAGGTCGGCCAGGCCCTGCTGTTTCAGATGGCAGCTGCTCCGAGGACTGGGCGGCAGGCAGCAGGCAGCTCCCCGAGAAGCCCACTGTTCCTTGGCTTCTGCATTCACTGGGGTTTCTCTGTGTGTTCCATCCGGCAGCTAACCGGTCTGATGAGAGAACTAGGAAGATCAGGGTCAGCAGGGGCTCCAACCTCCTTATGTACAGGCAAGGAGATGGGTCAGAGTGCGGCCTGGACTGGTGCAAGCCCACTCAGCAAGTGGCCACAGCCAGGGCTCAGCGACCGCCTTTCCTGGGCGCTGCTCCCCCAGGAGGGCACTTGGCTCCTGCTGAGGAGCAAGTGGGGGTGATCTCAAAGGCTGAGTGGAGCCCATCTCAGAGCCTAAAAAACACCAATGTCCCAGTTCCCACCAAGCCAGCCTCCTCCTCCAGGATCTGTGTTCTTTGTTCCCTTGGTGACGCCCCAGCCTCCCCCTCCACTATGATTTCACTGTATTTCGGGGCACCCAACGCGTTTACCCAGAGAGGAGGAGAAACACTGCTAGCATCGCAGTCCCTGGGGCTGTGGGTCCCAGTACCTGCAGACGCACAAAGCCTGATTGGAAAGAAATATAATAAAAATGTCACCGCAGCCTCCCGGTGCAGGCTCCCCAAACCCTAGCTGGCCCTGGGGGCGAGGAGGTGGGACTGCCCTCTGGAACTCCCAGCTCAATGCTCTGGGGCCTTAACACTCTCCGTCCTGAGCTGGAGAGGAGTGATCCGCTCTGTTAGGGCTGACGGGGCTCCACTTTACTGATGGGGAAACTGAGAGACTATCACAGAACTCTTCTGAGATGATAAATGGGCGAGTCCCGGGGGACAGTGCAGTGTGGTAGGTCCCAGGGCACTGCATAGCGGCGTCACCTGGAGAGCTTTAGAGAGTACTGATGCCTGGCCCCACGTCCAGACATTCTGATTTAATTGAAAGGTGATATCCGGGCATCACAATTTTTCAAACACCCTCCTTCGGTGATTCTGATGTGCAGCGGTGATGGGGAACCACTCCAGTGGCGGCGAAGGGACAGGGAGGTCTCTTTGAATCTTAGCTTCACTGTGGTATACGCGTGCCCTTGAGCAAGTGGCTTCATTTGTGTGAGCCTGTCTCTCGTCTGTTAAATCGGTGCTAATAATACCTGCCTCATGTCCGTTGAAAGTGGGAATTAAATGAGATGATATGCGTTAAGCACTTAAAGCAGTGCCTAGCATGTCATAAGTGACCAATACATGTTGGAGTTATTATTGGTATTGCTATTTTATGACTAATATCTATCCTCATCCCAAGCCCCTAGGTTGGGAGATAGAGAATCGAATTGCAAGTCCATTGATGGACTGATTCTCTTTTTTTTCCGGCCCTTCTGACAGCAGACGAGCTGTGTGACCTTGGGCAAACCTCTTAACCTCTCTGAGTTCAGTGGCCTCATCTTGCCAGATGGGTCTCACAGCCCCTGGCCTGCAGTGTCCAGAGGAGCTGTGAGCTTCAGTGAGATAATGGATTTGAACGAGCTTTGGAAACGGGGACTGCACCAGAGGAATTTGAGATGTTACGATTATGACGGCCATTTCATTCCCCTCGTGCCCTGGCTGGCCCATCTGCTCTGGGAGCTTTTGGGTCTCTCTCTGCCTCCTTTGGCCGCAGTCCTGAGCTGCTCAGTGTAACATTTGGGCAGGTTCCAGGGAGGATCCTGTCCCTCCGCCATCTGCCCCTCCAGTTAACTCTTCTCTCCCGTCTTGTGGTCTACCAGGACCGATGTGGGACCCCGAGTGTGTGTGGTGGGTCCCAGAGAGATGATCTCCTCACCTTGGGTTTCCCGCAGTGGAAGGGGGGAGGTCCCTGCGATCCTCCAGATAGGTCTCAGTCCCTGGGCCCCACTGAGCGCTCTTCTGCCCCACCTCCGTCCCCACCCCACTGCCCGGTGCTCTGGGTGACGGGCTGTGGAATATGGGCCTCGCCTGGCCCTCACCTTCTCCGGGAGGAGTTGTGCCTGTGGGAGAATATCAGGGCTCGCGGCTGGCTGCTTCCCCCGGGAGCCTGGGCCGCTCACACGGAGAATCTGTGTCCTTGCCCAAGTCCCCCAGCTCCTCTGAGACTCCGTTCCCTCCGCTCTCCAGTGGGAAACCACCGCCTCATCCATCGGTGGGATGAGACCAGACGTGAGAAAGTGGGAAACCTCTGTTGCCTCAGTGGGTGTCAGTGCTGCTGCTGGGGGTGGGGAGGGCGAGGCGATGATGCTGCCAGCCCAGATCCCCTGGCTGGGACTGGAGCGGCACAGGCCTCTGGGCTGCTCCCTGAGGTGTGGGCTGGGAGGACCTGGGAGGAGCAGGGCCTGCTGGGATTGGCAGCTGCTGGCCTGCTGGCAGATGGCCGCCTCAGTGGCCGCCCAGGGTCAGCTTCATGGATTTGCACATTAACCCTTCCCTCCCCGGCAGACCTCAGAGGCTGGTTCTTTAGGACTTTGACCCACAGAAGTGCTGGGTCTCTCGCTGAGCTGTGGACTAGACCCTGGCTTACATCGTGTCATTCCCCTCGCCACCCCAAGCGTATGGGGCGGGGGGGCACTTGCAGGATGCAGAGCTGGGCTCTTTGGACCCTCACAGTCCTCAGTGCTGGGCAAGATTGATGACAGAGTACCCTGTAAATATTTGTCACTTGTATTAATACTGATTTTTGTAAATATTGGCACACAAAAAAATATCGCTGCACCCGGATAACAACCACTGTGAGATTTTGGGCACACATATGTTTTTAATTTCAGACTTTCCCCCCTAATTTAACAATACGATCTGAGTATCTTCCAGTGTCAGCAAATATCTGTGCACCTCATCGTCTTTAGTGCCTACATGGTATCCCGTTATAGGCATTTATCTAAAGAAAGGCGCCCACCCTCCGTGTTGGATGACACACAGGAGGGAGGAGTAAACTAATGCGGAGAGGCTCGGGATTTGCACAGGGTCACGCAGCCTGTACATTAAGAGCTTGAACTTGAATTTGGGGCTTGGGGCTTGAAGTTCAGGTCTCTTTTCGGGTAAAAGAAGTGAGGGGTTAAGAGTGCTGCTGCTCTAAACCAATGTAGACCCTCCCGCAGTCCCAGGGGGAGTCCGACCACCTTGCTGCTGATGCTCGTTGGCTCAGTCCTGGGTTAGCCTCCAGCGCTGTCTCTGTGGGCTGTGGGACTGTAGGCAGCATCAGGCCCTCACTCTGCTTCTGCGAAAGCAAGGCTCGTAGACCCACCTTATCAGGCCATTGGGGGGTTAAATTAGGTAAGAAACCGTCTGCCTAATGTGGTGCTTGGCAGTGGGGCTAATACTGTTCCATCGCAGTTAGAACCGTTGGTATTATCACTGACAAGAATATTAATATTATGTAACACCTATGAGCATTATCTAATATCTAATATTATCTAATGCTGTCTAATATCTAACATTAGACCCTTCTCCTTAGGCCTCAGTTTACCCATCTGAAAGCAGGGTACTGCCCTTGATTTATAAGGGTATTTCTTTCCTTCCTCCCAGCTCCCTGGGCGGATGCATGTTAACCTTGCTGGCCTTGGTCTCCCTCCCCCATCAGTGCTCTCCCTCCCCCTCCCCCACCCCCCCAGCAAGAGCCAACTGGCGGCCCCTCCCCCATCAGCTCTCCGGGCCTTTGACACTAATTGATACGGAGTTTCCCCCTCTAATCCTGCCTCTGCCTCAGGGCCCTTGTTCCTAGGGCATCTGCTCGGTGAGGGCGGAGGAGTAAGGCCTATCGCCACCCGCCTGTCTGCCATCTGGTCCCCTTCCCCTCCCTCCTCTCAGCGCCACCAAGAAAAAGCTGTAATGAACCCATGCCCCGCCCAAGGGGGTGGGGGTGAGACTAGGCGCATGCTGGGCCATGTACACACACACACACACACACACACACACACACACACACACACACACGCAGGTTGCAGACACAATTATTTGCGAAGCTTTTGTGCGGCCAGCCCTCAGGCAGGCTCCTGCGGAACAGCTGCTGAGAGGACTGGGGAGCGAGATGCTAACAGGAGGGGAACTTTAATTATCCCACCGAATGGCCTCTTGGGCAGCCCTGGGGACTGGACGTGAGGGGGAGGGGGAGGCAGGCTGGAGGGAAGGACAATTAAATAAGAGAATGGGGCAAGAAAGGGATGGGACTCACTGGCTAATGGGGAGGAATGACAGGGAGGTCACAGCACTCCCAGCCCCTGAGAGCCAGACCTCAAACCCAGGGGTTGAAGGAAAGATTTGGAGAAGTTACCGTTTTCTTCTCCTGCCCTGAATCCCCTGCTCTGCAGGACGCCCTCGCTCTCAGCCGCCAGGTGTGGAGAGCAGGACCCAGGACTCTGTGCCACTGGGTCTAGGTGGCCTCTGCCCCTGCTGGCTGTGTGGCCTCGAGCCGAGTGCTGCACCTCTCTGAGCCTGAGGTTCTCCTGCGCAGACTAGAGTAATACCTCCTCACAGGGTTGAATCGAATAAGATCATTCACACACAGAGCAAGTATTTATTAGCGCCTGCTGTATACCTGACACTGTGACAGATGGGGTGTGGGGGAGGTACAGACAAAAATCAAGAAAGCAGACTAATATTAAAAAATCGTGACTAGGACCCAATACTTCTGGCAACTTTTTCAGATGCTTCCCCTTCCGCTCAGGTCAGAACAGTTCCCCCCACTTTCTTTCTTTGTTCCTGAGCTCGTGTGTGTGTGTGTGTGTGTGTGTGTGTGTGTGTGTGTGTGTGTGTGTCACAGCCATAACTGTGTGCTCTCACGTTTCCTGGCTGTTTGCCAGTGGAGTATGTTTTCTCTGCATCAGAACAGCTCCAAGCTCAGCACCTGGTGTAGAGTAGGTGAATCACTCAGACTTTCCGTACAACAAGTGGTTGGGGTTGAAGAGGACCAGCCCTTCCAGGGGGGCCACGGAGGGGCTTCTCCGCTTAGAAAGCGCTCTGCGTGCTTCGCTGCGGGACGCAGACTGTGGGTGAGAGTGTCCTCGCTGAGGAAGGGGAGCAGGGGGTTGGTGGGTGTTTAGCTGTACCTCTGGGGCTTACGTATTTAACAAGAATGTTTTCATAAGTTACAAGTTTCCCCTGAATGAGTTTTGTATGTAAACATTAATTTTAAAAAAGAGATTAGGTGGAGGACTCAGAAGTAGCAAGTCCTGCCTTCCCCTGGGACTAGGGAGGGCAGCGTTGCAGTGGGAGGAGCACCTGATTCCGGTCTCCCGCGTCTGGTCTGTGAACGAGGGAGATAGCGCCCCCTTGTCCGTCTTGGGCATCTTGGTGCAATTGGTGAATGGATAGATCAGGGCCAAATCCCAACCAGGGCATTCTTGGCAGGCCACTTCCCCTCCTGAGCTCCTCCTCATCTGGGAAAGGGGGTGCTGATCACCCCCCCCCCCCCGCAGGTTAGATGCAAGGGCGCTCAGCATGTCCTCACAGGGCCGCATGCTCGGTGCGTGGTAGCTAGGATGCTGCTTCCAGTGGCAATGTTTGTAAATGGCACATTAGCCCACGGCCCGGTGTATTCACATGGGGAAGAGGGTCGGGTTTTTCTTTTTCTCTTCCCTGGAAGGCCAGCTGTCTGCCCTGAAGGGAATGGGCGCCATTCATGTGTGCAGCACGCATTCCCCATGCGCCCACCACGGGCCACTTCCTTTGGATCTGGATAAATCACACACAGAGTCCGCCCACAGGAGCCCCAGTTCTCCATCATCACCTGGCATCTGAGCTGGGGACCAGCACGGCGTCTTCTAATCAGGGTTCCCATGACATCACTCCCAGGAGGACAGCCCTGCTTGGCAGCATCCTCGGAGACCAAGCTTTCTGTGGCCGTCCCCCTCCGCTTCCCGCTGCCATTGGCCTTCCTTCCCCACTGGGGCAACGAAGGACAAATTGGCAGCAATCTTAAGAGCACAACTTTCTCTTATTCTTACTGTTTTTTGACTGTCTGCCCCCCATCCCCCTTTAAACACCCAGTGGACTCCCTCAGGGTGATCTCTGCTGCTCCTGCAGCCCTCTGTTCCTTTCCCCTCAGGCCTGCTCACTCCCCCAGCTTCTTCCTTCAGCACCATCTCTGCTAAACTTGAAGCCGTGGTTCTTTGCAATTTCTCTGCAAAGACCCTGCGAAGTTCCTCCATCGTGTTTGGCAGTTGCCTCTCACTCAGGTGCCTCGGCAGGTCTGGTTCTCTTGTCGCTATTGCCGATACCTCCCCTGCTTAGTGATTTGCTCTGTTGACATTTACCTCGTCTCTATTTACTCCCACCCATGACAGAGACTGACCCAATTACCTCCTCAAATTTAGGGGAGGCGGGAGAGAAAACAGGTATTTCTCCATCAACCCGGGAGGTAGTGCTGTTTACTGCCAGCACACAGGAGCTACGGTGGAATTAACGGACGGCGAGGTGAAAATTGGATCGCCCTCTAACATCCCCAGGCCGCCTTCATGGTGGGGGAGCAGCATTATTACGTCTTGAACTAAGTGACATGATCTCAAAGAGATCGATGTTTACACATGACTCACAAACAAAACACATTTTGGAGCCAAGCAGCCCAGCTGCTCGCGTTTCTGGACTAGTTTGCCCTCCATCGGCACTAACTACACCACCAAACAAACCCAGAGCATCTCCAGTTCTGTGACGGCAAAGTCAGGCCCAGAGAGGTTGAGGATGTAACCCAATGTAACACAGGCATAAACAGAACACCATCTGGGGTGAGGACTCAGATGCTCCAATTTCCAGGTTTTAAGTCCAGCACTGAGTCACCTGCTTTCTGCTCCATATTTTTTAAACAAGTTTTAATCATAAAAGCAACACATGCTGATAGTTTATCGAAAGCACTGCAGCAAGAGTGGAAGTGTCTGCATCTTAACTCTACTCACCTCTGACGGAGGAGACCTGCTTTCTTGTACATTCTTCCAGAAGTGTGTCGCAAGAATACAACACGTTATGCTGGGAAACTTGCCTTTTCTTCTTAAAGTCGTACCTGGGGTTTTAAATATATCACTACACTTAGAGCTGCCCTGTTCTTTTCTTAATGGCCGCATTGTATTCTGGACGGCTGTCTCATCCTCAGCTTAATCAGTGTTCTATTGATTCACAATCAGGTTGTTTTCAGAATTTTTCCTGTAACAAGCAATGCGACCAGAAGGCTTTTCATACCTCTTTGCCCACTTTGGAGCTATCTATACGATGGGCCAACACTAGGCTTCCAGGTGTTCGTGTGGAAAATAATACAATAACTAATAATACTGTAAAGACAGACTCTGTGGTTCACACACTCACACTGGCAGCTGCTCTGGCCCCGCCCTGCGTGTCTGTGTGACGCTCGAAGAAGATGTTGCCCAGTTGCCCTCCCCGCGTTTGCAGCCTCCCCTCCACCAGGGCTATGAGAGTCTCTTCCCCGGCCTTTACAGACGTGGGGCGGTCCAGCTCCTCCATGGCTGTCATTGTGGGAGTCAGAGCGCAGTGCACCTGTGCATTCCCCTTCTGCACATGAGCGAGGGCCCACGTCTTCGCGTGTTTCTTGGCCGCTGTGGATCCTTCTGGGCCATTTTACCTCTTCATGTCCTTCATCCATTTAATGGCATTGGCCGTTGTGTTTCTTTTTCGATTCGTGAGAGCTTTTTGCCTGTTGAGGAACTTGTTCTTCTATCTGTCCTGTGTGTTGCCTATTAAACTTCTTTGTTGTTCATTTCTGATGAGGATAGACAGTCAGAGTAGGGGGCGGGGATCACTGTCGGTAGCTTTTGGAGAAGGGACAGAAAGTGAAGCTAAATTCTATCTCCCTCCCCAGTTGTCTCTTTACCATGATTCGCGGTAGCAGATGGAGGCTGTGAGTCAGAACAGGTACGAGGCTCCGATCTCTCCCACTGGACCTGGGTTCAAACGAGGGCATGTATTTAGAGGAAAGAAAACCCGTCTGCAAAGAGCACCCAGCTACTTCCCAGCTCCACGCTGCAGTTGGCAGCCTGGTCGCGTTCCCCAAATGCCACTCCACGTATTTAAAGACCAGACACGAGGTGGCATCTGGCCTACAGGAGCCCTGCAGTCTTACATCGAGGACGGCACCGGAAGGGAGGAGGCGGGGCCCTCTGGCTGTTCATCTTCAGAAGGTGGGGGAGGAGGGCGTGTCTCTGATTATCACGGGGCCAGCACATCTGTCGGCACTAAACCCCTGGGAATATATTTTGGCAAAAGCCTACAATCCCATTAGTGTGAGAGTACCCTACCACCCTGCCACGACACCCGTTCTAGCCTGGAGTAACCCCAGACGGGTGCCCAAATTCTGCTCAAGAAATTTCTTGAAGACATAAGCAATCGGATCGATGTTTATTGCAGCATTGATGTGCAAATTAGAAACCAACCCAAGTATCCAACAGTGGGGAGTAGTAATAAATTGTTCGCTATCCAAAATATGGAATGCAATGAAGCCGTTAAAGGAATGAGGCTGAACTCTAAGTATGGGCAGGGAGAGAGGGCCACGGCGTTTGGAAAGTGGAAAATGCGAGCTGCAGGTGGATAAATGTGTAGAATCATACTTAGGACCGCAGGACCCTTCTTTGCTTCCCCAACATATAATCGATCCATCAGCAAATCTCTGTTACAGATAGAGCCCGAGTCTCTTCTTGTGCATCCCCACTGAGCTGGCAGAGCTGCCATCACCTCTCACCTGGACCCAGGACAGTCTCCCAAATCCCGCCCCCTCCCTCCTGCTGCTTTCATCGCTCACTCCCCTCCAGTGTGCTGCATGCGGCTGCCAGAGAGATCATTGAGGATCAAACCAGTTCAAGTCTCTCCTCTGCTCAGAACCTGCGCTGCTGCAGGACCAATAAAACCCCAAGCACCAGGCAGTGGCCCAGCCTCTATTCTACACCCCCCGCGCCCCCCCCCCCACCACACCCACACACACACACTGCTCCCTGCCCTCCCCCGCCCCTGCTGCTCCAGCCACAGGGTCTCCTTGCTAGCCCTCCTACACAACGTGCTCCTCCCAGACTCACTTCCCCCTGGATTGTTCCTGCTGTCACTCACCCCCAGTGGTGGCTGGACTTTGTGTGTCTCCTTTAGGATGGTTTGATTGCAGGCTTCCACAACTTACTCAGTGGAGCTCAAGTAGAAAGGGTTTATCACAGGGAAATCTCCCAGAACCCCCTGCTTTGAATTGCCTGATTCAGCCCCAGCTCCTCATCATCTGTTCCCCACAACTGAGGAACCAGTCTCCTGCCCCAAATGCTACGTCCCTTGAAGAGAGGAACTGATTGGCAAAGGTGACGTGCAAATCAATTTGACATAAATCAAATCCTAATTTAAATGCTCCAGAGGCCAGCTCTATAAATATTTAATGGAGGCTTTAAAAAAAATGTTGAGCACAAAATCCTTTCTGGAATGTGCAAAATCAAGCCCTCATCCAAGACATGCTGACCATCCCTGAGCTGAAACAGTGGGTTCTGCATGTGGGGGCTGCCTGCAAATCCTTTCCTCCAATCAGCTGAGGGAAAGGGGACTCAGGTAATCCCCGAAGTTTCCCAGGATTTGAATTCCCCCAACATTTTCCCACCACCCACCCACCCACCTCAGCTGCTTTGTTTTTTGTTTGTTTGTTAGTTTTTTGCTGGCAACCCCAAACCCCAAACTACAGCAGTTTCTTGCCTTCCCTGGTAGCAGCTGGCTTTCACCCTCTTACCTCCCCAAATAACACTTATTCATTTTTTTTACCCCAACCCCATCACTGCTCCCTTCTCTACCCGGGAACATTCCGTCTCCAACGCCCGGTGGTCAAACTGCTTCACTAGAAATGCCACTATGGCCCCATCCCTTCTCAGCTCTTTGATTTGAGGAGTAGGGCTCTGTGGTTATTGAGTACTTCAGTGCGGGGGAGTCGGGGGGGATTGGAAGGAGAAAGGAAATACCCAGGAACTCACAGGATGCAGGAAAGCAAGGGGCCAGAGAGACCTCATACGCTGATGGTTTTAAATCCTTCTTGGGGACTGGGACACTTTGGAAGCTGAAAAATCACACTCATACGACAGCACCAGAGTTGCTGCTTAACCTCAAGACACCTTGAGTTAGGGAAGGGGACCCCATTCCCTGGGTGGACTTGAGGCGCTCAGCATGGACGCCGCACTAGGTCACCCCTCTCTGATTCAGTGCACACCCCTTCATTTTTATTTCAGTGATGGGACCCTGAGGCTCAGGGTGGGGAGGTGACATTCTCAAGGCCACACAGGGAGTCAGTTACCTGGGGTGAGAGTCTTGACTCTCAGTCTTTCTTATTTTATCAGTTACCTGGGGTGAGAGTCTTGACTCTCAGTCTTTCTTATTTTATCAGTTACCTGGGGTGAGAGTCTTGACTCTCAGTCTTTCTTGTTTTATCCCTTGCACCCCACATACGCAGACCCTCTCACCTATCTCCTGATTAAACAGCCAATGGATTCCCCTCCGAGGCAAAGCGACCAGTGTGGCAGATAAAACTCTGTCATCTAAATGTCTAAATTAAATCCTTGTAAAGACGTCACAGGAAGTGCCGGTAAACCCGTGGCCCCAGGCAGGGAATAGCTGTTCGTGTTATCAGTACAGTCTGGGCTGAATGATCCATTTCCCACAGCGCAGGGAATGGAATCAAGGAAAGGCGGAGGGTCGCATGGAGAGGGCGTGAGTCCTGGCTGTTGGCCTTGAAAAGGTGCGGCTCGGAGCGGGGAGGCTGTCCTGAAAAGGACTGTCCAGGTGCTGCAGACAGGCCGCGTGTGAAAGTGCAAATGAACCGCCCAAAATAGATGCGATTCCTCTTGGTGGTAATTGCAAGCGGGGTGGTGAAAGGTTTTGTGTGCAGAGCACAGGAGGGGAGAGCTGGGGACATAACGAGGATTTCATTGTGGAGCCATGAGTGAGGACGGCCGGGATTTTTCGTTTTTTGTTTGTTTGTTTGTTTTGGTCTTTTCCAAAGAGAAAATGGTCCTATCTGGTGGACAGCAAATAGAGGTGCTGAAACCCCCCACAGGGGGCGCTGTTCTGGCAGCAGGAAAATGATTCATAGAGAAGTGGAGAGGAGCCATGAGTTCCCTTGGATGCCAGGGTGGCCTTGCTCCTGATCCTCTGCCCCAGCCTTGGTTTTCTCATCTGTACAATGGGAATGAGTGAACCACCCCTATGAGTGGTTCCCATCAGTACACTGGGACTGAGGGATGGATCTTAAAAACTTAGTGTTGAACCAATAAACCAAAGAAACCAGGGACAAAAGAGCACCTACTGTGTGATTCCATTTGTATTCAGCACAAAAACAGGCAGAACTCATCTGGAAGTCAGAAAGGTCAGGAAAGGGAGATGAGAGAGTGACAGAAAGTGAGTGGAGATTGGGGGGGTGGGGGTGAGGGTGCTTCTGGGTGTCTGGAATATAGTCTTTCTTAATTGGTGGAAATTCATTGAGCTCTACCTTGATGATTTAGAGACTCTTCTATAAGTGTGTTAAGTTTTACTTAAAAAAAGAAAGATAATGTATGCTGTGTGCATAGTTTCTTAGAGAAGATGGAACCAGTAGGCAAATGGCAGAAAATAGAAGAATTATGGAAGAGAGGCAGAATGACAGTCATGGGAGATCAGCTGACTCATTGCGAGGGAGAGGTGTGCTTTCATCAGAGTGCGGGCTCAGAGGATAGGACTCCGGGGACACCTTGGGTCCGCTATGCGGGCAGGAACCTGGGCGGCCTAGAGCTTCCCAAGGACCTGAGACATGGGATGTAGGTGTGCACCACTGCCCCCCAGTGGCCGGTGTTGCCAGAATCCCTCTCTTATCCGGCTTGAGAAGTCAGGCTTTTGCCTTATCCCACTAGGGACTCCTGCCTGAACTGAAGTTAGGAATGGGATGTGTTTGTGACAGGATCCAAAGAGAAGGATGCTGGTTTTCTTTCTCTTACAAAGAAGCCTCCACTCGACACCCTGATGAAGACTTCATGCTTATTTGCTCATTAAAAAGCAACAAAAACTTTTCAAGATCCATTCTCTGCTGGGGACTGATCTAGATACTAGGGATCAAGTACAACCAAGGTTATCACCCCAATGGGCCAGGATTCTAGGTGGTTGTTGAAGGCAAAGAGATGATCCCCACAGGACTTCCTTCACAGGGAGAGAGTCCCTAAAGCAGCAGCAAAATTTAAGCCGGATGCCAAGAAGAACTCCCTGACTGCAACGTCAGCTGAATGTGCACTTGATATGGAAGAGGGAAGCTTTACTAGACATAGATTTCAGAAATCACAGAACTGAGTTGCTAGCCACAGGCAGGGAAAGTTGGCAGAGGGATTGTGAAATGTATAAAGCTTTGTTATGTACATCTCAAGCTGAGGCCCAGAGAACCTGTACTGATGAAGGTGCTCTCAGCTGCAGGTTCCAATAAAACACAATGGAAAGTGGCTTAAATAGTAACAGAAGTGTATTCTCTCGCGTAACAGAAGTCCTGAGGGAAGGCTGGTTAATCAGCAAATCAGCAACGCACCTAGACCTCACGTTGGCTCTGCCATTCGCATGGGGTAAAGCTGTTTTCCCTCACTACTGCGAGATGGCTGCAGCCTCTCCAGCCATTGCATGCAAACACAGTGAGACACAGCATCCTTTCTCATGTCCTATTGTAAGAATAAAGAAAGCCTTCCCGCTGGGCTCCCAGAATATATCACATGCTTGTACCCAGGCCAGTCACTTTCCATGATTGGCTTTGATCAACTGAGACTAATTCTGTGGCACTGCAGGGGGGCCCAGGCTCCCCTAATGAGGTGTGCTCTCCGCCCCCACCACCAACCCAAAGGCCTAGGCAGAATCAGGATTCTGATTAATAAGGATGCATCCTTAGATCACAACATGGAGAGCAACTGGATGCCTTCAGGAAGCTCCCCATTGAGAGTCAAATGATAGTTGGAGGGGTCATAGGTCTCGGGTGCCATGGCCGAGGGCCACTTGTGTTTTAGGGGAGTGGAGCTAGAGAAGCCTTGGCCATTATCCCAGCAATAGCCCACAGGCACTGAACCATGGTGCACACCAGGCTCGGGTCCCTGGAGCAGCCAGTGTGACCTCATCATGCAAATCTGATCATGTCACACGCTGCTTAAGACCTCCCAACATCTTTGCATTATTCCCAGAAGCCTTATCTCGCCACCCAAGGTCCTAAATGGTCTGGCCTCTACCTCCACCTTCCACATGCACTCATTCCATTTTCCCCCTCATCTCTTTGCTCCTGCCCCTCTGGACTTCTTTCCCTTTCTTCGTTGCTTCAGACCCAACACATACTAGTCTTGATAAATATTTGTTGTATGGATAAATGCTGTTTTCCAGCCAAAAATCTTACCTCTTCCCCCCCCACCCCACCCCCCACACACATTCTAGTTAATTCCTATTTATGCTTCCTCCTTAACAATTTCTTCTCTTCTTGCAAATGAAACCCTCCCTATAATTCTCTTTCATAGGCCTCTAGACTTTTCTGCTCCTACTTATCCCGGTTGTTTTGATGTATTTATGTGATTATTTGCTCAATGTCTGTTTTTCTCCATCTCTGTGTGCATTTCAAGGGCACTGTTTGTCTTTCTGTCTCTCCCTGGCTATACTTCCAGGGCCTGGTCTATCTGGGGCTCAAGTATAGTCCCCGAAGCCGCGAGAAGGAGGTGGTCTGCCTGTCATCATCCAGCGTGGTGGGGCTGCCGCGGGCCCGAGCCCGCCTCTCAGCCTCCAGCCCCCAGTTCTTCCTGGAGCTGGCGCTCCTTGCGCAGAGTGGCTGCAGGCTCATGGCGCACCCCGTGCAGTTACCAAAGGTGCCCTCTCTGGATGGTTGGATTCGGGCTGATGTCGCCTGCCAGCAGGCACACAGGCTGGTGGAGGGGACGTGGCTGGGTGTCAGCCCTGCCACCCCCTCGGCCGGGGCCCGTGTGCAGCTCATCGGTTTGCACAGAAGCCCTGCTCTTCCCCAGCCCCCACTTTGTGCATTTTCTTCTCCACACGTTTCCTTGTGTGTCCTGGCTGGCCCCCTCCTCCAACAGGCGCTTGTCAGCTTTGATCTTTTAATCCAGGATTGGCCAGAGCATGATTGACATGCATTTAAACTGAGCCTCCCTGGGGCTGAGACCTGCTACCCTTGGAGAGAGCAGGGACAGGCAGGCTGGCCAGGCCTCTAAGCTGGATCGTGGGGCCTCCGGATCTTCTCTGATCCCTGGACATCCAAACCTGGCTGATGCTGGGGGTGTACCCTGCTCGTCCTCAGGGCGCCCCAGGGAAACTCTCTGTCTCCCCAGCCATGTGCTGCAGCCATAGGTTGAGATGGGACCCTTTGTTGAAATGCACTTACTGTGAGTCAGGGCCTGTCCGGGGGCCTGGACTAATAGGGAGGATGAGAGAACGTGTCATGCCCCACTCAGAGCTCATATTCTATGTGGGGAGGCACCTGAGCCCCAAATGACAATGTAAACTGAGGAGTGCTTCGATGGGGTGTGGGGAGAGCATTCCGGGCATCTAGAGCAAAGGCATGTAACGTGTGTGTGAGCGCGTGCGCAGGGGAACAGAGGATAAAGATTTCCAGAAGAAATAACACTTGCACTGAGACTTTAGCCAAACAGGGAGTCTGGGGGTGGGGGTGGGGTGCTGGGGCAGAGGAGCAGCATGTGCAAAGACCAGGGTGCACGGGGGCGCGGCCTGTAGTCCAGATGGAGTATCCAGGGTGAGGGGTGAGCAGCGAGAGACGAGGCTGGCGTCTAGATCACGGAGGTGCTGGTTCTTGATCATCACCCATTAATCCAGCCATTGAGTCATTTGGAGCCCAGCACGGGCCAGGGGCGGTCCCAGGATCAAACAGAAATAGTTCTTGTCTTCATGGTCGGTCAGAGTCCATCTTGTTACGCCTTGGTCTTTGTTTTGAAGTTGAAGTATGCTTTGGTTGTAATGAAACTTGTCCAATAGGCCAGAATCACCTCACTGTGAGCCTTTTCTCCTCCGGGGAGTGGGAGCCTTGAATTAAACGCAGACACAACACGGTCAGGGGCACAGGAAGCAGGCTGCCACGTGCCCTGGTGGGAGCGCATTCCCGTGGAGGGAGCCCTCTCTCAGCGAGGACAACCTCCGGCTAATGGCCCATCCCTCAGGGCCCCACACAGCTTCCCAAGGCCTTTCCGAGGTCTGAGAACGGACATCCATCAACCTCACGACTAAGCTGGGGAGCGTTCGGCTCTCTAATGGGGTCACTGGCTGGGCAGCAGATGAAACGGAGCAGCGACAGGAGGGCAGAGGTAACTGGAACGCGAGAGGAAATCCACAGTGAGTTTCCGCCTCCTTTCAGAACAGCGTTCCTCACCATTCCCCCTGCTCCCCAGCATCACGAAAGGTCAGACACCGAGGGATTGTAGCGAGCAATTCAAAGCACCTAGGGTGTGTCAGGACCAGGAGGCGCCTGTGCCCGGGGAGGATGGCAGTTGTCAGAAGACAGCAGCTCCTCCAGGAGAGCTGCCCACGGCAGCACAGGCTCCTGAGGCACCTGCCGTGGTTCCGCGAGCCGGGGAGCCAGGCACGACTCGTAGGAAACAAGGGACCCTGTTCTGAGCAGACAATTGAGTTCTGGCTTAGTAGTTTATTCCATTGTGTTTTGTTTTGTTTTGTTTTACATGTTTTTATTGATTTCAGAGAGAGGAGGGGGGAGAGAGAGAGTTGGAAATATCAATGATGAGAGAGCATCCTCGATCAGCCACCTCCTGCCCTTCTCTCCCGCCCCCCGCCCCCCCCCCCCCCCACCCCCCCCCGCCGCCACTGGGGATGGAGCCCACAACTTGGGCATGTGCCCTGACTGGGAATTGAACCGTGACCTCCTGGTTCATAGGTCGACACTCAACCACTGAGCCACACCGAACGGGTGCATTTGCATATTTTTAAAATAAAAAGCTGCTCACTATTTTAATATGATAAGGGTTTTATTAACCATTTGTCATGCACATTTTTGATACTGTTTTTCTTGAATCATGATTCCCTCCCCTCCCCCACCTCAAAACTTCCTTGTTCATAATATATTCCATGTTGTGGAGAAGTTTGCGGCTGCCTGGTCTTTTGGTTTTGGAGTATTTTTTAAAATACATTTTTATTGATTTCAGAGAGGAAGGGAAAGGAAGAGAGAGAAAAACATCAGTGTTGAGAGAATCATTGATGTCTGCGTCCTGCACGCCCCGCACTGGGGATCGAGCCCACAACCCGGGCATAAGCCCTGACTGTGAATCGAACCAGGACCTCCTAGTTCATAGGTCGACGCTCACCCACTGAGCCATGCTGTGGGCACCTTTGGAGTATTCCTCTTTCCTCCCTGCTTTCCTCATAGAATTGCTTCTTTATCATGGAAACGGAAAAAATTGCACCGAGATATCTGGGTGTGTGTCTCCTCCTCTGCCCCGAGCTTGCTAAGTGTTTGATTGGCAGAGGGAAGCACTCACGCCGCCCAGGGCGGGACACCGTGGGTCTCTTCTCCGTGTCTTTTCCTTTTCCTTTTTTATTTCCCTGTTTCTGAATTAGGGAAGCTTTTCTCCAGCTTCTCTTTACATTTCTGATTTGATCCTCTCTGATATGCAGTGGACTGCTTCCGCTCCTATTGCAGTTCTGTTTCTAATTCAGCCAACGTGGTTTTCGCTTGCGTGGCCTCTTCCAGGTCCATAGGCCCCTCTGTGAGGATCTCCTCAGAGGCACAGATGCAGCGCCTTCTTTCATCTTGTCGAGAAAATCTGAACTTTCCTCCGCAACAACTCTGCATTACATCTCGACTTCTTTCTTCCCCTTCTTCTCAACGTCGCGTCTTTCTCATGTGGCCAAACTTTGTTCTCTGTTGGCTCACTCTTCCAGTGTGAGGTCCGTGATTATCGTAAAGTGGAAACCTGTATGGATTCTAAGAGGGATTTGGTAGATCTTTGATTGGATATTTCAAGCCACATGAAAGGAAAGGGGGAACATTAAATTCATTGTAATCTTCCTTTTCATAGACTCAGCTGCTTGGAGAGATAAGAGGGCGAGCCAGAGCCAGCAGATACCTTTGGCAAGGAGATGTGCCCGTGGGAAAGGGCTGCCTTTTGTGTGTGGGGAAGCCGAGGTGGCCCGTCTTCGGCCAGCACGGTCCCAGCGTGCTCTGCCTTTTGTCACGCTCCAAGTAGGAATCAGCGCCACAGGGGGCCGTTCCCACTCTTGGCCACCGGCTCCACTTCCATTCCCAGAGGTCCTGCTGGCTTCCCAGCCTGCCCCTGGTGGCCCTCCTGGCTGCCAGCAGGTGTTTGTAAGTCCCAGCCAGGCTCTCCCATTTGCTCCCGGCCCGTTGTCCCGGCACACAGCGGCCTGCTGCGGAGCTGGGCTTCTTCCCGGCTCACCCCGCCCACCCACGCCTTGCTGATCGTCTTCCGTGTTCCTCCGGCTTGGGAGAGTGGCCATCCTCAGCTTGCAGCACAGTATCTCGTTCACAGTCTTGTTTGTCATCTCCATGGCAGTTTGGGGACCACATGGGGAAGGCGGAGGCGGAGGCGGGTGGGTAACACCCTGAGGAGTTTGCAACCGGCTTTGTGATTCTGAGTAGCGCCCCAGGGAATGCTTGTTCAAGGTTAGGGTGAAGGAGAGGGCGATATGTGCAGTTAAGAGCAGGAAGGCAAGGAGAGAGGGGAAAGGAAGGAAGGAAGAAAGGAAGGAAGGAAGGAAGGAGGGAGGGAGGGAGGGAGGGAGGGAGGGAAGGAGGAGGGAGGGAGGGAGGGAGGGAAGGAGGGGAGGAGGGGAGGAGGGGAGGAGGGAGGAAGGAAAGAAAAAGGAAGGGAGGAAGGAGAGAGAGAGAGAGAGAGAGAAAGAGAGAAAGAGAGAAAGAAAGAAAGAAAGAAAGAAAGAAAGAAAGAAAGAAAGAAAGAAAGAAAGAAAAGAAAGAAAGAAAACACAGCCCTGACTGGTGTGGCTCAGTTGGTTGAGCATCGTACTGTGCACCGAGAGGTCGCCTATTTGATTCCCGGTTATGGGCTCCATCCCTAGTAGGGGCTGTGCAAAGGGCAGCAGATCAATGTTTCTTATCTCTCATCGATGTTTCTCTCTCTCTCTCTCTCTCTCTCTCTCTCTCTCTCTCTCTCTCTCCCCCCCTTCCTCTCTAAAATCAATAAAAACATTTTTGTAAAAGAAGAAAGCACAGACTAGAAAGGAGAATGGCCCACACGGTGGTCTGCGTGCCCACTCGTGCCCTGTGGTACCTCCCACTGCTGTAACCAACGGGGTGAGGCTTCCTAGGGTGGTCCCAGGTCCTCCGGGGGTATTTGAGGAACTCGATGATGCCAGGGTGCTGTTCTGGGTGGATCTCCTTGCTCTCCCCCTTCACTCTGCCACCCACGCTTCTGGGGAGAGGACACCCAAAGGGTTTTTCATGTTTTTGTCTTAGAAGTGGGTTGTGATGCGAGCAACAGGAGTTATCAAAAGCAAGGCAGCTATCCACGCCCCCTGCTGGTGAAAACAAGGAGAGCGTCACCTCTTTGCCCCCAGTTCTTGGGTAGGTCACTGGTTTAGCTTCTCTTGCTCAAATGGGGTTGAGAGAATAGTGTCCAAAGGGGGAAGGGAGGGAGGGAGACAGAGAGAGGGAGAGGGAGATCTCAGAATGAATATCACCCAGACTGCAAAATGCCGTACCATGTGAGGAGGAAAGTACTCCAGGAGTTAAGGACCATTATCAGAAAATAGATTTTCCTGTCCAGAATGCAAAACAGACAGCAGGGCCTTGTAAGTGGGGCTGGAGGGAAGATTGGGAGACAACGGGAGAGAGACTGGGCACCACTCACCCTTCAGGAGGAGGACTGGATTTCTGTGGAATTTTGTAGATGCCTGTGTGCCTTCCCTCACATTACAGTCCGGGTGAAAAATTACCCCAGGCCCACCAAGGAAAGCGGGTCTGCGTGAGCCAGGACTGCATTGCCAGGGGCCACGCCAGCACATGGAGTTTCTCTATGGGTCCGCGAGGCTGGCTTATGTATATGTGTGCCCTGTGGGTGTCCATCAGCCGCCAGGCTGTGTCACCGCGGGGACCCCTGGCGGATAGTATCTGGGTTCTCGGGCCCCTGTAGCATATTCCCTTACAGAAGGAGAAGGAAGACATGAAAATGGGTCTGTGCTGCTCTGAGCACTCAGGGCCCGAGTCTGGGGCTGGCAGTTGAGATTCATGGGTTCTCATTCCATCTGCACGCATCAGCTGCTGGGGACGTAAAGGCAGGTGATGCATCGCCCGGCTGGGTCTGTTTCCTCCACTGTAAAGCGAGGTAGTCACATTCCTGCTGGTCCAGCCGGCCTGGGAGGTGTGATTGAGGCTGGAATGCGACAGGAGAGACTGACGGGCAGCAGTTAAGGACACTGCTTCATCCATCTACTTACACATGAACCGGCACTTATGGAGCCACGGCTCTGGGCCATGCACTCTGACAGGTGTGATCCAGGGGGACCCCCTCCCCATCTCTGCTCTGCTCACACCAAGTGTCTGAGCCCATCGCTCGCCTTTCTCCCTGTCCTGCTTGTAGACGTGCTTCTTTATCCTTGAAATTCCAAATATTCACCAAGACTTCTAGGTGTTTATCTTTTCTCATTATTTGTTCCCGGAACTTGCTGAGTCCATTGGATTTGCTACCAGAAGTCATTCTTCCACTCAGCCAAGTTTTCCTCATGATTTCTGCGTGCTCTGCTCTCTCCTCCTCAGCCAGAATCGAGGTGTCCTGGACTCGTGCGCCCCATCTCTTCTTTTACCGGCTTCTTTTTCCCTCTCCAGGGAGTGCTGCAAGGGTTGGTGTCCCCAGGAACTTGCTAATGGGTATTCCCGCCGCCTGGTGAGGCCCAGTTCATCATGGCTCTCTCTGGAAAGCCGCTACGCTTCTCCCTCGCCGCCTTCCATGAGGGTGCAGAGAGGAGCTGAACTGGCCCTGTGATGTCCAGGAACGTCTAGATAACTTGCGCCGCTGACGGAGGGCAGGTCCCTCCCCCAGGCCTCCCATGAGAGCGTGAGCAGGAGGCCAGAGAGCGGAGGAAGTCAGATGGGACGGGCACAAACACAACAGGCGTCATCTCAGCCTTACTCTGGGGAGCACTGACAGCTGAATCAAATCAGGCTCGTGGCCCGTCCGCAGCATCGCCGCCCCGTGTCCTGCCACACAGCCCCCCGCCCCCCTCGGAGCACAGAACCAAAGGCCCCCAAAGCCCAGTGATGCTGCGGACATGGCACAGCGCCGGAAGGGCCAGCCGTGGTGTGGTCTGTGGAAAGGGCACACACGCGTGTCTCCTGCTGGGCCTGCTGGGGGTGGGGGGTGGTCCTAGCGGGTGGAATTAAGGGTGGCCTGTTTTCTTCTGGGTTTTGCATGTTTCCGATGTCCCATAATAGCATGTTTGCCACTCGTATGACTGGCATTATTATTATTAGTTGAAGGAGTTTAGTGTATCACTTGTCACTGCGAAGTGTAGGGTGGCCAGCTGGTCCCGATTTGCCCAGGACTTCTGCCGGGTTTTAGCACCCAAAGGCCCCCCCCTTCAGGGACCTCCCCAGGCCTGGGCACACCGAGGTGGTGGGCCATCGTCCCAGTGTGACAGGGAAACGGCGTGGCGGGGGAGTGACGCACGGAAAGGGAGCGCTGAGGTGAGCGTGGCCCGAGGCTGGCCCGGCGAGGACGTGTGCCTTTGCTACCGGAACCAGATCCTAACATGACATCCACGTTTCCAGATGGACCGCGTGGGGAGCACGTTCATTGCCTTTGTATGCAGTTCCTACCCCCGCCCCACACACACCAGTAAATATGACCATTATTTCCATACTCTGACCAGCGAGACTGACAGCTTTCACGTGGATGGGGGAAGTATCCGGTGGACAGGAGGCCAGCAATGAGAGAGTGGGTGGGAGGCGCCCCGTAGGGTGAGGTGTCTGCGTGGGGGAAGGAGGGAAAGGCACGTCCCAATGCCAGCAGCGTAAGAACAGAGCAGCACCGACCGCCCCCCATGGCCCGGTGTGTCCCGGTGTGGCCTGGTGTGGCCCGGTGTGGCCCGGTGTGGCCCGGCACCAGGTGGAGCTTCCTTCGTGCGTAGGCTTTTTGATCTTCATGAGGTCCTTGTGCTAGGAGAGTGTTCATACCGCCAACGCTCGGTGCGGGAACGGGGCCCAGAGAGGTGAATTTATTTGCCTAAGACCGTGGTCAGCCAACTGCGGCTCACGAGCCACATGCTGCTCTTTGGCCCCTTGAGTCTGGCTCTTCCACAAAATACCACAGCCTGGGTGAGTCTATTTTGAAGAAGTGGCATTAGAAGAAGTTTAAGTTTAAAAAATTTGGCTCTCAAAAGAAATTTCAATCGTTGTACTGTTGATACTTGGCTCTGTTGACTAATGAGTTTGCTGACCACTGGCCTAAGACACTCAGCTCCTTAGTGCAGAGCTGGGACTCAAATCCAGCCCTGTCTGCCTGTCGGGGTCCAGTGAGTCCATGTGGGTTGTAGTCAGAACCCTCAATGTGCATGACTTTGGTTAAGCCCCTTAATTTGTCGCTGCCTCAGTTTCCTCAATTGTCAGGGAGGGTGCTGTCCCCTGAGTAAGGGCACAGAGAGGTTAGGAAGCCCCAGCGGAATGGTAGATGGGGATGCCCTCCCGTGTGAGTTCCCATGTTGCCTCTGTAATGCCAAGGATATTTCCACTCAAGAATGAAAGAACAGCAGGAGGTTCAGAAGAAGCCTTGGGATCCGGAGCCCACGGGCATTTCCAAGTTGGGCTGTTCCTCCTCCTGCTTGGGGAGGTCGTCCCCAGACCAAGAGCCCTGGGGTTCTGTGGCTTCTGTAGGATGCCTTTGCGGGGGCAGGCAGGCCTGTGGAGAGGGGAGGAGAAAGGGTCTGGGTCTGGAGGAGAGAGAGAGGAGGAGTGAGAAAAAAGAAGAGAGGTGGGGAGGCGGCAAGAGAAGGCAGCGCGATGGAGAAACAAGATTTGCAATGACTGTGAGGGATGCTATGGAAATTACTTTTTGAATGCCATTTAATTGGTTTATTAGTGTAATCCAGTTGCAGTGTGATTTGATTCAGACCTCCGATGTGTGTGATCCAGCACCCACCAAGGGCTCTGCCAGTCTTTACACACAGCAGCAAACGACTACCAGAGAGGAGGAGGTGCTGGTGGGTGATGGGAGATGAGAGGGAGAGAGGAACGGAGAGGAGAGGGGAGAGGTACAGAGGGAGAGAGGGGGAGAGCGGAGAGGAACCGAGGGGAGAGAAGGGGAGAGGAGGAGAGGAATGGAGGGGAGAGTGGGGAGAGGGAGAGGGAGAGAGGAAGGAAGAGAGAAAAAAGAGGGAGGGCAGAAAGAAGGCAGGCAAGGAGGGAGAGAAGCTATGGGAAGAGAAGAAGATGTTGGTCTCATTACTGGTGGTAAGACTGGGCTTAGCCGTATGGATGTGGGGACTGAGGACTGAAAGGTGAACACACCCACAGTCTTGCAGTTGGTGCAGAGCTGGGATTGGAGCCCGGACCTGCCTGCCAGCGCAGAACTTCCCTAGACTCCAGAGTCCTGTTCGGAACCTTCCCACGTTGCCACGCTTTCTGGCGTTGCTAGCACCTCCGGCCTGTTCCTTCTGAATTGACACCAGCCACATCTTTGATGCAAATGCCTGGTTTTGAGAGGAAGAGAGGACAGAGTATTGTGACCTAGACTTCAGAACTCCTGAGCCTTTGTCACTGCCCCCCACTCCATCCACCCTTAGGTTACACTCCCAGGCACCCGCATGTACACATGCATGCACGCATCCTCCATCTCCATCTGTAATTACAGAACCTACATCAACATGGCTGAGAGTAACGGGCTGGGAACACAGGCCGGCTTTATCTCTAATGCCGATTCCAGGGACCTGTGATTTCATCAGTGCCACATGACTGTTTATGGAACTGAACATGCACATATAGCTAATGAGCTGTAATTCTGGAGCACTCCTGTCTTGATTGGGACTAATCCTATCTAATAAAAGAGTAATATGCAAATTGACTGTCACTCCAACACACAAGATGGCTGCCCCCATGTGGTCAAAGATGGCTGCCCCCATGTGGACACAAGATGGTTACCACAAGATGGCCAGCAGGAGAGGGCAGTTGGGAGGGACCAGGCCTGCAAGGGAGGGCAGTTGTGGGCGATCGGGCCAGCAGAGGAGGCCAGTTAGGGGAGATCAGGCCGGCAGAGGAGGGAAGTTGGGGGCAACCGGGCCTATAGGGAAGGGCAGTTGGGCGGGGGGGGGGACCCAGGCCTGCAGGAGAGAGCAGTTGGGAGGGACCAGGCTGGCAGAGGAGGGAAGTTGGGGGCAAACAGGCTGGCAGGGGAGCAGTATTATAGATGGTGGAAAGTGCTGAGGAGAAAGGTGAGTCAGGGTACAGGGGTAGGGGGAGCCTGGCCTTGAGTGGGGTCCCTGTTGGCCATGTGCAGCCTGTTCACATCTGGTGTTTAAGGGAAGCCTCGTGGTGAAGTGGCATGGAGCAGAGATTTGGTGGAAGTGCGGGAGCAGCCAGGTGACAGCTGGGGTAAAGCGTCGCAGGCGGGGATGCGCCAGTGCAAAGGCCTGAGGTGGGAGCGCGCTTGGCCAGCAGGGAGGGAGCCGGTGAGAGGCTGAGAACAATATGATAAGATTAGAGAGCAACAGGGCCCGTGTGTGCACTGGTTTTGTGATTTTAGGGCTTTGATTTATACTGAGTGAGACGGGAGCCCGAGCTGAGGAGTGACACAGTCTGACTTCCCCTGAGAAGCGTCTCTCTGGCTTTGGGGTGAGGAATAGACTAAAGGGGACGAGGACAAGGACTGAACAAGAGAATGCACGTGGAGCCCTTCACACGGAGCCTGGAGCGCTTCCCATGGTCAGGCAGGCGTGGTCTGCTTGGGCTGGGGCTTACTCCGCACACACTTGTTTGCTCACAGTTCCGGAGCCTACAAGTCCCAGATCAAGGTGTCGGCAGGCTTGCTTGCTTCTGAGGACTCTCTCCTTGGCTAGGCCGTGGCCGCCACCTCGCCGTGTCCTCACATGGCCATCCCCTGGTCTGTGTCGTCTGTGCCCTCATCTCCTCTTGTTTTGAGGACACAAGTCCTGTTGGAGCAGGGCTCCCCCATACGGCCTCACTCCACCTCACTTACGTCTTTAACGGCGTTAGCTCCAGACCCGTTCTGAGGTCCCGGGGGTTGGGACTTCCGCATATGAATTTGGAGGAGACACACTTTAGCCCCCAAATAACAACAATAATAAAAGTAATGATAAATTATTGTTCTATTATCCTCATGGCCCATTTAGGATCTCTCTTGTCTGGGCCAGTCACGTGCTCTTCATATCTGAGCAGCACCTTCCTGGGACTGACACAGGCTTTGAGGCCCCGCCCCCTGTATCCTCTAGTCACAGCATTTATATGTTCTCTGTGCCAGGGTCCGGGATACTGTGCTGAGCAAGTAGGCAGTCGCTCCGTTGACCTTGACATGACATGGTTTCCGGAACCTTCTCCGTCTCTCACAGTCTGTTCTGGATCTGCCCCGGATCTGCTTTCAAGACGCATTTGCTGGTCGCCCACGTGTGCCAGGCACTGTGCCAGGCTTTGGTGGTGGTGATAATGAGGGCAAGACAGGGCTCTGTTCTCCAGGAGCCCCTGGGGGTTGTTCAGTGCAGCTAATCACACAAGCCCGCCCTGGCACGTCGGTGGCTGTTAATAAATTTTCCTCTTGAGATAGCATATGTGTCTTTTGGAGACCCTGTAATTCAGCAGCGTGTGGCGGGGGCAGTGCAGGCCGAGGGACAGGCCTGTAGGGGAGGCGTCTTTGGGCACACGAGCCTGGACGCACAGGGTCTTGTAGCTGGCTTACTTGGCTGGTGTCTACTGGTTTGTGAGAAGAGGAGTCATGTCTGTCATTTTCACTGTACATCCCGTATGTGGCTTCGCGGCAGGCACACTGTTCTACTCAACAAATATTGCGCAATACATAGATGGACCTCAGAGTGCACGGTCCAGCTTGGAAGCCACTCCCAGCTCTGGCTGTGTAGATTTAAATTAAAAAGTAAGTGAAATTAAATCGTATGACTACATGTACTATTCATTAATTACCAACATTAAAAACCCGCTTCCTCAGTCATCTTCGCCACATTTCACGTGTTCAGCAGCCACGTGTGTGCGTGCTGCCCTGTTGGAAAGCACTGATGCAAGTTGCAGGCGTCTCCGTCGTCACGGAAAGCTTGATCTCGGCCAGCGGATCCCACCCGGGAGCAGTTTTACCCCCGGGGGCACCGGGGAGTGTTTGGAAATGTTTCTGTTGCTGTTGTCACAACTGGGGGGTGCTGCTGGGATCTGGTGGATAGAGGCCAGGGAGCTGCTAACCTCCTGCAGTGCCCAGGACAGCAGCGCCCCAGCCAGGGTGCCGAGGTTGAGCAACGCTGTTCTGAGTTCTCTGTCTTCAGGAAGGCGACCCCAAAGGTGACGACCTGAAGCGACTTGTCTTTACATGCGATTGCGATGCTGCTTTGTGGATGAGAGCTCCGATATCTACAACACTTGAGTCATCCCGTGTAATTCCCCCCTTTCTGGGAGCAGTTAGGGCTGGCGTCATTGCCAGTTTATGGGAGGGAAAAGCAAGTCTCAGAGATATTGTGTGTCTCAGAAGAGAGCAGAAATGGAACTCCAGTGTGCAAGTTACAGAAAGGCTGTGTTTTCTCAGCTGAAGATCTTTCTAACCATCAGTTTTCTGAAAGTGGAAGGAGTGAGTTTCCTCTCATTGAAGGTATTCTGACTGAGATTACTCCACAGAGTACTCCATGGAATACCAGCCCACTGGGCCACGAACAAGATTCGGTGGCTCCCAAGTTTTTTAGAAAGCCTGCATAACGCATTCCCTTTCTGGGTCTTCACATTGCGTTTAAGGCATTAAAGGCTCTGATAAGTCCTGCAGCAGCAAAACCTGGTTCTCTTTGTTTAACCTAGTATTTCTCAATCTCACTTGAGTACAGTGTTCCATCCCATGCCATGATAGAGGAGCAAGCAACTATTAATGCATTGTAGACCAAGGTTCAATAGAACACATTTTGGTAAATGTTGCTTTATAGCATAATCAGGCGTGGAATGAAAAACCCAACAATCTCTGTCCCTTGGGTCTGCTAGTACTTAATATCTGTGTGACCATGGGCAAGTCTTGGTGTTTGGGGAGAGTCATTGCGGGTGTCTTACCCCAGGCCACACAGCTAGAGGGTACCTTTCAGAGCTTGGCAGGCATTTCTGCCATTGACTCATCGTTTTCCTCGTAATGATTCTTGGGAGTCTATTTGAGTCCAGTCTTTCTCCCCAAGAGCCTGAATCAGATGCAGTGTGGCCCATTCACCTGCTTGACACCACATTCCTCAGGAGAATTACATCACCTGCCTCATTTAGAATATGTCACCGTGGCAACCGTGGCTGTTCTTTAGTGCAGACACAGAAGGCTCCTGTGTGGCAGTGGGTGGGTGCTGACTCATCTGAAAGAGGGGGCAGGGCAGTGGTTTCCACTGGTGAGGACCAGGCGTGTCTGTCAGGTGGCGGTTGGGTGGGTGTTTATGTTGGCGTACAACACAGTGTTTCCCGGACTCACTTGGGGAAAGACCCTTGTGACTTGAAGACTTTTTTTTTTTTTTCAGCGTTGCTTAATTCCAATCAAGTACTAACAAACGAATCGTCTAGCATGCCCAACTATTGAGAGAGGGCATGGTAGAGTCCAGAAGGGAGGGTCCGTAGGGAATAGATGAACTGGAGTTCAGGATGCTGTGTTTTCCAAAGTTTTGGATCCACATGACTATTTGGCTATTTTAGGTGGCCGTAGGGCCGCAGCATGAAATAGCATGGTGAGAAAGCAATTGCCCTTTTTATCCACTTTCTATCCCTCGGATTGTCAGCGTTGTCTCCGTTTGGGACTGCTGTGTTTTTAAGGCCTCTCAGCACCTGCTAATCTCCCTTTCTTAACAAAAGAGGGAGCAGGTGTCAGGCCCCGAGCCTGGGCGGTCGCAAGGCATCGCTGGAATTTCATTGTGTTCCTGCATTTTCATCACATCTATTTTTAAGGCTGTCTTCTATTTCTGAACAGGACACCTATTTTTCCATGTACAGTCGCGATGTGAGGTTTCTGATTTTAACTATGTATGGGAAGTCAAAAAGCAAGTTAATTTCAAGAATGATATTAAGCAAATGCTCTTCCAGGAAACAGATGCGTAAATGGACAAAAATCACGATTGGTCGTATGTGAGCAGCTGAGGTTTGGGAAACAGGTTTTGAGGGCGATGTGGCTTTGGAGAAAGCAAGCCTGTGTTCAGTGGTGGCTCCTTCACGCCCCAGCTGGGTTGTCTTGAGCATGGCTTTTTGACTCTCCGAGTCTCAGTTTTGTAGTCAATGAATTGGGGATAATAAATTGCCTATCTTATGTGGTTCATGTGAAACAGCCCTAGAAGGCAGAGAGCAGGGCTCAGAAATTGGAAATCCATTGTGCGTATTTTGTGTCTAACATCACTTTGTGCACAGGGTGCCTCTAAGGGTCCCAGGTTTGGGGTAAAACAATTTCTTTCTCATCAACATCCCAATAGTGACATTTACTGAGTACAGCTGACCCTCGAACTGCACGGAGTTGAACTGCATGGTCCACTTAGACCGCATTTTCTTTCAAGTGGCCCACAGTTCAAACCTGCGTTGTTCAAGGTCATCTGGAGGTTGGTCACACATGCAAGGACCGACTGTTGTTATATGTGGATTTTCAACTGCAGGCGGTCAGTGCCCTTAACCCCCACACTGCTCAAGGGTCAGTGCCCTCACTCTGTGGCAGGTGCTACTCTAGGCACTCACCATTTATTATCTCATTTAACACTAGAGGCCCAGTGCACGAATTTCGTGCACTTGTTTTGGGGGATCCCTCAGCCCGGCCTGCACACTCTCACAGTCCAAGAGCCCTCAGGGGATGTCCGACTGCCGGCTTAGGCCTGCTCCCCATGGGAAGCAGGCCTAAGCCGGCAGTTGGATATCCTTTAGCGCTGCTGCAGAGGTGGGAGAGGCTCCCGCCACTGCCGCTGCACTCGCCAGCCGTGACCCCACCAATGCGTGATTGGGGCCAGGGAGAGACGTGGGAGGTTGGCCAGCTGGGGAGGGACCGCAGGAGGGCTCCAGGGTGTGTCCAGCCCATCTTACTCAGTCCCGATCGGCCGGACCCCATCAGCAAGCTAACTTACTAGTTGGAGCATCTGCCCCTTGGTGGTCAGTGCATGTCATAGCAAGCAGTTGAGCGGCCTCAGCATATCATTAGCATATTACGCTTTGATTGGTTGAATAGCCAACTGGACGACTGGACACTTAGCATATTAGGCTTTTATTATATAGGATTCCCAGTGATTCAGCAAGATAGGGGATATTACCCTACTTTACAGATGAGGCATGAGGAGGTAACATACCTTACAAAAGTCACACAGCTAGAAAGCAGCAGAGGCCACCCTCACCCCTGGCAGCTTGCCTGCATGCTCTTAACTACTCTTATTCGTTCCAGAAGCTCCTACATTTTGTAGAACTTTAGTGAAGTTGTTTGTTGTTGATAATGAGACTGGTTGCATTCACTAGTAGCCCTTTGGTAACAAGGGGCATAAACCACATGAAGGTAGCTCCAATAATAAAGAGAATGTATTGGTTTTCATTACTGAAAAGTTGAGTAGCTTCAGGTCTAGCTGGATCCAGGAGCTAAAACAGCGATGTCCCCCTATCATTTCGTAGGCAATATCTCTTCTTTGGCGACAGGAGGCTGCCATCTTATCCTTTTTAGCGACCTCTAGCAAAGGAGTCCCTTCCAGATAGTTTCAATGAAAGTCCCAGAATTGAGTCTCACTGGCTCCATGGGCCTGATTTGCATAGGTGCCTATTTAGGGACCAATCACTGTGGCCAGGAGCAGGTGATGCTCTGGTTGGCCAGGGCTGGATCATGTGTCCCTCCTTGGAGCTGGGGTGAAGGCACCTTTGCCTGAAACAGATGGACTGAGAGTAGAGAAGGGAACGGACCCCTCAGAGAAGAATCTGCTGCTCCCATAACAGCAGAGAGCAGACGCTCAGCAGGGACAATCACGCCCCCTGTGAAACCGTACTTTCACTCTTCATTGAGAAGGTTCATGGCTAGGGGCTGCCCCAGGAAGGAGCAGACTGGGGTTTCGTCACTCCTGTCCCTCCGGTTTGCTCGGTGACCTCGGACGACCCCATAAACCTTACTGTGCCTCAGTGTCTGCTGTTGTGACATGGGACAGTGATTCTTGCCATCACACGGTGCAAGGCTATTCTAAAGAGCAGAGCACACGCAGCAGGGTGATTTATCAATGTAATGAATGTTGCAGCTTTTTATTCTTCATGGTTCCTATAAGAAACATACTTTAGTCCACGTGTTTTTTTTCCAAATGGCTAATACCCCTCTCAAAATCCCAGTTTAACCAGTCCCTGCTGGATGTGTAAGACCTGCCTCTATCTGCCACACATTTCCCATGTACTTTCAAATAAGCAGTTTCAAAGAGCCCTCATGCAATCCAGTGCTATCTTACCAAGATGTCTACATGCCAAGATGCCACATGGCAAAAGCTGTGCTGATGTCTTGCCTGTGCCATCCCATGTAGTTTCCTGTTGGCAATCAGAGTCAGAGAGAAGCACGCAGGATAGGCAAGTTGAGATTGAGAACCAAGTGCAGATCCCGATTCTGATAATGATAGCAGGACCAGGCAAGTCACTTAGCCTCTGAGCTTCAGTTTCCGCATCTGTAAAATGGGAACACAGAGGCTCTGTCATAAGGTTGTTGGGAGGACACATGAGCTAATGTGTGTAGGGAGCTTGGCTACATACCTGGACCTGGTGGGCACCTCCCCAAGGTCACACAGCGGGCATCAACCCAGCCTGTCTGCCTCGAGGACCCGTGCACCCACAGTGTCTTATAACAGAAGCACATCTCTTCCGGGGCCTTTGAGGGATGCCCTTTGGCTCCCAGCAGCTCAGGGTCGCAGGCCCCTCCCGTCTACCCAGGTTTGCTCTGTGTACTCAGGCTACAAATGGCATGCTGTGATGTCCTGAAATAACTCCACTCTTCCGGCCAGCCCCCTCTCTGCCTCCCTCCCACCAGGCCCAGAATAGCCACATACATCACGGCTCCAAAACAGCCTGCAGGATGCTTCCTCCCCTTTGATGATAGCTCAGCCTTGTCTAAGTGCTGGCATAGCCAGGGCCACTGTGCCTGGTACAGCCTCCATAAGGCTTAGGGGTGCTGTGCTGTGGTGGAGAGATGTCACTGATTTCACTTGCAAGGAGATGTCACGCTCATTGTTATTCCTGGTGGGGGTGGCAGGGCAGATGGTGTGAGCTCACCTTGCCAATGCAGAAACCAAAAGGCTAGTGACAGGCCCATAGCCGTGGTCTGATGTGACATTTCCATGCGGTCTGGCTTTACCCTTTATTAAGAGAACCAACATCCCTTATCTTGCTTTGTAGTCTCCTTGCCGTGGCTGCAAAGTTCTGCCAGAACTGGTTTCTGCTCACCTTTCTGTCCCTGTCCTACTTCTCTCCTTTCCTCTCCCATTTTGCTCATGTCCATCTCACCTACTTTCAGTTCTTAAAACCCACTAGGCTTTCTCTCTGCTCCCTCAGGACCTTTGCACATGCTCTTGTTGCTGCCTGGGAAGCTCTAACCCAGCCCCTTCTGAATGATTGTTTCCTTCTTGCCAGTCAGACTTCAGGCAAGTCTCTCCCACATTTTCCTTTCCTTTTTTGTGCATATCACAAGGTATAATTACATATATTTTTCAGAACACTTATTTTTTAATGCCCATCTCCTATGCTAAATTATGAGGTCCATTATAGGAGAGACTTGGCCTGTCTTGTTCCTAGAGGTTTATCCAGAACCCAGGGGTGTGCCAGATTCTTAAGATGAGTTCAGTAGGTATGTTTGAAGGAGAGGCACGTTGGCGACAATGTTATAGGATAAGCATCATCACCCCTATTCAATGGATGACAAGATAGAGATGCAAAGTATCAAGAGCTTTTCCGAGGTCACTGTCAAGGTTAGGAACAGAACATAAATAAAAACCTGAGTCCCAGATTCTCAGCCCAGGGTTCTTTCTACCTCTCACATCTGCTATAGAACAGAGACATGACCACGGTTTTTCCCCAGGTGATACCAGGAAGGTTTTTTTTTTTCTGGGAAATAGACTCTCTGAGCTGAGTCTTGACCTATGACTAGGCAATCACCGGGGAAGAAGGGAAATGTGTTCCAAGAGAGGAAACAGCAGACACACAGGCTTGTGACTCTCATGGTAAGCCCTGAGCCGATAGCAGGTGCCTTCTTATGCATTCCTTCATCTGTTAACTTATTTCTGCTCTATTTAATTGCAATCTGCTATGTGCCAGACACTTGGGGGGCACTAGAAATACCTGGTGAAAAATAGCACAAGGCACTGATAACACTAGTAAATCTTTACCGAGCCCAAATTGTGCCACAGACACTGTAGTAAGTGCCTATGTGGACTGTCTCGTTTTTAACCCTCGTAACCATGAGATTGATACACCCATTTCACAGAGGGATATGTGGAGGCTTAGCAAGATTAAATAACTTTTCATGTCACTCAGCCCATAGATGGAAAAGCTGGGATAGGAACCTAGGCAGCTTGTGTCAAAAAGCCAAGTTTATAAGCCATTGGTCATTGCTCCCCTCCCGTAGCTGTTCTAGATAAGAGGGTCCATCATAATCTGGAAGGTTTCCTCAGAAGTACAAGCCATGTCAGAAATCCCTCCCTTCCCCACCTCTTCTGATGCTGATGCTCCCTAGAGTTGGACACCAGCCAGCAGTCCTTCTGTACCCACCCCCACTCCTCTGCCTCTCCCTCCCTCCCCCTACCTTCTTCTTCCAGAGACTTTGTCCCCTCAACACCCTTCATCTTCTCTCTAAGATTGCCCCTGCCCGTGGCAGCCACGTCCGGGGCCGTCACCCACCTGCGCTGCCTCTGACACTCAGCGGGCTCTCCAGCGGAGACGTCTGTGATCACTTCTCCCCAGAGCAGAGCCAGACATGGAAGGAGTCGCCTTCAAATTCTGCAATTACCGCTCCCTAGATTGCAGCTATTTGTCTGGAGCCACCGCCGCCCAGCCCTCCTCCGTGCCCGGCGAGCACACGGTGTGAGCACCAGAGCAGCATTTCAGAGCCTCCAGGGCCGTCCGCAGCCCTGAAATCACTTGTTTGGCTCTTGACTTAAGAAACGTTGATTCTACCACCTCAGTGTCCCCTTGCTACCCACTCCCCAGGGCTTCTTCTTCACATTCAGTCCCTTGCCAACTCTGTTGAAGAGACTCAGAGCGATGTTTGTTTGTTCATTCATTCATTCATCGTGACATGCACTGAGCTAGACTCTGGGACTACAACACTGAACCAACCAGATAGAGACACCAGATAAGAACCTACCTGTTTCCCTCTCCCTGAGAGATGGAGCAACAGATGAGGGTTACCTATCAAAACAGACAAAACTTGAGGTATAAGCAGGAGTTGGCCAGGAAAGAGGAGAGAAGTCATGTCCCCATTATATGCAAAGGTGAGGAAGGGCCTGGCCTACCTAGGAAAATGCCTCGCTGGCAAGAGTGTGGGGTGAAGGTTGGAAGTTGAAGGAGAGGGAGCTGAGGAAGATACAGGAAGGGACTGGATCCTCCTGGTCTCATCCTAAAGGCGATGCGGAGCCACACAAGGCTTAGGCAGTTGCATTTTCTGTGAGTCTCGTGTCAGTGCTAACCGGCTCTGGCTTCTCTTTCTCGGGAAGCCTTTGTCTTCTACCAGGTCAGATCCGGGTAGCCCTGAGCAGGCTGGATTCTGAGACTGAGGTGTGCAGCATCTCTGGGGAAAGGAGAGAAGGCGTGAGGTCCCTTCATGTGGGGGCGAGATGGAGATTAGAGCTGGCTGGCTCAGAAGCCAGTTCTCTGCCTGATGCCAGTCCATTCCCCGTGCTGAGGACTCATGACTGGTGAGGGGCAGTAGCCCCAGGGAGGCCAGGTCCAGGCATCGCCCCGACTGCTATGTGACTTAGTGTGGATTTGACTCACTTTTCTGGACCTAGTTCTCCATTGATAAAACGCTGTGCATGGAGGCCCTTTCCGCTCTGATCTTCCATAATGGGCATCAAGGGAGAATACAGGGGAATCTGAGATGACCGGGACCTGGACCATCTCACATGTCAGCTCATGAGGCAAAAATGCTTTTCCCTGGAATTATCCACTTCGGTGGACAGGTAGACAAAACAGCAAAAAACAAAATGTGAAAAACTGCCCTGGAGAATCATGGACCCACAGGAGAAATGGCTGTTGATAAGACATGGCACTCCTACCCTACACCATCAAACACTCCTGGGCATTTTTACATGCATACATGCCAGCATTCCCACATAGCTCACGTCACAGATAACTACATATGTGTGCACCCACATGCCCTCATCCATACACCCAGATTCCCTGAGGGTCTTTCTGTACCTCCAGTTACAGGGGTCAGATCTCCATGAATGCTCTGCAACTGTATCTGGGTTACACACACACACACACACACACACACAACACACACACACACCAGACTTTGCCCTTGTATTTTCTGGAGCCTACACAAGGGAGAATAGGCCAGGCCCTAAGGTGTTCAACCAAGTTTCAGTAGCGACTAAGGAGGTGAGGTCTGAGTTAGCGGATTGGGAATTGGTGGACTTGTTCCGTGCATTCTCTGTTAATTTCTTAGACAAGAGCCCCTCCCAGGTATGGTGCAGAGGAGCATAAGAATGAGGACAGGGACTTCAGCTCCATAACAGGCAGCTCCCCATCCCATCTGAAGCCTTGGAGAATTGCTCCCATGTGCTGGATCCTCCTCATCTCACCCTCCAGGTCTTCCAGCTTCCTGAAGGACATAATGACCTCCAAAGATCCATGTTTAGGATGAGGTCAGCTCCCTCCTGCTTTTATCAAACATCTTATCAACCTTAGCTCATAGTCTGAGATGGGAGAAGGAACGTAGTTCTCACCTGCCGACCAAATCCTGGCCACTGGCCACTGGCTAATTTCCTTTAAGAATGAAACTGCATCCCATCATTTCACTCCCCCACCTCCTCCTCAGGACACCCTACTTCTCGGTCTCCTCTGAGCATGCCTGTTCCCTCCCTGCACCTCTTAATGTGGAGTGTGCGTGTGTGCGCGTGTGTGTGCGCGCGCGTGCATCAGCATGTGTGGCAGGGCTGTGTACTCAGTGGCAGGAAAGTCCTTGAAGGTTGAAGGAATGAATAATGGAAGGAAAACAATGACCACCTTGTCAAGCCCCAGAACAAAAATTCTTCAAGATGGACTCAAAAATAGAAACGTTTCCCGCATGTTAATTAACTTGTTCCAAAGGTGGGTTCAGAGTGTCCTTGAGATGTGGAGGCTAGAAAAGAAAAAAGGTGCAGCCCTGCGTGTGCACTTGGGCGTGTGGGCAGAACTTCCGCTCCTACGGGGCTCTGCGGATACACGTCCCTGAGAGCCTGACGGTGGTTCAGCACCAAGGACAGCGGTTGAACAAGGCTGTGGCGAATCTGACCTTGAAAGCTACCTGGCTGCAATGCCTTGGTCCTTACCTATAGAACCTACTAGTTACATCACCTCTCAGGTGTCCCTCACTTTATGGGAAATGTGTACTCCTGAAAAGGTGTATGTAAACCTATATTTTATAATGTGATCAATTCAGAGACACATTTATTTCCAATAAATCTTCCAGGAGGGAGGGTTGGAAATCTTGAAGCTTTGGTCTCCCTGATTTCTGAAAGGATAGATGTGTGCAGAGACAGTGTAATTTATTGGTTAAGAGCATCATAGGACTATCTCCCAGTTCCTTGGCATTCGAGGCATTTGGAGCTGGATAATTCTTTGTTTGGGAAACTGCCCTGTGCATTGCACGATGTTTTCAGCCTCAAGTCCCCCGCCTTCACTGAGAATCTGTGGGAAAGGTGTCTCTGGATTTGAATCCTGGCTCTGCTCCTCTTAATGGCTCTGGCCAATTGGCTTACATGCTTCGTGCCTCTGCTTTCTCATGTGCAAAATGAAAACCACTTTAATATTTATCTTATGGGGTTTCTGTAAGGAATCAGATACTCCTTGTCAACTTACTTAGCACCATGCTAAGCACGTAATAAGCCTTCAAAGATGCGAGTGTCATCAGTAAGGTAGTTGCCATCACCATCATCATCATCATCCTCATCTTGGCCAGTGAACTCCCGAGACTATGCCGTTGTATTTCTAAGTCAGTGGTCGGCAAACCCCGGCTCGCGAGCCACATGCGGCTCTTTGGCCCCTTGGGTGTTCTAATGCCACTTCTTCAAAATAGACTCGCCCAGTCCAAAAACCGACTTCTGCGCATGGGCTACGAAGTTTCAATCGCACTGTACGTGCGCGCCCGCACGTGGTATTTTGTGGAAGAGCCACACTCAAGGGCCCAAGAGCCGCATGTGACTCACGAGTCGCGGTTTGCCAACCACTGTTCTAAGTCATTCATTCAGAAAACATCGCTGGGTCCACTAAGTAGTTGGCACTCTGCTAGGCAGTGGCTGTTTAAAGATGAGCAAGCCATTCATCTCTTTTCCCCCAAGAACCGGAAGTCCTGGATTTGATATCATGGCCATCAATGCATGTGACTCCATGGTAACGTGTGCACGGCACTTTATCCTGTATCTCTCAGCAAGCATAGGCTTCGCAGCAACCACGTGCCATGGTCGCAACCAAGCCCCAAAGGTCAGGGGCTTCAAACGACAAAGGTTTCTTTTCGTGCTCACACTGCATGTTCGTCTTGGGTTGATGGGATGCTCTGCTCCATGTTGCCCTCTCTCAAGAGGCCAGACTGAATGAACCCCTGCCATCTGGCACATCTGTAATTACTAGGGCAGGGAGAAAGGGAAAATGGTGAATTGTGCACTTGCCTTGTAAGGCTTCTACCCAGAAGTGGCACACACCAATTTTTTCACACTTCAGTGGTCAGAGCAAGTCCTGGCATCACACCTCTATCCAAGGGGAAGGGAAGTGCCATCCGCTATATGTGCCTGGAAGAAGAATGTCTATTCCTCAGCGTCAGACCCCAGGGTTAAACCCCTGATGACACCGGGGCTACGTGCTTAAAACATCATCAGAAGGGCTCGTGCTTTTCAAAAGAAAGCAAGAGGCAAAACAATCCCCCCTACATCTGGTTGTTCTGATTATCTTCTGAAAATAATGAACAAGGAAGTTTTAATGGGAGCAGGGAGAGGCCAACTCTATTGATTGACAGCTCATATCGGGATAATCCACATCAAGGCCCCACTGGCCATTTCATTGTGGCTTCCAAAGGCTCTGTTATTAATTCGTTTTTAAAGTGATCTCTCTTACTCCCAAGGGATGTATCCCAAATAACTATGTGCTTACAATACTCTATTTGATTAAAATTTAACAAGCTGTGTTATTGGCAAATAAACTATTTCAGTGCTGTTGCCAATGCCAAACAGAATGTTTTGAACAAAGGAACAGAATTGACACATTAAAGAGAGCGTCATTAATAATTCACAACAGCCAAAAAGGCAGGCATATACATTTTTTTTCCAGTGATGGTATTATAGTTTAAAATACCAGAGGAGTCAGCCAAAGTTCTGTGGTTTCCTACTTATTAAAAGGGGGAAATCCAAGAAACTGAACTTAGGTTGTCATGTGGTTTAATAAAAACATTTAAGAAGACTAGCCACACCCCTGCTGTTTACTTGCTGTGTGACCTCAGGCAAGCCACTTACACTCTCTGTGATTATTTCCTGTTTCAGAAAATGAGACTAAGAAAACATTGCTTATTTAAAGCTCAGGGTTTTATCAGGATAACAGAGGAAAGATATAAACAGAATTATATTGATAAGTGCTTCTCTTCTTTGCTTCTCAAGCCAGACACTGATTTATCTGGCAGGGATTTGTGGAAAAGGGAGGAAAAAGGTCATTTCTCATTTCGAGGGGTTTATATTCTCAGGGGAAACGCTGGGGAAAAAAAAAAAAAAAGCTTGGATTCAGCTGATAATGAAGACACTGATCCAAGCAAATTGCCCCCGTTGACCCTCATGAACCCTGTTCCACTGCTAACAGTACTGGTAGGATTTGTTTAGCATTTAATTAATGTACACCAGGAATCATGCCAACCTCTTTCTATTTATGCATTATCTCACAGCCACCCCCACGAAATGGGTACTATTAACATTGCCATTTTCCTAGAGAAGAAAATCGAGGTTCACCAAGTAGGTTACGCATCCACGACCACTCAAATGGGCATGGATGGGTCAGCGCACAGGAGCCTCCTGCCCGCTGTCTCTCTGCAGAGCCGCAGTTCCTCTCCACCTCTCGCGTCTGGATTTGCGTTGGTTGGGACACTCTGCTCTTTGTTGCTCCCTGGCCACCTCCGCCAGGGTGTAGCCTGCCCTGGGAGAGTCCAGCTCCTGCATGAAACGTGGAAATATGAGCCAGTTGGCTTTCCAGAAGGGCACAATGCTAGATCCACTTGACTGTAGTACCTAGGAAGTTTTCCGCCAAAAATAGGGGATTAGAAAAATGTATGGGTAGGTGGGTGGATGGATGGATGGATGGATGGATGGATGGATGGATGGAAAAATGGAGGGTGAATGAATGAGTGGATTTCACACCAAATGAATGGTTAAATAGACAATCTGATTTAGTAGCCATGAAGAAATAGCCTCCAATTCCTGTCTGCCTTTGAAGTCTTGCTTGACAAAGAGTAACCCCTCAATGTGTGTTACCAAATTTTTGTCATTATTCATCAATATTAGCTACTTGTCACTTTAGTGACCCCAGGCTTTGGGTGGTCATCGAAGATACCATTTTTTCGTGTCAGTCCTAATGTGCTATTGGCTAAGTGCTGGTTTAAGCTTTGCCTCTGGGTGATAACAATAATAGTGACTATTATTTATTGAGCCTCTCATGTGCCAAGTACTATAATAAGCCTTTTATCTGCGTTACTACAAATACACAGCTCACTCACCATGTTGATGTTACTGGTCTCATTTTGCTGAGTGCTGGGAGGTGACCCAGTCCTCCCAGGTCAGCGGGGACAGAGGCTGGATTCAGCTCCGGAGAACATGCTTGCAGCTGGGTGCCTTTCACGCTGCACTCCTGGTTCTCAAACACGGCCCCACATCGGCAGAAGCAGCTCCCTGGGAGCTTTTTGTAAATGCAAATTCTTGGGCCCCAGCCCAGCCTTACCAACGCAGCCGCTCTGGGAGGGCCAGCAGGCTGTGCTACGATAGCCCCCCGTGTTTCTGGCGCACACTCCAGTTTGAGAACCACGGCTCTCGTCTAGAAATGTTGCTTCCTTAGATTTCAAGGATGCATTTATACGAAATCATCTGGTTTGTTACCTTTTTGTGAATCTATGGGGTCAGAGCTTGGGGCTCTAGAAGCTAACAGGCCTCCACCCACACCCTATGCGACCTGGGATGTGTGATTTAATTTCTCTGAACCTCAGTTTCCTTACCTGTAAAATGGGGGCAATTGAGTAGTGGGAGGGGATTAAATGAGATAGTCCACATAAAGCTCTCAGCCCGGTGCCTGGCATCTTAGAGCAAATGATCTGTTTTTATTAAATCTGCCCTCCCCAGCTGTATCGCAAGTTTTTCAAGTGGCTGGTGGCACACACCTGTCTAGCAGATGGTCACACGCTACAGGTCCACTGGGGCTGTCCACGGGGGGACAGACCTAGGAGGTAGCAGCACACACTGGCTTTTAAGACGACAGACTCAGAGTAGGCGGTGCCTGGCTCTTCCATCTCCTGGCTGCATGCGCTCGGGCAAGTTTCTGAACCTCCCCCGGCCTTGGTTATCTCATCTGCGATCCACCTTGGGGACACAGGACCTGTGCCATGGCTATGGCGGGGTCAAATGCAAGTAGAGCGTGTAGAACGGTGCCAGGCATGAGCCAGCCTGTGGCTGGTGCTGTGTCCCGTGAGCTGTCATCGTCATAACCACCGTCATCATGATGGTGGCCCTGCTGATCGCAAAAGCAGGCTGTGTGCAGACTGCGTACCCCGCAGCCACGTCCTCTGTCCTCCCCATCCCTCCCCTCCCCTCCCACACTGGCCCACCCACCGGCACAGAGAAGCCTGGGAGGCCTGGGGGGGGGGGGCGGGCAGCCTCATCGAACTCCACTCTCCTTTCCTTTTGTGTGTGCAAAATCACCTTGAAGAGCCCCGGGTCCATGGCTTGGGGAGCTTTAGCTATTTATCTCCCATCTGTGGGGGCCCCTGGGCGCGGTCATCCATGCTGGGCGTGCCCCGCAGCAGCTATCGCTGTGGCTCAGGGCTGACTCCTTCCAAGTGCCGGCCACGGAGGGTCTGGCAACAGCTGATGGATTTCCACAGCCCAGAGATAAAACGGTGCTGGTTCCTGTTGATCTTAAAAAGAAGGCGACGGGGAGAAGGAGTCTGGGAGAAATCTTCACACAGAGCTTGAGGGGAGGGCAGTGCCTCTCCCCAAAGGTCCTGTTTTGGGGGTCTTTTTCCCCTGCCTGTGTAGCACTGTGGGACTGGCATTGGGGGTCCGAGCTAAGTCCACAGGATATTGTCTAATTGGCTGAGGGAGAAAATGAGCAAAAGCCATTAGGCTTAGGAAAGCATCCTTGGGGCGAGTTCAAGGTGAGAGAGAATCACAAACAGGAGAGCCCTAATGGTGACGCCAGCGATGGAAGAAATGAAGGCAGAGCAGGTGGATCCAGGTGAGCGGTTCAGCCTGTTGCCTGCCGTCCCCCCGCTGGCTGGGCACGATGTTGCCCGAGGAGAGCTTTCTGTAATAGAGACCCTGGAGCCCACCCGCCTCCACCACCACCTATGGGGTCAGGACCCCCAAGGGGGGCCCAGGAATCTACCTGCAGAAAGCGCCTTAAGTGATTCTGAGCCAGCCGTGGATTTCCATGTCAAAATATAATCCTACCTGCAGGAGACCACAGCGTCAGGCTCCTGGCCCCTCCGAAGCCTGATCGGGCCGAGCCTGCACTTTGGAGCCTGGGAGCAGAGTCCTGTGTGAGAGAGGAGAACGTGGGTGGTGGTCGTGTCTCACCGGCGAAGAAGGCGAGAGCGTGTCTGCTGACCCAGCGGGCAGCTCCTGGAGCCCCGCTAGCCACTGAGACAAGGCCCCTCCCGCTGCCTGCCCAGAAGAGGCAAGGATGAGCCCGCGTTCTGGGCCAGCCTTACAGGGGCCAGTTCATTCCGTGAAGGCGCCGGACCTGTGTTACCGACTGTCACCATATGTTACCGACTGTCACGAGGTCCCGGCTGCCTGGCACGGCTGGGCCCGGGCGTGGCTGACTCTGTGCATCACCAGCTTTGAGGAGAGCAGAAGAAACTGGTCTCTCAACCAGGACTCACAAAATGCAATGCCTGCCAGGGTCCAGGGACCGCACATGGGTGAAGTGAGCCAGGCGGGGACTGGGTGAGTGGGGGGCACTGCTGCCCAGATCCCGCTGATGGCTCCTTGGGAGGGCAATGCAGGTCCCTCGTCTCCAGTCTGACCTTTCTTAAAGCCAAACTGTGTGCATGAAACGCCTGATGTTGAAACGTCGTCAGTGAGTTTTGAGCGTTTGCCAAGTAGCATGCAACTCAAGCACATGTCTGCGGACTCCGTTCTCCAGGAGTGTCTTGCACGAGAGGGAAAAAAACAACCAAAACCCACAAAAACCCTGCCACTTTCCACCTGTGCATTCGGTGAATGAGCTTTGCAAGCACCTGCCCACTCAGCAGCGACTCCCTGGGCCAGTGCTGTTCGAGGTGGGGAGGGTTCGGTGGGGATGAGACGGACCACGGCCGACTGAGGCATCGACTCCGTGTGCCAGAGCCGGGCGTCTGAGAGGTCACGTGTCTGCGGTTCCCAGCTGCGTTCCGGACCGTCTCAGGCTGGCCGTGGAGAGGGAGGGGACGGTTGAGTGGCTGGAGAGCCAAGCCACCAGCCCTGCTTCCAACGGAACAGCTCTGCTCATCTGTTCTTTGTGCGCGATTTTAGGGGGCCACCAAGTCTACGCACGGGAACACTAAGGACCAAGTGTCGTGAGCAAGGGCTCCCTGGAGCAGTCACACAGGTGTGTCTTCCCGCAATGCCAGGTGTATTAGGGGAGACTCCCCAATAAGCCAGCAGAGCTACACGCAGGTTACATGCAGAGAGGGGCAGCTTACGTGATAGAAGCGAGCAGAGTGAGTATCGGGCACGAAGTCCCGGCCACAGGTGGTGTCCGCACGCGCAGAGTGGGTCGGTCTCGGGCCAGGTGGCTGCAGTGGTGGCACGTGTCTGGTGGAGTGGACATCGCGCAGAGCTCTGAGCGTGGCCTGTGGTACAGCCCTGGCCAACTTAGTCCCGATCTCACATTTAAGGAAGGCAGAAAGGGGAGACATTTTCTGCCCCGCCCTGCCCCCCCCCCCCCCCCCCGAAGCTGTGAGGAAGGGAGAGTGACTGTTCGCTCTGAGTTGATTGATGTTGCGCTCGGGGATCTGAATTCTCTGATGTAATTACACTGTGTGCTCCGTGCGATAAGGAGATTAATCAGTCCATTACGCAGGGGCTGCTTCACTCACAGACGGAGGTAATTGAATGGAGACGTCGGACATCACGGGGTCGCAGCCAGCCAGCCAGTCTGCTCTGGTAACAGGCAGGTGCTGGCCTCTTGGCGGCTAGGCCATCTTTTCCAGAGAGGAACAAACTGTTGTTACTACAACTTAGTGCAAGGCAAGATGCATGCGTTATCTCATCTACTCCTCACAGTTCCCTGTGAGTTGGCCGCTGTTCTAGACCCATTGCACAGAAGGAATAACTGAGACTCGGCTACTTGAAGACATTGTCCCAAGAGTCACAGAGTTGGTCAAAGTTTGGATTTGAATCTAGCAGGTGGATTCGAAGGTGCCCACAGTGATTACTGCCTTGAAAGGAAAATCAAGGCATGAAATGAGGCCAAAGCTCACAGCCTGCTTGTCTGTTGTCGGGGGGTCTGCGTGGACAGGTGAGGCAAGAGCATTGTGTCATCTCAGCTGGAAGAATGTGGCACTCCACGGAGAGAATGGAGTCCAGGAGCCAGTTTGCAAAAGGAATTGCCTGTCCCTGAAAAGTAGGGACGTATAGGGATGAATGTGAGGGCAGCGGAGAAAAGCTCGGGGCTGGAACTGGAGTTATTGTGGGGGTCACTTTGGAATATGTAAAAGTATCGAATCATTATGTCCCACACCTGGAACCAATGTAACTTCATGTCAGCTGTGCTTCTTAAAAAACACACCAAACACTAGATTTGACTCTGGCGTGGCCACCTAGTTGCTGTGTGACTTGGAGAAGGGAGGTCAGCTCTGGGAGCCCCCACGCTGTCGTCGGAAAGCTGGCATCATAGTCCCCACCTCAGGGGAACCACGGGAAGCACCTGAAAGGAGAGGCTGCACAGACCAGACTCGCTGTTGACACTGCTGCTGGCGGTGGTGCAGTGTGGTGGCGAGACGGGGTGACTCCAGGTGCGGGGTACACCCCCCACCCCCCCACCGAGGCGAAGCATGCTGCCAGCCTTCCTGTCCTCGGACTGCTTGCCTTGGACTCAGTAAAGGGAAGAGAAAAAAGTGTCACATGTTGTGGCCTTTCTCACGCCCCTGGCTCCGGCGAGGTCCCTGTGCTCACCACGAACAGGTCTAAGAAATCGATGTCCTCACCCTCCGTGTAGAGACCGAGAAACCGGGACTCCGAGGTTACGTAGCTCAGGCACCGTCTTCATGCACCTACAGGGCCGTGGTGTTTAGGACAGAAGATCATTGCCGCCCAGTTCAGTAAACATTTATTTGTGCCCATTAAGCCCCGTGTTGGAACCGTGGGTGCAGAGATGAACAAGACCTACTCCCAATGGCTCCCCGTCGGTGGGCTAGGAAATCAGGTGTGTGGATTAGTTAAATGGTCTGATGCAGTTAGAATACATCTCTGGGAGGAAGGAGGTGCTTTTAAAAAACATCAGTGCCCAGGCCCCTGCCCCAGGGATTCTGCTTCAGTGGTCGGAGTTGGTCCCGGACAATGGCATTTTTTAGCAGTTCCCCTGGTGATCCTTATGGGAAACGCTGGTCTAGAGGCCTCGCAGGTGTTCTAAACGCCTTGAATAAGCCAACAAACTTACCCCCTCAACCCTGACACACCAACTGCTAGGATGGGAGAGAAGTTTCTCTAAGGCCCAGCAGTGTGGGAGCAACTCCGAGGACGGTGGGCCTGAGGAAGACTGCAGGCCGAGGGGTGGTGGGTGTCTTAAAGGTCGAGCCGTGAGCGTGGCCGGGTCGCAGCCTGGTGTCACTGAAGACACAGGCAGGGTGCGTGGGCTCTGGGTCAGTCCACCGCTCACGTACTCTGTCACGTTCAGGCCAGTTATACACCCTCCTCTCTGTGCCTCGGTTTCCTCTCTCTGAATTAAGTCTCTGACTCTCTCAGGTCTTCGCAGGATATGATTCAAAGATGTCAAGTACAAAAACGGAATGAGGCAGGAAGGTTGGGAGGAAGGGCGAGGGGGCCGTTATTTCGGGAAGTTGTCGAGGGCTGGTATTCAGCACCCGAAGGAAGTAGAAGGTCCAGCTGGCACTTTTGCTGACTCCGGGGACGGCTGGCAGGGAGACGGGACCAAGGCGCTGAGAGTCTGTGTAATCAGAGAAAATGCCTCCGTGATTTGCGATTATAATTCTCGACAACAAACTCTGGGACTCCAGCATCAATACTAATAACTGGTTGAAGGAGGTGGCGGTTAGGAATGAATTAAAATGTTTGAAAAGCTGCTTTTTGGTAAAAGCACGGGGAGATATTCTGGGCCCCTATATTTAAAAGGGGTATTTTTAGCGCCGTAATCCAACCGACTCGCTAAACACATCTGCGGGTGCGTCGGCCGCAAAACACCTTTGCCTCTCGTTGCACATCCCCGCAGCCCTCCGGGACGCGGGCCGGTGCTGACTTTCTTCCTTTCATTATGGTTTTTCCGAATCAAATGAGTGAGAAGGTCGAATGGAGTATTTTCTTTTCTGTTGAAAAGGGCTGGCCCCTACCTAAAGGGTAGGGACAGCATTCTCACACTTTAGTGAGCGTAAGAATCCTCGGCACGCTGTGTAAAATGCCAGGTCCTGGGCCTTGTTCTCCGACTCTGCACTTTACACAGCGTCCCCGGTGCTGCTGGAACAGGTGCCCACGGACCACGCTGAGAAACATTGGACTTGGAATCAGGTGGAACTAGGATAAGGTTCTGGCACCATCATGGACCAGCTCGTGGCTCTGGGCAAGTTACTTTACCTTTTCTAAACACCAGTCGCCTCATCTGTAAAATGGGATGTGAATGGCACCTACCCTGAAATCTTGTTGTGAGGATTAAATTCAACACATTGGCTTAGCACAGAGCCAGGGATGTAATAAGTGGTCACAAATGTCAGTCATCATCATCCTTGTTCATTATAACTACCTGAGCAGGCCCTGACTTCTTCCTCACTCCAGGTCTCACATTGGCAAAGTGGGAGGAATTGTAACAATACCTTAAAACCAGCTTTCATTTAAGGGTTGTAGATTACATCAGAAAACGTTTGCAAAGTGCTGACCACACTGCCTCGCACATAGTAGGCATCCCATAATTATTTGTTCAATGAATAAATGAGTGAATGAGCTGATGAGTGAATAAATGAGTGAATGAATGAATGAATGAGTGAAGTCAACTCTTGCCTTCCACAAACTACAGACAATAAATGACTTAAAAAGGACTTCCCCTCTCCAACACCATGACATGGGCCGCTAGCAGATACCCAGTGTTTATTGTTTCAGGTAACGCTTGCCATGATGGGAGAAAGCATAGCTGTTCTGAAAGCATGGAAGAGTGGCTTCACACCCAGCCAGGTGGGGAAGGGAGGGAAGGGTGTTCAAGGCAGAGGGAACTGCATATGCAAAGGCATGAAGTCAGGAGTACATGAAAGGTTCTGGGGAACTCCATCGGGTTGGGATCCTTGGAGCAAAGGCTGCGGAAGGAATGGGGACATGATGGGCTGGGACCAGATCACGCCCGGCCCCCTGAGCCGTGGCGGGGAGTCTGGAGTGCTCTAATCTCAACAAGAATCCAGTGAAGGGGTTTAGTCCAGGAAGTGACTCCGTGAGGTGTGCCTTATAAGAGGCCCCTCGCTGCGTGGAGGAGAAAGACTGGAAGGGAAGGGATGGGAAACAGGGAGACCAATTAGGAGGCTGCAATCCGAGACCTGACTGGCCGCGGTTCTTGTCAGAGTAATTTCGTGGAGGCATTTGCTAGCTGATTGCCGGCCATCTTCCCAGGCCCGTGTGTTTGCCACAGCTGGAACTGTGCAGAGAACAGCCATTCAATCACGTTCGCCTGCTGCATTGCACACGCGGCCCTGCCCAGTGTCACTTTCTTTGTCAGGAGAATTGTGGGTTGCTCGGCAAAGACAAGGGACCCTGGGGCCAGCTACCTCTCAATAAACCCCCAGAGCACCCTGTGTTGTCACATCCTTAAAAAGCTCCGGCTATTACGCCTGATCATTTCCACCCATGATCCTGTCGGGATCGCCTCGTCAATTACTAGTCAAGTGGGGTAATGGACGTTTCATTAGGAGCCTCTCGGTCAGACACACAGCGTTTAGGAAATGAAATGTGCTGGGGTTGTGCATTTTTTCAGCCAGTGATTAGGTGCTATAATTAAGAAGGCATTGTGTCTGATTTCTAATCTTTTTTCTTTATTTAAATTTAATTGATTTTTCTCCTTGATTTAATCAACCCAAATCCTGCCACCCAGCGCCCCTCTCCCCTCAGATGCTCAGGAGAACTCTGGCGCTTAAAGACGTAGGACCACACCTGGGAAATGTGGGTCAACCTCTGTTAGCTGGTGTGTGAGGTGTCAGGATGTTAGGGCTAGAGAGGGAGGAGGGAGGAAAGGCTGGTTTTAGACCTTTAAAACCTGGCTGTGCTGTGTGACCTTGGGTGAATTATTCAACCACTCTGTGCCCCCGTTTCCTCATCTTTAAAATAGTAGGAATTATAGTGTTGTCCTTATCATACTCTGATGATGATTAAACCTATAAAAGCTTGGAATGAAGATTGGAAAATAAGTGCTAAAAATATGACTTACGTATGATTTTTACCATATCGTTATCTACCCAGTAACTCCTTCAGTCCTCACATTTCCGTGCAAGTCGGCTATTCCCATTTAAGGTAAAGAATTGGAAGTCCACAGCGCGTGAGTGGCTAGCCAACATTCAGTCCCGGTCTCAGTTCCAAAGCTCACACTTACGTGTTCGGTCCCTCCTACCCCGTGGCTTCTGTCTCCCCATGTAGGATGTGAGGAAACAGAGGTTTTGCAATTAAATTCTCCAGATGAGCTCACTCAGTTCATGGTGGCAGGATCGAGACCTGAGTGCTCTTGGTGCAATGATGACCCATTGTTCTCGGCTGTGTCTCAGAGAGGGCAGGCAGCGTCTTCAGAGCCACACAGCAGTGAGGAGCGGGGCAGTACTCTCAGTCTGCACATTAGTCTCATTGTTCTCAACCTTTTCCCCCAAACACTCCAAACATCTACCAGATGGCGTGACCACGCACAATGCCCCTCCCCCACGCATAGACCAGGTCACGTGATGTTAGCATTCTCAGCATGCGGACTACTTCCACACCTCTCTTTCCTGCTCAGGGAAGCGTAACAGAACACAGCTCAGGGCAAAGGACTCTGTGGCAGGAGGATCTGGGATCCATTCACTTGTTCATTTAACAAATATTAATTGGGCCCTTACTGTGTCCCAGGGCACTAGTTAGGAGTATGGAGAAATACTGTGAACAAAAGAGACAAAAAAAATTCCTGCCCTCATGAACTTAGATTCTAGTAGATGGGAGTGTGTGTGAGGGGGGGGGGGGGGAGGGAGGGCAACTCATATAATAAACAAGCAAACAAAAAACATGGAGTAAATGGTTATATTATATTACAAGGTAATAAATACTATAGAGGGAAGCAATAACAAACAACAGAAAGGGCTCACACAGGGTTGTTGGGGAAGAAATGTCACTGAGAATGTGACATTTGAACAAAGACTTGAAGAAGACAAGGAAGGAAGTCATGTGATATTGGGAAGAAGACTGTTTCAGGCAGTGGGAACAGCATGTGCAAAGGTCCTGAGGTAGGATCCTAATGGGCATGTCAGAGAAGCAGCAAGTAGGCCAGGGGTGCAGGAGTGGAGAGAGCAGGAAGAAAGAGTAGGGCCAGGGGCCAGATTGCATGGGAAGCCATTGGTGGGCTTTGAAGAGAGGCGTGCCATGATTTAGCTTGAGTCTTAACAGGATCCCTGCCGCTGCCTTCTGGGGAGTACCCTGCAGGAGGGCCAGGCCAGAAGCGGGAAGACCTAGTAGTCACTTGCAATAATGCAGGTGAGATGCTGGGGGCTTCAACCAGGGCGGCAGCCACCTGGGAGGAGAGAAGTGACTGGATTCTAGATCTTTTCTGAAGGTAGCATCTAGATTTGCTGACAGGTCAGACCGGAAGTTTGAGATCGCGAAGTCAAGGACAACTCCGAGGTTACCACTTCGAGCTGACATCAGCTGAGATGATGAAGATGCATGTATTTATACATTTGTTTTCATTGGAAACCCAGATGCTCATCTTTAATAATCATTAGTAACAAACCCATGGCAGAGCTGCCATCGATCGAGACAGGCCCGCGTGGCACGCTGTGGCTGACCTTGCTCCCATGAGCGGGTCGAGGCTTGTTGGTCTCGGGATCAGCCTCGTTATTCCACGGGACTTACTAGGAGTGGGCGGAACCCCCGGTGGGGTCTCCGAAGGGCTCTGCGCTCCTCTGAACATGAGCCAAGACCCTCCGTCAAGGGAAGCAGCCCCACACCTGTCCAGTCTCTGTCCCCACTCCTCTCTTTGTTAGGTGTGAGACAGACAGATGGACAGCGGAGCCCCCTCCCTGCATCCACTGCGGAGAAGTGCACCACCACCCCCGCCTCATCACCCCCTTCTCCGTCTCTCCCGTCGCCCTCCCGGCTGATACAGTTTGGGGAAACACGGGCTTTGGCTGGAAACATTTGACTGCTCCCAACGGGCTGCTCTCTGGGGAGAGGGAGAAAGTGTGTGCGACGTCTCCCCTTTCTGTTAAAATTGCAACAAAAGGCAAATCCTGTTTTCTCCCTGAGACTGTCTGGTGTATCAGGACGCATTTGAAATGCCGAGCCAAACCGCCCTGGCTGGTGACGTGGCGTGATGAAGGCTTCCCTGGCTGCCAGCTCAGAGTGGCACCCGGCTGACCTTCTCCCTGCCCTGCGCCAGCCCCACCCCGACCTCCAGCAGCACGGGCAGGGACGGGGCTTCCAGGAGGAGCCCCCATCAGGGCACCTGAAGCCCAGGACTCAGGGCTCACTACTCTGCCACCCCCTGGCTGCGTGACCTCCTCTCGAGCTCCCTGGGAAGAAGGGTTTGACGGGGGACTTGGCTGCCCAGCCTTTATGCTCTAAGTCTTAGCAGAGCAGAAGCTCCAGAAATGCCTGGGGAGCGGCAGAGAAAGCGGGAAGATGAGAGACGTCATTTCTTAATTAGTAAACAGAGCACTTGGGATGTGCCAGGCACTGTTCCCAGAGCTCTCCATAGACTCACTGTCAATCCCTGAAACACCTGAGCGGTGTGGGCACTGCTGCTGTCCACATCCAGACCAGAGAGCGCAGCCAGTTCCCAGGTCACAGGGCGCCAGGACCAGGGTTTGAACCCGGCGGTTGGGCTCTAGGCTGTGCCCTGAAGGCCACGCCACACCACATCTGTTGGGAGGTACGCCTGGAGCCAAGGTGCCCGGCTGTTCGGGCCCTGCGAGAGCTTCAGCTGGTTTGATGGCCCAGAGAATGACACACCTGGGCAGGTGAGCCAGGGCCAGGGCCTTGAGGCCAGAGAGCCAGTCGGGAATCTGGCCTTGCTCCTCAGGGCTCTGCAGAAGGAGACATGACCACCTCCGCATTTTGGAAGGTAACCCCCCTCCCCCCCACCCTGCTGCGTGGAGATGGGCTGGCAGGGCCAGCGCACAGGCCGGGGCATTTTCTCGGTGAGAAAGGGTGGTGGCTTGGACCCGGGAGGGCCAGTGGAGATGGAGAGACGGAGGTGATGCTGAGGTGCTTTGAGGCGAGAATGGTCAGGATTGGCTGATGGGCTGGATGTGAGAGTCAGAGAAAGGGAGGGTCCAGGGTAGTGGTCAGCTGGTAGTGATCAGGAGGTCGGTGCTGGGGGCAGTGATGTGCTGAGGTTTGGACAGGTTTCAGGTGCCTGTGGTGCTTGCATGAGGAGACACTGGGCACCGAGGGTCAAGGTCAGAAACAAGAGACAACCAGGATGACCACGCGCCCTGGGGCTTTTGATCAGAGTGTCCCCATGTGGACAGGTACTTGTATGGTCACCCTGGCTCTGCCAGTGACACATCTTGATATTGAGAACATCTGGGTCCAGGTTCTTCCCCATCTTACACACACTCACACACACACACACACACACACACACACTCACACACACACACACACAGAAACACACACATACACACACACACACACACACACACACACACACACACTCACACACACTCACACACTCACACACACACACACACACACACACACACACACACACACACACAGCTGGACACATCCTGTGCATTCGTGTGGATAGTCTTGGCTGACACAAGTGACAGAGTGGCCACCCTGTGCAGTTCCGTGGGAGGCAGTGTCACGATGGTCAAGGAGGGGGGGACTAGTCTGAAGACCAATGCTTCAATCCCGCCAGCCTCCCCCCCCACACACTTGTCCAGCCTCAGGACCCACCACCAGGGAGGTTTCACAGAGAATGAATGAAGGCTGTGTCTGTGCCCCACCAGCCCAGTGGGTAGAAGGATTTTTAAAAATGGTCTTTCTTTTCCACTCAAATCACATTCCAAAGCCCCCACGTGGCCGCCGTTTCCCGCCATGAAGAAGGAATCCGCAAGTCCAGCGGGGCTCACGGAGCAGCAGCACCGAGCTGGCCGCGGTGCTTCCCTCCGCCACCAGGTGCGGCGCGAGGTCTGTAGGGAGAACCAGAGCCCTGGGAGATGGTTGGTCCCTGAGGGCAGCCACCCCTCAAACAGGGTTTCGAACCGAGGAAAGCGCCTTCTCATTCCTTGCCACCAGTTCCTGCCGAGGGCTCCGCACCTCCCACGCCGTGGTGGCCACGGTGACAGAGTTCACCAGGCAGCTCGCCCATGGCCTCACCCCCTGGCTCTGCACACCCAAGGCAGGAGGCACTGTTGGGGCTCGGGATCCCCAAGTGGCCCCCGTGGTGCCCAGCCCACGAGGCAGGATGGGGGGGTAGGGCGTGGATTCCGGAGGCTGACTATCTGGGTTCAAATTCTGTCTCTACCACCTGTTAGCAGGCCCATTGGCCTCAGTGTCTTCATTGGTGAAGCGGGGTTGATCGTTGCACCGGCCTCGAATAGCTGGTGAGGAGCATCAGAACCACGGCAGCACTCAGGGGCGTGCTGAGCTCAGAGCCGGTGCTCCGCAGCAGCCGCTGTGAGGAGGAGGAGGAGGAGGAGGAGGAGGAGGAGGAGGAGGAGGAGGAGGAGAAGGAGGAAGGGGGGAGGAGGGGGTGGAGGAGGAGGAGGAGGAGGGGGAGGAGGGGGTGGAGGAGGAGGGGGGGAGGAGGAGGAGGAGGAGGAGGAGGGGGGGAGGAGGAGGAGGAGGAGGAGGAGGAGGAGGAAGACTCGCATCTATAATGGCGCCGTCCGTTATCCAGCTTGGACACGGATGCAGGTGGCAGGAAGCAGGATAAGGAACAAAGAGGAAAGGAGTAGACACAGGCGCTCTGGCTGCCAGGGCCTTGCTCACAAGCCCCGAGGGGAGCACGTGATGGCATTCCAGTGAGGCTGTCCTTTTACAGGAATGAGAAATGCAGGTTCTGTGTCCGAAACCATTGCAAATTCCAAATTAGTGAGGCTTCATGGTCTGCGGAGAGGCGCTGGAGGGGAAATCGGTGGACGGGTGTTTTCTAGCTGTCGGAGCAAGCTGGCTGATTGATTGTGTCGGTCAATAGACTGTGCAGACGGCAGCCGGGGAACGGCGCAGTGGGGTGGGGGGGGGGGGGGGGGAGGGAGTGAGAAGGCGGAATACCAGGCAGGGTGGAGGGGGCAGGGACATGGCCAGCAGTGGAAAAGGACATAGCTACATCACAAGCTGTGTGGGCACAGCCTGGACCGTGTAGCCAGACTCAGTCCGGGCCAGGGACACACGGCCACAGTTCCTTAAGAATTCTGGACACCCTCACTTGTTCACTGTGTGACCTTAAGCGAACCACTACCTCTCTGAGCCTCTGTTTCCTCATCAACCCTTACAGTACCCACTTCCAGGGCTTATGATGGGACTTACTAGTAAGTGAGAGAATGGGTTTTAAATGACTGATGAGGTGTTTGTAGGTGCTCAATTAATGGGGGTCCCTTTAACACAGCGAATTGGGGGAGTGGGCATGCCCATGCTGCAGCCTGTGAGCTCAGAAGCTGTGTTTGGAGGTGACAACTCTCATCCTTAAATTGGGGGCTAACGGGCCATGTGTGAGGTCCGGGCCCTACTGTGCCACCCCGGTGTGTTCAGAAAGGCAAAAAGATGGGGATGTCTTAGACCCAGAGAAGAGTGCGACTCACAAAGTCTAGGAACTGGACAGGCTCTCCAGAGGTCATCGGGCCAATCCCCATGTCTTCGGGGTCCCACGCTGTCCCAGGCAGATTGGAGGCCATGCCCGCATCAAAGATGACTGGAAAGGATCATTCATAAGCCGCCTCGCCAAGCAGAAATTCTTTGTCACACGAGAGCTACCAAGCCTCTTTCCAAAGTAATTGCAGTTATAATTACAATAATAAGACATCGTGCTGAGTTTAATAAGTACCTATTTCCCACAACCACCTCATGCGAGGGGCATTATGCCCATTTTAAAAATGAGCAAACTGAGGCTTAAATAGACGAGGGGCCTTGCTCAAGGTCATGCTGCAGTATCCTGGAGGGATTTACAGGGAGCCGTTGGAGCAGGATGAGGTAAAGAATTTATTCCTGTGGGGCGGGGGCGGTGGGGGTCAGAAAAAGCAGGTGTGGAGGTGAGCTGAGCCTTGGAGGATGGGGTGAGGCTTCTCCAAGGGAAGGGGGGACCCTGAGAACGGAGGGACCAGCTGAGCAGACAGCAAGGTTGGGAGCTTCTGACCTGGAGCCTATTTGCAGTGAGCAATTGCAGCGACAGGGACAGCTAACACTGATCGAATGCTTGCGCTGCACCAGGCCTGGCGTCAGGCACGTGACGGTGTCATCCCTAAGGTTGGGCGCTAGCATCAGCCCCTTTTGCAGAAGGGAGGAGGGTGGCTGGTCCAAGTCCCAGTGTGAGAATGCAGCGGCTTTGCAAGGCCACCTGCTGAGTCCCGAGCCCCTGGCGGCTCCTGGCTGTTCAGTGGCTGCCCGTTGTCAAACCGTGGATCTGAATGAGACCTCTGCTCATGTGGTCGCGAGGGGCTGCCCTGAGACCCCTAGGCTGTTCCTGCACAATCCCCCCCCACACACACACAGTCCTCTTGGAGCCACAGGGCACCCATCAGAGTTGGAGGGAGATCATCAGGAAGCTGAATGCCCACCAAAGACAGAGCTCTCCAATCCCCCCCAGTCCCGCGGTAATGGGTTTGACTTTTAAAAGGCAGATGAAAGTCCCAGTGGAGGGACAGACCTTTCCCATCAGCTCCTTAATTAGGATGACTGTGGAGGAGCTGTTTCCTACAGGTGGGACAGCTGGATGCCTGGCTGGCACTGACAAACGGCCACTTCTGTGTAAAGCCAGACATCTGCTCTCTCCAGAGACCCCTCTCTCCCACAGGGAGCCCTTTGTCAGAGAAGAGTGGCAATGGCAAAAGATGGGGCCTCTGGGACAAGCCTAAGGGAGGGTGAGTGGCAAGGGAGTGATTTGAGAACTCGCTGGTGATTGGTGCTGGAGCTGCAGAGGCGGAGTCTTCTGAGAGCTTTCTGCTGATTGGTGGAATTGCGATGGACCAAACTCTGCATTCATTCTGTCGCCTCCATTATTATCATCATCATCATCATCATCATCATCATCATCATCAAATAACATATATTGAGCTCTTATTGTGTGTCCGGGAAGTGGGCTACGCATTTCACAATTACCTTGAGGCAGGTTATATTAACATCCATGAGGCGTTACCATCTCACAGCCTCAGCTAGGAAAGCTAAGGCCTGGTGACATTAAACTACTTCCTGTGGTCAGCACAGTCCAGAAGTAGCCTCCCCTGCTCAGGCCCTGCAGTGGCTTCTCATTCAGAGAAAAAGTCACGTTTCTGCCTTAGCCTACCCGACGGCCCATGAGCTGGTCCCTCCTTACAATCTCTGACGTCCCCCCTGTTACACTCCCCCTTACTCCCTCAGTTCTAACCTCAGTGGGTGTAGTAGGTCCCTACCCCAGGGCCTTTGCATTGGCTGTGCCCTGTTCTCATTCCCAGGCATGCACGCAGCTCACTCCCTCATCATCTTCAAGTCTTGCTCAAATGTTACCTTCTCCCTGATCACCGCATTGAAACTTGCAGCCCCCAGTGGCATTCCCAGTCCCCCATCCTGCCTCATTTCTCTCCTGTATGGCACTCGTCACTTTCCAGTAGTGTATACATTTACACCTTATTATGTGAATTTGCTCCTCTCCGCCTCCCCCTGCCCATCCCGGTAGGATGCAAGTTCCGCCAGGCAGGCTCTCCCTCTTTTGTTCTCTGTTGTGTCTCCGGTGCCTAGGACAGTGCCTACGTATAGTAGGTGCTCAAGAAGTATCTGTTGAGTCGGTGACTAATGAGGAATGAGTGACTGGTCCCTGGCAGCACTCTTTGAGACCCGTCGCTACTCTCCGCTCTTGAACCAAGACTCCTCCAACCCTGGGTGGAAGTTTCCCGTCAAGCCACGCGCTCTGCCCTGTGCCCTTCAGGTCTGGTTTGCTTGGTGCCTCCTCCAGCAGCAGCTGTGATGATGCCCCAAAGGGACTCATCACGCCAAGAAAATATAGGCAGCAGCCCGCCCTCCCTGGAGAAATCTAAACCCTGTCCGCGATCCCAACTAACGCGGAGGTCCTGAGGGTGCCCTGGGCGGGAGCAAGGGATGCTATTCTTGCCCGCGGTGACACAGCTTGGCAGAATCGGGGCGTGAACTCAGGTCAGCGAGGCTGCAGGGCCTGGGCGCTTTCTCAGCAGCATCGTTTGCAACCCGTTCAAGTGGAAAACCACAGCATTTTGGAATGCAGCCGTTTCCCACGTCGGGGCAGCCTGCATTCCAGGCAGTCCCAAGAAGGGGTAGCCTCTCCCTCTCAGCAGTGCGATCCCTCACCAGGCAAACAGGCGATCGGCAGGCCAGCCTGTGGAGGGAGAAATGATGGGGCGATTTGGGGTCGATTGGAGGGCAGTGGCTGGATGTGTTCCAGATGAGAGTTCAGAACCCAGGCAGGTTGGGGGCCTGGCCCGCTTGGCTGAGCTGGGTGAGAAATGCTGAGCTTATTTTTCTCCATATGGTTCTTTTGTCCTTTGACCTAAACTTGGGAAGCTGGCAATTTTTGATATACAAGAGTGTTTACCACACACACACACACACACACACACACCTGTTCACACCCACACTCTCTCAGTCCTGAGAACTGAATGAAACCACTCTCATCAATTGCCCATAGAGACAGCATGCTAGAGGGCGGTGCTTGTCTGGCGAGGCCAGCCCTCAGGGTCAAGTCCAAATCCTTTGTAAAATCTACAGTCTGGCTACTCAGCGTGTGGTCCAGGGACTGCAACATCATCTGGGGGAATTGGTTAGAAACACAGAAGCGCAGGGCCTCACCCAGACCTGTTGAATCAGCACCTCCGTGCTCACACGATCCCCAGGTGGGTCCCCTGTACCCGAAGGCGTGAGAAGCACCTGCCTGCGGCCCTGGAGGATCCAGCCCTGTTTTCCTTCTCCGCCTCTACTTCCTTTTGCCTCCCAGGTTCATTACAATATTAGTTACAATAGCCAAGACTTGCAAACGGCCTACGGGCCCATCAGCAGATGATGAGAGAAGTTGTGGTATAAACATCTACGGTGGAATATTATTCAGCCACAAAGAAGGAAACCCTGCCATTTGAGACAACATGCGTGGACCCTGAGGGCCTTATGCTAAGCGAAATAAGCCAGTCGTGGCTCTTGCCTTCCACCCTTCACCCCACCTTCTCTTCCAGCTGCAGTTATATGAAGTCCACTGCTGTGTCTGGGTGGTGCCGGGCCTTTGCACATGCTACTCTACTCTCCATACATCTTCCAGGAAGCTCTCCGTGGCACCCGCCCACATTGCCCAGGCTGGATTAGGTGCTCTCCCTGTGGTTCTGTGGTCCTCTGAGCTTCTCCCCGTCAGAGGACTCACTATATGACTGTCCTCCCAGCTGAGGGATCAGTCTTCCCCTCCAGGCTGGGAACTCCTTGAGGGCAGAGACAAGTCTTAGCTACTTTGGGTCCTTGGAGTCTGATACTAAGTAGGTGTTCAGTAAACAGCTGTTGACCAGATGAATGCAATAACGAGGGAGATGCCTGCCTCGTCAGGCTCCCTTCTCTTTCTCATTCCGTTTCTCCTGAGATGAGCATGACTGCCCCACGTGCGAATGGTGTCGTTCCGATGATGTCTCTGGAACGCCCAGTCTCGCCCAGGCTCCCGTGCTTTTCCCACCATCATAGCAAAGCTCAGAGGCACAGCTCCCGCAGAGCGCCCCCAACCAGCTTAATTCACCTTCCAAAGGGCTTGGTACCAAGACTCTGGCCAACCTGGAGCCTCAGGAGCCCAGCACAAATTAGCCATAAATCCATCTTGTCTGCAGGCTGGGTCAGCCAGGAGAAGCCTTGGGCTTTCTGGTGAACTGGTGAGCTGACGGTCTGGGCTGTCATTCTCTCCCGAAACAGGCAGAGTCCAAGTGTCTGGCCAGGTGCGGGGACAAGGGTGTGTTACTCCCGGTTATGGATGCACATGTGGCCCAAGAACCCGAGGCACGAGCCTGGGATGGGAAGCCAGTCCCGTTGCCTCCCAGGTCTCAGTGTCTTTATCTGTGTAATGGGATAAGTTGGTCAAAGTGAGAACCTTACAGAGGGTTGCCAGCATGGAGGGAGACACTGGATTAGCAACTCCTGCACCCCTAAGAGAGGCTACTCATGCGATGGAGGCACTGAGGGTCAGGGAGTCCCAAACCTGATGACCAGTGCCATTCATTCCTGTGTGTGGATGTAAGATTCAGACCAAACCCTGAGTTATAGCCTCTTCTCCAAACACACAAGGCAAGTCCCTGCCTTACAGGGTAATTATACCCCACTCATTATTTCCTCACATTTTCAAAGTGTTTTGCAGATTGTCCTCCTTTATCCTCAGTTGATTCTTATACTAGGTGCACTGGTTAATAATGGCGGATTTTGTAATCAAAGAAAACACGATAATTTCAAGAGAAACATCAAAAGTGCTTTATTCAAAGTAATGTCCAGCACTAGCTACACATTTCCCCATCTTTCAGGTAATTTGTGGGTACCGTCCCAATAGAACTTTTCTTGTTTTGAGGCAAACCATTCAGAGACCCAATTTTCTACTTCTTCGTATGTTTTGAAGTGCAGCTCAGAAAGTGCGTGTGCCATCGATTGGAACAAGTGGTAATCTGAAGGAGCAAGGTCTGGTGAATACAGCGGGTGGGTTAATACTTCCCAGGCAAGATCTTTTAACGTGTCTTTAACTGGTTTCGAAGTGTGTGATGGTGCATCATCATGAAACAAAATTACTTTGCCGTGTCTTCTGGAACATTCTGGTTGTTTCACAATCAAAGCGTGGTTCAAATTGATTATTTGTTGTCGGTAGCAATCAGTATTAACGGTTTCACCCGGTTTTAGAAGCTCATAATACACCACACCTTCCTGATCCCACCAAACGCAGAGCATTGTCTTCTTTCCAAAGCGATTTGGCCTTGCAGTCGATATTGATGGTTGACCTGGATCAACCCATGATTTTGTGCATTTGGGATTCTCAAAACAAATCCACTTTTCATCGCCAGTCACAATTCAATGCAAAAAAGACTTTCTTTCATGCCATTGAAGCAACATTTTACTGATGACTTTTCGGTTTTCCATTTGCCTTTCATTCAGTTGATGTGGCACCCATTTTCCTTCCTTTAAAGTCTTTCCCATTGCTTGTAAATGATCGGAAATTGTTTGCTGAGCAACGTTTAATCTTTCTGCAAGTTGTTTTTGAGTGTGACACACATCTTCATCCAATTATGCTTGTAATTGTTGGTCTTCAAATTTTTTTGGTTGACCTGGACATTCTTTGTCTTTCACATCAAAATCATAATTTTCAAAGTGTTTAAACCAGCGTTCACAAGTATCTTGAGATGGAGATGTTCACCATAAGCTTCCCGAAGTATTCAGCAGCACTTTTCTTCAAAATAAAGTAATGAATTATAACTTCCTGCAAATGTGGGGGTTTTTGGCACAAAATTCGACATTTTTAAGTGTAAAAATATCTATGATGTTAACACCTTCAGCAAATTTGGCATATGAAGTTTTGAAGCTTGTTGTCAATACAAGAAAATAGCATACATATCAAATCGCATATATATCAACATATGTGTAACTCCATCTATTGAAAAATTCGCATTATTAACCGGTACACCTAGTACACACAGGGCAGGGTGTTCTTGCCACTTACTCTTCCGGCTCTCAGTTTTCCCATCTGTGTAGTGGGGATGACCATGCGTACTTCTGGGTGTCTTTGAAAACTTCAATGAAATGATACATGGGAAAGTGCTGACCCCAGGGTCCAGCATGGAGCAGGCGCTTGACACATGCCAGCTGCTGCTGTGACCAAGTGACATGGAAAGAGCACTCGACTGGGGGTCAAAAGGCCACGGCTCCAGCTGCTGGTCTAACATGAGTCACCCATGGTGTGGCCTTGGGCAAGTCCCTTTGCCTCTTGGGGTCTCAGTTTCCCCTCCCCATACCAGGTGGGCCGAGGCTGGGGGCCCTTCCCGCTCCCCTGCAACATGGTCCATCTCTGAATGTTCAACTCGGTTAGTGCTGGGCACCGGGACCTGCACCCAGCCCTGGGCCCAACAAGCACTTTGCTGGGAGAGAGACCCAGGGAAGTGGCCGGGGAGTCAGGCATCTCAGAGAGTTTTGCAGAAAGTTCAGCCCTGGCTCTTATCAGAGGCTGTAAATCTGCTGGTTGCCATGACTACAGGAGAGCAGCCACTAAGCTCCAGGTCGCTGATTAGCAGGAAGGGAGCGGGAGGCCTCGTGAAATCGGCACTCAGTCTCCCTCCCTCAGTCTGTGAGGTGGAGCAGCCGCTGGCCTTTGACTCCACTGTGCCCGCCTCCCCTGGAGAGCTTGCCTTCTTTTGAGTTTTTTTAATGCAGCATCGAAGGGCCGTGTGGTAAAACGGGTCCTTCTCAGCAAAGATGGACACAGCGTTTTCTTAAAACCCTGCAAAGCCTGGCCCGCGTGGCTCAGTGGTTGGGCATCGACCCACGAACCAGAAGGTCACAGTTTGATTCCGGGTCAGGGCACATGCAGGCTTGATCCCCAGTGCGGGGCGTGCAGGAGGCAGCCGATCAATGAGTCTCTCTCATCATTGATGTTTCTATCCCTCTATCCCTCTACTTTCCTCTCTCTGAAATCAATAAAAAATATGTAAGTATGTATATGTTTTTAAAAACCTGCAAGGATGCAGATTTGGAGGCAGAGAAGGGAGATGGGTGGGGCCACGAAGGAGGGCAATTTTAAGTTGCAGCCAGCCCACTATCCCTGTCTCATCAATGCATCACCAGGAGCTCCCCATCCTGGATTCTGAACCCTGCTGAAGGCAGTGATGGACGAGGCATTGTCTTCAGCCTGAGCCTATGCCCCAGTGCCCGGCAGTAGCACCCACCATCTCCCCCTACCTGCCGATGACTCGTGTCCCTGCTCCCTCCATGCGCAAAGTCACCAAGCCCTTCCGCCAGTGCCCGGACTGCTCACCGTGCATTTATTCACCGCCCAGTTCCTCACATCAGCTCTCCGTGTTTGCCTGTGGCAGGGCCGCTCTGGTATGGATTTGTGTCTTGTCTTCCTATAGTGCCCCAGAGAGTCGGAAATGCCATCCTCCTGTGTGTCCAACTCATGATCTGCTGGGCCATCCCCACACACCGCTAAGCTCATGGGTCGCTTTTCTAAGAGACATAGCGGGTAGAACAGAACAGGCATGGATGGGCCTGTTGAGTAGACTGAGGCACGGCTAGTTTATTTCCACCAACTGTAGCACACGGGGATTCGCTCAAAGCATCTCCAAAGCCCTTGCTAGCTTTTCGAAGCAAATGTTCTCTGCAGCCATGCATGTGCTCTTTAATTTATTCCTTGAACATGTGTTGTGGGTGTTTGCTAAGCAGCAGGCTCGGGGCAGGAAGACATGACCCTGCTCTCAGGGAGCTCATAGTTTAGTGTGAGAGAAGATAGTGACATGGTCCTAGCACATGATTAAGAGTTGCAGTGAGGGTACCAAATGGATTAGCACATCCCGGGAAAGGGGTTAGACCGCCCCAGGTGTCTATTCCCTACGTCACCATGTCCACTTCAGCGGTGGGGACTCCGTCTGGCCAGCTGCTCAGGCATTAAACCTTGGAGTCCTCCTTGACCCCTCCCCTTCTCTTAGTCTCTTGCACCCCAATTTAACGAGCAGCAAAGGACGCTAGTTCTACCTTCACAATATGTTAGCATCTGACCACATCCCATCACTTCCATTGCTGCCTGCTGCCCTCAGCCTGGACTATTGCTGCAGTCTCCTCGTCGCTGTCCTTCCCTCTGTTCCATCTGTGTCTCCAGCCATTGGAGGGATCCTTCTAAAATGCAAACCAGACCGTACCCCTCTTCTGTTTAAGAGGTTCCTCATGCCGATCACAGAAGACCCAGAGTTCTCCCTAGGACTGACAAAGACCTGGTCTCTGATCTCTGATCACTCTGGCCCTTGCTTGCTGTCCCTTGTGTATGCCCAGGGTCTTTGAACTTGCTGTTCCTTCTGCCGGGAGCACATGTCCTGCTTCCTGCAGAGGCCTGTGTAGAAGTTATATGTTACTGGGCAACAAATTACCCCAAATCTTGGTGGCTTAAAACAATAAACAGTTATTATGTCTCGGTTTCTGTGAGTCAGAAATTTGGCTGGGCGACTGGCTCACCCTCCCTCATGTGATTGTGGTCAGATGCCAACCAGGGCTGCAGTCTTACCTGAAGGCTGGACTGGGACTGGGTCTACATCCACGGTGGCCACTCCCGGGGCCGGGTGGTGCTGGCTGTCGGCAGGAGGCCGTGGCTCTCCTTCACCTTGGGCCTCTCCATGCGGCCAGCTTCCCTGGAAGTGGTCAGTTCAAGAGAGTGTGGACGAAGCTGCCTTTTTACCGAGACTTGGAAGTCACACGTTGTCACTCCTGCTGACTTATTCTGTTTTCCACAATTTATTGTATTCGTTAAAAGTGAGTCACCAGGCCCATCCGATACTCAGGGGAAGGAAATTGGGCTCCATCTTCTGATGGCGGGAGTGCCAAAGAGTCTGTGAACACATGGCCAAACCATCACAGCTGCAAGGTTAGTCCCTAGTCCTTCAAGTCTCCACCCCGTTACTTCCTCAGAAAGGTCTTCCCCGATTACTCTGCACAAAATAGCAGTCACCCCCTCCCACTCCCTAGTCCCATTTCTCTGATTTATTTCTCCATAGTTTATTACTACCCAATAAGCCTGATTATTACTCACTTGTGTGTTTATTACCTGCTCCCCCATCTAGAATGTAGACTCCATGGTCACAGGCGACATCTGTTGTGTTCACTGCAGCCCCGCACTTAGAGCTGACCTGGGCACATTGCCGACCCTCGGGGCATGGGCGTTCATGAGTGCAGTCAGCCCCGGCCAGACAAGTGTAGGGGAGGCACGCCTTGCTGGGGGCTGGGCAGAAATGGCAAACCTTGAGTTGTCTGAGAAGAGCCAGGACAGATTCCACATGGACAGACTGGCCTGGGCAAAGGCATGGAAATGGGACCCTCAGAGGAGGGGGGGGGGGCAGGGAGGTGCAGGGGACACAAGCTGAGCAGGATGGAGGGAGCTCTGGAGGCATGCAGCCGGCAGTGAGGAGGGCTGGGAAGCCCTGACCTGAATGTTCACTCCTCCTGGGCCTGCAGTATCTCCCCGCTCTGCTTCTAAAGATGCACCGTAAGCAGCTGACAGAGATGGATGCCTTTGCTGTCCTTCCTTCAATATTGACTGGGCTTGGCCTGCTCTCCTGGCAGCCCCAAGGAGCAGGGGGCTTATCAGATGCATTCATCCCGAGTCGTAAAACCAATCTTGATGCACTGGCTGCAGCAGTGGGGGGCATGAGAACTGCCGACTTTGCTGATCAATGCTGGCCCTGGAGTCTGCGGGCAGGGCGGGCAGGGAGGGGCGCTTGCTGTTGGCGCCGGATCCACCTGTGACTCTGGATTGCTGACTCTTCCCGCTTAGGAGCCAGCAGATTTGAGTGACAGTCTCTTCAAAGACTGGGTAATTAGGCAACTTCTTTTCCCTCCCTGGGACTCAGAGAAGGAGGGGGAACTCAGGGACCTGCCTGTGTTGTTTGGAGCTCATCTTAGAGGCAGAAGAGGGAACTTCAGGCCTTCCTCAAGTGGGCGGCCTCAGGCCTGCTACGGCACCCGATGGGAGGGTTGGTTCCCAGGGAAGGAAAGGGAAGAAAACAGACACTTTTTAGGTCTTCCTGTTCACTTACTTTATCTTTACCACAGCTCAACAACATATGCGCTGATATTAGTCCCTATTTCATAACTTAGAAAACTGCGACTCAGGTTGAGGAGCTGGCCCCCGGTCCTATAGCCACTATATGGTGAGAGTGGTATTTAAATTCAGGTATCTCTGTTCCATATACATATAAGGCAAGAAAAAAATGGAATTGAAATGGCAAAGAGGAGTTGGAACTAGTGACATCATGCTTTGGCCTCAAATTATGTCTTGAGGAAGGAAGTGAAATGCTGGTTTCCAGCCTCTCGCTGTGATTTAGTCAGGATAGGGTTCACTGTGCTGTAGTAACAAATAACTCAGCCTCAGTGGCTTCACCTAACTAAGGTTGATTTCTGTCATGCAAAGTGGTTAGGCATCTCTGCTCCATCAGAGTCGCTGTGACAGAGGAACACAGTAAGACCTTACTGTGTCAAACTGGAAATGACATGTCATTCCCACCCAGAGACCATTGGTCAAAGATAACCCCATGGCCCCAAACTAACTGCCAGGGAAGCTGGGCTATGTTAGGGGCATCTAGGGAGGTTTGACGAGCATTGCGAGTCTCTGTCATAGTCTAACACGTTTGCTTCCTTATTTCTGTTCCTGTAGGACAGAACCCCAGAGCAGCCCCATGGCTCCAGGTCAGGATGGACCCTCTGGAAAGCTGAGCCAGCATCTGGCCACAGAGGCCTCGGGCACCAGCTGGGAGAGAGACAAGGCCTGCCGGGAGCGCAGTCCTGCGAGAGCACGCAGGTGAGGTGCTGCCCACTCCTCCAGGCCAGAGAGAATGTGCAGGTTGAGGAGGCAGAAATGAGTCTGTCTCTCTGGCCACTCCTCCCCTCGGGCTTTGCAAGCTCCACTTTCAACCCTTCCATCAGGATCAGCAAGCCTCAACTCTACCCAGAGGCAAGGGCTTTCTGGGTTTTACCCCATCTGCTCTAGGACAGTGGTTCCCAAACCTTGCTCCCCTGGGACTCTCGGGTTCCAGAGAGAAGTGAGAGTTATTGACTGAAACAATGAGATCTTTCTGTTTCGCACAATATACTTATAAACGGTGTTTTCCCCCCTTAAGTATCCCTTCCTTAAACACTTTGGATTCTTTTTTCTCTCAAATTCCTGGCCACTGTTATGTTGGGGAATGTTTATATGAAACCAGACGATTTAACATGTGGCTACATTATTTCATCCATTCACCCCTCATTTGGCCACTCACCCAATATGTATTAGGCTCTTCCTCTGTGTCAGCACTTGTTGAAGGAAAGGTTTGGAAGTGGCCTACCCCAGTTACCCAGCAGCCTGTCGGCTTCCGGAAGCGCGTAGTGTCCTCTGAGTCTCCTCACATGTAAGTGTAGTTAAGCAGCGGAGTCGCAATCCCCTTGATATGTAGGTTTAACCCGCTGAAACTGACTCTTGCAAACATTCTGGCTACAGCTCTATGATTTCTATTCTGGCAAGGCAGAGACCTTAGCGTATGTTGTAACCACTTGATCATTTTTTTCCCACTCACCAAAATGATCAGGTTCTTGGAGTAGAATTCAATATGGCAGCGTTTTATGCTGGTCTAGAGAGAGCTGGGTACTTTCCAAAAGCGTGGCCGCAGAAACAGGACCCAGAGGTGGCGGGTTCTGTGGGGAAGCCCTCCGAGCAGGAACTACCCTTCCTGCGGGCAGCGTGGGCAGGCCGTAGAAGGAGGCAGAAGAATCAGCCCCCTCTCACCGCGTCTGCGAGCATCCAAGCATTGAAAACGCTCGGCATGTATGTAATAAGTGAATAAATGGTAGTTGCATTATGGCTAATAAAGACAATAATATTCTTATTAATATGTCATTTTCCCACTGTGGTCCAACTGGGTTGGCGTGTTTCAATTTCCAAGTGGTTTTTCATCCCCAACCACCTCCTTTTGCCATGGGATAGTATTTTAAAAATATCCCTGGAGCCTGCCCCGATTATAATAGGAGATAGCTCGACTTCATTTAACTGCAGCCTGAGCATTTGAATTTAATTGAATGGGAAATAATTATTCCTGAAAAGCGGAGAGTTCTGAGGTTCTGCGAGGCGATATAAGATATGTATCTCATTACATTAGACCTCAGCAAATATACTTCCAATAATCAGCTGCCACTTAACATATACGCCTCCTATTACATTTCCAGCAGGCACTATGCAGACAAGACGTATTGGGCAGAGAAGGGGCCGGACTGCCGATTAATTATTTAAAAAGCGATTTATTTACCAAGGTGAACCATTTGCAAGTTTGATAGTAAATCAATTAAGGAGCAGTTAGCCTCTATAATTTTGTTTTAAATAATCAGTTGGTGTTTGGGTAACGTACAGCGTCTGTCTCATTAGGTGGGCATTAACTCCTTATTTGAGGCACTTAGTCTGAAGTGTGCCCGATCCAGCCATGAGGCGTTAATTAGGGCCCCGCTCTGGGCCTTCACCCTCCAAGGAGCTGGGTCCTTCTTCCCTCGGTGGCGACAGCCCTGAGGGGGCTCGGGAACCCTGAGTCCTCTAACGCCAGACTCTGTGCTCCCTACAGCACCTCCCGCGACAAAGATCGGACGCCACCGCCGTCCTCCAGGGGGAAGAAGAAGAAGAAGAAGTCTACCCGGAAGAGGAGAAGGAGGTGAGGCCCAGGGAAGGGGACGCCTTGAAGATGGGGGACGGGACAAAACGGGGGTCAAAGGGGCTTCGGAGCCAGTGACCCCTTGGGTTGAGTTCCTCTCTCTGCCTCTTATTTAGCTGTGTGACCTTGGAGAAGTCACTTCCCCTCTCTGTTTCCACTTCTGTAAATGAGGATAGTTCCTACCTGTTGGGATTGTTGTGTGAATTAGATGGAAACCCAGACGCGGAAGGAGCTGTCACAGTGTCTGACACATAGTAAATGACCAGTTAACCGGCAGCATCGTCGTGACCATGAATATTGATTTGGGTTTTTTGTTTTTTGGGTATTTTTAGAACTCTCCCTGTGTGGAGGGCTGCACGAAGCACTGTGTCCTCCATAACCTCTTTTACCCTTGACCACAACCTACCCGGCAAGCATTATTGTCCCCATTTTAGAGATGAGAAAAGAAAGGCACCGAGAGGGGGTGGCAAAGCCCCCAGGGACATGACTCCAGGCTCCTCATTGGGCTCTGCCACGCCCACCAGCAGGTTTAAAGCCAAGGATAATGGGTTTTATATTTGTGCCAGCTATTGATTCTGTTCTATCCTATGATTTTTTCTGTGTACAATTTCTTTTAATTCTTTTGTATTTAAAAAGATTCCCAGATATTCTTCTAAGCTGCCGCTCTTTAGACCCACAGTGGTGGGCAGAGACCTTAGAAGGGGGAGTTGAAAAACACACCAAACCTGGGAGGCAGTATTCGAAGAAGCCTGCAGGGGGCAGCAGAGAGGAGTGTCTGAGTGACAGGTCCCAGGACACCCCTTTAGCCTCCTTCTAAGAGGGCCCAAAGGGGAATGTGGATGAGACCCTGACTTCCAGACATTGTGGGGCGAGTGGTGGAATTGGGGCAAATGGCTTATGCCTCTGGATCTTAGCGGGGGAGCATGAGAACACTTCAAAGAAGGAAAGCACGGGCATCAGGCTCCACTACGTCTTTCTCATCCAGCAAATGCCCGCGAGGCTCGTGTCTGGGGACAGGCACTGTGACACCCGAGGAGCCGGGTTGTTCTCGGCCCTGCCCTCCCAGGCAGACATGTTTGTTGGCCCTGCCAAGTGGCTTTTGTGGAGGGTGTTCGGTTTGGTTTGGTTTTGGTTTTGTCTTTTTAGTTGGTGACCAACATTTAAAAGCCAGGAGGTTTCACATAAAAATATGTGTTCTGGTGACTTCTATTGAAAGGGGGTTTTCTGGCAGCCCAGGCTGCAGTCCCACACGGACCCTCGGCTGGCCTCCCTTCAGCCAGGTGCTCTCTGGTTGGCCACAGTCCCCACCACTCCCTACTGCCTGACCCCGGGCTGCTGCCTCCGTTGAGTGTGAAACTCCGAACCTTTTTCAGCCTTGGCGCTTTGTCAGGGGGGAATAGAGAGAGCAGTGACCTGCCCAAGGTGACCTCGTGAGTTGGTAGTAAGGTCAGGATTGGAACTCGGGTCACCTGACCCTCAGCCTGACGTTTCAAACAAATACTTGGGTGTGTGTGTCACTGAGAGCTGAGGCCAGCATCGGGGCTGGAAAGGGGTCTTTTTGAAATCATCCCCGGCCTTTAAGAACCTCCTTCTGACGAGGTCTCCCTCTCCCACAGGTCCCCGTCCTATAGCTCGTCGCCTGTCAAGAAAAAGAAGAAGAAGAGTTCCAAGAAGCATAAGCGGCGCAGGTATGGTTCTTCCTCCTCCACCAGCAGGGACGCGCCAGGGGGCGGGAGCGGGGCGGGGCGGGGTGGGGGCGGGGAGAGTGGTGGCACCGAAAGGGCATTCGGGAGCATTTCAGTCACGTGGAGTGTTTCTCTAGGAATTGCTTTTGTTGTTTGTCTTTGTATCTTGCACAACGTGAGACCCTGGCTGCGAGGGCCAGAGGCCCACTAAAGCCCCTTGGGCAGAGGGGACTGGGTGGTAGGCAGGCAGGGGTGTCCCAGGGACAGCCAGGCCTCCGGGAGGGTCTAGAACCGGGGGGGGGGGGGGGGGGGGGGCGGATGGAACCCCAACAGGACACACGGTTCCCCGCTCCACGTGGGAGCCACGGGGGCCCCGCTGCCGTCTCTCCGCATCGCAGGCCCAGCCTCGGGGACGCGGACTCTCCATCAGAAATCCCCAGGAAAGGCCTCGCGGTTGGTCCCCGTGTCCCACGGCGGAATCAGGCAAACAGGCTCTGGGATTGCCCCCCTGTGGACAGTTCAGGGGCATCTGAACTGGACACACGTCCCACCAGGTCCCAATCCACACCAGGCACACACACTCACACGTGTGGGTTCCTGGGGCGGGCAGGAGAGTGGACAGGTGCTCAGCGGAGGACGCAGGCTGTGTTTATGGGCCAGGCCGGCGCTTTGTCACGGGGAGATGAGGACACGCTGGTGCTGACCGCCCAGCCTCTTCCCTCTGAGCAGCACCCACCCCGCGTGGCCCAGCGTTGCCTCGCCCACAGCGTGTCTGCTGAATGATGCCTGGCTATTTGGAGACAGGAGCTAGGAGCAGAGGATGCATTGAGATTTTTTTTTTTTCTCTCCTCCATTAAAAAGGCTTCAAGTTTTTTAAAAATTCTACTTTTTACATCTGTTTATTGAATGCCTTTATGTGGCATGAATGAGGATTCTGGGCGCCCGGGAACAGAACAGCCACCCAGGCCCAGCCCCTACCCTCAAGTTGCTCCCATTTCGCTGGGGAGCTGGGTAATCATCATGTGAGCAGGTCTGGCCTCGGAGCTTGGGGGGCAGCAGCTTGTGGGGGCAGGGGGAAGGCACCCAACAGCCTGGGGATCGGAACACGCTACAAGGAAATGAGGCCACCGGAGAGGCACTCCAGGAATGAGCAGGAGTTACTCGGGTGAAAGCTGTGTGACCTTGGGCAACTTAACTGACTTCTCTGAGCTTCGGTATCTTTGTAAAATGGTTGTTAATAGTATCTCCCAGGGTTTGGGGGAAAGAGAGGATGAGTGTGTGAGATGCTGGGCACGAGCCTGGCCCACAGTGAGTCCCACATGTGGAAGCTGGTTGTCCCTTGCGGATGACAGTGATGATGATGATAATGACAGTGATGCGTCCACAGCTGGGGAGAGACAGATGAAAGTGAGGCTGGGGGTGGGGAGGGGGCAGAGGACTCCCTTACGTCACCTCACCAGACTCGCCCAACCTCATACGGGCTCACTGACGATTTGGGTGAGGACCGAGCGCTGGTAGGTTTTGACCTGGGAATTCAAAATGCAGACAGTGCCTCCATGTGGTCTTCATACCCTTCGGAATCTAAGAGACGAGGAGGCTTCACTAAGCGTCCCAACCCCGGTGTCACGTGATCGCAAGCGCACTGATACATGCATCCCAGGGAAAGACCCTCAACCTCACCTCTCTTTATTCTCTTCCCCCTGCCCCCTCCCCCTCCCCCCTCCCTCTGTGTCTTCCTTCCTCCTTTCTCTCCTTCCCGCCCTCCCTCTCTCTCTTCCCTTTCCCTTCCCCTTCCACCAGGTCGTTCTCCAAGAAGAGAAGGCACAGGTAAGAACCGTGTCCCCTGGCTGCTCGCTCGGCCTCTGCCTTCTTGGCCCAGAGCCTCTGGGCTCCGTGTCCCCGTGCTCGTGGGCTCAGCCTCTTCCTCTTCCTCTTCCTCTTCCTCTTCCTCTTCCTGTGTCAGTTTCCTCCCGAGTAGCGGCCTGGCCTGCCTCCCTGAAAGTCAGCTTCCAGCTTCCATCAGGCAAGCGGCTGCCCCTGACCAGCGCCGGCAGGGCCCCTCTCCGGAGCTTCCCCCACTTGCCAGAGCCTCATCTGAGCACTGACAGACCTGGGGTGGGGCGTGGAGAGAAACATCACCCCCGCCTGCACCCCACCCCCCCCCCCCAGCCTTCCCAGCCCCCGGCTGAGCGATGGAGGCAACCCCACTGTACTGGAAACTGGGGGGGTGGGGGGCACAAACACAGCTAGGGTACTCCCCATACATCGGAGCCCGCGCTAAGCCCTTTCCATGCCTGTGCGTATTCAGTCCCCACTGACCCTCATCACAGCCTGTGCGGTGCGTCCCCATGTGACAGACGAAGAAACTGAGACTCAGACAGGCGCCGGGACAGGCATGTCCACAGACACAGTCACATGGTGGCAGAGCCAACTGTCAACCCAGGTCTCCGACAGCGTCAGGACAGCGCGTGCTCCTCGGTAACGCAGCCACATCGCGAGCGGCTGGCAGAGTGCAGGGCCTTCCGTCCGTTCAGGAACAAGTAGACGTGGTTTCCAGCGTCCTCCATCCACCCGGCCCAGCCGCCTGGGCCCGGCTCACTGTCACAGCCGAGGAGGGGTCTCCGAGAGACGGGCCTCTTGTCCAATGTCACACAGCACCTGCTGTGGGGCCGGAACTTGAACTTGGGTCTTTCAGGGAGGCCCTGCCCCCCCCCCGCCCCCCCAACTGAGTCTCAAGCATGAAGACAGATCCATGGCTCACGGCGAGGTCAGATCCACGGCTCACGGCGAGGTCAGATCCACGGCTCACGGCGAGGTCAGATCCACGGCTCATGCGAGGTCCGATTCAGTGCCAAAGCCAGCCCTCCCGTCCCAGGGCCTGGCCAGTCACGCCTTTTGTTGATTCCTGAAACCCGTCTGCCTTGAAGGCCAAATCCGCTCACCCTCCGGGCCTCCGTTTCTTTACGCCGGGACCTCGAGTCATCGTGGTCCATCCTGTCCATAGCCCAAGCCTGTGACTTAGAAAAAATAAGACACTAAAACCCAAATGCTTGAAGGTTCGTGGGCAGAACATTTCCGCATCTGCCAAGCTTGCTGAGGCTTCGAGTGTCTCCTTGGACGTTCCGTTCTCTTCCCTCAGATACGAAGGCACAGTGTGTGTCAGTGCGGGCGGCCAAGGGCGTGGCTGTGGGCCCGGTGCAGCCACGCCCCCTCCCTGTGTGATTGTGGCTCCTCTGAGGCTCAGTGTCCATCTGTAAAATGCGTCCTTGTTCAGCTCGCCCTCTGCCCCAGGTGTGGGAGGGTAACATGAGATGACTGACAGAGTATTCAGCAGAATGTCCACTCTGTAATAAAGTCTCCAAAATGGCAGTAGTGTCATTTTATTAGTGTTCACTACCAAAGCCGGCCCCCACCTCCCGCCTGTGTGGGCGGAGTCTCTGGCTGGACCTGCTGGTGAAAGAGTCTGCGCCCACCGCTCAGGTCTAGGGTCTCGGAGCCCAGGTCTAGGGTCTCGGAGCCGACCCGGCAGCCTGGCTCTCTGGCCCCTGGGTGTTATGCATTTTAACTACTAGTTTATGTTTACCTTCGCCTGGAATTTTGCATCTTTCAGTTAACTGGCCATTCATTTCTCCTTTAGCTCCTCCAGCCCAAAAAGCAAGAGAAGGGAAGAGAAGAGGCACAAAAAACAGTGAGTAGAGACCTCTGGGAAGGTCCTCCCCACCTGGGGAGCTGCCCAGTGACCGGGAACAGGGAGGGGGAGGACAGAACTGAGTGTGGACGCGCTCCGTGGGCTTGGGAGTGCGTAAGGGCACACAGTGGTCTGTAGATGTGTGTGTGCATGAAAGTGAAGGGTGTGCACCCATGTGCCTGGCACACCCCTTGTGTGTGAACTGGTGCTCCTGTGCATGTATTCTGTATTTATGTGTATCTAGTGTGTGTATGTGTAGCGCACACATTGTTTGTAAATGTCTATAGATTTTCCCATCATGCAAACATTTGTGTGAACTGTGTGTATAAATGTACGCAATATGGGTACCTCGTGTGTGTGTGTGTGTGTGGTATGTATTTGTGTTCATACGAATGCATTACATGTGCCCGTGCTTATGTGAGCATGACTGTGTGCACATAGGTGCGCTGTCTGCCATTGTATGTGAATTGTACACACTGAGCGTGCACTGCTCATATCTGTGTGCGTTATACACTCGGGGCGGGGGGTGGGGGGTCTTTACCTGTGCACATGTGTGCTGTGTGTGCACAAGGGGTAAGGGGGCATGATCACATGCATGCACATGCATGAGGTGCACATGAGTCCGAGCCCTGGCTGCTGGAGCTCGGGGCACCGAGGTATCAGTGAGCCTTTGCCCGTCTTGGGACCCCAGCAGGTGCACGGTTTGTAGCTGGTGTAGAAATTCAAATCAGTCGGCGCTTCCTGCTGAGTTCACTTCCCGGCCAAATTAAAAGCACGTTTGGTTACAACCCACCTACTCTGTCCCCTGCAAATGTTAGTGCGTGTGTTTTCCAATCAACTACTACTTTATCTCCTGCCAAGAGGCCTCTAAAGTGAGGATCAAAGGCAATGGGATGAAAGGCAGGGCACAGAGGGAGGGCGCGCAGCTTTGCGGCTCCCAAGGTCACTTCACCCAAGGTCAGTGCAAAGGAGGGCATTTCAGCCACCACCACGGTGCCCGGAGAAAGCTTTAGAAGGAGCAGTAGTGCTTCAAGTTAGCTCCGGGGGCTTCCTGGTCATCAGGTTTGTGTGAGGCAGGAGGCAGTTATTGGTCATGGGCATTGCATGTGCTGTCATGCCAAGTACAGACAGTGCCGTTCTCGGCGCCCTCGGCCCCGCTTGCCCACTGGGCTGCAGTGCAGACACCCAGAGCCAGGGCCTGAGCCCAGACCCTAAGGGCGGGCGGGGTCCTCGCTGCGACCAGGCCTGCCCGCCTCCGGTGCCAAGAGCTGAACGAGTCCCAGAAATGACCAGCAGGATGGTACTCTTGCCAAGTCCCACGTCCGGGCTGCTTTTAAACAAGTGACCCCGGTGAGTCAGCCCCTCCGGTTCACATCCCTTAGTGAGGCCCTGACATCGGCAGGCCGTGCTGGGCCCAGGGCAGAGCGCAGCCAGCTTTCTTCTGGCCTCGAGAAGCTCCCGGTGCAGTGGGCACAGGAGCCGGGCAGGGCGGGCCGGGCACCGCGGTGGCAGAGGATGTTGAGGGAGCTGTGGGAGCCCTGGCGCTGGACAGGGGCTTCCTGCAGGAGGGGTGTCAGGGTTGGGGTGGGGATGCCGGTGGAACTATTCTCGGTTGCAGGTTAGGCGAGTGCATAGCCTTTCTGTGCCTGGGTTTCCTCGTCTGTGAAATGGGAATAGCAGGGACGCTACGCCTTAGGTGCTGTGAGGAGCAGCTGAGTCCATTAAGGGAAACGCCTGGAACACGATGCCTGGCCTGCATTGTGTGTCGGTGCGGGCTGCCTGCCTCCTCAGCACTGTCAGGCCGTCGGGAACCGGGACACGTGTGAGCCGGAACACAAGCGTTTCGGAGCTGCTCGAGCTGCCAGGCCGGGCCTGTCACGCAGGGAGGCTGCGGAGCTAACCGAGTGGCTCCTGGAGGTGCTGGGTTCCCGGTCAGAGTTCGGACTTGACGCGAGGGCAGTGGCCTGGTTATCACATTACAAGGTCCCGAGTCCTTGGCTGAGATAATCAAGCTCCGCCCCCCCCACCCCATAGTCATCTCTACCTCCCGCGTCCTCCTGGCTCGGCCCAAAGCACCGGCACCCGCAGTGGCACCGCTGTTTCCGGTCCTTGTTGTCGCTGAAAAGGAGCTGAGGTCGCTGTCAGGGTGCCGCTGCAGGGACAGTGGCCATGGCTCCCGTGGTGTTTGTGGTCGGTGATGTGTCACTCACTCTGAAAGTGGGCTTTTGGCTCCAGGGGAAGATTCTAGACTCCATTTCCAGGTCTGAGGTGACCAACTGGCAGCCCAGAGGCCTCATGTACTCTGCAGGTGTGTGTGTTTGCCCCAAACAGTGTCATTTTTAAAAACGAGCCTCCATTTAAAATAGGAATCTTTTACATAAAAAACACCTATAGTTCTGCATTCGCCTGAGAAATTAAAAGACCCAGCTCCAAGCCATTGTTGTGGGCAAAGGCTCCTCCCGCAGCCAGGCCCTGGGCTGGTGGGCGCACTGTGGTGCCTGCCTGGCGCGGGGCTGCGGCTGAGCCTCCGGCCGTAGCTGGGGGCGGGCAGGGGGGGCCGCTCCTGTCCAGGGTGTGGTCGGCAGCCTGCTTCCAGCGGGGAGGCGGGGTCCTCAGGCGGCTCCTGCCGAGGACCCCCTTCCTGTCACTTGTGTGCAGTACGGCTGGTGAGAGACCCCAGGTGCCCCGTGGGGAGCAAGGGTGATGGGGGGAGGTGGAGGGAGAGGCTTAACTTTGGCAGGGACACTGGCAGAGGACAAGGTTTGTCACACGAGTCCGATCAGACTACATCCCAGTCCGATCAGAAGTTTCAGTCACTCAACCTCTCTCTCTGACTCTTTCCTTCCCCCCCACCCCAAGATCGCGAAGCCGGCCCCGAAAGTCTCACCGCCTCCGCCACCACCACAGGCCCTCGCGGTCCCAGAGCTCGGAGTCCCGGTCCTCCAGCTGCGAGAGCAGGTAGCCCCTCACCCCAAAGGGCCCCTCACCCGGCCGCTGCCCAGAGCCCAGTTTCTGATACATCAGCTTCGCCTCCCATGCCGCTGTCCCAGCAGAGGGATGCCCGCCCCTCCCCCCTCACACCCGCGGCACTGTCATCACCACTAACCAGCACACATGCCTCCTAGGCGCCTGTGGCCGCACTGGGGTACGCAGGCTCCCTCTCTCAGCTGCAGGGGCCCCTACAACCTTAGGAAATAGGTGCCATGGTGATCCCCATTTTAGAGATGAGGAAACCGAGGCACAGAGAGGTTAGGAACTTGCTCCTCACTTAGCTGCTGAGTGATAGATGAGGATTGAATGGGGCATCTGGCTCTGGACTTTGCATTCCCGCTAAGGGTTGCTCTAAGCACAGAGATGTTAAGCAACCTATAAAAGGTCACACAGCACTAAGTACCTCGTTCTGAGGCCCTTCCAAGTTGGGTTTCTCCTCATCTGGGCCCTTCCTTGCTGACACGCTGGCTGTGCCGCCTGAGAAGAACAGAAGAAGGAGGGGCTTTGTGGGCGAAGGAGGGGCCAGTGAGCGAAGTGGCTGACGTGCAAGGGGAGCACCGAGGCCAGCTTCTGGATGCCGGCGGCCGCTTAGTTTTCCTTAAATGCTTCTCCCACGTGGCTGCGTGTCCATGTCACCGGGAGGTTTTAAATCTCACGTCCTTGTCTGCCGTCCCCCAGTCTGATGAGAAGCTCTAGAGCAAGGAGGAGGGGAATGTTCCTCCAAGCCCACGCTGCCTGGCACTGCGCTACCCTTCCATGTACATTCTCTCTCCCTCATCCCGGAGGCCACGGGCTAGCCAGGCCTTCTGCACTTTGGCTGCCCTTTGCCATCACCTTGGGAGTTTTTAAAAACACCAGTGCCCGGGCCCCACCCTGCACACGGTCAGAGTCAGTTCGGATGAGGGCGGGCGAGAAGGGAGGATTTCCCGTTTCCCTGGGACAGTGGTCGGCAAACTCATTAGTCAACAGAGCCAAATATCAACAGTTCTCATGATTGACATTTCTTTTGAGAGCCACATTTTTTAAACTTAAACTTCTTCGAACACCACTTCTTCAAAATAGACTCGCCCAGGCCATGGTATTTTGTGGAAGAGCCACACTCAAGGAGCCAAAGAGCTGCATGTGGCTCGAGAGCCGCGGTTTGCCGACCACGGCCCAGGGCGATGTGAGCGAGGAGCCGAGCGTGAGGAGCCCACATGAGTGCCCTTTCTGAGAGTCAGAGGCGCCCCTGGCTGGCACGGAGGGCAGGGTGGCAGACCTCGGCCTGACAGGCTCGCAGGAGGCATCTCTGTCACTTGTCAGCTATATTTCCCCCCAAAGTTTCAGGCGACAGTCAGGGAGATGCCTGTTTCACAGATGGCGAAGTCACATACACAAAGACGCACAGAAATCTGCGGTTATATTTATAGACAAACACATGAAAATACAGACAGACAGGCCCAGACACACACAGGCGCAGACGCACAGACAGCCTCTCAGATGTGCGAAGGGCCCTAACCTGAATCAGGGAAGGGACCTTTTCTGTCTTCATAGCTGCGTCCCAGCCCCTAAAACGGCGCCAGGTGCGTAAACAAACATTTGTTAAATGAACAAGTGAGACGACGAGAGAATGAATGAATGGGCAGGTGGGTGGGTGGGGGATGTTGGGATGGATGCGCGCGGAGTTTATACAAACACTCTAGTCCTCAGGTCCTATGGGACCCTCAACCTCCTCTCTGCCAAGCTCCCCGTGGACAGGCGCTCAGGCCTCTCTCCCCTGACCCCAGGCACCGCGGCCGGTCCCCCGAGGAAGGGCGGAAGTCTCGCCACAGGCACTCCCGCCGCTGCTCCAAGACCCTCGGCAAGGCCAGCCCCCAGGCCCAGTCCAGCCACCCGCCTAGCCAGCCCCTCCAGATGCTCAGCCTCCTGTCCGCCAGGGGTGTAGTAAGTATCCTGCCCGGCTCCTTGGCCAGCCTGGGCCACGACACCTGGGGGGCGGGAGGGGGGGAAGGCACAAGCGCAGGGCAGTGTACATCACACGTTAATTCAGTTTCGGGCAGATAGCCCCCCGGTTTCAGGCCTCATGGCAGATCCATCCAATGCTCGTTCGCCAGCCTCTGGCAGCACTCGGCTTGGGGATTTGGGGCTGGGTGGGTGGTTAGACAAATGGAAATACCCAGGGGATGTTGAAACATACGTATTTGACAGTCTCCAGAGTGACATCTTCAGGAACGCATGTGAGGCACTGTGGGAGCCACCTGGGGAGGAAGGGACGGAGGTCTTAGAGGGTCCAGGGCACCCCTACTGATCAATGAAGTCCACGTCTCTGACGCCAGCCAGCCCCCATTGCCTGCCGCCGGGACGTGGCCTCACTGTGTAAACTCAGCCTTACCTGTGTGGCCCTGCCTCCCTCACGGTCCACAGAGGTCCAAGGGGGTGGGGGGCCACGGTGGGCATAGCTGCTCTTCTAGTCCCTTCCACAGATGGGACCAAAAAAAAAAAAAAAGGCTCCGAGAGGTTGCGGTCTGGGTCCACACCACAGAGCAGAGCAAAAGCAAGTGGACTCAGGCCACACGCCCGTCAGCAGTGACGAGCTGGGCTGTGACTCCAGACTGCGCCCGCGAAGCCCCTGGGCAAGGGGTTGGGGGTGGAGGGGGACCGGTCCCAGCGGTGCCACTTCCGGCCGTGCCGCTCTGGGAAGGTCACTGAGCCTCATTGAAACGCGGCTTTCTCATCGGTAACACGCTCACAGGAGGGGCGGTTGGGGATATACAACAACATAAAGTCCATGACGGCCTGTTGTAGCCGCTAAAGGGACAGATAGACAGACTGATTCAGCCCTGAGGGAGCCTGCCTGAGCGGCTGCCAGGTAGGAGGGGCCCATCTGTCTGGCCACGAGCAAACGGGCGATTTCAGAGGGCTGCTCCCTTAGAAAGGATGTGGCGGGAGACAGGGACCAAGGTGCTTGCCGGGAGGTCGGGGAACAGAAGGTGATGACAGCCCTCGATGGGTCTCTGACACACTGGTTGGCTCCGTCGTGCATTCTGGACCCCCCGTTACCTGCCAAGGCGCCCTGAGTCACCGAGGTTCCGCGTTGCCCAATCCCCCCGTTGCTGGAACCGCCACCTCCCAGCTCCTCCGCGGCGAGCCTGGGTGCTGGGTGCGGCACCTGCATGCCGCCCTCCCCAATGCCCTCTGAGGCCCCTGTGTGCAGAGGTTCCGACTCCGGTCCCAGGCGTGGCTCGACAATTCCTTTTATCCCTCCCAGCCTCAGCTTTCTCACCTGCAAAATGGGGAAATGGTCTCCCAGAGGGATTGTTGCGAAGGTGGAAGTAAGTTTAAAATCCAAGCCACAGGGACAGAAGAATGCTTCTCAGTCAGTGCAAGCCCCGTCTCCCCGGTCATGGCCGTTCGGTGGCCCCGAGACCCTCATGAAGAAGTGCCCCTGGAGCAGCTGGCTGTGTGTGGTCACCTGCCTGGGAGGGGTTCCTGACAGCGCAGGTCTGTCCAGAAGTCGGGGGGAAGTGGGCCTCCCACAGCCAGTGGGGGACGAGCTTGCTGCTGGCTCCTGAAGCCGTGATGTCCCCTCGGGCCCAGCCCTTCTCAGAAGAGCTGGAAGCCCGTCCGTGGGTAGAAGGCAGGGAGCTGGAGAGCTCGCCCAACAACGCCCCGATCCCAAGAAAAGAAACTGAGCCTCACAGAAGGCCCATGACGCCAGGAGCCACGGCCAGTCAGAGCTGTGAGCGCGTGGTCATGGCTGTGTGGCCGGAGCCGGCGCCACGCTGGGCGTCGCTGCTGGAGCCTTTGGAGCCACAGTCTCCTCATCTGTTAGAAACATGGCGAGAAGGCTCTTCTTCAGAAGCCTCGTTGTTAGGACAAAGGCAAAGCCATGTTGTGAACCTCCGCTCCTGGTGCGGGGCACGGGGCAGAGCCGGCACGTGTTAGCGGGTGTCATGACAACAGCGTCCCGGTGCTGGCTCCGCCCCTCCCACTGGGGGACCTTCATCAGGTTCCATGAACTCGCCGTGCCTCTGTTTCCTCTAAATCTGCAAAACCCAGATAATAACGTGGCCGACCTCCTCACAGGTATGTTGTGAGGGTTCAGTGAGTCAGTGTAAGTGAGCACCTTGGGCTGCGGCAGGCGAGTGCAAATGCTGTTATGGCTGATGCTCATGATGTGGCAGCGGAAGCAGGAATGGTGGCAGCCATGGTGGTAATGGTAACACAGATTAGTGTGGTTCTGGCCCAGACTAGACGGCGGATGAGTTGGGACTTAGAGCCGGGCCCCTGCTCCCACTGCCTTCAGTTTCCTTCCGGCCTAGAGGGCGGCTGAGCCCATATGGCTGGGCCCACCCCGCTCGTGGTTGCCTGACTTGTGGGCACATCGGATGCCCCCCAGTTCTGGCCCTCTGAGTGCCCTCCACACCGGACCCGCTCTCATCTTCTCTTCTGCAAAGGCAGGGGTGAGAGGAGGTGCCAGGGGACCAGAGGTTTTCCAAGTCCTGGCCCCACGTGTTCCCTGAGCTCTCTGATAAAGAGAACAGCAACGCCACTGTCATTGATCACCCGTCCAGTCATCCGTTCCGATCGACCAGTTACCCACTGAGCATCTGTGAAGGGTCAGCTCTGACCTTGGTCTGGGGACCCAGTGGGTGGGAGCAGTCTGCGCCTTCATCGGCGGCAGACGGGTGAAAACTGGGTAAGACAATCCACAGCGATGAGTGCAGGGACGCTGAGGCGGGCTTGAAGGTAGCAGGCTGGAACAGGACTTGGGGGTTATTTTAGGGCAGAGAAGGCTAACTGACTGGGAAACCAGAGGTGAGCGGGAGTGAGCCGAAGGAAGCAGGAAGTGAAGGCTGGAGTCGGGGATGGAGACAGTTCCGGGACAGGAGGTGGGGGTCTGGAGAGGACAGGGGCCCGAAGGGTCTCCTGTGCCACGGTTCCTGCCCCACTCCACTGCAGGCATTTCATATGCACAGCTCTTGGAAAAATCAAGGGCGGTGTATCACATCAAGGGGCATATTTGCATATATGAATATGCAAATCTGGGGTCCTGTCTGGTTGCGATCCTACTTAGTGAGCTAAAGATAACCTGAAGCCCTCTTGCTGGGCCTGAGCTCAAATCCAAAGGAGGGTCCCAAGGAAACGACTTAGGGACCCTTCACAGCCTCACTCATGTTCCTTATCTCCACTCAACCATCTCGTTCAGGGTTGACAGAGACATGAATTTACAGAGAGACAGAGACATGAATAACATACTCCCCTTGAACTCCAGAGCTCACTGTCTAGTAGTTAACAGAATGCTGCAATGCAGTGAGATAAGTGTTGTAATTAGGGCTGAGACTGAGCCGGTGAGCACCTCCTCAATTGTTAAAATATTCAAATACTTGCACACCAGTTGATAAATAGACCCTGTCGTCACCATCTCCACCCCCGACTGCCACCCCGCCCTCTCCCCCACCCCCATTCAACAAAGCCATCTCCTTTCTCCTCTGGTACTTTCTGGACCTCTTACAGTCCAGCAACTAAAGGGTTATGCTGGACAGCCCTTCAGTACCAAGGCCAGTGACCTTTGGAAGGAGTATCCACACCAAACCAATTATTGTTGAATATTTGTAACATCACCTCTAATGGTGATGAAAGCAGATACAGTGGGTAGTAGGACCATAGAAGAAGGACCAGACAGTATTGTCTTGGTGTCTGAGAGGGCTTTATAAATAAAGGAACATTTGAGCTGGGCTTTGAAGGATGAGTAGGAGTTCACCAAAATGAGATGGATGATGACAGAGGGAGGGGGAAATACTGCTATGTGCCAGGCCATGTCACATGTTTTACACAGCTTTTTTTCCTCACTTGATCCACAGAATAGTTTTTTGAGGTAGATACTATCATTATCACTATTTTTCAGGTGGAAAAACTGAGGCTTAGAGAGGTGAAATGACTTAGGCAGGTAGCCCAATTGGGAGGAAGGGGAGCTGGTATGAATCACGGCTTGTGCCGCAGAAGCTTACTCTGAGAGCCAGAGCACGGAATGAATGGCAGGTTGGTGGCCACAAGGTTTGGCAACGCCCTGTTTACAAAATAGGAAGCATATCGCCATATAACTAGGAGGGAGTCTGGACGGGGTTGGTCGAGACGGAAGCTAGACCTAGGAGAAGGGCAGGCCTTGTTTCTCCTCCTCCCGAATCTAGCTTGGGCTAACGGTTGCCACAAACTCGTTGCCAATAAAAATCTGCACAGATGCCACAACAAAAAACAAGGAGGAAAAAAAGCAGAACTTGGGGTCCATAAAAATGGGTCTCACAACGTTTGTCTACAAGAAGAGGCAATAGAGGGCAGTGATGAAGACTTTGAGGAAGGTCTGGATACTCGAAAGTTCTTGACCTTGTCTTCCTGTGAGACACTTGGTAACAGCAATAACTAATGCTTACTGAGCACCTACTGTGTGCCAGGTGCTAGGCTGAACTCTGTACAGGTATCATCTTATTCATTTCTCCGAGTAGCCCTTCAAGGGCTTCCACTAATACCCCCTTTTACAATGAGGAAACCACAGCCTAGAAGAATTTAGGAAGAGGCAGCTACTCAATGGAGAAGTTAGATCCCACCCAGAACGCCCGACCTCAGAGACCAGGTGTGTAGCTGTACGGCCCCCTCATGTCATTTCACTGCGCTGGGCCTCAGTGCCCTGTCTGTACCTTGGCTAATCGGGCAGTAGTGCAGATGGAATGAGATACTCTTCCTTCATTTGAAGACATGCATGAAGCACCTACTGTGTGCCAGGTACTGGGTGAGCAGGCAAGGTTCCTGCCTCGTGCAGCTGCAGTTCTGTGTGGAAACTGCCCAGTGCTTGGGCCATACCCTCAGGGCACAGTGTCGCTCGGGTTAGTGTTTGTTGTCAGAGTGGCTTTATTAGACTTACTCCAGATAGACCCCGACGTGATGTTTTTGGAGTATCTCTCACTTTGCAAGGTTTAATCACAGCCAGGCTCTCTGGTGACCCGCAGAACAACCCTCGGAGAAGGGTGGGATGGCAATTTGCTTCCTATTTTGTAAACAGGGAAACTGAGGCCAAGGGGCAGCACGGGGGTGGCCCTGGCCTTCGGAGCCCTGGCCCAGGCTCTTGCAGATTCTGCAAAAGCCCCAAGACTCTCTCCAGATGGGAAGGCTCCACGCCCAGCATGCCCTGCGGTTTAGAGGAGAGAGACCAGCATGCAGAAGGGCAGCCTGAGGCTTGGGGGCTGTGAGACCCGTGGGTTGTGTGTGTTTTCAATGGAAAGTGGCATGACATTGTCAACTTTTACTTTTGCCGGGAGAGAAAGAAAACAGGATTTTCTATCATGAAAGTGACATCTCCCCACCAGAAAAGGTCAGAGGCCATGCCTTTAAAGGCGCCTTTAAATGAATGCAGCTCCTTCCACTGCACTGAGTCCTCTCGTCTCTGTTGGGGCTGGTGAAAATCCATCCAACAGGATCCACGCTGAGAGTGTGAGAACCGGTGGGCTGGGGCCAGCAAGAGGGCCTTCAGCGAAATTAGAAGCTGGAGCTGCCCCCTGATCATCTGGAGGGAAAGACAGGAGGAGGCCAGACCACGCCCTGGGCCCCAGGTCACATGCGGTGCACAGCCCTGCACAATGGCTCCAGCCCCAGGGCCTCTGTCACCTCCCCACAATCCCCTGCAGGTCTCCCTCTCCTTCTCCATCCCCTGTTCCTCTCAAATGAACTCCCAACAGGTCAATGAATCCATTCTTTTGCTGTCTTCCTAATTAGTTTGCAAAGGAAGACGAACAACAGCCAGCAAAATAAGCTTAATGTCTGTGCCACAAAAGGCTTTTTTAAAAAGAAACAACCAGCCCCTCTAGCTAAAGCTCTGCCAGCAGCTCTAGGTTCACTTGAGAACTCCCAGCCCCCGTATGGCAGGGAAGGAAAGAAATTTATAGCCATCTCTCTCCACGGGCCCCTGCGAAGCTCAGCAAATGGACTTGTTCAGCTTAATTGGAATTCTCTTCTTGATTGTATTTTTGTAACCTATTAGGCTATGCTGCCTCTTGATCTCAGAATTCAGCTGAAATTAAATTTTAAAGTGTAAGTGAGAGGTTGTCTTTTTCCCCCGTTCTTGATTAAATAATGATTTGAGACAAAAACAATAAATAACAGTGCCGGCTTCCCTGGAGGGCTGAGCGAGACTCCCAGTGAAACGCCGGGAGCCGGAGATCGTGGTGAGGGGACTTAATTACTTATTAGCAAAACTCAAGTGTTAACGCTGAGTGTGTTAGGGAAGGAGAGGCGGCAGGCTGGTGAGCGCGGGAGGACTAGCGCTTCAGCGGGAGGAGCTGAGGAGGCAGGAGGGGCTGCTTGCTTGCTTCCTTCCCCGCGCCAGGAGCTTGTCCCTTAAAAATAAAATCTGAGATTGGCAATCCTTCCGATCGATAAGGCTTCTTGGCTCTGGTCTCCTCGTTCCTTTCATTGTAAAGGCCAGGAGGGGTGAAAGGTCGAGATGGGGGAGCAGGAGCAATCCATTATAGCTGTGGAAGGGCGAGACGGGCCACGCAGGACACACGTGTCTGTTGCTTTAAGAGTGATCGGGGTAACAACACTTAGAACAGAGGGTCGCAGACTCTGGGGTCTCAGGGGCCAGGCAGCTGCGACACAAGCCAGGGGTCCTTGTGGGGGGCCTTGTGGGGCTCGGGGCCAGAGAGCTCAGGCGCAGAGGACAAGGCCGCGCCCGTGACTCTCAGGCTGATACTGCAGGAATGTGGACCCCGCATTGCAAGATCTTATTTCTTCAACACGAACCAAAACGGGGTTGTTAGGTGAAACCAGTTAGTTCACGTTGGTGGTCGCACACACCACGGGGGCATACCTAAAACAAGGCACCGCTGTCCCGGGCCACTCTGGGGCTGCAGCCGACTGTCCGTCCCTTCACCCTCCTCACCCCAGGGCTCATGGTCAACTCCCAGCTGCCTCTGTCTGTCAAAGGCCACCTGGCCTGGCCACGAGGCCGTCGGGACAAACGAGAGAACTGAGAGCTCCGTTACGGGCTTCATCCGGAGAGGGAGGGGCGGGAGTGGGGAGTCAGTGCCGCAGCCCCGCCCAGGCTGAGCCGGACCCTGAGGTCAGCTCTGCCCTGGCTCCTGCCCTCCAGCGCCCTCTGTGGCAGCTGGTTTGATGCATCTTCAACTGGGTCCTCCTCTCCCTCTCCTCATCTCCTCTCCCCCCCCCCCCCCCCGCGTCCCTACGGCCACGCCCTCTGGGATAAACCACCAGCCCTCAAATGCCCGGCCTGATTTGATTTCCCGGAGAACCACAGTAAGACGGTGCTGTTGCTCCTGGTGGCTAAGCAGATCTTACGGGGCTGAAGGTTCATGCCAAGACCCAAAGGTGGGCCTTTGTGAAGACATGAGAGGAAGGGCGAGGCCGAGGCGGAGGAAGGGGTCAGCATGGACCAAAGAGGACAGCCCTGGTCTGAGGAGCGCCCTGTCTTAAATGGGGTCCCTGGCTCCCTGAAGACACTGTTACTGGGCAGCAGGTCTAGGCAACTCCTAGCAAGGATCTTGAGCACCGTTTTGCAACCAAGCCGGGAAGAAAGGGCAGGGGGCAGCTACAGGCCTAGAGGAGAAAGTGCAGTGGATGGAGAAGAGCTCGGAGATGAATTTGAGAGGCCTGTTATGCAAAGGAGGTGACAGGGTGGGGGGGGGCGGGGGGGCGGCGGGGAGCTGCCCCTGGTGTCAGTGTGGTACGGGGCCACTGTTTGCATCTTCCATGCTGGACGGGGTGCCCACTCAGAAGGAGACCCCCGAGACAGGAGGGCAGAGGCCAGGGACGGAGGCCTCTGTTGTCTGCCTGTCACGAAGTCGAGACTTGGTCTCCTGTGCGTCCTCGTAGCTGTTACACACACACACACACACACACACACACACACACACTCATCTCTGGCTCTCTTCAGTTGTGCCTCCTCTTTGTGTGGGGTGAATGGCAAGCTCTGGAAAAGGTAGAGTCTGCGGCTGCGAAGCCATGAAACTAACCAGACATCCCTAATGAATTTATTAAAATGTCCTGTCCCTGGAAATATAGACAGAGCCACCAAGACGTGAAAGACAGAACCAAATAGATCTCAGGGGGAAGAAGCAGGGATGAATGCCCTCCCGCCCCCACCCCGCCCCCGGTAAATACTCCAATCCAAGCAGGTCAAACCGAGGGAGAAGAATTGTATGTCTGGCACCTGCCAGGGATGTTACATCACACTGGTGTGCCCCGGGCCGTGGAGTGGAATTAACCCCCCCACCGGCCCACTGACCAGGCCAGTTGTGAATACCGACCTGGGACGCCGCAGCCAGAGGGTGGGCTGTAAAGGATGCGTCACACATGTCACAGAATTGAGATTCATCCCGAGCAGCGGGACCTTTAAACAGGCCAGAGAGGTGGGTATTTTCAGGCACCAGGGCCAACCCCGTGGGAACACTGCAGTGGCACCTTTATCTCTGTTCGCTGGTGATGATGGAAAGCACGATGCCATATAGAATTCTTGGTTCTAAGCGTGTGGATATTGGCTGTGGTCAGGTAGAGGCGCTCCGAAAGTGTCCCCGTGAGCACAGGTGTGGGGTTGAGAAGGTGGCGAAGAAAAGGTCCCCTTCTGCCTCCACCAGCCCTGAGGGGCCTCCCACTTGCCAAATCTTCGCCGACGGAGACCCACAATGCACCAGGGCCAATCATGGGAAATTAGTGGACAAGGCTTTGTGCACAGACAAGAGGAGGGTCCAGCTCTGCCAGGTTCTGGGGAGAGAAAGGCCCAGCCTGGCTGCCCCCGCGAGCAGGCCAGGGACCACGGGATCGTTGTTCTCACAGTCCCTTCCCTTGAACCTGGTTCCCTCCAAGGAGGGCTTGCCTGGCTGACCGGCGACGTCCTGGCCACCAAACATCCACCACCTCTGAGGCCGAGTCTTGGAGCCCATCCCTGGACACGCCCCAGCTGAGCGCTCGCCCCAGGACTCGGCCCGGGTCTAGCTGCCTGGCATGGCGCTGTCTGACTCCTGACCGGCTGTGGAAATACACCTTACCTTTCCCACCCCAGAGGCAGGGAAGAGGTGACATCCACATTGCAAACAGGAAGACCAAAGGGAGCTAGAAACTCCGCCTGAGCAGCCTTATGTTGAGGTCCCTTCTCCAGGGCAAAGCTAGCCAGGACCCAGGCAGGGAAAGCAGCAGCCATGCTGGGTAGAACGTGGCAACGCTGGGCCATGCCTTGGCTGTGCTCAAAGCCTCCTGGGAGCGTCCATGGGGAAGCCCCGCCTCCCGGCCCGGAGCCATGCTGAGCTGCCGGAGGGGCCTGTGACTCTCCCAGCTGCGGTGCTCCTGTCTCACCCTCAGGCCAGCTGCTGAAGGCAGGAATGTTCCTTCAGAAAGCCCAGTGCGTGAGATACAGTGGGGGGCCGCAGGCTGCTGACGGTGAGACCCACACGAGGACGTGCGGGGTCCGGGGCAAGCGTCTCAAGGCAGCCCACATGCTGTCCGTCCGCATGTTTATGTCAGGCCAGCGGGCTTCAGTGAAGTGTGTGCTCCTGCCTTGGCAGCATGTCTTCACAAGCATCTCTGCTCTGAGTCGGGGACCTCAGGCCCTTCAGAGAGCCGGGCAGGGCGTGGCAGTGTGGGAACCTGCCCAGGGCCTGCCCCCCCCCGCCCCGCTTCTCATCCGCCTCCTACACCACGCGGCACCTGGATGGGCCTCCCACGCCTGCACGCTGACACCTCAGCCTGAACCTCCAAGGCCTGTCCAGAGAGCCCCTTGGAGCTAGGAGTGTGTACGCCTTCGAGAACAGGTAGATCCAGGATGAGCCGCAGAAATCCCGGGGGCTTGGGGCCATTTAAACAGGATTCTGGGGTCTTGGTGCTGGAGAGTCATTCCCGAGGCGCCCTCTTGATCCCATGGGGATGGTTATCGTTGGAGGAGGCCCAGGCAGGGGTTCCTCTTGCCGCAGCTAAATACGCCTGCACTGTTGGCGGGGACCAGAACCAAACACGGGGTCACCCCAGGTGTGAGAACCCAGAACCTGGAGAGAAAACCATCCGCTGGCTTCTAAACACACCACCTTCCCACGGGCGGGCTCTCCAGCACCCCTTCACTCCTTCATCTGCCTTAGGTGAACCCCAAGCAGGATTCTGGGAACCCCTCCTCGTTCCCAGTCACCCCAAAGCCAAATCTCCAAGCCCCTCCCCAAGCCCTTTGTTGCAAGCAGACCCTCCCTGGGTGGCCTGATCCTGGCCCCGCGCGCATGTCCTCGAGGCGCATGTCCTCGAGCGTTCTGGGTCCAGCTCGGGCACTCGGGGACTGACGCCAGGTAGCGCTGGCGGCTCGAGGTGCCCACAGAGGATGCGAACAGCTCGGCCGCCTCCCCTGTCCCGAACCCGGAGAAACCAAAACGCGGAGTTCAGGGCCCAGCGTGAGGGTGTGCAGAAAGGTGTGTGTGTTTTCTTGTCATTTGCGACTCTAATGATGGACTCACGTTGCCCGCTCTTCCCTTTCTCTTACACCTTACCTACCTACTAAAGGAGGAGCTCTTGCTCGGTAAGTGGATAAAATCCGCAAAGACATGAGAGCATTTATTAGAAGCCACTCGAGAGCCTTAGCCACCTGCTCCGGGGGAAGGACGCACACAGAGGCCGTAGAGCTTTTTGTTTGTTTTCAGTCAGACTGTTTGACTTCCTTTTGCCCCGCCCCCTTTCTGTTCCCCTTTAATTGAACACTACTAAAATGTCATTTTGTGACCTTGACTCTACATATATATTTTTAAAAGCTCATCTTTATTTCATTTCTTTTCCCCATGTGATATTTGTTTAAGGATCTATTCAGGCAACTTTTTATTTAAAAAGAAAAAATAGTCCAAACCATTGAGAATTTGGTTGAAGTTCAAAATTTTGGCTTTATCTTTTTTATTTTTTTCAGTTCCAAGATAATTTTTTTTTCAGGCCCACAGTCCCATTTCTTTCCCCTTCCCCTTCCTTTATTTTGTTATTGTTTTAGATTAAGGGTGTATCCACCCCCCTTTCTATTAAGTTGCCTCTTTGGTTTGCGTTAATTCATTAGAAATTAAATTTTGTATAATTTCCTTTTTCTTTTGTTTAATCTGGATCGCATGCTTTTTCTCTGCATGATACCTAAATCTTCCAGTTATCCTAGCAGGGGGTAAAATATCTCCTTTCTGTGGTATTCTTTCAGGAATTTGTGCTTTTGTTTTTTGGCGTCTCTTCTTTCCTCTCTCTCTTACTCTCGTTACAGTGCATCATGACGGTAAACATTTCTAGGTTATCTAGACGCAGCCGCGGGCCGATGCTCAGCGCGTCCAACGGGTGTTTTTGCTTTCAGATCACTGGGTCGGGGTCTGCTGCTGACCTCTTTACCAAAACAGCCAGCCCGCTCGCCACCCGCCGCGGCCGCTCCCAGGAGTACGACTCAGGCAACGACACCTCCTCGCCACCCTCCACGCAGATCAGCTCCAGCAGGTCTCGGGGTCCGGAGAAGGAGAGCCCCGGCGGGGAACGCAGCCAGGGCCGGGACCTCAACAGCGGCAACACCTCTGATTCAGGGAACTCCTTCACCACCTCCTCTCCCCAGAACAAGGGGACGGCTCCCGAGAATCTCTCCCCCACCAGCAGGGGCAGAGAGCCAAGGTCAGTGCCCTGGGCGGGAGGAGGGGACCCCCTTAGCTCTGCATCGCAGCCTCGCACCCCTACCCTGCATCTCCCACTGGGCTCTGACCCGGGAGTCTTTTATTTGCAAGAGGAAAAAAACTCCAACTGGCATCGTTTTTAACAAATCCTGCTTTTTAAAAATGTTTTTTGAAATATTCAGCTTCAGGTACAGCTGGATCCAGGGGCTCAAAAACATATCCTCGGGAATCTGTCTTTCCCATCACATCTCTCAGCTCTGCTTCCCTGTCTGTTGCTTCATTCTCGAGCAGGCCCTCCCAAAGCACTGGCAGCCGTGCCATCCAGCTAACATTCCATCTGATAGCCAGCCACTGGCAGGGAAATGCCTCTTTCCCCGAACTTCATCAGCACACCAGGGCAGGTGCCCATCGGCTCTGCTCGGCCAGCGTGGGCCCCTTGCCTGCAGTGGACCAACCACTCTGGCCAGGAGAGGCTGGATTCCTGTATAGAATAAGTCGCTGTCATTCAAAAATAGACCCCAATATTTACCCAAATGTATAGAAAATGTATGTCCACACAAAAACCTGCAATTGATAACAGCTTCATTTTTAAGTAACCAAGATGTCCTGTAGTAGATGAATGGAGAAATAATCTGTGGTCCTTCCAGACAATGGAATATTATTCAGAGCCAAAAAGAAATGAGCTTTTAAGTCATGAAACAACATGGAGGAACCTTAAAATCCATACTACTAAGTGAAAGAAGCCAATCTGAAAAGGCTGCCTACCGTATGATTCCAACTGTATCACATCTGGAAAAGGCAAAACTGGAGACAGTAAAAGGACCAGCAGTCACCGGGGGCTGTGCAGGGACGGGGAGGGGGAGGGGTAAAGGGGGGAGAAGGCCGAGCACAGAGAATTCTTAGGGCAGGGAAGCGATGGTGTATGAGACTATAGCGGTGGATACATGTCATCATACACTTGTCAAAGCCCACAGAATGGACACCACCAAGAGTGGGCCCTCATGTGAGCTGGGCTTGGGGTCAGGCTTATCCTATATAATAAAAGGGTAATATGCAAATAGACCAAACAGCAGAACAACCGAACAACCAATCAAAGCGTAATATGCTAATGATATGCTTAGGCTACTCAACCGCTCGCTATGACGTGCACAGACCACCAGGGGGCAGACAGTTGACCGGTCAATCAGTCGCTATGACATACACTGACCACCAGGCGGCAGATGCTCTGACCAGTAGGTTAGCTTGCTGCTGGGGTCCATCGGATCAGGACTGAGCAAGATGGGTCAGACACACCCTGGAGCCCTCCCACGGTCCCTCCCCAGCCCAATTGTGCACCAGTGGGATCCCTTAGCCTGGCCTGCGCCCTCTCGCAATCCAGGACCCCTCAGGGGATGTTGGAGAGCTGGTTTCAGCCTCCATCCCACAGGCCACTCCCCTTGAGAGGGTGCCAGATGCAGGGCTCGGCTGGCGAGCACTGCTGTGGCAGCACGAGCCTCTCCCGATCAGGACTGATTGGGCGCGAGCCCACGGCAGGCAAGTGGGGCCGGGATGAGCGGGAACGGCAGGTAGGAGCTACAGGTGGCGTTGGAATGCAGGTTTCAGCCTTATCCCTGCAGGCCACCCAGAGGGACCCCACCCGTGCATGAATTCATGCACCGGGCCTCTAGTTATTTATAACAAATGTACCCTTCCGTGGGGAATGGTGACAGTGGGGTAGGCTGAACTTGTGGAAAGTTGTAGATATAAAACTTTACAAGCCTCTTGCCCATTTCACACACCTGCTGGGTGCAGTTTTCTGTGGAAAACACTTCCGTGCAGCCACATAGGAGACCGTTGTAACGCTCTCATCACCGAGGACAGCGCCTGGGCAGCAGCTGCTGCAGTTTGCTGCCCACTCCCTCCCCACACTCATGCAGGGTCTCATCCCTCAGCTCCAGGCACCTCCCACAGGCCGGACCCTGGTTGTGCTGGAGATACAAAAGCGGGGGCCCTTCTCCCCGGGAGCGAGTGTTAATGGGGGAGATGCAGAGGTGAGGAGGGTGGGAAGGACCGGCTTGCACTCCGCCATACAACAGTGGGGTCTTCCTTCTGGGGATGGGGTCTGCTCTGGTTCACAGTGGCCGGTTTCAGAAGACAGGATTGGGGAGGCTGAGGCTGGGGGACCGCGGGAGCCCAGGAGCTCTGGGCCGTAACGCGCTATGCCGATCGATAGGGTGTCAGCATCGATATGGGGACCTCCCGGGAGCGGGGCCCACCAGGAAGCCTAAGGAGGGGAACCGGCCCAGGTCGGAAAGACAGCACAGCCGCGACGGCAGAGCCGTCTGCAAGGACAGAGCACCCCATGTGCCCAGCACATAGCCACTTCCGTCCTGGACACCGCGCGGCATCCACACCGAGACCTGGCCTCTGGTTCGCCGCCTCAGGACATCCCTGACCCCAGTTCACGCCCAAGCTTGGCTGGGAGCCAGGGCTGGGCCAGAGCAAATGTCACTGTCTCCAGAACAGGAGTGACATTTCCAGATGAGCGGGGACACGTGTCTACTGACACAGGCTGTTACGCAAGGCGCACCGAGTAGCGACGGAAACGCCAGCAGCAGGAGAAATAGCGGCAGCTGGTATTTACGGAGCCCTGACACATGCCAGGTCCTGTGCCACGTGCTTCCCTGAATCACCTTCCTGCACGCAGAACCCTTTACGGGATCGGTCCCCTTATAACCCCTTTAGAGCGGCTGGGGAAACTGAGGCTCCGAGTAGTTCGGAAACGCGGTAATGAGGGTCAACACCGGATCCAAACACAGGTCTGTCCCCGGAACTGGAGCAACGCCTAGAAGCGGCGAGCAGTGACCTGCTTAACCTGCTCGATGTGGACAGTCACGTGAAATAATTCAGCCCCAGCCGTGCACTTTGAAATGTAAATGATCTTTAAATCCACGGCTATTTGTGTCACGTCAGCTCTGAGCAGATGGCTGGGTGCAAGAGGCATCAGCTCTAAATCCGGGGAACCCTCATCCGTGAAGGTGGGGGGCTGGCGAGGTGCAGGGGCATGGGCTCGGAGCTGGACAGATCCGGTTGGGGCGTCCGGGAGGCCTGGAGTCCTCTGTGAACTGGGGGTAACAGTGGTGCCGCTTCACTAGGCTGTTGGTGGGACCGAGTGAGATGAGGCCTGTGAAGGGCCAGGGCCCTGGGCGTCTCCAGGTGCTTGTTCCGCAGCTGGGTGTTGACAGCCTAGCGCCCAGGTGTCGGGGGCTGGGACAGCGTCCCCAAGGCGCTCAGTGTCTGCAGGAGGAAGGAACAGCTATGAGGCCAAGAGGTCTTGTTGGGCAGAGGGAGGCATGGGGGCGGGGGGCACCCTGGAGGGCACCCAGCCAGATTCGGGGGGTGTCAAGGAAGGGTTCCCTGAAAAGGTGAGGTCAGACTAAAGCCTGGACCCTGAGTAGTTTTCAGGTGAAGAGGGGAGAAAGGGGGTGCCAGGCGGTGGGGATGCTCCCAGGCCGGACACAGGGAGGGGACAGGGACATTCCAGGAGGAACAAACAGTCTGCTAGGCCCAGAGTCCAGAGGGGAGAGCTGAGCCTGAGGGCTGAACCGCGAAACCTGCTAATGTTGTTGGAACTTGACCCTTGACCCTTGGTCCAAGCCAAGTGAGCAGGTCCTGACGGCCGCGAGTGGCCTGGGCAGTGAGAGCACAGGGCGGTCGCTGTCCTTGGTGGTTCTGAACAAGCCGCTAACCCTTTGGGTCTCAGTTCTCCCAGGTGCAGAATGGCGACACCATGGTTTCCCAAACTCAGTCCAGCTTCTCGATTTTCACCCTCCCTCTGTACTCCTCTCACCTCAACAAACTCCTCTTCATGTAAGGACACTTAGGGTGCCACCTTAAATAGAACATTAGTACCACTTGTCCTAAATAGAAGGCACCCATAAAGGTACACGATGAAACGGTGCATTTACTCCTAGTTAGTCACGGTGACCTGCCTCCTCTCTGGGAGACTGCAGACTGGGGAGGGGTGAAACCCAGCAGCACCAACACCCTTCCCACGAATGGAATCCAGGGACCGGGAGAGACTGGGAAGGGAGATCTCCCAGCACGTGATGTGATGTATTTACCACCGTGCCCCTGCCCAGTGGCCCAAACTACTGCGAGGTGTCCCATGGGATGTGTCCCGCTCTGCCTCTACTCCAGCATCGGTGGCCTGGGGCCACTTCCCGGAGGTCGGGTGCGAGAGGAGGGAAGGGGGTGCGCAGCGCACCACAGCTGGGGCACAGGTGGGAGGTGAGCGGCAGGCGGTACTGACGATGCTCTCCCTCCCACAGGGGACGGCAGTCGCCGGTGAAGTCCAGTGCAGTCCCGCCCACAGCCCAGAGCTCCCCCAGGAGAGGGTGCTCCCGCAGCTCCTCCCATGCCAGCACCCGGTCTTCCAGCCGCTCCTCCCGATCCCCCAGCCCCAGGGCCTCCCCCAGGTACACCCGGAGCCGATCCGCCTCCTCTGGGAAAAGGTGAGTGCCCTCTGACCTTGGCTCTGCAGCATTTCCTCCCGAGGGAGCTGATGAGGTACCAGAGACCAGACATGTCCTTGGACCCGTGGGCAGAGGAGGCAGGCGGACGTGAGTTTGAATGCCATTTACCCAGGACTAGCTGCTCGCCTGGGGCCTCCGCTCATCTCTCTGGGCCTCAGTTTCCTCATCTGCAAAATGAAAATAATACCCTGAAGTATTGTTCCGAGAACTACAAGGCACTTAGAGCAACTTGGAACATAATAAATATTAGTTATTATTGTTGCTATTGGCATGATGAGGAGCTGATGTGTGTCAATTAGTTTCTACAAAAATAAAATACCCCCCCCCCACCCAGCTGGCATGGCTCAGTGGTTGAGTGTTGTTGACCTATGAACTAGGAGGTCATAGTTCGGTTCCCAGTCAAGGCACATGCCCAGGGTTGTGGTCTCGATCCCCAGTGGGGGACATGGAGAAGGCAGTCAATGAATGATTCTCTCTCTCTCTCTCCTTCTCCCTTCCTCTCTGAAATCAATTAAAAAATATATTTTTAAAAATTAAAAAAATTACCCCCAAAGTTAGCATCCTTAAACAAGCATTTATTTAATTTCTGACTCTGTGGATCAGCAGTCTGGGCTGGGCTCAGCTGAGTGGTTTTCCAGTCTCTCTCGGGCTCAGTACACGTCTTCCGTGAGCGGGGGCTGGCTGCTTTGCTCCGGGTGGCCTCTCCTTCCAGCTCCCTTGTCTGGGCTTCTCCACGCAGCGATGGCAGGTGCGGAGAGAGGGCGGAAGTGTGCGAGGCCTCTGAGGTCCTGGCTTGGGATGTGCCTGATATCCTTTCTGCCATTCTGTTAGCGACAGCAAGTCACAACGACCAATCAGACGCAAGGGGTGCTCCTCTGAGTGGGAGGAGCTGCAAGGTCACATTTCAAGGGGTGTGGCTACAGGAAGACGAGGGCGTGTCCATTGTTTGCATCCCACCTCTGAGCACAATAGCGATTGGTAATTGCTGCTTTTTCTCCTGTGGAAGAAGGATGCAGCAGAATGCAGACATGAAACCTCAGGGTCTGCAAGAGTCCACCTAATCATCCTGGGCTTCCTGCAGTCCAGCTCCCCTCTGCAAACAGGAGCTCCCCCAGATGTCCTGAGCAAATTCTATGCCCTGCCCGTGCCTGTTTCCTCAAACACAACACTGGTCACAGGACCCAACCCTAGGATGTGCTGGGATTAAATGAGACAGCGCACCCAAAGCTTACCTTAGTTCAATGCTGGCACAGAGTAAAATACTTATGATAATATAGACACATCATAGCTAACACTTCCCGCGTGCTGGCTCAGTGCTAGTATGCTAAGTGATTTACCCTAATTTACTCATTTACTTTACAGTTCTGTGGGGTAAGTACTATTATTACCCCCATTTTAGAGACGAGAAAAGAGACCCAGAGGCATCACCTACCTAAGGTCACGTGGCTAATAAGTGGCCAGGATAGGAAGAACTCGGTAAGAGGAAGATGCCCATGTTATTAACCACGTGACAGGGAGGGCACTTCATGCCAGGAAGTGCCTGCTGCCTCGGGCGGCTCCGGAAACAGAAGGCCTGGCGGCCAGCAGGCTTCTCAGGGGTCTCCTCTCCTCCAGGTCCTACTCGCGCTCTCCCAGCTACTCCTCCAAGTCTGGCAAGAGGAGCCCGCCCAGCAGAAGCTCTGGATCCCGCCGCAGCCCCAGCTACTCCCGCTACAGCCCCAGCAGGTACCGGCCCCGCCCCCAGCACTGGCCCCGCCCCTCTGAGTAGGCCCCGCCCCCAGGCTCATAGTGGAATGTCCCCAAGCCCCGCCCCTACTCCCCTTAGGTCAAACCAGCCAGACTAGGAATAGGATGATGATTAAACTGTAGTTCCTTCTGTAAGCTGGGGTGGCAACTGAGACCCCAAATATATCCTTGTGCCCTAATGTACCCCCACCCCAAAGGCTCCCAGGGCCACACCCCAGAATTCACATCTCCACCATTCACACCCCCCATACTACCCCTCATCCCCATATTGAGCCCCCAATTCTTACTCATCAGGGCCTGTGTAACCTTCACATCCTCACCCTGCAGCTCCTGCACCCCTGTCCTACCCTCAAAGGCTGACACCCTGCCCGCAGTGCCCACCCTACCCACGGTGCCCACCCATGTCCACGGTGCCCACCCTACCCACAGTGCCCACCCATGTCCACGGTGCCCACCCTGCCCACGGTGCCCACCCTGCCCACGGTGCCCACCCTGCCCATGGTGCCCACCCACGCAGACTCCACAGCCCGGCCATCTTCCCTCCCGCCCTCTGGAGCCTGAGCCGACCCTGCCCCGGTGGGGGGAGGGCATGGGCACAGGAAGTGAGTGCCCCTCAGCCCCTGGCACAGTAAGCCAGGCCAGCCCCAGCTTCCCAGTAATCCCCTCTGCACCCTTTCAGGGAGCGGGACCCCAAGTACAACGAGAAGAACTCGCAGCAGCGGGAGCGCGAGCGACCTCGTAGGAGACGGAGGTCCTACTCGCCCATGCGGAAGCGCCGGAGAGACTCCCCGAGCCACCTGGAGGCGCGGAGGATAACCAGGTGAGAGGAGGCGGAGGCCAGTGCGACCTCACCCTCACTCCCCCTCCCTCCTCACCTCACCGGCGGGAGCTCAGGACCACATCGCCCCCGAACTCCCAACCCCGGAAATAGTTTGCCTCAGAACCTCAGGGCCAAGTCAGCACCCCAGTCCACCCTCCTGGCTGGGAAGGGTGGGCCAGCGTGAGGATTGGGTGTGGCCTGGGCGGTGGCCGGAGTTGGTGCCAGGAGGCGGGGCCAAAGCACTGGGCCGGGGCCTTTGCCGGGGTGGAGCTGGGCAGACCCACAGGCTCAGGATCCAGGCTGAGATAGGCCCACTGCATCTGCACCCTGACCAAGTGTCAGAGAGCAGGTGGGGGAGCTCACAGGTGCTCGGAGGGCGGTGAGGAGGAGAGTCCTGGGATTGGAGTGGAATCCTGGCCAGGCCACTTCCCAGGGGAACGGGAAAGTTCTCGCCCAGGAAGTATGGGAGGAAATCAGTCCCGGAGTATCTGAGCTGGAGTGAGAGGAGACAGAGATGTGGCCGTGCTTGTGAGTTAAATGCAGAACACCAGGCCCCGCTGTGTGCCATCCTGTGGACGGGCTGGGCAGGTGCCCAGTTTCTGTAACAGGTGAGGTCTCAGCAGAGCGAAGCCGGTCTGAGTGGACGCGGTGTCTCGGCCTCGGCAGCTGGGGGAAGGCCTGAGTGCTGCCCTCCAGCTGGCTGCCCCTTCCAGGATCAGCCCCGAGACCCGCAGGGCAGGGGCGCCCCCTCATGGCCCGTAGAGGGAAAGGAACTTGTGCCAAAGGAGGGGACTCCTGCACCCGCCACCATGGCTTAGAGGAAGGCTGGCGTCAGGAGAGTGGCATTCCCAAAGACTCGGGTCTCCTTGGTCAACCCCAAATAGTCCATCCGGTGAACTCATCAGTGTTTCCCAAACCTCAGCCACCCCCACCTTTGCCTTGTCTGCTCGTGGCCTAGTGTTGACTTAATTTTCTCTAAATAGACTTGCCTTTCCTTAGAGGGCCGTACATTTCTCTAAAAAGGAAACTGAGACACCACAGTAGATGGAAAATTGTCCTTCCCTGCCATAAATAGAAGGTTCCAGTCAAAGTAAAAATAACCAAAGTCGGATTGAAGTTTAATGTAGACTCCGTGGCCAGCGGAGGCTCTGAGCCCCGGGCCTGCTGTGTTAAAAGGTGAAATTACCACTTTTTAGGACTTGTCAGCACTAGATCTGTCTCCCTGGCGCTCGGAACCGCCAGGGAGAAGGGCGGGCTCCCTCTCCCCTGGGACAGGGCAGGCTGGGGCGCAGGCTGGGGCGCAGGCGAGGAGTCTGGCCCTCATGCTCTCCCCCTGGTCTCCGCAGCGCCCGGAAACGCCCCATCCCCTACTACCGGCCCAGCCCCTCCTCGTCCAGCGGCCTCAGCAGCACCTCCTCCTGGTACAGCGGCAGCAGCAGCCGCTCCGCCAGCCGCAGCTACTCCCGCAGCCGCAGCCGGACCCGCACAAGCAGCAGCTCCAGCTCCCGCAGCCCCAGCCTGGGCTCCCGCAGCCGCAGCCGCAGCCGCAGCCGCAGCCGGAGCCGGAGCCGGAGCCGCAGCTCCAGCTCTGCAGACAGCGACTCCAGCACAAGGCGCTAAGCGAGGCCCCCGGGAGCCAGCTGCCTGCGGGCGGGCCTTGCCTGGGCCAGCCCCCTCCCTGCCCACCCTGCCTTCTTGGTGACAGACTTTGAGGGCTCCTGGACCCTGTCCTTCCTGAGCTCCTGGGAGGAGGAAAAGAGGGGTCGGCCTCCATGTCCAGCTGCGAGGAGCCTCCACCAGCGCCACCCTGGGTTCAACTGAGGCCTGGACCTACGGAGACCACACTCCCCTCCGGGCTTTGTAAGCAGCCGCGGGGCCATGACTCCAGCGGAGGGGCCTGGCCAGGGGAACGCAGAGATGGCTCCACTGCCCCTGCTGCCAGGGTGCAGGGCGATTAGCACCCCTCCCTCATGCAGGCTCGAGAGGGTGGGTGTGGGGTGGGGGCAGGAGAAGAGACCAAGGGCCCTTCAGCTCCAGGAGAGGGTCAGGCCTTTCACCCCAAACAGGCCAGAGGCTGTCGAGTCCTAGAAGGGACGTGTATGAGCAGGGACGTGGGCGTGTCCGTTGGGAGGAGGGTCCTCTGCCCAGGGATGCAGACACAGGGCGAGGGCGGCGGCTCCAGTGCCCCCGCAGGTCAGACGGAGCCGGCAGGTTCTAGCACGGAGAGGCCCTCACTGGCTCACCCACAATGCCTCTGGGCTGTTCGCAGGGACCTGCAACCTCCCGGAGAAAGGACACAGCCCCCTTCCCAAACCTGCCTTAGCCCCACCAGCTGGCACCAACTTAATTCCACGGGACCATCTGCCGAGCACTCCCCAGTGCATGGCCAGCTGCCAGCCCCCAGCGCCAGCCCGTCTGGCCTGGCCCTCCGGTTGGCGCCTGCCTGCCCCCTCCCCACCACCCAGACTGCCACACCCTGGATCCTGCCCAGTGCAGCTGAGTGCCCACCTCAGCCTACGCCTCCCCCTTTGCCTCTCAGGAATTTTGCTAGGATGGGGCACAGCAGCTCCAGTTTGGGGGAAAGACCCAAACCCAGAGAGTCTGGGGTCTTGGGTGCTCCATGCCCTGAGCTGCCAGTGGCTTCTGAAGTTCCTTGTCAGTGGAGAAAGCCCCACCCTATTTCTGCCCTCCGCCCCCCACCCCCACCCCGTCCCCTGCCCAGGGCTGGCAGCGGGGTAAGCTGATCTCTAACACAAACACCAGCAGCTGCTGCGTGCACAGAAGGCAGAGGACGGGGGTGAGAGAGGATCCTTAAATAAACTCCGGGGCAGCCCCTCACCGGCTGACTGGCTCTCCGGAGCCTCGTGGGTGGGTTTCACGTTGCGGTGGCCACAGCAGCAGGACAGGACGTGGAGGGAGTGAGGGGACACTCAGCTTTGGGGAAGCAGGGACGAAGCATCCTTTATCGCTCACACCACAGGGAACACCTGGGGAGCAGCCCCCCTCCCCTCCTCAGTCTCCCGTCACACAGCCTGAGGGGCCAGACCGGCCCGCAGCCACCCCGAGCGACCGGCTGTCCAGGCAGCGTGAGGGCCTGGCCTTCCCACGACGCCTCTGGCCCAGGCCCGGCCCCCGCCCGCCAAGACCTCCCGATGCCAATGCTGTCACCACGGAGGCCGGATGGCAGGTGCCGGGACAGGCAGGTGCCCGGAGGGCATGTACAGCAACTGTAAATAACCCCCTTCCCCACCCGGACCCCGCTGGACGCCCCCTCCACGGAGACTGAGGCTCCCGGAGCCACGGCACCTCCTGAGGAAGAAGCGAGAGGCCTGGCTGCCAGCAAGCCTGCTATTTATTTCCTGTATTTATGTTTGTTTATTTATTTATGTGGTGAGATCTCGCTGCGCCATTAGCAGTATTCACTATTTATTTATTTATTTATATGGAGAGGCTGTGTGGGGGGGTCGGGGGGAAGGGTTTTTTCTAAAGTATTTCTGTGCATCTCACTTCTTTCCCTCGTGTCTCTCTGGATGGGATTTGAGAGGCGGATGGGGTGGGGATGTTGGCTTCGCCCTGAAGGTGAGACCCCTGAGCTCCAAGCCCCAAGGTTCAGGCTGGGCCCCCTGCCCCCAGGTCAGTGGCTAAGAAGCTTATGAGCGGACGTGATGGTGAGTCCCAGCCCACGGGGGGTGGGGGGGGGTCGGAGCCAGGTTAGCGGGGAGGGGGGGAGGGAGGCCGCAGTCGGAGCCGGGCCCGGAAAGCCCTTCAGGCTGAGGGCAGGTGGTGCCAGGCGTGGGGGCCGCCCAGCCCATCGGTGCTGACGCGGCCGCGGCCTGTGTTTGAGGCCTGGAGGGTGGAGGCCACGGGGTCACAGGAGTGGTAACCGGGAGGCACTTGGAGCTGAGGAGGCGCTCAGGTCCTGAAAGAGGCGGGAACGTGCACCGCTGGCCTCCCCCTGCCCCAGGGCACCTGCTGGCGGGCAGCATCCCTGGGCATTCCCGACACGACACCCGGCTGGCTCCTGTGAGGGACCTGCTTCCCACAGGCGTGGCTCATCCTCCCGTCCTGAGACGGCTCTGTCCTCTCTGCCGGGGTCCCGCTGCCGGGGAGGAGGTGCCAGTCATCCCGGGAGACACCCCCTCCCCAAAGCGAAGGCCTTCTGTGACCTCGTGCTCTTCTGCCAGGAGAGAGAGCAAAGCTGTTTCTGAAACTGGGGAGTGAAATGAGCAGCTAGAGGCGCCCCCTCCCCCCGAGAGGGTCACCTCAGAACCCGTCCTGGGACCCAGGACCCAGAGGCTCTCCCAGCGCCTCGGCCCAGCCAGCGGGGGTCTGTGGCTGGGACGGCTCGCCCTTCCCACAGCCCTGGCCGTTTCCCTGGCAATGTGACTCACCTGCCTCCGCCCAGGCGTCCCAAGCGAGGGAGCCCCGGCCAGGGAGGGCTGGCAAGAAGGCTGCTTCAGTGCCCTGGGGGCTCCGTCCCTCGCTCTCACTGGGTGCTGCTCATCTCCTTTACACACACCCCTTCCGCCCCCGCCATCGCTGCTCCCCCCGCTTCCAGGGAGCAGGCAGATGCCCGAAACCTCAGGCAGAGCGCACAGAACCACCAGGACGGAAGGGAGGGGCCTGGCTGGAGGCCAAACTCCTGGAGCCCTTGCGCGCCCCCCCCGCCCCCCCCTGCTGCGGGACTCACTGAGTGAGGGCGCCTGGCGAGCCGCTCCCTTTCTGGGGCCAGTTCCCACGTTGAGAAGTGGGGTTCACCCGAGGCCTGGGCAGTTAAAGGCAGAGCGAGCTCCCCGAGACTTGGAGAAAAAAGGACACATGGACATGGAGAGGTTCATCGGAGAGGAGAGCCTGAGGCAGTGTGTGGGTTCCCTCTGGCTGAGAGGAGACGCCCCGGATCAGAGCCGTCTGGGCATCGGTCCATCCAGGTCTCCCTGCATCCTGTGCTTCTCGCCTTTCTTTGAAGGAAAGTTGGTCTTTCAGAGACAACAGGAAATCAAGATGTTTGAACGACAGGGCCTCAGAGCCCCATCCCTTCGTACACTCAGACCCTCTTCCCCAGGTTTGCTTGAAGAGGCCAGAATTCGGGGTGCGGCCAAGGGTTCGAAAGCATCTTCTCCTCAAGTGCCACTTCCGTTGCTGCTCCTGCCACATTCTTCCCCCGACAGCCAGAGTAGCCTCCTGGCATGGATCTTGCTTTTCTCTTCAGCTGAAGATAAAATTTTGTCTCATAAATATTTTTTTAAAACCTGCAGGTTTCCTTAACACTCGCCCCTCCTACAGTGGCCACCCGAGTCCCGGGGGGGTAGGCTGTTCCAAGCAAGGCTTCTTAAACCTCTCCCTCCCTCTGCACCGCGCCAGGCAGCTGCCCCCTCCTCCTCCTCTGTCTGCGGCTGCTGTCTTTTGTTTGTTGTTGGTTTTTATTTGTTGAGGTGATTTTTTTAGTGGTGATGGTTTTGCACTGTAAATACCATGATGGGGACCCCTTATCAGAACTTGGCTTTCTAATAATTTATTTCCTATTTATTGAGTGGTGGTGGGAGAGGAGAGGGACTACCCCGGCCCACAATGGCTCGTGGAAATCGGCCCAGCTCCCACCTCCCAGCTCCCGGCTCCGGGTGCGGCCGCCTGCGTGGGAGCGTGATCACCCAGGTAATGAGCGCGAGAATCGCCGAGCAAATTGGAACTGGCAGCAACGCAGGCTTCAGTCATACAAATTAAGCTCAAATGGAACTGAAACACTGGTTAACTCCGGGAAAACCTCATTTAGATGGAAATTAATTGAGGAATAAAATGCCTGCACACGAACCAACTTCTATTAAAAAGTCACAGCTCCTTGGGAGAAAAAAGTGGGGAGAAGATTGTAATGCCTCTTCCCTGGCCAAGAAAAGCTGTGCCTCACCTTTTAACGAGATGAGCCCGTGTGTCTGGATTGAACGGAGTGCGTCTCGGGTCTCGGGTCTCAGTCCTGCTCTCTGCAGGATGGGGTTTGGCCTCCGTGTTCTTGGCAGCGTGGAGGGAGGGGTTCAGAGCTGTCTGAGCCCACGCCCCGCAATCTCAGGATGCTTTCTGGCCCGGACTGTGCTTGAGGACTTCTGTGCTGTATCGCTTCTCTCCCGATCCTCAGCTGTTTCCTCAAGCCGTCAGGAGCCCAGGACCTAGCAGATCTACCACATCAGCCCAGCGGTCCTGGTGAACCCCAAGGCCATTTCTCCGAGTCAGGGGCTGGAACGCCCATCGGGAAAACCCCAAACCAGGGCCCACCACCAGCCCAGCTCAGTCTGAGCAGCCAGCCTCTGCCCGGGCCAGCCACGCCGGAGGGGAGCAGCTCCTCGGACCCGGCGCCCAGCGGCCACGCCTGCCTGCTTCCCATTCACAGCTCAGCAGAGCCGTCTCCGGGGTCCGACTCTCAGCCTGTACGAAACACGGGTCTGTCCTAATAAAGGTCCCACAGTACGGTGTTCGCACACACGCGGCGTGCTCTGTGCCTTCTGGGGTGAGGCGGAGGGAGGGCGGAGGGAGGGGGAGGAGGGAGGGGGGGGAGGGAGGGAGGCCTTGCTCGTTTCTTTAACCTGCAGAACAAGCCTGGAGGCCCGGCTTCACGTGCTCCGGGCGCCGAGCCTTAGGGCCGGTCCTGGGCCTTAGGGCGCTGGGTTAGTCTCCCCACGACCACGACCCTGTGAGGGTGTGAGGTCCCCCTTCCGACAGGGAAACCAGGCCCCGAAAACACTTCCCTGCCGCGGCCAGGAGGCGATGACAGGACCAGGCCCACGGCCCCGACCGCTGCCCACCTCTGCTCCCCGCACTGAGCCAGGCCCTTCGGAAGGTGGTTTTCTCCACGCCCCGAGGGGATGTTCAGTGCAGGGGACACATTGGGGATCCAAGGACCAGACCTAAAGCGCGACCCTGCCGCCACCCATCATCTGTAAACGGGGACAGCAGTCCCCTCCCTGCGCCTCTGTGGGAACTGAGTGCAATGGGGGCTCTAAAACAAGGCCGGCCAGTGCGGCTCGGGGTCGCGGGTCAAGGGCATGTACCTGGGATGCAGGTTTGATCCCGGGCCTGGTCAGGCGCTTGCAGGAGCCAACTACTGAATCTCAATCTCTCTCTGTCTCTCTCTCCCTTCCCCCCTCTTCCTCTCTCTCTCCCCCCTCTCTCTTTCTCTCCCCCCCCCTTCCTCCCTCCCTTACATTTTCTCCAAACATCAGTGGGAAAAGTGTGCTTGGATGAGGACTAACAAATGAATGACAGGGCATGGCCTGCTCTCAGGGCCTGTGTGAGCATCGTCACTGTCCCCGGAGCGGAGACGGGGCTGCAGGCGGGGCTCGTGCACATGGCCACGGGACCAGGAGCAGGGCCGCAGGCCGGGAGCCTCCGTGTCCTCAGTGCCCGGCCTCCAAGCCGCTGCCCTAGAGACGGGGCTGGAACACACGGGCGGGAGGCAGGGGGAGGGGGACAGGCCAGCCCAGGGGGACCTGGGGGCCAATCCCAGGCCAGAGAGAAACCTCTCCCTTTCTCAAGGAAACCTGAGTTTTTAGATAAAAATTTCCCGACTTTTAAAATGTTTGTAACTCATTCCTCCTCCCCAAACACCATGTGGGTCAAAAATATGATACAAACAAACACAGACATTATACATGTCTCAGGGCCAGACAGGAGGCCGGGCCCGGGACCCTCACCCCACCGCAGGGCTAGGGAGGGATTCTCACCCGAGTCCTGCACAGTCTTGTCTACCCCTGTGAGGGGTTATCAGCTGGGGAGAAAGCAAACAAGACAGGTTCCCACCGCCCCGCCCCCGCCCCGGGGCATCCTGCTCCCTGGAAATCTCTCCTGGGAGTGACTGGGACGGGACACCCCCCTGGGGTACATCCAGTGCTAACCTCCACTGTCACTGCCCCCCTCGCCCCGCCCCCCACACACACACTGATTTACTTCTTCCCACACAGGGTAAGGCAACAGCCCTGTCCTCTTCTGAAGTTCTATTAGTAAAGAACAGTAACAATAATAATAACCTTTTGTGGAGCAACTAGCCCTTTTCCCACCTTAACTTATTTTCATGACGACCCCGTTTAGTCCCATTTGACAGAGCAGAACGTTGAGGCTCACAGAAGACCCCGGAGCTCGTGGGTATTTGAGCCCAGGTCTGTGGGCTGCAGGTTTCTGCTCGGCCCTCCCGCTCTGACGGAGGAGAGCTGGCCTCCGTGAGGCCCGACGCCTTTTCCCAGGAAACGTGGCTGCAGGAGGCTGCCCTGTGACGCCGGCTCCCCTCCCCGAGTCCGCAGGGACGCCAACTTTCTGTTTCCTGCCGGGCTCCCACTGACAGGAACCTCTGGTGATTGTCCTGAACACGTGCCCGCCCCTCCCAGCTCCACGCCCCGGCCGCCAGGGAGAGGGACCAGCTTTCGGGGGGGGCAGGGGGGCATCTCTCTCCCAGACGGGCAGCTGCCCAGGGATGGAGCGCCCGGGCACACACAGCCCTTCGGGGGGCGAAGGCATCAGGCCAGCAGGGGTGGGAGGAGGATAAGCGAGGCAGAGCCCGCTTGCTTGGAGACCTAAGCCAATGGAGCCCTTTCCGGGCCCGGTTCCGCCCGTTACAAGAGGCTGCTTAGGCCAGCGGTCCTCGCCTGACGGACGTCAGAGCCGCCTGTGACCTCCCCGAGCCGCCCGAGGAACACCTGCTGTGGTGGGAGCCAGACGGGGTGTCTGAGAGGCTCCGGGTCCCGTTAATACGCAGCCGGGAGGGATGGAGAACTACTGAGTCCGGTGGCACCGGGAATGTCACCTGCCTCCAGTCTGCTGTCCTGCGCGTGCCACAGCTGTCGTCACGGTGATTTACAGCCACAACAGCGCCCTAAAGGACTGATGTCTGGGCTGATGCTGGGGAAGGGGCTCAGGAAAGAGGAGGGAGAGGCATCCCAGGCTGGGCCGTGGGTGTGTGTGTGTGTGTGTGTGTGTGTGTGTGTTCGGGACCAGAGGCCGCCTTCCACCAGCCTGTGGGCTCTTCAGCCCCGCCTCCACGCATTCCTCCCTGGGCTCATGGCTCTGGTAACTGGTGTTTGTTAGTTCACTGCCCGCCTCCAAGAGGACCAGCCCTATCGGCCTGTTCACCGCCCGCCCCCCCCCCCCCCGCCGCCCCCAGCAGGCCAGCAGGCAGCCACACCTGGCCCAGCAGCGAGGGTCACCTGATGGGCGGGCGGTGCAGCCCGAGGGCTGTGGCCAAGTGGGACATGTCGCACTTAGGGAGCCAAAGACACTCTCCTGCTCTTCCCTCGGGGACTGTGTCCCTCCTGGGCGTGAGAGAAGGCAGCCAGGCAGACAGACGGCAGACAGACAGATGGCACCTGCTTCCAGTCCAGCACCAGGGGCAGCTCTGGGGTTTGTCCTGAAATTAGAGAATAACGTGCTTTTTTAAATGAATGTTTTTTAATTGTTCAATGACACTTGACATTCAGTGTCCTATCAGTTTCCGGTGTCCGGCATAGGGGTCAGACATTCACACAACTTAGGAAGCGACTGCCCCAATAGCTCTAGTCCCCACGTGGCACCGCACTCGGTTTTTACAATAACTACTGACTGTGTTCCCTGAGCTTCACATCCCGTGACTGTTCTGGAACTACCCTCTGGACTTCTCATCCCTTCCCTTTCTCACTCAGTCGCCCAACTCCCCTCCCTTCTGGCAGCCACTGGTCTGTTCTGTGTCTATGAGTTTGCTTCTGTTTTGTTTGCTCATTTATTTTGTCCTACAGGTTCCACATGTAAGTAAAACCGTATGGTATTTGTTTTTCTCTGTCGGACTTATTTCACTTAGCACATTAGCCTCTGGTCCATCGATTGCATTACAAATGGTAAGATCTCGTTCTTTTTCATGGCCAAGCAACAGTCCATTGTCTGCTGGGCGTCCCGTGGTGGTGGCTGTTATTTAAGGCCGTGTCTGAGAGTGAGAACCTGGGAGTTAGAAAGACCTAGGTTCCAGCCTGGCCCTGCTTCTTCCTAGCTGTGTGTCTATGTGTAGGTGGCTTACCCTCTCTGAGCGTCAGGTCCCTCATCTTTCCGTTGAGGACAATAAGTACCGATCTCACAGGCTGCCGTAAAGAGGAGTAGAGCTGCTGGGGGAGGGCATGTGTGGGTGTGTGGTCGGGGGGGTAATGCTAAGATATGTACACATATAATACCTCAATAAAAAAATATTAAAAAAAAAAAAAAGAGTAGAGCTGCTGCATGCAAAGCACTTAGCCCAGGGCCTGATTGCATCATCATCATCGTTACCGACACTAAAAAAATTAGGGGTGTTTCTGTTGCCCAGGTAAGCTGATGACACATTTTTGGGATGGTTCCAGGTCACCTGGGCAAAAGGTCAAACCACCTCGAACACCAAATTCTCAAGAGAGTCACTCCCAGCTGCCGCCCTCCACAAGTGTCTCCTCCACGAAGAAGAATCTAGAGCCTCCTAAGCAGTGGGCGAGTGCCACGGTGCCCCCACCCCGACGCGTCATCCACATTTGCCACCAGACCTGCTCCGACATCGGTGCACCAGTGGGAGGCGTGGGGCGCTGTGCGGCGTTCCCACCCCCTCTGCTCCTGGCCCTCCACGTCCCATCGCTACGGCCAACCGTGGGCACATGGCTCAGGGCAGTTGTCCTTTTTGTCTTTTTCTTCCATTGCCAATGGACGTTATCAAATCATTTCTCCAGGTGTAACGCTGGGCCCCTTCACAATCTACTCTGGAGTCTAAAACCAAAATAGACACCAACCATATCGAATGTACTCATACTTGTGCGCGTGCACACACACACACACACACACACACACACACACACACACACACAGTTTTTTCCCTCCAGTCTCCCTCACCTCCACCCTATTTCTGGATGAAGTGGTCTTAACTGAAGGGAATCCATGACCTCCCACTAAGCTTTTATGCATAAAAATATCCGCATTTTGGTGCAGAAAAGTACATATTCTCACCAGTTTCCCAAAGGGACCCAACTTGGAATCGTTTACAAAATCTGTCTTGACGCTCAGGTTATGGCAGAGGTTTGGTTGCCTCCCAAGAGCCATTGCCCTTTCATCCCCTCCATTTTTAACTGGGTTCATAGCCGCCCAGAGTAAAGATTGCACTTCCCAGCCTCCCTTGCAGCTAGGTGTGGCCATGTGACTAATGCTGGCCAATGAGATGTAGGCAGAAATTTTGTGTGGTAGCTTTCAGAAATTTCTATAGATCTCTGTGTGTGTGTGCTTTTCCTTCCTTCCTTCCTTCCTTCCTTCCTTCCTTCCTTCCTTCCTTCCTCCCTTCCTCCCTCCCTCCCTCCCTCCCTCCCTCCCTTCCTCCCTCCTTCCTCCCTCCCTCCCTTCCTTCCTGCTGGATGGAATGTGGATATGATGCTGGAACTCAAGTGGCTCTCTGGTCCATGAGTGGCTTTGGGAATGGAGCCCATACAGACAAAACAGTTAAATGGGAAGGTCTCGTTTCTAGACTTTGTGGAGTAGGAGCCCCATGTCAGTACCAGACAGTCTCTGGACGTGAACACGAGGGAGAAACACTTCCCTCTTGTTTCAGCCACTGTTGTGTTGACTCTGCTATTCACAGCCAAAGCTCATCTCATATTCAGGGTGAAACAGCCCCCAAACAGGATGTCTGTGTGCTTACAGCTCTCCTTGTCCATCTCTATCATCCTCCCAGCTTCTTCTCCCCCCCACCCCCCACCCCCACCTTCCTCCTCTCCCCTCCCCCCCCACCCCGGGCACAAACCATGAGAACCCTCAGGCGAACCCGCCCAAGAGCCAGCTGCCCATTCCCAGACCTAAAAGCAACACAAAACAAACAGACAAACAAACTTCTTTCCAAAGCAGATGCCTAGTGTCAGGTCACCAACTGGTCGAACCAGCTCTGCCCTGACCTCAGAGGTCCCTGGGAAAGGCACCTTCAAGACGATGCTCGCTCCAGCTCTCCCGCCCCCAAAGGCCTCAGAGCCACCCTCTGCCTAGCGCCTCAGAACCCCAAACCCCCAGGAGAGGCACCGCGCCCTGGGCCGGGCTCCCGGCAGAGGAGCAGGGGAGTGGCCCTCAGGAGGGGGTGCTGAGAACGCTCTTTGAAGCCACACCAGTAAGCACAAGAGGACAGAGGTCGGAACAGTCAGGCTACCCCCTCGTTGCAGATCCATCTGAGATGTCCGCGCCTCGGAGGAGCAGAGGCCTAAGGCTCACCGGGCGCTGCGGCCAGCCGGGCGCTCTGCTCCTCCGCGAGGCTGCGGGATGGGAAGGAAGAGGCAGCCGGGCACCTGCGCTCGGATACCAAGTGCTTTGAACCGGCAGCCTCAGGCTCGTGTCCGCTTCTCACTCACCGGCCGCATCCAATCACACGCTCCTCACAAGCACAGGTGCCAGGACAGCCACCTGGCAGACACCCGGGACCTGGCTGCGCCCCGATGCACGCGCCGGGTCCTGTGCTGGTGTCGCTGACCCGGCCACACGCCCTCAGCCCTCATGGCCCGACGTCGGAGGGAGGAGGCAGAAAACAAACAGGACAGAGGTGTCGCTTATGACGATGGAGGGGCAAGTGCCGCTGAAGAGAGTGACTCAGGCCCAGCGGCAGGGGCTTCTCGGAGGAGGTGCCGTTCCAGTGGAGTCACAAACGGAGGAGGGACCGCCCGGGGAGGTGGGGACGGCCCAGGCAGGGGCGGCAGCGGAGGGAGTGGGGCCTCAGACAGGAACATGTGGGGTTCTGTCCGACGGACAGACAGGAGGTCACGGGACTCAGCGGGTGAGGGAGGGGGTGGCCGCAGGGGATGGGACCAGAAGGGTAGCCAGCAGCCTCCATCGCCTTCATCGACGGCAGCACCGACAACGCTTCCCCTGTTGTTCGGTGACGTGTTTATCGACAGACAGCAGAGCCAAGTCCTTTGTCTCTCCCGTCACTGCTCCCGCTCTGGCCCTCGCGGGTGCTTTGCTTATAAGAATGAAGAACTAAGTATGAACGAATGCGCCAGAGAATGAATGAGCCGAGGCGCGTCCCTGCTGGGCTGCTTCCGAGCTGGTCGGCAAGACGGGACTCGCTTAGCCTTCCCAGCATGACACGGGGTGACGGTACCCTGCCGCCTCCGAGGGCGGCCGTGAGGAGTGAGAGGCAGGCACACAGAGCAGAGCTTGGCGCGAAGGGGGTCTCACGTCGCGGGCTTTGTGTTGGGTGTTGTTCAGAGAACGACACAGCGGTTAGCGGCCCAGACTCTGAGCCGGACTGACTGGGTCTGGATATCTGCCCTGCCACTCAGAAGCTGTGTGACCTTGGCCCAGTCATTGACCCTCTCTGTGCCTCAATATTATCACCCCGAATGGGGATAATAAACCTCTTAGAGCAACCTGGGTGAGGAATAAGCAAGCTGACATCTGTGAACACAACTGGGGCAAAGCACTCAGTGTTTGCTCTCTTATGGTTCTGATGATGATGATGACTTCCTGTCGAGGTGGTCAGAGGAGCTGACCCCTGGAGAGCTCTGGGGGACAACAGGAGGCTGCCAATAGCGTTACCTTCCTGGGACGGGGAGGCACAGACTCGCTGAGGGTGGGCCCGTGCCGGCTGCTGTGTTATTGATTTATCCACCATTTGTTTCTGGGTGGGTGTAGCAGAGCACGGCGCCCCACGTTCAGACACAGCGGGGTTCAGAACCCACAGCTGGTGGCCTTGAACAAGTCACATCATGCCTCGAGCCTCAGTTTCCTCATCTGTAAAATGGGATGATGACAATAGGAACCTCTGTGGGGGGGAGGGGGGCTGATGTGAAGATTAAATAAAAACATGCTTGGAAAGCACTTCGCTTGGGGTCTGGCACCTTCTCAGCGCTCGCTCGGGAGATGTTAGTGAACATCCCAGAGCTGACCCTGTGTGGGTCTCTCACGTGTGCACACAGGGTTGCTAACACATCTTCCTCGGCCAAGATACACTGAGCTCCGCAAGGCACCAGGCACCCTTCCAGGCCCGGGGGGGCGCTGCTGCGAACAGGACACCCAATAGTTCTGCCCTCAGGAGCCAAGTGTCTTCTGTGAGGGCCCTCGGAAAGGAAGGGAAAAAGCAGGAGCATATGTGCCCTATTTGCTGGAGGATGTGCTGGCTCCGGGGACGCCGAGATCAGAGAGGGGAGTCGTCTTCCCGGGCCTGGAGCGGAGAGGGGGCGGGGCTTGTCCCCACACCCGGAAAACAGCTCCGAACCCTTGGGCTGTAGCTAAAACGTGAGGCAGAAAGTCCTGCAGAAAACCCTGCCTTTAAGGGCGTCACAGAGGCCCCCCAGCCCCTCCCGCCACGGCTGCCCCGCAGGTGCCGGCCATGAGCTGGGGAGGCCGGGCGGGCCCGGGGCCTCTTTCTGCGGGAAAAGCAAAGGCAGAGCCTGTCCGCCTGGCACTGCCGTCGGCTGCGGGCTGCTCCCCGGCCCGGGTCCAGGACGCAGGGGATGCCACCCTCGCCCTGGCTGGCCGGTTTGGGGGTTCACTATGGTCCTTCCGTGCGGAAGCTCCAAGAAGATGGCAGCCTAAAGCACCCCGTCCCAGGGCTGGGGTCCAGCATCCCCCACACCCTCCAAGGGTCTCTCCTGCCCTAGAACCAGCCTGGACGCCCCCTCCCCACTGGCCTCCCCAGGCCTGGCCCTGTGCTCTCAGCCAGGGAGCTTGCCGATCATGTTCCCGGGGGTGAGCTGACTCCTCCCGAGGTGGCTGGGTCAGCCGCTGCCTCCCTGCTCAGCTCCCCAAGCGGAAGGCTGGCCTGACCCCAAAATGCGGGGAGTGTCCGGTGGGGGACGGGGCTGCAGGCCCGTGGGAGGGTCACTGAACAGGACCGGGTAGCAGAGTCCATTCTGGCTGCTACCGGGCTCAGGCTCCCACCCCCAGCCCGCTGTGTGGCCCAGGGGAGGTGGCTTTACCTCTCTGAACCACGAGAACTCAATCCATCATAGTGAAGAGCTGCGCACGGGGCCTGGTACACAGTCAGGGTCAGTAAACGCAGGTGGTGACCGTGATGGTAAGAGGCGTAGAGCAGGGGCTCAGGTTCGAACCCCAGCTCTGCCACTTAACAGAGGCTGTACATATGGGCAAGTCACACCATCTCGCTGTACCTCCGTTTCCTCTCCTGTGAAGTGGGGTAATGACAGTCCCTTCCTTGCCGGGCCATGGGAGATTAGGTGAATTCATGTACATAAATTCAAAGAGCTTAGAACAGAACCTGCACATCACAAGTGCCAGGTAAATGCCAGGATGCCTAAACCGGTTTGCTGGCCGCACGCCCTCTCTCCCCTCCCCAGGGCCTCGAGGCTGCAGGCACTGTCGAAATGAGAAGGTGGGTGAGGCCCCGCGGCTGTGTCCCCACCTCCTCCCAGGCCCCATGGGCTGTGGAAGGGAGGCCTGGAGAGGAGGGAGAGGAGGGTCTTCAGAAACAATTCCACCTGCAGACTCGCCACAGACAACACAGTCCCGACAGACACCCCCTACTCAACCCACAGCAAACCCACTCAAACCCACAGCAAACCCACTCAAACCCACTGCAAACCCACTCAAACCCACTCAAACCCACAGCAAACACATTCAAACACACAGCAAACCCACTCAAACACACAGCAAACCCACAGCAAACCCACTCAAACCCACAGCAAACCCACTCAAACCCACAGCAAACCCACTCAAACCCACAGCAAACCCACTCAAACACACAGCAAACCCACTCAAACCCACTCAAACCCACTCAAACCCACTCAAACACACAGCAAACCCACTCAAACCCACTCAAACCCACTCAAACACACAGCAAACCCACTCAAACACACAGCAAACCCACTCAAACCCACTCAAACCCACAGCAAACCCACTCAAACCCAGTCAAACCCACTCAAACCCACTCAACCCACAGCAAACCCACTCAAACCCACTCAAACCCACTCAAACCCACTCAACCCACAGCAAACCCACTCAAACCCACAGCAAACCCACTCAAACCCACTCAAACACACAGCAAACCCACTCAAACCCACTCAAACCCACTCAACCCACAGCAAACCCACTCAAACCCACAGCAAACCCACTCAAACACACAGCAAACCCACTCAAACCCACTCAAACCCACTCAAACCCACTCAAACACACAGCAAACCCACTCAAACACACAGCAAACCCACTCAAACACACAGCAAACCCATTCAAACCCACTCAAACCCACTCAACCCACAGCAAACCCACTCAAACCCACAGCAAACCCACTCAAACCCAGTCAAACCCACAGCAAACCCATTCAAACCCAGTCAAACCCACAGCAAACCCACTCAAACCCATCAAACCCACAGCAAACCCACTCAAACCCACAGCAAACCCACTCAAACCCATTCAAACCCACTCAAACCCATTCAAACCCACAGCAAACCCACAGCAAACCCACTCAACCCAGAGCAAACCCACTCAAACCCAGAGCAAACCCACTCAAACCCATTCAAACCCACTCAAACCCAATCAAACCCAGAGCAAACCCACTCAAACCCACAGCAAACCCACTCAACCCAGAGCAAACCCACTCAAACCCACTCAAACCCACAGCAAACCCACTCAATCCACAGCAAACCCACTCAAACCCAGAGCAAACCCACAGCAAACCCACTCAAACCCACATCAAACCCACAGCAAACCCACTCAAACCCACTCAAACCCACAGCAAACCCACTCAATCCACAGCAAACCCACTCAAACCCAGAGCAAACCCAGAGCAAATCCACTCAAACCCACATCAAACCCACTCAAACCCACAGCAAACCCACTGAAACCCACAGCAAACCCACTCAAACCCACTCAATCCACAGCAAACCCACTCAAACCCACAGAAAACCCACTCAATCCACAGCAAACCCACTCAAACCCACAGCAAACCCACAGCAAACCCACTCAAACCCACAGCAAACCCACTCAAACCCACAGCAAACCCACTCAAACCCACTCAATCCACAGCAAACCCACTCAAACCCACAGCAAACCCACAGCAAACCCACTCAAACCCACAGCAAACCCACTCAAACCCACAGCAAACCCATTCAAACCCACTCAAACCCACAGCAGACCCACGGGACCAGCCGCTCCCCCTTCCCTCCCACGCAAGTCCCTCACAGGCCCGGCCCAGGTCCCAGCCCAGGCAGCGCCCTCCATCCTGGCCCCGCACCGGCGCCCGGCCCAGCAGGAATGAGAGCGGGAGGCTCAGGCCCAGCGGTGACGTCAGCCCGGAAGCTCCCAGCGGGATGGTCTCCCCCCCGGACTAGTGGGGACCCAGTCTCTGGGATGTGGTGGCCGGGGCCAGGCTGGGGGCTCAGCTCCCTCCCGGATAGAGGGCGAGGCGGGTGGGGTCACCACTTGCCTTTACTGGGGTCCGGTCAGTCCGCTCAGCAGGCATCAGAGATTCAAGAACAACCCAGACCCCCGCCCGGGCCCTGCCGCCCCATAGCTGCGTGCAGGGGCCTAACCCCGCGCCCTGTTTCCTCGCCTGCAAAACGGGGTGGTGGTGGCACCCGTTGTTGCGAGGGCTGCAGTTGCTCCCCGCACACACGGGCGGGCACGCAGGGCAGTGGAGGATGGTGAGTGCGGTACCCTCCATGTTCTTATTTTTAGCAACTGCCTCATTCGGGCACCGCTTAACATCACAACGATTTCTCAGCCAATGACTCACCGAATTCCTCCGCACCCCCACCCACCACGGCAAGGCGGGCTGAGCCCCAGAGCCCACAGAGGGAAGCCTGCCCCAGATCGCCCACCTGTTGGGGCAGATCAAAGATGGGGCCCTCCCATCAAAGGGGGGTTTGCAGTCATTCTCCAAGCCCGGGGGCGGGGGGCGGGGTGGGCAGGGAACTGGAGAACAGGTCCTCTCACAGGTCTGACCGACACCCCGGCCTGGAACGCACCTGTTGATAAGTTTCAGTATTAACATCGTAGCAACAACAGAGAGGCCACCGCGTCCCACGCAGTTTCAGGGGGCCTGGCACAGGGAGCTGGTGGGCGAGAACTCAACTCTGCAAACACGTCCGGCCGCCCAGCGCGGGAGGCTGCGCCCGAGTCCTCCAGGCGCCGCGAGCTGGCTGCTCTGAGGGCCATTTCACAGGGGGGAACGGGCGCTTGGGGTAACGTGAGAGCCTGGCAGGCACTGGAGGCGAGCTCAGAGCTTGTCGCTGCTGCAGCCCGGGCCACCTGCCCTCAGACCCGTGGTCCCGGGTCCCTGGTCCCCTCTGGGGCGGCAGGATCAGCAGGCACGGGGGAAGTATTTGCAGAGGGTGAGCTGAGCCTGCGGCCAGCAGAGGGTTATTAATAGCCGGGCCTCAGAGCTGGCTGGGAGGGCGGCTCCGGGGAGGGCGGGGAGGCGGGCGGAGCCGGCTGGGGGCGGAGAGCCTGTCCCAGAGGCGGCTGCCCGGCCCTCCCCGCCCCCTCGGGCCAGCGGGGCCTCCGGATCGCAGGGCTAGTTCATCACCTCGGAATACTCCCGTGACGGACCCTGGGCAGTACCCGCCTCCGCCGCAGCAGCTATAAATAAAAGGCTCCCAGCCCAGAAGCCAGGAGAAGTTTCTAGGCCTGCGTCCCAGGGTTTATTAAGCTCCTGGCTCCACTTTAGACCTTGGCGGCTCTGGCTTCGAGCCTGGACAGCCCGGGAGGACAGAGGCTGGCGGATCGCGGGTGAGGCGGTGTGGACAGAGCGCTCCGGGATTCTGCAGGACCAGCAGCCCAGGGGGGCCTGTAGCGGCCGGAGAGTCTTTGGGGTTTGGGACCCCAGCCTGGTGCCTGCCCCCACCCTCCGCAGTGGATGGTTCAGCAGCTTTTGAGGCTGAAGCATTAGCGTGGAAGGCTAGCCCACCCGCACCACCTGGCTGTGTGACCTTGGGCAGGTGGCTCCCTCTCTCTGAGCCTCCATTTGCGCTCCAGCTCAGCATCCGCCATGGCTGATGGTCAGATGCCCTTCTCCTGCCACTACCCAAGCCGCCTGCGCCGGGACCCCTTCCGAGACTCGCCCCTCTCCTCCCGCCTGCTGGACGATGGCTTTGGCATGGACCCCTTCCCCGACGACCTGACGGCCCCCTGGCCCGACTGGGCGCTGCCCCGACTCTCCTCGGCCTGGCCGGGATCCCTGAGGCCGGGCACGGTGCCCCGGGTGCCGACGGCCACAGGCAGGTTTGGGGTCCCTGCGGATGGCAGGAGCCCCCCACCCTTCCCTGGGGAGCCCTGGAAAGTGTGTGTCAACGTGCACAGCTTCAAGCCGGAGGAGCTGATGGTGAAGACCAAGGACAGATACGTGGAGGTGTCTGGTGAGTGGGGAGCAGGAGGGAGAGAGAAGGGGGTGGGGTGGGGGCTGCAGGTTGGAACAGCTCAGAGGACTTCTCCGGAGGGGAAGCTGTGCGGCTGACACAGGCGACCTCAGGGCTCAGGAATGCAGCCCCAGAAGCTCCCTTTAGGGAGAACTCCCCTGTCCTGGCCCCGGAACGCTGGGCCTGACCAGCTGTGGGCCTTGGGGCGCCGGCCTACCCATCAGAGCCGCAGGGAGGTGGGAACCCGGCCGGATATGGTGACGGAGAATCACAGAGGTAGAAGTGACACAGGCATAGGAGTTGAAAGACAGAAGAGAAATAGGGTTCCTTGCACCCCAGCATCACAACATGGCCTCAAAGGTGTGTTAATGTGGGGTGTTAGCAACAGCCTGGCTTCAAGGGCAACACTCCCCTTGTCCCGGCTGAGAACACTGAGGCTTCATCGCCATGTTAAGGGTACGAACTGGTCACCTTGACCAAGCTTCCTGTCTGCCAGACCCACCTGAGCACTCGCCTGCAGCTCCTCAGTCAATGCGACCAGAGGGCAGGGGTCCCATGGGTCTCCCCTTCTTACAGACGAGAAAGCGGAGGCTCGGGGAGGCTCAGGGAACTCTCCCGAGGCTCAAATCCAGCTGCCTGCGAGTTGGAGGCCAGAGGCGAATCGGTCATGTAAGCCCCTACGAGGGACGAAGGGCCGGCCTAAACCTCTTCTGCTCCTGCTCCCCAACAGGCCGCCCCCAGCCCTGAGGACAGAGGCCTCCAGTCCCACTCGGGCTGAGGCTGGGCCGGGCGGGATGCGCCCAAGGTCACGCTGTGAGTCAGCAGCAGAGTCGGGGCCTGCCCACACTCCAGGAGAGAGGAGACGCTTTCTGTCGCTTCCCGGCAATTAAAGCTCCATTAAAAGGAGCCGGTTCCCAGCAGGCTCTGCCGCCAGAAATCAATAAAAGCCTCGCAAACACTGCAAACAGGGGCGGCGGGCAGGGCCAGCCCTGGCAGGAAGGCCTTCGGGGAGTTTCAAAGCCCGGCAGGTCGGCAGGTCGGAATGATAAACATCGGAGGCGCTGGCAGGCGAGGTGGCCGGAGTCAGGCCGGGGCCACGTGCCGGAGGGGTCAGCCGGGGCTCTGGGCAGCCGTGGCCGGGAAGTGGGCTGGGGTTCTGAAACAAGCTCCCCCACTGACCGGCAGGGTGTGCAGGTGACTTAGCGGCTCTCTGCTGTGCCTCCTCACCTAGAAATTGGGGTTCAAAGGGCTACACGGGCATAAGGATGACTGTATCCAATGGGCGGATGCGTGCAACGTGTGGGTGCAGAATGCCTGAAACTGTTACCGAAGCCGATGTTGCTAAAATGCCAGCCACACCGGAAGGCCCTGAGCAATCATAAACGGCAGATGGCCTTCGAGGCCTGGGTCCCCACCCCGGCTGCGCTGTTCACTCTCTAGATGGATGCGGACAAGAACGTCTTTTCACCGCCGAGTCTGTTTCCTCACCTGCAGAACGGGGATCGTAATAATATCTATCCCACAGGCTACAGGGAAGCTTAAATACACGCAGACAATATGGAACATGAGAGTGTCTGTGAAATGGAGCTGGTGCTGGTGCCCTGGAAATGGGCATTATTATGACCACCCTCTCTGTCTGGGTTTTCGTTAAGGTCCTGAGTTTTCCACCCCAGGTCCGAGGGTCCGGTGGCCCTTCCAGGAGACCTCTGCCCAGCCTCTCCGTCCCCTTTTCTAGGTGCTTCTTAGCAAATGGGATCGGGCAGCTCCAAGCCGAGACCCCAGCTAAGTCACTTACTGATCAGGAGGCTTTGAACGCATTTCAGAGCCTCAGTTTCCACATCTGTAAAATGGGGTCATTGGGGAACATAAAAAAGACAAAGACAGACAAAGCCTTTTGAGGTGTAAGATTCTCACAGGTATGCACTCAGCCACCTTGGCTTGACAGAATCCAGATCCCCTGAGAGGACATACAGTCTCTCTCCCAAAAGCAGTTTGAAAAGTCAGATCAACAGCAGAGGCTCCGTCTAAAATGCAACTTTCAGGGAAGTCAGACGTGAAACCGGCCTCCCCTCCGGCATCACATAGTGACAAACCGATTTCCCACGCACTTTGTGCTAAATACCTACACAGGCTGGCTCGCCGCTTCCTCACGTGGACTTCTAAGTAAACATGGCTAGGTTTGTTACACCCATTTTACAGATGAGGAAACTGAGGCCCAGAGAGAGGAATTCACCTGAGATCACCCACTTCTCCATGGCAATGTCTGAAATCCAAAGCCTGGCCAACCTAGCCAGTTCCCGGTTCCGATTGCGCGGCCCTGGGCAAAACCTCCCTACCCCCTCCTACCCTCAGCGCTACCATGAAGGTGGACTGGGTCAGTATTTGCCAAACAGTGTTCTTTCAGCTGTCACTAGGCATCTGAGAAATGGCTGGAGGAGGGGGTCCAGACTTCTAGAAGGTGCCAGATGAAACAACATTTAACCGTCTTCTCGCTGTGGGGCTCGGCAGAGCGTTGAGTTTGCTAACGTGGTTTCTGACTCTGAGAGACGGCCTTGTCTTATCTGACACATGTGAGTGTCCAGTTCCAGGGAAGTGTTTGGATGATGCCGGACTAGAAGATTCCCATCATGCCTCTCACACTCCCACCCCCGCCCTGCAGCCACCAGCCAAGACACGTTCCCTTCCTGGGCCACTGGGCCAGGCTCTGGCCGGGGAGGGACTGGAAAGCCCCCAAGACCGTATGCCCGGCCCTTCTCCTTCCCCCAGGCCCTCCCCGGTGACAGCCTGCCTCCTTCAGCTGGGCCGTGGCTTCCCCGAGGCTGATGCCCACGTCCTCCGAGCCTCTTAGCGTCCCTGGACTTCAGATGAGTTCTGTTTTTCTTTCTTTAATCATAATAATTACTTTTTTATGTTTACAAAAATCAAATTATTCCCATGTAGAAAATAAACAGGAAAGCAAAATAATTACTCATAATCCTTCAACTGCCCCTACTAAATAGATATTCAAATGCTATGCAAATTAAGCTTTAAGGCTCAACACCTTCTTTCAACCAGATGAACCCCACCCCAGGCCCCCCTTATGGAAATCAGAGACCCTCTCCTCCCTGACCCCAAAACCTTGTCCTCAGAGCATGGACAGGGAGGGTTCGCTTCTGAGGGGCAATCCTGTCCCAAACATCAAAATAAACCAAGAGCGTTTACCTTCACACAGTATTTTTACAACTTACAAAGCGATTCTGTGACTCACTGTCATTCACTCCTCACAGTAACCCAGTAATTAGGATGTTGTTGTCACCCCCATTTTAGAGAGCAATACACTGAGGCTCTGAGAAAAGCAGATGTCAGAGCAGGGACTCAAGTCCAAAAACCACATACCTGCCTTTGAACCTTTGCTCCTGCTCTTCCAAGCTGTGTGACCTTGGGCACATCACTTAACCTCTCTGAACTTCTGTTCCCTATCCACAAAACTGCAAGAATAAGGCTGGTGTGGAAATGAAAGTTGTTACAGGTGAGGTGCTTAGAACAGTGGCTGACACCACGCAAGTGCTATCTGAGTTTGCTATTATTATTCTGCCCCCGCTTCCTCCTTTATTATTCCCAGGACACAATGTGCAGAAGGGCTGAGTCAGAGGCACTGGCCTGTCCCCAAGGGAGACAGGCCTCCAGAGCCCAGGCTCCGGGGAGGGGACCAGGGGCTGACCGCGCGCCTCTGGCCACGTGCCGGTGTGAGCGGCGGGCAGCTGGTGGTCAGGGACTTGGCAGGTCAGAACAAACTCTCAGAGCATCAGCACATTCACAGAATAGCAGCACTCCAGTGTCAACACCATTTCCTATAACTGCCCCTTTCTGCCCAGCTGGGTGAGTGAGCAGCACAGACCAAGCTTAGAAATTCTAGAACCCGGAATTTACCCTGAAGAAGCCCAAGAATATCAGCGCAGCAACATTCTTTCCGCATCAGGAGCCGTCCCAGTGCCCAAAAGCTGGGGACTGGCTGCATGACCTTACGTGTCCCCACGGGGAACGCCGGGCAGCCGTGAAAAACCATGTCCAAGAACATCTGCCGTCACCCAGAAAAATAATTACACAGAGTGTGTTAGCAAGATGTAAAAACACATGCACATTTGATAAGCTATATGATGCACAGCTACACCGTATAACATCGACGCATTTCTAAGTACAGAACGACAAGTCTGGAACATCTACAGAAATGCCAGTGGTTTTCTCAGGGCGATGGGGTTATGGGTGGTTTTGATTTTTTTCATTATTTTCTACATTTTCTAACTTACACATGCATTATCTCGTAATCAGGAAAAAGTAATTAAGAAAGGAGTAATGAATAAAAAAGCAAATAATAATGTAGTTACCTATAAATGGTCAGTTTTTCAAAATCTGGGACCACAGACAATAATATATCCCACCAGGTTATTCAGCCTCGATTCCCGAGCCCCTCCGAAGGGCGTCCCTGTGTAAATGAGGGTCCCTCGCCCGGGGCCGTGGCCCCAGAAATGAGGAGGGGAATGGCTCCCCTGACGCTAACTCCCTGTTTACAGAGAAATCAGAGACGCTCTCTCCACTTAAATAAGTAAGAATGGGAAAGGGCCACGAGGCTCAGAGTCTGTTGTATAAACTGCAAGGTGATAGGCAGTTTGGGCCCAGGCCTCCTTGTAATTTCATCTTTTTCCTTCCTAAGGAAGGAAAATAAAACAACAACACCCCCTCCCCTGCCCCCTGCAGGAGGGACAGGGCAGTTCACACCATGAGCCTGCCCCTTCCTTAGGCGGAGCCCCTCTGGGAGGCTGGGAGGGTTTGGTAGCAATGGAAGCTGGGATGGGCAGAGAGGATCGGACCCAGCACCGGGCTTAGATTCAGAGAGAGCTGGTTCAGAGCCCGGGGCTGGGCCTCAGTTCCCGCACGGGTAACCCTGAGCAGCCCATCCTGGGAGGTGGGGAGGGTCCCTGAGCTGTGCATCCGGGGTGTTAGCCCAGGGCTCTCCTGGCTGCTGAGCGGTGGGTGCTGTCCAATGAGGGGCCAGGCTCTGTGATTTCCCAAGACAACACATCATTGTCCACAAACTGCAGTCAAGGCCCTGGTCCCGTCCATTGTCTTGCTTCATCCCCTCTGCAGCCTGGGAGGTGGGCTCAGGTGAGGGGCCCGAGGCTCAGACTGCTGGAGCCCCAAGCCACACCATGAGCGGGGCAGGGGCAGGGTTTGAACCTGAGCCGGGGCTCTCATCAGCGGGAGCCCAAGGGACTCCGATCCTGACGTGGCGTTCCTCCCCTCCAGGCAAACACGAAGAGAAGCAGCACGAGGGGGGCATTGTGTCCAAGAACTTCACCAAGAAGATCCAGTAAGTGACCCCTGGGTGCGTTTCCGGGTGGGCGTGGGGGCGGGGGAGGGGCCTGGGACCCGCGTTCTGGGGTCTGTACCCTCCTGGGCGTCTCTCCTGTGAGACACCCCGTCCCGGCCGCGGGGTAGGGAACTGAACCTTCACCCTCAAGGGGAAAATGTCACAGCAGAGGAATCACGTGAGCAGAAGGCCACCCGCAGAGCCAATGAGTCAAAGCCCCACTGGCAACACGTGTGGGAAGAAGAGGCTGTGGTGCCACCGCTGCACGGACACCCCTTGTTTCTAAGCCACACTCGCCAGGTGTGCTTCCTGCCGTCCTGGCTGCGGGAGCCTTTGGGTGCAGCTCAATGTGCAGGCAGGAGCCCGCACCCTCCCGGAGGGTGGAGAGCCGCGGGCGAAAGGCGCTTGCAGGTAGAATTGAGCACAGCCCCGAGCGGTCCCTCACCCGAACGGCCTTTCCTCACGGCGAGGAGGACGGAGGGTGACGCTAGCCCTGCGGCCGCCCCAGCTGCACCTCCGAGGAGATGGCGGTGCAGGGTCCGCACGCGGCAGCCCCTGGCCAGCGGGCGCCCGCGTGGCTGTTATCCTTGTTGCTATCGGTCCTCACTCCGCCCGGCCCTGCAAAGACAGCAGGAGCCGGATTCCTAGGCTTCCTTTGGCCTCGGGATCCTGCAGTCCCGTCCCCCACGTGTCCCGGCCTGACCCCCTGCGATGCGGGTTCCTGGAAGCCGCGGGCACTTCCCCATAAGGCAATGGCCTGCCTGTCTCTGCTCCCTGGCCTGCCGCCCAGGACCCCTCCCCGCGGTCAGGCAGCAGATCCAACGCTGCTGAGGGGAAAGGGGGGGGGGGCGGGCGCGGATGTTTCTTTCAAGAGGTTCAAATGAGATGTCCCCGCACCACAGACAGAGCTGTGCTGTGAAGGGGACTGAGGCAGAAAGAAGGCAGCGGATTAATCACCTTAGGACGGGGCCATTTGCGTGGATGCTGCCATCTCCGGGGCCTCCGGGGAAACAGCTCTGGGAGTTACTGACCCGACAGAACGGCCTGGAGCGCAGGAGGCTGGGCTGCGGGTCCGCTGGGCCCGGCAGCTGAGCGGGCTCCTGTGACAATTCTGCACTAGCCACCGCCCCGAGCCCCCAGGTCCCCTCCAAACCAACCAGCCACCCTGACCTGCCCGGACCCTCCAGGGCTCCCCACATCCCAGAAACTAAAGCAGGGCTCCTCCCACTTTTTAAACGGGGCCAGTTCACTGTCCCTCAGACCGTTGGAGGGCCGGACTATAGTTTTAAAAAAAACTGAACAAATTCCTATGCACACTGCACATATCTTATTTTGAAGTAAAAAAAAACAAAACGGCAAAAACACTCGCATGTGGCCTGTGGGCCGTAGTTTGAGGACGCCTGAACTAAAGGGTCCCCAGGACCCTCCCCCCTCGCCATGGCGTGAATCCTCCCCCTCTGATTGGTCAGTGCCCAGCTGCCTGTGGTTAAATCTCTCATCTCACCCAGGGGGTGGGAGTCCAGGCTCCACTAACCTGAGCTGCTGTCCCCCCGTTTCCCGCGGAGGCGGAGGCACCCCGATGGGCAGGAGAGGATGTGTGCGAAGCACTCAGCACAGGGGACAACTCCGGGCTCCTCCTGGGGACTGGCCTTATGAAAACCTCCAAACCAGGGCACCTGGTCAGAGACCTCGACTGAGTCTCTCCCCACCGCTGGGCCTCAGTTTCCCCGGGTGTAAAATGAGAGCTTTGTCCTGGACAATCGTGAAGACGCTTTGGGGCTCTGACATTCTGGGGGTCAGTGACACGGGGCTTTGTGCTGAAATATTCACAGAGCAGCAGCAGCTCACCCTCAGCAAGCACTTCCTGCGTACCAGGCACGGGGTTCTCACCACCTGCAGAGGCCGACACTTCCGTTACCCCTCCCCTTAAGGAAATGGGTTCAGGGGGCGAGAGCACAGGCTCAAGGCACACAATCAGGAAGAGTCAGAATTTGAATTCAGGGCCCTGGCCGGGTAGCTCAGTGGGTTAGAGCATCGTCCCGATAGGCCAAGGGTTTGCTCTCCGGTCGGGGCACAAACAAGAAGCACCAGGAATGCATGAACAAGTGGACCAACATGTTTCTCTCTCCCTCTCCCCCCCCCACCCCCCGTCTCTAAAATCAATACATTTTAAAAAATTGCCACCCTCTCCCACTGTATCCGGTGCCCATTGGGTTGGCATGCGGACGGTTAAGCAGAGCTGACCCATCCCAGCAGCCAGGGGGAGGGACAAACTTCAGAAGCTCGACTTGGCAGCTGCCCACGTTCCCTCTTTCTCTTCCCTCCTTCCCACAGGCCCCGTTAATGCCCGCAGCTCAACTTGGCTGGCATCTCCTGGTACACTCGGCGCATGGGCTACGGGCTGTCCCTCCGGGAAGGGCCTGCCCATGACCCAGAGCGGGCTCACCTCACTTCCGGGTTCTTTCATCCAGACCCGTGACTTTGCTTTTACAACAGGCGGAGCCAGCCGGGGCCAGGAGAGCTCTATGGCGATCGAACCTTGTGTTCCCACCCCCCCACCATGGTCCCTTTTTCAAAAGTCAGGTGCCAGAGAGCTACTGGGAATTCAGAGACCAGGATTCCCATTCCATTCCCATCTGCGCTCACCAGCTGTGTGACCTTGGGCAAATCACTCCTCTCTGACCTTGACCTCCCCATCTGTGAATCAGGGATGGTGATGGAACTCGCCTGGTGGGATTGTGGTTAACCAGGAAATGAGGTCCCTCAGGAGGAGTACCGGGCACACGGGAGACGCTCAGAGGCCCAGGTTTATTATTTTTATTCACAAAGGCATCCCGAAGAGGCCACCACGGGTTCTCCCGGTTCCAATAGTTTGTTGAAGAAACCGTGTCCTGGGGAGCCCCCTTCACTCCAAACAACCCCCAAATCGTGAAAACAGCCTCAGAACTGGAACCGGATTTGGGTTCAGAAAGCCCATCCTTGACGCTTGCTCGCTCCCTCACAGAGCCTGTCCCTTCATTTCCCTGAGTCGCTATAAATGCTCAATCCACGGGCTACCAACTCCTGTTAACCATCCGGGACCCGCTGCAAAGCTCTGACCAGGTCATGCCTACACATGTGTTTAGGGAACAAAACACGTATCATCTCCTGCCAACACCTAAGCTGTGCCAGTCACGGCTCATTCCAAACATCACCGAGGACGCTGGCACCGGCGTTCTAGCCAGGCAGCCAGCCTGACCTGTTCTGCCAAACTGCCCATTCCACCATTAATTCCACCCGCAATGCACGTGGCAGGTGGACACACGCCACCCGCTGGAGACACACCTTACGCTCCCCGCGGGGAGGGATGGTGGCCATTTCTGCCAACAGCCGGTGCATTGTGGGTGCTAAGGGGAGACTTCAGCCTGGACCAGACACGGGGCCACGGCTCCCTTGTAAGTTCCTGCCAAGCAGCGTTTTACCACTTGCAAAGCATGTCCACATTCTTCGCAAAGACTTCCAAAGCTCCAAACGTGGTACAGGTTTAATGTAACCATCTCCATTGTGCAGAGGAGAGAACAGGCCCCGAGTAACTGAGTGGCCTTCCCAGGACCACACGCAGCTAGAAAGGGGCAGAGGCAGGACTCAGACCCAGCATTTGCACCCCAAGCCCAAGCTCTTACCAAAAGCATTTTCTTTCGGAGGAAGAGAAGGACGTGTGGACCGCGTTCACATACATGACCAAACCCTGTGCTTCTCCTAGGCTGCCTGCGGAGGTGGATCCCGCCACGGTGTTTGCCTCGCTGTCCCCGGAGGGCCTGCTGATCATCGAGGCTCCCCAGGTGCCCCCGTACTCGCCCTCTGGAGACAGCAGCTTCAGCAGCCAGCTTCCTCACGACGGCCAGGAAGTCACCTGCACTTGAGACCCGTCTTGGCCCATCCTCGTCACCCCCCCCCCCCCAACCCCCAGGGCTTCTCTGATTCCAGGGTACATTAGTCATCACTTTAGCTGAACTCATAGACTTAGTGCCACTGAAATGTTGGGGGTCAGGGTCATCTGACCGGTCCCTAGCGAGTGTATACTAGGTGTTTGCACCCGAGGGCGCCATTGGCAAGTCCTGCTGGGTTGCGTTAGGCCAAAATGCTGGAAGTTTTTTCTCTTTACCTTTCTGTCTTGATAAAAATGTCCATTCAACAGCTGCAAAGCACGCAGAGGGGACATAACACTTCACACAGTGTCTCACCTTGCAAGGGCTGCGTTTCTCTGGGGACCTCGCCTCACCCAGATTCCTATTCTGGGCCCCAATGTCCATGCCTGCCCCCTGGTTGGCTGATGGAGCCCCTGAGCTCACCCCACTGTGTTTGTGCAGCCCTGGCCTACAGAGGCCACAGCAGGGCTCACTCCCCTCCGGGAGTTACCCGCCAGCCATGTGAACACAGATAGCGCCTCTGCCCTCCACCCAGCACCCGCCGCACGTCCCCGAGCTCGCAGTCCCCCAGGAGTCTGGAAGCCCCTCAGTTTTCCCTCTAGCTGAAGTCGCCCTTTCTCGTGTCTATGTCCCCGTCGGGATTTTTACACAGCGGGCTGTCTCCAGGCAGCTCCGCCAGGAACCAAGCAGGGGCCAGGCAGCCTGGCAGGCAGGATGCGGGACTGTGCATATGGGTGGGACGGGTGTGTCATTGTTATCTGAATTGTGCTGTTCTTTAGGGGGAAAAATAACAGTAAATAATAATAAAGGAACTGGTGTTCTTAGCCTGTGTGCTTCCTTCGATTGAGGAATTAAATGCTATATCGCTTAGATTTCTAATATCAACTGGGAATGCTCTGGCTGCGAATACTAACACCCAACACAGAGTGGTTTAACTGACGTAAACATCTACTGTCTGACTTTACAACAAGTCTAGATACGTGATTTCACAATGATCTCTTCAGCTGTGAAACCCGAAGGATTTCCCTTTTCCTCGGCCGTCTCTGACAAGTCTCCCCTCGTGTCTGCACGGCGGCTGCGGCAGGTCCGAGCACCGTCCGGGGAGTGTGTCGGAGAGAAGGCAGGGCGCACGGCCTCCTCATCCGCACTCTCTTCGGCCGGTTCACGGTCTGTCCCCGGAGCGCTCAGGAGGCCACGTTCACCACATCGACCCAAAGGGGGGCGTGTGTTTACCCCGAAGCCAGTCGCTGGCAAAAGGGAAAGGGGGGCCACTAGGGGCCTAGATCAATGACTTACCCTCGGAGGCGGGCACACGGCTGCTGAACAGAACACGGCTCTGCCAGGAAGGGGAGCGGCCGGCGGCTGTGAGGGAAGTCAGCAGGGCAGGGACTTCACAGACCAATGTGCCCGGGGCACAGGCCACGTTCGGGTTCAGGAAACCAAGTCAAACGGAAGTGAGCAAAGGGGTGCGGATGGGTGCCCACGGCCGAGAAGTCCGGGGTGAGGTCCCTTTCAGCTCCCATGACGTCAACGGACGTCTCTCTCCCTCCCGGTGCTGGGGTGCTGCCTCCACGCCCGGCTCCCTGTTGTCCTGCCTCCCGGCTCCTGCCCTCCATGCCCCGCCCCCCCCCCCCCCGCATCCTCTCACATTCCGGCCCGGGGAGGGGGTGCTGGGGGGGGGCGGGGGAGAGGAGCCGTCTGTCCCGTAGCTTTGGTCACATCCCAAGAGTCATTCTTACGGGACCCGCTTGGGTGTCCCAGGACCACCTCTGAGCTACAGCCCAGGGAATCAGTGCTTTGAGGGGCCAGGCCTGGGTCACCTGCCCCATCGCATGCCCATCCCTGGAGGAAGTAGACGCTGATTTTACAAGGAAGAGGCGGAAGCTGAGAGAGAAGAGGCGGCGGGGAGGTCACGCGGTGACAGCAGAACTGGAACCGAGGTGTTTGCTTTGGGACGTGAATGAGGAGCTGTGGGCACCTCCAACCCCCGACAGCAGGGTCATGGCTGCTTCTTCCCAAGCACCTACTCCGCTGGTCCTGTGCTGGGAGCCCAGGGTGCAGGGACCAATGGCCACGATCCCTGTGGCAAGAAGCTCCCAGAGCAGAGGGGCAGGAACAGGAACGCCAGGCCCCCGAGAGCCGGGCTGGGTGCCAGGCAGCAGCCGCAGCCGCCCTGCACGTCTGTGGGCAGGTTCCCCTAACCTCCAGCCTAAGGCAAGGCCGAGACAGGAAGGCCGCCGCGCACTGCCCCGCTCACAGGCCGGGCCCCTGACCCCAGCACCTTCACCGCTACCTACCCGTCTGCCCGCTCCCCACAAAGAAAGTAAAATGTGCGTCCGTCCACCTCGGGGGAAGAAGGAGAGATGAAGTTGAAACGGAGAAGTCGGCGTTCACACTGCCCGTCACTACCAGAGCCCGTAAGTAGAGACAAGGATGGAATCACGGGGGCACTTCCCTCAGGGCCGGCAGCTGAGAGGGCGGCGGGTCATGTACCCTAAACAGACCACCGTGCACCTCGCCTCAAGCCCCCCACCCCCACCCCCCTTATACGGAGAAGAAAGTGCAGTGAAGGGTCTGGGATTCAGGAGCGAGCAGTGGGTCAGACAGAAGCCGCAGTGCGGTGACTGAGCATCCGGTTCCCGCCCTGCAGCCCAGGCGGACCCGCTGCGGCCCTCGCTGTCCTCCTGCGGCCCTCGCTGTCCTGCTGGGGCCCTCGCTGTCCTCCTGGGGCGGGAGGCCGGAGTGCGGGCGGGTCCGGTCACACATTCCAGTCCCTGGGACAACAGCTTCCTACACCCAGCAGTGACCCCGCCTGTTAGCTCTACATCTAAAGCTAAAAATGTTTGACTTCTCGAGTTCCCCATCATTATTTCCAGGTGGGGCTTCGCAGGGGGTGGGCAGGGGTGGGGCTTCACAGGGGGTGGGCAGGGGCGGGGCTGGCTTACAGAGGAGGGGTTCCCCCCCCCCCCCCCCCCCCCACCCCCCCCACCCCTCCACCCCCCCCCCCCGCCAGGTGGGAGGATCAGCAGGTTGTAGGATTGAGCAAACAAGAGATCGGCAAGGAGGGGCCGCACAGGCAGAGGAAAACACATGAGCCAAGGCGAATGGCATGTCCCGGCCGAAATCCTCGTTCCCATTGTCCTCAGGACTGAGCGCAGGCTCCTTTGCTAGACCAACAAGGCCTACAGGTCTCAGGTTACCTCTCCCCTGCCACCCCCCCCCCGCCCCCCCCCCCATCCCACCCAACTTCCCTCTGTCAATCCAACTGGACAAGCCCTCTTTTGTTAGCAGAACTTTGAACACTCTGTTCTCTTTCTCCAAGCCTCACTTTCTGCCTCTTCACTGGTTAATTCTTTAGGTCTGTCAAGGCAGGAACGTCTGACCTGCAGAGAATGCTTGTCAGTTTACTGGAGCCCAAACTGACGACCTGCGCCACGCCGGGGAGCAAGATCTCAAAAGACCTTGAAATGAAGGAGGGAACGTGAGGAAGATGACGGGAGGTGGGAGGAAGCACGGTGGGGGTCGGATTCCAGGACAGTAAACAAGATAATGCGTCTCCAGAAGGTGGCTTTGCTTACTTCAAACGTATGTCACCTCGACTCAGAAAAACACGGGCAGGGCTTGCTTAAGGCAAAGAGAAACCTTTTACTGAAAATGTCATGTGCCTGGGGCGTGACTGCCCAAGGCCTGCCCAGCTAGGAACCTGCAATGAGATCCCCTGCGAAGCTATTTTCCGTAAAACCCCCTTTGGCCCACAGGCCTCAGCTGGGACTCCCTCCCGAACACAGCACAGCCTGTCACAGCCGGGTGTTTGTGCAGCAGAACAAAGCACAGGCCCTGGCTGGCAGCTCAGGTTAGAGCATCGTCCCAGCACGCCAAGGCTGGAACCCGGGTCAGGGCACATACAGGAACCT